>NC_083341.1:87796928-88458080 GCF_019175385.1 Lycium barbarum
GATGTAATGCAATGCGATAATGTATGAATGCAAATCTAATGCAATGCCATATTGTGTACACATGTACTCCGGACGTAAATATCGACATCTCGATAGCACAACCCAAGGTGACTCGCGAAGTCTAAGTTCCACTCGTCCCGGATCTTTGCCCACAAGGGGTTCTCATCGGCACCACCCTAGGGGACCCGCAGAGTCCATGCACTCACTCAATCTACGATTCCAAAACTATCATCAGATATCGGACTCTCACATCACTCTCATTTAAAAACCGAGCCCAGCTCATCACAGTGTTTCATCAATTACCAACAATGTATCAACAGTATATCATAAGAGTGCGTGCAATGAATGTATCAACATCAATAATCAGATCAATATCACAAGTACCAATATGAGTACGCCAACAACATATCAATATCACAAGTACCAACATGGGTACACCAACAATATATCAGTATCACAAGTACCAACGTGGGTACGCAAACAATATCATGAAAGACTACACAAGTCATATAGAACTCTATCCTCGTATTAACGTCAACCCGTAAGATACTACAATATAGCAATAAAGATGGAACAACATATCCTAATATCTACTCACAACACGTGCCATCAAGCCAACACAATATATCAATCAATACGCAATACATTATTACCACTCTCTCTTTATGAGCCTATTAGATTAGTACAAGTATATTCACCTTCTACTCACAAGACATTCGTTAATACTCAGTCCAGAACTCAATCACAATCGTTGGTACATTTTATCCTCCCAATTATCAATTAGATTCACTATTAATAGCATAGCACAATTAATCGCATATTACGGGAATTCTCATCGTGAGAACATAGAAAAATAGGTACCATTCACTACTTCCAAGTCGCATAAAATCCACCTATACTCAAGAAAACCAATTCAAGAATCCTAGGGAATCTACAGACCACAAGCCCGAACATACAAATCGCACAACAATACCATGCTATGATTCCATCCTAAATGTCCAATCCCTACACATGCATTCTTAGTTCCTTCTAATACATGAATATGGAACACTAACCGGAGTCTACCGAAAGGAAATCGTAATTTACCTCAAAGCCGAGCGAGTGCCACGAACATCTGTTGATCCTTCCATTCGATCATCACGTCGTAATCCGCATGAAGGAACTTTGAGATAACATGAGGCCAATAATAGAAATCATCATTAGAACCCTTATAAGAGATTTCGGATTAATAAGGAAGGTTTAGGAACTTAACCCACCTCTAGATTTCATTCATAACAACACTAGGTGATTTATCAATCTCCTTCCGTGAATAAGGTCAACTATTTAAGCCATTAGCTAGGTAAAGTTACCATTTTTAAGATTATCCTTGAGAATGACTTATTTCCAAGATTCATGGAAAACTCATTTTTAAGAAAGAAGAAGGTAAGGATCTAGATTACTAACCCATCTAGGTGAAGAACATGGAAGATTACTTAATGAAATTCATGTGAGAGATAAGCTAACCCAACATTATTCCAACTCTAGGGATTTGAAATACCCATTGGATGGTTCTCTAGGTGAAGACTTTTAGGAGTGACTTATTAGGTGGAGGAAGAAATTTGAAGGTGTTAAATGGATTTTCATGCCCAACAAATCTGATTTTAGGCTCCCCAAAAAGACCTGGGGGCGGCTAGAATTTACGGTTGTGAGAAAAATGAGGCCAATTCCCGAAATGATTTCTTAAATATGGAATTTAACTGCGCGTCATCGCTTCAGATGTTGACCTGCCGCAGAACGGTGTCAACCGCAAAAGTGGGGCCATGGCTGTCACAACCCGAACCGATGAGCCGTGACAGGATTCTGACCTCTAGTGACCAAATGCCCCTATTATTATATTCAAATCTTACTAAGCATCAACGGCCCATAATGGCATAAACTAATCTCATAAAAGGGGAACATCAAGCCCCTGTACAATCTGCATATATATACACAACATGCGGAAGAACACTGCAAGCCAGCTAGGCTGCTATATATATTGTACACAAAAGAATATAAGCCAACAAGACTACATCGTCTGACTACTACATACAACTGTCTACAGACCTCTACTGGAATGAAAGTTGTAGAAAGGACGGGACAGGGCCCCGTCGTACCCATCTATATACATCTCAAAAGAATGGCCTACCACAATAAACTGCAACTCTGGATCGAATGGAGTGCACTGATCTCTGCTGGATAAGGTTCCTACTAGGCTGGACCACCTCCCTGTCTACCTGTACCTGCAGGTATGAACGCAGCGCCCCGAGTAATGGGGAGTCAGTACGGATAATGTACTGAATATGTAAAGCATAAAGACAACATGTATATATATATATATATATATATATATATATATATATATATATATATATATATATATATATATATATATATAGAGAGAGAGAGAGAGAGAGAGAGAGAGAGAGAGAGAGAGAAATCATGAATAAGGTCTGAACTCATAAGCTGAAATGACTATCTGCATGAATCCGTATGAACTAGTATTTATCTGCATCTGACTAAATCTATATGTTGGGAAGTATGGACGTGCACACACACACACACATATATATATATATAGTAGGTACACACCTCATTGTCACATCACAGGCCACACTTTCACCCCCGGTCAAGTGTGCCTTTCTCATGTATATACTCCAATACTATAGGCCACTCAAAGACCACTCATAGGCCACACCTTCACCCCCTGTCAAGTGTGCCTTTCACACATAGAACGTAATATCATAGGTCACACCCTCACCCCCTGTAAAGTGTGCCTCTCTCTCGTACTCCTGCGAACTGAAAGTGAATGCCTAGTACAAATAAAACTGAACGACAGGATTCTCAAAATAATATAATGAGAATTGGCCTCTCATGGGCCTTACTGAACTCATACTACTAGAACAAGAAATCACAGGATCTGTATATGGAGAAATATCATAGCTGGGGTACGGGAACAACAAAACTGTATTTCTCTTAGTGCTTATAAGGATAGAGTAATATGGAAACTCTCTTACTCGTTTATTAGTTCATATCATAGGATCATGCCAAAGAAGGAAGGAATAGCCTTAACATACCTTGACGTATATCGAATCGCTCAAATTCTATCTCTTGAACTTGTAATCTACAATTAAGATAACATAAGCCTTATTTAGGCTACTTGCCCTGATTACTAACCATACCCAAGCACGTATAAAGCTTAACGAATTATAGACGACCATCTCCTTTATGAGCATACAATGGTAACACCTATATATATCAAAATACCCGCAAATCCATCTCTAATCATTTCTCTAAAATAGTCTCATGTCACTACCTTGCCCTTCATCAATCTATCACTTCCACAAGTACCTTCTCTCGATAGTCAACTCAAATATAAAGGTAGAAATCATTTACATACCTTGGAGAGATAAAAATCTCAAACCCTATCTTCAAATCCCACTCTTCAATCTCAACAACTTCAATCAAACCCTAAGAACAACCTTTCCTTTACTAGCTCGGGTTGACTGGGTCCGGGTCTTACCCAACCTTCACCAATATGCCATAAATATTGGGAGAGTAAAATATTAGGTTTTTCTGATCTGGGAATGAGAGAGATATAAAATAAAGTCGTGGACCACGTATTTATACTCGAAGAATTAATTCCTTCAGCGGTCCAGTTCGACGAGCGGGTCGACGACCCGTGGACGTGCTCGTCGACCTGCTCCTGCAGAATGCAGGGCTGCGGAACCCTGTCGACGCCGCACAACGATGGTCCATCGACAGGTTCGACGACCCATCAATCATGACTGGTGTCTGCAGACTTTTCCAATTCAGTTCAGATCACGTCGATTCGATTCGTTCAACTTCTAACCCCGTAGTTCACTAGGAATTCCTGCTGGTACCGTTGCACACGGGGCAGGACACTTTCTATCTTTAAAACTTGGGCTCGGGTCTCAATTCCCAAGGCATACCCAACTAGGAAATCATAAGTTCTATCACTATGAACGCGAGGGGTGTAACATTCTCTCCCCCTTAGGAATGTTCGTCCTTGAATGTTCGAACAATCCTGGGTTATAAAATTTTCGACGGAGTTTCCCCTGTACTTATACCAATCCTCCCTGCACGCAACAACCCAAAATAATGCCACACAAGGCCACATACTATAACACATAATACCATGGCCTCACACGACCAATCACAACCACTGAAATGAAATAATACCTGGGGAATATGATATCTCAGATCGAACCTCCTGTACCGCTGGGAACAAATGTGGGTACTTAGTCTTCATTGCGTCCTCCGCTTCCCAAGTCACTTCCTCAACATTTTTATTCCTCCATAAAACATTAATGGAGGCTACATCCTTCGTTCGCAATCGACGGATCTGCCTGTCTAATATAGCACTAGAACTTCTTCGTATGATAACTGCTCGGTCACCTGGATATCATCCACTGGTACGACTCTTGAAGGATCTCTGATGCATTTACGAAGAATAGATACATGAAATACCGGATGTACCGACTCTAACCCAAAAGGCAATTCTAGCTCGTATGCCACCGTGCCCACTGTACGAATGATCTTATATGGCCCAATATATCGAGGGCTCAATTTACCCTTCTTGCCAAACCTCATTACTCCTTTCATAGGAGAAACTTTCAGGAACACCCAGTCGCCCATCTTGAACTCTAGCTTACGTCGCCGATTATCCGCATAGGATTTCTGTCAGCTCTGAGCTGTTAGCAACCTCTCTCTAATCACTTTCACCTTATCAACTGCTTGCTGAATTAAGTCTGGGCCTACTAACTGATTCTCCCTGACATCGAACCATCCTATAGGCGATCCGCATCTCCGCCCATATAAGGCCTCATAAGGAGCCATCCGAATGCTGGAATGGTAACTATTGTTATAAGAAAACTCAATGAGAGGCAAATGATCATCCCAACTGCCTTGATGGTCAAGTACACAAGCTCTAAGCATATCCTCAAGGGTCTGTATAGTACGCTCCGCCTGCCCATCTATCTGCGGATGAAATGCAGTACTAAGACTCACTTGAATCCCCAATCCCTGCTGAAAAGACTTTCAGAATTTAGCTGTGAATTGTGCTCCCCTATCTGAAATAATAGCCATAGGAACACCATGAAGTCGTACGATCTCCTTAAGATAGAGCTTCGCATAATCCTCAGCTGCATAAGTAGTTCTAATAGGCAAAAAGTGAGCTAACTTTGTAAGCCTATCAACTATGACCCATATCGAATCATACTTCCGCCGAGTACGGGGCAAGCCTGTGATAAAGTCCATATTAATTACCTCCCACTTCCATGTCGGGATTTCCATAGCCTGCAATAGACCTCCCGGCTTCTGATGCTCTATTTTGACTTGCTGACAATTTGGACACTGAGCGACAAATTCTGCTATATCTCTCCTCATATCATCCCACCTATACATTTCCTTAAGATCATGGTACATTTTTGTCGTGCCTGGATGGATAGAATAGCGAGAATAATGGGCTTCCCCCATAACCTGCTGACGGAGGCCTACATCATTAGGAACACACAATCTTCCCCGATACCGGAGTACTCCATCACCTATGATCACAAAGGGTGTCTTTTCTTCCTAAGGGGTTGTATCTCGGTAGTGAACTAAAACAGGATCCTCATACAGATGCTCATTTATCTCTACTACCAAGGATGATACCGCTGTGTCTTGAACAGTAACTCCTGCATCACCTGAGTCTATCAATTGAATTCTGAGACTAGCCAATCGATGAACCTCACGGACCATTTCTCTTCTCTCTGGCGACACGTGAGACAAGCTACCCATGGATTTACGACTGAGGGCATCGGCTACTACATTAGCCTTTCCGGGATGATACCGAATATCCACATCATAATCCTTTAACCTCTCTAATCATCGCCTCTGACACAAGTTCAAATCCTTCTGCGTAAAGATGTACTGGAGACTCTTATGATCAGCATAGATATAAACATGGACACCGTATAAGTAGTGTCTCCATATCTTCAAGGCATGAATCACTGCCGCTAACTCAAGATCATGGGTTAGATAATTCTTCGCGTGCTTCTTCAATTGTCTAGAAGCATAAGCGACAACCTTACCATGCTGCACCAATACACAGCCCAATCCAACACCTGAAGCATCACACTATATCTTACACGGCCCAGCTAGGGGCCGCGACGGGTACCCGGGGCTAACCGCCGAGCACCGCTCGTTCTATAACTCATCTTACTCATTTAATGCTCTTTTATCAATTTTATACCCAAATCATAAGAAAATCATCTTTCATTTGAGAACATAAATACTTTTATAAACATAAGCCTTTAGGCTATAAAAATAATACATATACATATTAGCAATCTCGTGAGACCATATAACCCACACTGCGTATCTACGAGCCTCTACTAGAGTGCTAAACATTAGGACAGGACAAGACCCCGTCATGCCCAAGAATACATATACATGAATATACACAAAAGAATAATCATGCACCTCCAGAACAAAGGAGTGCTTTCAGTCTGCTGACAGCTACTACGGATCTGGGTCAAGCTCACCTCCCTGTCTACCTGTGGGCATGAACACACCGTCCAAAGAAAACGGACGTCAGTACGAACATTGTACTGAATATGAGAGACATAAACAACGAAATGAGAACGATATAAAGGAAATGTCAATATGGAACATATGTATCTGACTGTCAAGTACAAAGGAAATAATGCATGTTGGCTTACTCGTAATCATCATCATATCATGTATGCATAAGTATAAATAAGTTGCCCGTCTATATAGGTACGATGTGATAATGTATAAGCTACCCGTCCATATCGGAATGGTGTGATAATCATAACATCAGCCTGCGTCCAGGCCTCCCGCGTCTGAGGTATCATCTCATGCCGCCCACTAGTATGCTTATCATAGTACATGCATAATGGCTCAAGAACAACTGTACTTTATCGGGGTGACGTAAGGTCGTGATTTCCCGATCTCATTATGGAGCAATCATCGATATTCTGCCTACCTTGAAGGAATTAGCATATAAGGTGAGTGTAAGCAATAAATAACATCGTTAACATTATAGGATCTTCATATCATACATTTTAGAATCTTTATACTTTAACTCATCATCATCATTATAAGTCTCATAATATATCTCTTATCTTATGTAACTATTCATGGAGATAGGCCTTTAGCTTTCCGGAACGTAGGAACTCATGAAGGGGAAGGAAAGTCGTGCTATAGGATTCATGCCATTAGAAGGAAAGGATTAGCCTCACATACCTTTGACGTTTAACTAAGCTATCGTTCGCTTGTCCTCCTTCAATGTCACGTTTCTACCTTCAAGAGAGAATTTGTATTAACGTTAGTTAATCGACTATAAGAACGCGCTACTATTTCTAGGGGAAATTGAGCAGCATTTCCTTTGTTCATACTAATTTTCCCATATTCTATATCAACTCCCAAACGTTCATATCAACATTCACAATATCGCAACAACAATCATCATTTGTATACATTTACCACAATTCACCATTTCTTTTCAATTTCTCCACATTTGTGGTTATAGTTTGCTATCGCATTTTCTCATATATAATACTTATTTCATGGTCTAAACGTCATTTATAACATATTCATAATCACAGCACACCAACATTCATGATTCCATTCAACTACCATTCAACCATGACACTATTCACCCATTTATGACCTATTTTCTATGTCCTTCTATAATTCAAGTGTCTTAGCCTTCCAATACCTTAAACAACATGATATGGTCATGTAACTTACCTTAGATGATGGTTGAACGAGCTTGGAATGGAAATACTCTTCTAGCTCCAAAACCCTACTTCTGAGATAGATGAACATTAGATAGGTTTCATACACTTGTCTTCATGGATTTGAAGTAGTTGATCTTGGTTTTCCTTTGATTTTCTTGTGGATGAATGTTAGAGAATGTTCTAGAGGTCTCTTGACTTGTGGAGAGTGGGAATGAAATGAAAAATGAAGTGAAAAAGGTCCCTTATATTAAACACAAAAGCTGGCCGGATCAACTTATAAGGACCAACATACGGTCCGTATATTTTTCACTGACCGTATGTTTGGTCCAGTGAGCTATGCTGTTCTAGACTGAATCTACGGCCTAGACATACGGTCCGTGAATTTTATACGGCCAGTATGTCTGTCCGTATAATATCCAGTTGTCCGGAACTTATTTTCGTCGACTCGTTTGATCTCTGATCCTTATGGAACCTTCTTGGCACTTGTTTAACACTTCAATACCAATCTAAGGGGCGTCGTTACTTATCCCTAAGACATCATTATGCCCTCCTTAACTCGTAGTCCATAATTCCTACCCGATACATAACACATCCTTTACTTCCTTCGTCAAACTTCTTCCTTTTAATCAATTGTCTCCGAATCTCGATTAAGATCATCGAAGGCTATATCCTACCTATCAAATCATCATATACGTCGTTCCCTTTGCTATCTTATTCACTGTGCACTAACGGGGAATTTTCCAAGGTGTAACAATATAATATAGCCATCTGCTCCTTCTGGAAGAGTCAAAAGTGGTGTTGAAGTTAACTTATCTTTCAACGTCTGGAAACTCTGCTCACAAGCATCTGTCCATTGGAACTTAGCTAATTTTTGAGTTAATTTAGTCTATGGGGCTGAAAGAGAAGAAAATCCCTCTACGAACCTTCTATAATAACCTGCCAAGCCCAAGAAACTGCGTATCTCCGTTGGTGTCGTAGGCCTCGGCCAATTCTTCACAGCCTCAATCTTTTGAGTATCCACTCCAATGCCATCATCTGAAATAATGTGACCCAGAAAAGCCACAGAGTTCAACCAGAACTCACACTTCGAAAACTTGGCATACCACTCCTTACCTCGAAGGATTCTAAGCACTGTCCGCAGATGTTCTGCATGGTCGGCCTCTGACGGCGAATAAACCAGAATATCATCTATGAACACAATCATGAACAGATCTAGAAAGGTCCTGAATACACGATTCATCAAATCAATGAATACAACTGGGGCATTAGTTAACCCGAATGACATAACACGAAACTCATAGTCGCCATATCTAGTCCAGAATGTCGTCTTAGGAATATCCTCTTCCTTGACCCTGACCTGATGGTATCCTGATCTCAAGTCTATTTTCGAGAAATACTTAGCGCCTTGCAACTAATCGAATAAATCATCGATCCTCAGGAGCGGATATTTATTCTTTACGGTCACTTTGTTCAATTGCCTATAATCAATGCACATTCGCAAAGAGCCATCCTTCGTTCTTACAAATAGCAGCGGAGCTCCCCACGGTGATGTACTAGGCCTGATAAAGCCCTTCTCAAGCAAATATTTCAACTGCTCCTTCAATTCCTTCAACTCCGCAGGTGCTATCCTATAAGGAGGAATACATATTTGCTGAGTGTCCGGCAACACTTCCGGGAACTCATTAACCACAGGAACAAACTGAAGAGTCGGCGACTCTGCTTGCACATCTTGAACTCGAACTAGGTGATAAATATACCCTTTTCTGATCATCTTCTCTGCCTTAAGGTAGGAAATAAACCTACCTCTAGGCGAAGCAGCAGTGTCCTTCCACTCTAGGACTGGCTCGCCTAGGAATTGGAATCGAACCATCTTTGCTCTACAATCAACATTAAAATAACAAGAAGCCAACCAATCCATGCCCATAATATATCACGCCCCAAAACCCACCCTAGACGTGACCGGCATCCGACGTCATGAACAACATCGGAAGAACCTAAATGATGCAATAATAACACTTGAACCCGCCAGGTTCAACATTCGCCTCCAACAGTTTAATAAAATAAATGCAAACAGATCATGAATATAACTGTTAAATCAGCGGAAGTCTTTATAATTTAAATAATTCAACCAAAGCATGATAGTGTGCCTGACAGATTTAAACAACAACTCTTCTTCTACCCACATTCGAATGTATACTAAGGAGCTTCTAAGAATAAGGAATAAATGTCTAACTCATCGGGACGCAGCCCGGAAACTAATATAAATAAATGGAATTAAATAAGTAGGGTGTCCCACGAATGAATGTGTGGGCTCACCCAATCAGCAGCAACTGCAAGTCCTTCCTAAACGCCCAGAGTATCAAGAACCTACTCTTCACTGTTACCTAACATACCATCAAAAACAATAATGGTATGCCTGAGTACTTCGTACTCAGTGAGTGCCTCGGGGACAACAAGTCATATGAAAATAAAGTACAATAATATATAAAGAAATCAGTCTTCAAAATCATGTGAAAACCAATGTAAGAACATTTATTCAGTTTGTGTATCTCAATAATAATTATCAAAATCGATTATAAGGCCTCTTGTCAAGGTACAACTTCAAATATGCCTTTCAATTGATCATAGTTAACAACAACAAGTTCATGAGAAAATAAGAATATCACACATGCCAATACAGGCCCAAGAATCAAGCACATCGAAGGGGTGACCGTAGAGGTTCCCTTGTCACAGCACACCACACCGGCATATGAAATTCAACGGTGGCTATCCTTCCTCCCGAATAGCTAGGCATAATCACACCCCAGGTAGCGAAGCCGGAAGTGGTCACGCTTCCTCCCGAATGGCTAGGCATTATCACACTAAGACCCATAGTGGCTACCCTTCCTCCCGAGTAGCTAGGCCAAACACAACAACAAAGTTCATAGCATAGAAGCCGATTCACAATTTATCTCAAAGTAGTCACACCATCAAATAGCATTAAAGTTCATTATGCCATTACGAAAATCCATAGTTTCATAGATAATCCTGATAATGTTTCCACTTCTTTAAACAAGATTCCTTTGTCTTAGTTTCTTTGTAAAATCATCAATACCAATAATTAACCATCATCACTGATCATATCTTATAGAAGAAATCGATTATGATTTCATATACGTATATAGAAGATAATACAATCAAGGTTTAATGTGGGCTTGTCCCCTCACGCACACCAACCACAAGCAAAGACATGAATTAGGGTTTTGCATGAAAAGTGCACCTTTTTATTCAATAAATAACCTTTGAGGAGAAAAAATATATTCATGATAAGGTTTTTAAAAGAGAGACATACCTTAGTGTGTTAAACAAAGATTAACAATTCACTTTCCTAGTAAAGAACACCCAAACCCTAGCTTGAATCCCTTTAGGAAGAATTATGTTGCAAATCCTAGGTTTTAGTCACAAGAATCATGGGTTTGTTGTTTGGATTGATAATCAATGATTAAGATGTTCTTACCTTAGTGTTGGAGCCCTAGAGAGATATTTTCGTCCTTAGGGTTTTTGAGAGTGAAAAGAATGGAAGAAAAACTAAAATTTTGCAACTTATATAATTTCAGCCCGCCAGGCACAAAGGACGGAGCGTCGATCTGCTCCGTCGAATGGTCTTTATGCTAGGTCAATTCGACGATACAAATGACGGAGCGTCGAACAGATCAACGAAGTGTCGATCTGCTCCGGCAAAGTCATGAAATTTCTAGTAAGTAACTTTCTCTTCCTCACAATCGACGGTGCAAAAGACGGAGCGTCGAACAGAACGACGGTACAAAGGACGACCGTCAAACCTCCTTTTCGTGAAATTGTAGAGACTTTTCATTTTGACCATCTCCTCTTGGGTCTTTAGCCTAAAGTCATGCACGTAACCCAATATATAAGGTTCCAAAGGACTCATACAATGCTTTCGCACTCTCTATGGATTTACGGGATGTTACATTATCCCCCCCCCCCCCCCCTTAAGATTCATTCGTCCTCGAATGAGAATAATAGATTAGAAAAGAATTCACTAAACCACAAGTTGCTTCGAACAAACAGAATGATTCATCTATGAGTAATTTAAAACGCTAGCTCATACCTGCCATTGTGAACAAGTGGGGATATCTCTTCTTCATGTCCTCCTCCGCTTCCCAAGTATCTTTCTCAGTATTGTGGTTTCGCCATAACACTTTAACTGATGCCACATCCTTCGTCCTCAACCTTCTAACTTGACGATCTAGAATCTGAACCGATTTTTCTTCATTGGTTAACCCTCCATTAATTTCAATCTCTTCATGGTTCAACACATAGGAAGGATCCGGTTTGTACAACCTTAACATCGAAACGTGAAACACAGGATGCACCATGGCCATATCAGATGGTAACTTCAACTCATAAGCCACAGTCCCAATTTTCCTAACAATCTCATAAGGGCCAATAAAACGAGGACTAAGTTTCCCCTTTTTACCAAACCGCATTACTCCCTTCATCGGCGATACTTTCAAGAACACTTTGTCACCAACAGAAAACTCTAGCTCGCGCCGCCTCATATCCATATAGGACTTCTGTCTACTCTGAGTTGTCTTGAGCCGTTGCACAGAAATTGCTTTATGAACTGAATCCAGACCCAAAAATTCCACTTCAGTTGGTTCAAACCAACCAATTAGAGGTCGACAACGCCTCCCATAAAGAGCCTCATAAGGAGCCATTTAAATACTCGCTTGATAGCTATTATTGTAAGCGAATTCCACCAGAGGTAGGTGTTCATCCCAACTTCCTCCAAAATCGATTGCACAATCTCGTAGCATAACTTCCAAAGTTTGAATAGTTCTCTCTGCATGCCCGTCAGTTTGAGGATGAAAGGCAGTGCTCAATTTCACTCTAGTTCCCAACCCTCCCTGAAAGGATGTCCAAAAATGAGCCATAAATTGCGTATCTCTATCAGATATAATCGATGTCGGAACACCATGCAATCTAACTATCTCTTTTAGATATAACTTAGCGTACTCCGCTGCAGTATATAACGTCTTCATAGGGAAAAAATGGGCAGACTTTGTGAGTCTATCCACGATAACCCAAATCGAGTCAAACTTGGCCTTTGTGCGGGGTAACCCCACAACAAAATCCATATTGATCTCCTCCCACTTCCACTGCGGAATCTCGATATTTTGAGCCAGGCCTTTGATGTTCAGCCTTCACCTGTTGATAGTTTAAACACTTAGCCACAAAGTTAGAAATATCAACCTTCATGCTCTTCCACCAATAGTGTTGTTTCAAATCCTTATACATTTTGGTGGATCCCGGATGAACCGAATACTTGGAACTATGAGCTTCCATCATTAATTCTTGTCGAAGACCATCAACATCAGGAACACACAATCGCCCTTGCATCCGCAGAACACTATCACTAGTACCACCAATAAATGAAGTGTGCTCACCCCTTTCCACTCCATCTCTCAGCTTTACCAAAAGTTCATCATCATATTGCTTGGATGTTATCCTTTCCACCATGTCAGACTGTGATGGCGTGATTCCCACTAACTCTCTGTCACACCCTAATCTTACTAGGGTGTGACGGGCACCCGACCCTTACCTAGGGCCGAGCGAACCCGCTGACTCTTACTACACACATAACCGCTTTGGACTCTTTAAATCAAATAAGAATGAAATACATAATAAAGGCTTGCAGAATCATTGTTTTTTCATCGTTCTCAAGGCAAGTAAATCTGTAATCATAAAGAATCTGTAACATAATACATAATGACACATCGGCTGGTGGAGCCGCTTACAAGACTGACATTCTATACCCACGACTCTGTCTGCAAAGTCTCTAACATCGACCAAGATACCAGAGCATGAATACCCTAACTCGGCAACACTCCGGGAGCAAATGGAGCTTGCCAATTCCGCTGGAACATCTTCTATAATGGCTTCTACTCATCTGGGTGTACCTGCGCGGCATGAAACGCAGCCCCCGAAGAAAGGGGGTCAGTACGGAATATGTACTGAGCATGTAAGGCATGAAATACAGTAAAGAGGATCATGACTGAAATGGAGATTTACCAGAAACCAGTATGACTTTTAAAAACATCAATGCACTTGCCTTTTTGAATGAAAATCATATATGTCATTATCATATATCATATATACATATAACGTGCCCCGGCCCTCTAGTGAGGGACGCAGTGAATAAAATCATCATATATGCATGTAACGTGCCCCGACCCTCTAGTGAGGGATGCGGTGAATAGGAGCATCATATGCCATTCTGGCCGCCACCCCGTCATCATATCATCATGTCATCATATCATCATATCTCACATATATATATATATATATATATAACGTGCCCCGGCCCTCTAGTGAGGGACGCGGTGAACAATGCAGTGGAGTACGCACGAGAACGTGTCCTGGCCCGGGACTCAGTGAAAGATGCATTGAGGCATGCACGAGCAGAGTAGTGAGAAACTACATGGACATAAATCAATTTTTAAGACTCGATGGATGAGTACACAAAACGACACTTGAAAGATCACAAACATGTTTCGGGTCAATCCGAGTTAGTATAAGAAAGTTATGAACATTTTGGTACAGAAACCTCTACGAACGTTTCAGAAGCTATCTTTGGAAAATCAAAGCAATATTCATACCAAGTACCTTTCAAATATCGCTATGGATCAAATCAAAATAGAACTTTTGGAACCACACACATGTATCAAGACATAGCAAAATAGTTTTCGGAAGTCAAGAACATTAGCCATCCTAGTGGCTCTAAGAATAGGAGTTTCTTTGAAATCATACATATATTTTGTCTGTTTATTTCACAAGGATCATGCCAAAAGAAAGAAAGGGTAAGCCTTACATACCTGGAAGATGATTCTCGACTTTCAACTTACTTCCCGTCTTGCAACTCGCGTAAGAATTATTCGTAGCCTCGTACTCTACATATGGAATCATTCATAATATCATTAGGATCATCGTCATACGTTCGTCTCGAAACTTTAATTAAAACCCTTTTAAATTCTGCCGAAATTCGGGCAACATTTCCCCTGTTTATATGCCTAGCCCGAAATTCCAATTCAACAACCAACAACATCAACAACAATACCAATAGTATTAACATCATTTCCAATATCGACGTATGCCATAAAACAGCCCGCGCACTGTTTTCTAAATTTCTCAACCAACCAAATTTGCGATATAACTATTTAATAATTTTATTTCCGTAAAGAAGCTGAAATTAATACTAATAACATTAATAACAACATCCTCCACATTTTACAAGTTAAATACATTTATTATCATCCAAAATTTTCTTCAAGTTTCATTCCATAATTCACAACACCAACAAACGAATTTATCAGGCTATTCTCTCTGTGCTAATCCGTCGAAACTCTAAATAAACTCGTTAACAATGAAAAGGAACCTTTTTCATACCTTAAGCATACAGCCACCACGTTATCACTCTTCTCCTTGGTTGATTTTTAGCTCAAATTGAAGACAACGCAGCGTACAACACTTTTCCCTTCATGGGCTTTGGGATTCGGGGCTCAGATTTCGATCCAAATTGGTTTTTCTTCTCCAAGACTCTTTTTCTCTCTCTCCCCAGAATTTTCTGGGCGTTCCTGGTCTTAAAATGAGGAGGAAGGCCGAAATTTGCACTTATAAAGACATGGGTAATGGGCCTAACCCGGTTGGGCTCGGATTGGGCCTAGCCCACTGACCTTTCTTCGTAAAACGTCCATATCTCCTTATTCCGACGTCATCTGTGGACCCACGACCTATGGTTGGAAAGCTAATTCAATTATCTACAACTTCTATTTCTTGGTATTTTTCCAAATTCCAAACGTATAATACTGTTGCTTCCCCTCGAATTCAGATCACCCGAAAACGTTACTTAAAAATATTTGTTTGGAGGACTTCCACTTTGATTCGACTCAAGGGTCCTTCTTGAGTTGTGTTCAAATTCACATATGTGCTTCATATAACTTGTCACGTGTCCTAAAAAAATCTCAATGTGTGGGCCCACCTCAGCTTATGAATAATCCGACGTACAAAAGTACGGAACACAACATTATCAACGTGAGTTTAAATTATGTGGCAACAACATGATTGTCAATTTTGAGGAAGTGCGTGTCATGCTCATGCTCTGAAAATGCGGGGTATAACATCCTCCTCCCCTTTAAAAATATTCGTCCTCGAATGTTGAGGTAGAGTTTGCTCCGAGGTAGATATCGATGTTTTTACCTGTATTTGTCCGTATCTACTTTACTTACTTGCAGTCTTACTTGCACGTTAAAACTGAACTTATCTGAATTATGCAATCTATTCTTCTTCCTTTGTGGCCAGAGTTTACGCCTGAACTCAAGGTCATCCCTTTTTCTTATTATTCGTTTGTCCACTAACTCTTTACACTTTATCGCTTTCATCGTCTCTTCAGTCTTCGTTGTTTACATTCTTGTATACCCCTTTCATGCCGTGCTTACCACATACTTTTATCTAATTCGATCTCATTTTCTTTTTGTTCAGAAATTCTTGTTCTCTTCGATCTCCACGTATCTTTCTTATGTTGCACAGATATCCCAAGCCTTTATCTCCTTGGAGTTGACTTATTCCTATTCTTACTTCCTTAAAGATAAATTCAAGACTGGTCATATCTAGCGTCCCCTGCTTAACTAGTTTAACACTGAAATGTCCCACTTAATTTCTCTTCCCTTCAATCAGACTCCCGGCACCTGGCTAGCTAACGGTAATTTTTGCACTTATGTCGAAAACATTTCAAACATCTTCTTTAATGATTTATTTCCTTCAGTTTATTCTGAAAGTTTCTTATCCTTATTTTGGATAATAACTTAGGGGTGAATTCAGAAGTTTGTCGAAAAATAACCAAGATTCTTGAATCATGCGGCGAATTCAGATCTTTTCATTCTTGCTTTTGTCTGTATCCTCCATTTGTCCCTTTTCCAATAAGATCCATCATATTGCTTCTCCAGTGATACTTTATATTAATATCATTTTATCTTCTTTTTAATACTTTTGTCGTACTTTTTAATTCCTTACAATGTCATCATAATTCCGCCGATGGTAGCGCCCAGATGGCTTGCAATAGCACTTCCTTGCTAATGACGAATCATTCTCATTAACTACCTTACCTCAGGTTACTCATCCAATACGTCGAAAATACCGTAGCTAAGGGATTTATAGTCAAATGAGACTCAATTCGACCCATACAACGATCCTCAGCACCATTTCTTATACTCTTGTATATAATATTTTCTCATCATCATTGTTATCCCTCAGGACAAAAGAGTATACTTACAACATACTATTCCACTATTCAAAATATTTTCAAATCCTTGTATGAATCTTTCCTCCAACCTCTTCTCCTCTGATCTGAACGTCATTACAAAATAACTCATAAGTAGGAGGCTAATAGAGATTTAATGAGATTTCGTTCTTCAAATATTTATTGTCGTTTCCACACTATTTTACTAGTCATTTCGTCAGGACGATCATTTTTATGGTCCTAAGACATATACTCCCACGATTTGATACATAAACGGTGACCTATGATTTCATGATGCAGGAGGTGTTTTCCAAATCTCAGGTAGTACTGTTGTCGTGCTATCCATAAGCATATTTCCTTTTTTCCTTTTAACAAGCATTGAGATTCCTATAAATATTCCTCTTTTAAAACTCTCATTCCTTCCAACGTCGCGATTTTTCTTTAGTAATCCCGTCTGTCCTGATACTTATCCTTGGTTACTCGTAGGCGTTTCTCACTTCCTCCGTTACCCTTTTGGAGTATGCCTGCTACATATTATTTGCAACAAAATTTCTCTGGTACAAGCGATTCGAATCATAGCCCGGGACACAACGTATTGCTTGACAAAACTTATTTCCTTGATTCTTCTAAACCTTTATTATCTTGTCATGCCTCCTTTCCCATGTTTGTTTCGTAATATACCTGAATTTATTCCAATTTCACCTTCTTCTTTTTTTTTTGAGTTGACTTCCTCTTTCATCATGCTTGCTATCAGTCCTGACATTGCAAAACCTCTTAAGTCGTTTCCTCGCTGTTCTTTACTTACTTTGTATTGTAGTTCTTGCTACGTTCTCATTATATCCCAATCATAATCAACTCTATAGAGTACCATTTCTTGATCTCATTCGTAACACTGCTTATAAAACAGAATAAAGCTCGTGGAGTAACCTTACTTAACCGGTAACTCTTTATAATTGACCCTATTACACTTACCACATAAGTTGTCTTACCAAGTTATTCACATTCATTACAAACCTTAGTATTCTATGCCCCTGTCCCCGTCACGCTGTTACTTCGTTTTACTAATAGACTCGTCGCATTTCCCTTGTAGTTATCCATCCAATCAATCCTTTATTTATCTTTTTGATGCCACGGCCAAGTTTGTCTTCTCCTCCACGCACGTTTCTTACATTTCATTCTATTTCCTTTATAATCGAACCTCTCGGTCTTTACAGAAGTTCTTGCCTCATATCACTAATTTTCTAATCAATTGTGTCAACTCACCATCCTCGTTCTTTCCTTGATGAGTAATCGGTCTCCTACCGTCATTTAGTTAAAGTATCCTTCTTACTCCCATGGTTAGATATTTCCAGTTACTCCACTCCTAAATGCTCTCCTCTTCCTTCGACCAACCCATTAGTATACCTTTCCTACTTTCATCCTTAACCTTCCTTGGGTCTATTCCTCCTCGAGTACCTTTCTTCTCTTGTTATTTGTAACATCGGCTCTGAAGTTCGTGAAATATTCCTTTAGACGCGCAAATCCGTCCTATTCTTAAGTCATTCTTTCATGAAAGCTCCTCCATGTCTGAGGCAACCACATTAATATGGCCGCACATTTATCCCTTTATATACCTTTCAAGGGCCGAAATCTCCTAACATCGACGCAAGGCTTAATCATTCCTTCTCTTACTTCATATTCCTCTTTTGTTCCATATTACCATACTCTATCCCCTTCATATGCCTACCTTCGAAATTTTACCCAAATAGTCTCGTGCTTTGCCCGTCGTTTCTTTTGGAGGCTTTGCTCAATCATGTTTCTTACTTTTCACTTTTTTCGACATTTTGATCTCCTTGCCTTCTATTTACTCACTCTCTTTCTTTCCAAATATCGTGGTATTAGAACTTTCCAATCTTAACCTGTAGTGAAAATAGCATCATCTTACCTTGTAACACTTGTACCGTTTATTTTTGTTGTCACTTGAACTTCGATACCCTTACTCAATTGATGCCTTCCATACTGTAACACCGGTTGCTGGGATACACATGCCCATCGATACAGTCATAAATAGGATACCATATGCATACATATATATATATATATATTTACTACCACCTAGCTTACAAAATATTTCCAAATGCTATTCAACCTCATCCTAGATCTAGAGTCGTGGTGCACCTTCTTTCTCTTCACCGGTCTAGTCTACCTCGTCCTATACGACTTCTTAAGGTTTCCATCCATTCTATATACTCTGATTTCCCTTAGGCTACTCTAGCTTTTCATTTGCCTCTAGTGTCTAAATCTATAGGACTTTTGGTACACTTCCCAGGGGGGTCACCCATCCCAATATTTCTCTCACCTTAGCACGCTTAATCTCGAAACTCCGATGAAATACGGTGCATTAGTGCTAGTATAATCGCACCCACCTCATTGCATGACCTTCATTACATGATCTGGAGCAAGTCGAAGTCTTACAGACTCCAAGACATTCTCGTAACACGTCCTTCCCTTTACAATTACTATTTTACCCTTTTCAATCCTCAATATTCACCTTTCACTTATGTGTATGACTACCTTTCGTCCTAGATTCCTAGATTCCCGATGGTAGTGAACACACCTTCGTCGCCGTTACTTATGAATACTCGGGTATCAGCCTGTTCGGATTCGCACTCACCATCCTTATATAATAATCTACAGCAAAACTGATTGACGACTTTCTCTAAATCCTCCAACAGACCTTGCTCCTACTAAACCTCGAATGTTGTCCATCTTAATCCTTCGGGCTGCTAATCGCCTTTCTCGCAATTACTCTTCATGCCATGACAAATCCATAACTCCTCTAGAACAACGCACCTCACTTATTGTCTATTTACAATATTTCCTTTCCACGCTTTCTTCTGTTAGGCGTACCTAACTAAATGACCTGATTTTGAACAATTCTGGCAGAATCTCCTTTACAATTATTACTATTCAGAATCTGCACGCAGCAAATACCAACAATTCCTCACACGGAATACATATGTATACGGCACATTTCAGCCACCCAGAGCTCCCAATTTCAGGTAAAAGAATGAAAATATCAGAACTTACCCCTGTGACCTTCCATATCTTCACTCATCTTCTCCCGTCGATACTGTGCTTCTGCTGAGGTCAAAAGTTAGTGCAAGGAATCTCATTTCCTATGACTTGGCTCTATCGCACGATCTAAGATAGCAAGAAGGTCAACAATCCCTAGATGCCCTGCAGCCTCCTGTTTATAAATGTGGCCGGCTTCACACCCATAAACAGGACTCTACTGGACACGACTTTGCAGACAACTCGTAGGACGACCTGCTCTGATACCACTTTGTCACACCCTAATCTTACTAGGGTGTGATGGGCACCCGACCCTTACCTAGGGCCGAGCGAACCCGCTGACTCTTACTACACACATAACCGCTTTGGACTCTTTAAATCACATGAGAATGAAATACATAATAAGGGCTTGCAGAATCATTTTTTTTCATCGTTCTCAAGGCAAGTAAATCTGTAATCATAAAGAATCTGTAACATAATACATAATGACACATCGGCTGGTGGAGCCGCTTACAAGACTGACATTCTATACCCACGACTCTGTCTACAAAGTCTCTAACACCGACCAAGATACCATAGCATGAATACTCTGACTCGGCAACACTCCAGGAGCAAATGGAGCTTGCCAATTCCGCTGGAACATCTTCTATAATGGCTTCTACTCATCTGGGTGTACCTGCGCGGCATAAAACGCAGCCCCCGAAGAAAGGGGGTCAGTACGGAATATGTACTGAGCATGTAAGGCATGAAATACAGTAAAGAGCATCATGAATGAAATGGAGATTTACCAGAAACCAGTATGACTTTTAAAAACATCAATGCACTTGCCTTTTTGAATGAAAATCATGTATGTCATCATCATATATCATATATACATATAACGTGCCCCGGCCCTCTAGTGAGGGACGCGGTGAATAAAATCATCATATATGCATGTAACGTGCCCCGGCCCTCTAGTAAGGGACGCGGTGAATAGGAGCATCATATGCCATCCTGGCCGCCACCCCGTCATCATATCATCATGTCATCATATCACATATATATATATATATAACGTGCCCCGGCTCTAGTGAGGGACGCGGTGAACAATACAATGGAGTACGCACAAGAACGTGTCCTGGCCCGGGACTCAGTGAAAGATGAATTGAGGCATGCACGAGCAGAGTAGTGAGAAACTACATGCACATAAATCAATTTTTAAGACTCGATGGATGAGTACACAAAACGACACTTGAAAGATCACAAACACGTTTCGGGTCAATCCGAGTTAGTATAAGAAAGTTATGAACATTTTAGTACAGAAACCTCTACGAACGTTTCAGAAGCTATCTTTGAAAAATCAAAACAATAGTCATACCAAGTACCTTTCAAATATCGCTATGGATCAAATCAAAATAGAACTTTTGGAACCACACACATGTATCAAGACATAGCAAAATAGTTTTCGGAAGTCAAGAACATTAGCCATCCTAGTGGCTCTAAGAATAGGAGTTTCTTTGAAATCATACATATATTTTGTCTGTTTATTTCACAAGGATCATGCCAAAAGAAAGAAAGGGTAAGCCTTACATACCTGGAAGATGATTCTCGACTTTCAACTTACTTCCCATCTTACAACTCGCGTAAGAATTATTCGTAGCCTCGTACTCTACATATGGAATCATTCATAATATCATTAGGACCATCGTCGTACGTTCGTCTCGAAACTTTAATTAAAACCCTTTTAAATTCTGCCGAAATTCGGGCAGCATTTCCCCTGTTTATATGCCTAGCCCGAAATTCCAATTCAACAACCAACAACATCAACAACAATACCAATAGTATTAACATCATTTCCAATACCGACGTATGCCATAAAACAGCCCGCGCACTGTTTTCT
This sequence comes from Lycium barbarum, assembly GCF_019175385.1. Classification (NCBI taxonomy): domain Eukaryota; kingdom Viridiplantae; phylum Streptophyta; class Magnoliopsida; order Solanales; family Solanaceae; genus Lycium; species Lycium barbarum. Next base: position 87,818,941 of record NC_083341.1, read on the forward strand.
AAATTTCTCAACCAACCAATTTGCGATATAACTATTTAATAATTTTATTTCCGTAAAGAAGCTGAAATTAATACCAATAACATTAATAACAACATCCTCCACATTTTACAAGTTAAATACATTTATTATCATCCAAACTTTTCTTCAAGTTTCATTCCATAATTCACAACACCAACAAACGAATTTATCAGGCTATTCTCTCCGTGCTAATCCGTCGAATCTCTAAATAAACTCGTTAACAATGAAAGGGAACCTTTTTCATACCTTAAGCATACAGCCACCACGTTATCACTCTTATCCTTGGTTGATTTTTAGCTCAAATTGAAGACAATGTAGCGTACAACACTTTTCCCTTCATGGGCTTTGGGATTCGGGGCTCATATTTCGATCAAAATTGGATTTTCTTCTCCAAGACTCTTTTTCTCTCTCCCCCCAGAATTTTCTGGGCGTTCCTGGTCTTAAAATGAGGAGGAAGGCCGAAATTTACACTTATAAAGACATGGGTAATGGGCCTAACCCGGTTGGGCTCGGATTGGGCCTAGCCCACTAACCTTTCTGCCTTAAAACATCCATATCGTCTTATTCCGATGTCACCTGTGGACCCACGACCTATGGTGGGAAAGCTAATTCAATTATCTACAACTTCTATTTCTTGGTAGTTTTCCAAATTCCAAACTTATAATACCATTTTTGCCCCTCGAATTCAGATCACCCGAAAACGTTACTTAAAAATATTTGTTTGGAGGACTTCCACTTTGATTCGGCTCAAGTGTCCTTCTTGAGTTGTGTTCAACTTCATATATGTGCTTCTTATAACTTTTCATGTGTCCTAAAAAAATCTCGACATGCGGGCCCACCTTAGCTTATGAATAATCTGACGTACAAAATTACGGAATACAACATTATCAACGTGAGTTTAAATTATGTGGCAACAACATGATTGTCAATTTTGAGGAAGCGCGTGTCACGCTCATGCTCTGAAAATGCGGGGTATAACACTCTCCATCTTTAGTTTCATAAAGTCTGACCCCAAGACTAGCAAGTCTTCGAATTTCCTTCCCCATGGGCATGTCATGTGCACGCAAATAAGCCAACGTGCCCATAGATTTTCTACTCAGAGCATCAGCAACCACATTAGCCTTACCAGGATGATACAAGATATTCAAGTCGTAATCTTTCAACAACTCCAACCACCTCCTCTGCCTGAGATTCAACTCTCGCTGCTTGAAGATATATTGCAGACTCTTGTGATCAGTAAAAACATCACAATGCTCACCATACAGATAATGACGCTAAATTTTCAAAGCAAATACCACAGCAGCCAACTCCAAGTCATGAGTCGAATAGTTCTTCTCATGCTTCTTCAACTGACGCGAAGCATAAGCAATCACCCTACCGTTCTGCATCAACACACAACCCAAACTAATTCTAGAAGCATCACAATACACCACATATCCACCAGACCCCGAAGGTAACGTCAAAATAGGAGCCGAAGTCAACCTTGTCTTAAGCTCTTGGAAACTCTTTTCACAAGCTTCAGACCAATGAAACTTAGCAGTCTTCTGTGTCAATTTAGTCAATGGAGAGGCTATTGACGAAAAACCTTCCACAAACTTTCGGTAATAATTTACCAAACCCAAGAAACTACGAATTTCAATCGCACTAATGGGTCTAGGCCAATCCTTCACCGCTAAAATTTTCTGAGGGTCTACTTTAATGCCGTCACCAATCACCACATGACCTAAGAAAGCCACAGACTCAAGCCAGAATTCACACTTAGAGAATTTTGCATAAAGCTCGTTATCCTCAAGTGTTTTCAAAGTTATCCTCAAGTGATTTTCATGATCCTCACGACTTTTAGAATACACCAAAATATCATCAATGAACACAATAATGAAGCGGTCTAGATAAGGCTTCAACACACGATTCATCAAATCCATGAATGCAGCAGGCGCATTAGTCAACCCAAAGGACATGACTAGAAACTCAAAGTGCCCATAACGAGTACGGAAAGCGGTTTTCAGGATATCCCTTTCCTTTATCTTCAATTGGTGATACCCAGACCTCAGGTCAATCTTCGAAAAGAACTTAGCACCCTGAAGTTGGTCAAATAGATCATCTATCCTAGGCAAAGGATATTTATTCTTAATGGTCACTTTATTAAGTTGACGGTAATCAACACACATCCTAAGGGAACCATCTTTCTTTCTAACAAACAAGACTGGAGCGCCCCAAGGTGAGGAACTCGGTCGGATGAAACCTTTATCCAACAAGTCCTTCAACTAATCCTTTAACTCCCTTAGCTCCGCTGGAGCTATACGGTAAGGTGGAATAGAAAAAGGTTGGGTGTCAGGAATAACATCAATCCCAAAATCAATAACCCTATCAGAAGGAATACCAGGGAGATCTTCGGGAAACACTTTGGGATAATCACTAACTATGGGGACAGATGCAAATTCAGGTACTACGGCTTTTGTATCATTAACAGCAACAAAATGGTAAATGCACCCTTTAGTAGTCATCTTATGAGCCTTAAGGTAGGAAATAAATTTACCCTTTGGCTTAGCAATTTCACCCTCCCACACAATAACAAGCTCATCAGGAAAGGCAAAACGAACTAACTTATGGCGACAATCCACATTAGCATAACACGCAGACAACCAGTCCATCCCCATAATTATATCAAAATCCACCATCTCAAGTTCATACAAATCGTCCACGGTCTCACGTCTCTTAATCACAACAACACAAGTTCTATACACTCTAGAAGCAATAACAGGAACACTAGAAGGTGTATCAACAGCAAAAGGTTCCAACAAAGGTTCGGGTTTCATACCCATATCAAGAGCAAAATAAGGAGTCACATAGGATAAATTTGAACCCGGATCAATCAATGAGTAAGCATCATGAGAACAGATGGTAAGGATACCTGTAACCACAGTATTAGAAGCCTCAACTGCCTTCCTACGAGTCAGCCCATAAAATCGAGTTGTCCCTCCACCAGAAGTATTAGCAACTTCCTTTCCTTTGTCGTTGTTATGAGCATTCTGATTATTATTGTTAGCATTACCAGCAGGCGAATTTCTAGCAAATGCAGAAGCAAGCGAATCATGCTTTTAGTTATTCATAGCAGCCATCTCACGTAGCCACTTTATGCATTCCCTCTTGATGTGGCCTCTAATCCCACAATGATGACAGATACGTTTTTCCACACTAGCGGACGACTACTTCCCTGCGAAAACTTACTATTATTATTATTTTTCTGTCCTTGCCTACTAGAAGGCATACTAGCATAGGAATAAACGCCAGACTGAGCAGGTGCAGAATACCCTTTACTCTGCCCTCCCTTATAATTACTACCACTGAAACCACCCGCTGATCGGGCCTTCTTATGCTGATCTCGATCCACCCTCTCTTCATTTTTCCAACTCTCTTGTTGTTCAGCAAACCCAACCAGAGATGAGAAAGTGCAAGTAGGAGACATAGCAACAGTAGCACATGCAGACTTGATACGTGGTACCAAGCCTTTCACAAAATGAGTCAACTTATGTTTTTCAGTCGGAATCGTGTATAAAGCATACTTTAACAAACGAGTGAACTCCAAACTATACTCATGAACCGACTTGTTACCCTGATCTAGCTTTTCAAACTTCGTAGCCATAGCAATTCTTTCCTCATCAGACAAGAACCTTTCCATGAACGCCTCTTCAAATTCAGCCCACGTCGGGGAAAACAGCGTCACCTCTCTCAGATTCCCACATCTCAAACCATACGTGAGCAACATCCTTCAACTGATACGAAGCAAGCCTCACAGCTTCTGAATCCTGGGCATCCATTGCCCTCAATGCCTTGAAGGTCTCATCTAAAAGTGTTGGGGGTTATCCACCTCTCGTGACCCAAAGAACTCTGGCGACTTTAAGTCTAGGAATTGCTTAAGTCTGCCTCCACCTTCAGGTCCCACACCTCCACGCTGCTGCTGAGCCGCAACCAATGCAGTTAACATTTGAATAGATGTTTGCATAGTACCAATCTCAGGTACACCCGCAACAGGAATAGCAGGAGCAGGCGGTGCTGGGGTTGGTGCTTGATTTCCAGCATTATTTGCATTAACAACATTCGCGCCCCCAAGATTTCGGTTAGCTCTCACGGATTGTGCTCGGTTACCATTTTTGGATCGCGTCAAAGCCATTTCTGCAAGGCACGAATTAACGAGCGAATTGAATGATCCTAAAAGGACTTGAAGCTCTACAACACAATCTAGAATGAAGAAGAATAGGAAACACCTATAAATGTCCTGGGAGTTTCTCGGTCATGAAGGTGATCAGGCTGCACAAGGAAAACCCCACTAGACACAGCTCCACAGACACCGGCAATAATCCTAGGACGTATTTAAACCTAGGCTCTGATACCAAGCTTATCACGCCCCAAAACCCACCCTAGACGTGACTGGAATCCGACGTCATCAACAACATCGGAAGAACCTAAATGATGCAATAATAACACTTGAACCTGACAAGTTCAACATTCGCCTCCAACAGTTTAATAAAATAAATGCAAACAAATCATGAATATAAGAGTTAAATCAGCGAAAGTCTTTATAATTTAAATAATTCAACCAAAGCATGATAGTGTGCTTGAAAGAGTTAAACAACAACTCTTTTTCTACCCACATTCGAATGTATACTAAGGAGCTTCTAAGAATAAAGAATAAATGTTTAACTCATCCGGATGCAGCCCGGAAACTAATATAAATAAATGGAATTAAATAAGTAGGGTGTCCCACGAATGAATGTGTGGGCTCACCCAATCAGCAGCAACTGCAAGTCCTTCCTAAACGCCCGGAGTATCAACAACCTGCTCTTCACCGTTACCTAACATACCATCAAAAACAACAATGGTATGCCTGAGTACTTTGTACTCAATGAGTGCCTCGGGGACAACAAGTCATATGAAAATAAAGTACAATAATACATAAAGAAATCAGTCTTGAAATCATGTGAAAACCAATGTAAGAACATTTATTCAGTTAGTGTATCTCAATAATAATTATCAAAATCGATTATAAGGCCTCTTGTCAAGGTACAACTTCAAATATGCCTTTCAATTGATCATAGTTAAACAACAACAATTTCATGAGAAAATAAGAATATCACACATGCCAATACAGGCCCAAGAATCAAGCACATCGAAAGGGTGACCGTAGAGGTTCCCTTGTCACAGCGAACCACACCGACATATGAAATTAAACGGTGGCTATCCTTCCTCCCGAATAGCTAGGCATAATCACACCCCAGGTAGCGAACCCGAAAGTGGCCACTCTTCCTCCCGAATAGCTAGACATTATCACACTAGGATCCATAGTGGCTACCTTTCCTCCCGAGTAGCTAGGCCAAACACAACAACAAAGTTCATTGTCACACCCCGACATTTCGAGGGTGTGATGGGCACTCGACCCTTACTTAGGGCCGAGCGAACCCTCAGATTCCAACTATACAGAAAATCACATCAAACTTTCTAAATTGGATAAGGTAAAATGCATAGTAATTTTTTTAAATATTCTTTCAAATCAAACAACTACATATAATCATACAGAATCCAGTACATAACTCAGACCCACATATCGGTTGATGGAGCCACTTACAGACGAACAACCAATGCTCACGACACTGTCTGCAAAGTCTCTAACATAATCCAGAACCATAACATACGGACTCTGACTCGGCAGCACTCCAGAAGCAAATGGAGTTGGCTAACCCCACTGGATCATCTCCTGTAATAACTTTAGCTCATCTGGGAGTACCTGCGCGGCATGAAACGCAGCCTCCGAAGAACAGGGGGTCAGTACGAAAATGTACCGAGTATGTAAAGCAAAAGTATCACAAGTATAATCATATCCCGGACCAGAAGCACAGAAATATATGCAGAAGTATAACAGGCATAACCGAATCTAAATCCAAGACAGACATACCGAGTTCAACTGACAGAATCATCGCACAGAGCTGGGGCACAGATGTAACTGATACCATCATAATCAGAGACAGAGGTACAGAATGGAACAGACTGAGTCGTGGCCCGGATCAGATTACCAGAAGTACAACATACAGAAACGTAATTTAACCGGACAGACAGAAGGGTAGCGGACGAAACCATAATCTTATCAGACAGACCGAAATGTACGAATAGAATCATAACCGTATCGGACAGACCGAGGCGTAACAGACAGAATCGAAGTCCAGACGGACAGACAAAATCATATTCCAGACGGGCAGATAGAATCATGTTTCAGACGAACAGACAGAGTCAGATTCCCGACGGATAGACAGAATCACATTTCAGATGGACAGACAGAATCATAATTCATAGTCATATAGAGTCATATGCCATATCAGAATGTTGTAGCGTATCGGACCAGGTGTTGCCACCTGTGAATCATATGATGTTCACAGAGAGTGTGCCACCTCGAGCTCAGCCCAGTACAGTGGTCACACCATACACAAACATATCGTATCAGATCATAGCATATCATATCATATCAAAGTACGCGTCTACAAGGGGTATGCCACCTCGAGCTCGGCCCAGCACAGTGGTCATCCCATGCAGAGACTGCCCGTTTTTCCCGCTCGAGCTCTGCCCAGTACACGGGTCACGGACCAGTCTCGGGAGCTCGAGCTCCGCCCAGTACACTCCCAACGCGTCTGCCTGGTATCAAATCACACAGCGCAGATACTATCCGCTTTGGGGATCAAGCTCAGCCCAGACCACCCCTCACGGTTTTATTTCAGAACATCATGGACAACAAAGGGAAATAGCGCACGGCAGGATAGCTTTGTCCGGCTCAGTGAATAGACATGGTAAGGCTTGCACGAACGGAGTAGTGAGAGACCAGATACACATATTCTCAGACTCGACAGATACAAACACTTATTGACATCGGAGGATTATAAACGTATTTCGGAACGATCAGAATTGATACATGATATTTACGGATACGTTTACCACAAAATTGTTACGAACGTTTCAAAACAGATTTCGATCGACGGATCAGTTCAAGGAATCGAACAGTAGTCATAAGGCACAAACATAACCTTTTGGATGGCACGATGGAATATATCAACACAGAACGTTCGGAGTCATTTTACGTATCCAAGCGTTTCATAGGACTCGCGAGAGTGATTGAACATACTATCGGAATATTCGTACGGATTGTTCGATCAAAATATCCATATCCGAATAATTATATCAAAAATAGCCCTAGCGGGGTACTTGTATCGGAATGCCCATACTCGGATACTCATGTCGGCAAAAAGGGCATACAATCGAATTGTAATAGTGTGCACGATCAATAACCCGGCCCGGAGGACCAGTGAACGATGTCATAATAATGGGCACGAGGGGAGTCATGAACGACTGATGCAATTTACAAATTGGAATAGCTATAGGGCCCAATATAGTCATATGTCGGCCCGTTAATCCAACTAGTCTGAACAAGTGGTCAACACGGGGTTATTTCACAAACGTTCTTCCACAATTATGTTTGTAGTCAAAATGTAAGTTAGAATGTCGAAATACTTTTATAAGTTTGATAAAATCATAAGTTGACCCAATGGTCAAAATAATTTGGATAATTAATCAGACGGGGTCCATTTCACAAAAATATTTCTAAAATGGCCGTTGTGGTTCAAAATATAGTTTAAAATACTGCGGCGACCAAAACATTATTTTATAGTGGTCAAATTCATAAGTGAAAGCCTTTTTCCAACGTTATGCCAAAATAAACCTTATAGGGCAAACAGAAGGGTTTCGGACTTAGCGGGCCCACCTCGGGTCAAGTCGAGGTGGCGGACATGATTTACGGACATTTGAGGTTTACGGAATCATACATAGAGGTTTCGAAGTGATATGACCATGTTTGCACAAGTTTCGAACGTTAGGTTACTTTCTAGCCAAAATAGAGTCCTTAAGCTTCAATTGAATTGAGTGAATAGTAGTCATTTTCTAAATCGGATTTCGAGGAGCAGAATTACTCCCGGGGTTCCGATATCGACCTAACATTCTAAGACATGCCAAATGAAGAAGTAGGGAGCCTTACATACCTTTCTTACTTCGTACGCTCGCTCAGGCTCGATTCCCGTTTCGTCCAAAATCTGTAATTGGTCATTGTTACCAATTAGAACCTTCAAGACTTAAGAATGCACTTAACTTCATTTTTGTCTACCGAAATTTCGGCAGCACCTCCCCTATAAATATAGCACCCCCGAGAAACATCTCGGCTCAAATAATAGCAACAGCAACCCAACAACATCAACAAAGTCACAATATAGCATAATATAGGGCAAGTAGTCCTACTTTTCGACATAATGCGATAACGCTCATTCCGACTTCACACTTCCAACTAAGCTTAATATTTTCATATTCATCATTAATCAAAGTCATCACCGTATAATTTAGAAACATTTCATATCGTTCTCACAAAATATTAACACGATATACAAAATATACAATCTTCCACCAAGATCATATTCCCTCCAAAACTTCTACGAATTCAACAAAACTTCCCAAATCACATTGTCTTCCTTCCAAATTCATTACGACAACATTAGTTCCCATTCTAGCATCTTACTTTCACACTTACACAAAAATCATATAAAATTCATATAATTTCTCATAATCACATACAAACAAATTCAATGCCAATTCAATTCATTAAACCTTCATCTACATTATAGGGATTACAACAACACAACTAACATGTTAAACAAAATAACTCCATCATTATTTCACCATAGCCTAACTGACGGCCAACATGGGAATTTTTCAACTTCATCCAATTTCATTCTACTTTCATTTCCAATATACATTCCATGCTATACACAACTAGAATTTAACATATATTCAATTCACCACAAACACACATTGTATACACACACACGGCCCTAAACTATATTCCACACCCACTTTGAAATCTTCCATTTTTCCATACTCTCAACTCATTTCTACATACTACAACACAAACAAACCTTTATAACATAATAATATGGAGTGAATTCTTACCTTTTCTCTTCAACTTCTTCACTCAAATATGTTGTCCCATTGAAGAAACTAGTGCCCTTTCTTCCCAAATAATTGCACTATGTTGTAGAGGGACCTTGAATTGGTATAAATACCACAAGAAAACAATTTTGGATGCAAGATTTTTGGGGTGCAAATTGAGAGGGGCTGGCCGAACTCCCCTCTCTTGCTCTTCATCTTTTGCTTTGTTTTGCTTCTTGATCTTTCTAATGGATAAGTGTATATATAATATGCTTGTCTTGATCTAGTGATCACATGCAATTCACATGACCTATTTATTGGTTTTGGGCCATGGTTTGGCCGGCCACCCTTGGATTTGGGCCTTAATTAATTTTTTTTTTCAATTTTTCTCTTGGCCCAATTCGTTGAAAGCTCGTTTTGCAATTCCCGAAACTAATTTTCAAAATTCCGATTTTTGCCATTGGCCTTCCTCCGTGTTTCCACACCACTATTTTTCATGAACAACACACCCATATGTGAATTCAAATCAACATATGGCCTTATTCTTTACAAGTCACAATCATTCCCAATTTTTCCGAATACGCGAAAACGCGGGATATAACATTCATAGCATAGAAGCCGATTCACAATTTATCTCAAAGTAGTCACACCATCAATGTTACACCTCGGAAAAAAAAATCCTTCGTTGTTGCACAAGTGAATGAACTAGTGAGGAGTACGAGTATACGATATTTTCCATGAGTATGAAATGACATTGATGACCCTAAGTAAGATTCCAAAGCCGATTGCAATAAGAGATAGGTTATGCTCCATGATGACTAACTATAGATTCTAAATGTGGAAAGTTGCAGATTTGCACTTTGGCCAGTTGAACGTAAAATGAAATACGGACCCTAAAGTGGTATACGGCCCGTAAACTGCCATGTCGTATTTCAACTTCCAAAACTTCAACTTTCTGTCAAATGTTCAAATGGTTAAATACGACTTGGAATACGGACCGTAAATTGAAATACGGCCCGTAAACTGCGATCGTAAACCACCATGATCCCCAGCATACTTTCTGGTTCTGTTATGCTTAAATAAGCCCACAAAATACGGACCGTAAACTGGAATACGGCCCGTAAACTAGGTTTACGACCACTGTGCACTTTCGACGACTGTTCATTTCAAATCAGATTTTGGATTATTAAAAAGGAAACCAAGTTTATTATTTCATTTCCACATTTCACCCCTTCTCTCTAAAACATCTCTCTACATTTATTCCACAAGAATTCAAGGATTATTAGTGATCAACAACATAAACCAAGTGAATCAAGTGTAAGAAAACCATCAAAGATCATTCAAAGTCAAGAAATCTCATGGAGATAAACTAGGGTTTTTGCTCAAGTGGAGTATTATCAACCAAGTCTTGTTCTTACAATATCTGAGGTAAGATTTATGATATTTCTAGGTTGTTTAAGGTATTTAAGAGTTGAAATACTTGGATTGTAGAAAGGTATGGCAAAATAGGTCATTAATGTGGAATAGTGTCATTTTGAGAAATAGTTTGAATTGAGTTATGAGTCTTGATGTATTGTAATGTAAATGTGTTATAAATGATGTTGAGAACGTGAGATGAGCAATGCACGTGAATGGACATAGTCGTGTGTTATAGCCATGGATATGGGTGATTGAAGGTAAACTAAGAAATGTGGATAATGTGAATGAATAATGACTATTGTTATGGTATTGTGAATGTATTATTGACGTTTGGGAGTTGATATACGTTATGGAGGAATGTCGTATAAATAAAGGAGATATTGTCCGATTTTCTCTAGTTTTAGTCATATATGCTAGCTATCGATTCTAATGATAGTATGACTTTAATGAAGGTAGAAACGCTAGCATTGGAGGAGAAAGCGCAAGTGTAGAATAGTTGAACGGAAAAGGTATGTAAGGCTAACCCTTCTTTCATAAGGCATGGTTCTTTGGACAAATATCTAAATCTTCTATGAGACTATGATATCCCTCAAATGATTTGATATTCCGAGCTAGTAAGCTCACGACTCTTGATACACCCCGATTGTACTAAATCCCTCGTATGACGAGTAAGCCTATAAAGATAAATGTGATGAATGACGATAATAGAAATAATGATGTTGATGACGATTATGATAATGATGTAAATAGTAAAGATGCTTATGAGCTATTATGTATATGTATCTATGTATGACTATTATGGAACCCCGAGCTTATGAGGCCGGGTAAGATATGTAAATAAGTATGTATTTGACTACGTAACGCACGCACACCTCTGCAGATGGTACGGATAACCCTGATGCCTTGGTAGGGCCAGGTAGATGTAACCCTGAAGCCTTGGTAGGGCCAGGTATGTGCAACCTTGAGCCTTGGTTGGCCAAGTATGTATGAAACACCGATCCTGCATGGTCGGGTATGCTATGTAAATGCTATGTATATGATATGATTATGTATATGATATGGATATAAGTATGAATACGAATATGATACGATATGAATGTGAAAAAGGGCATGTATACGAATATGAGTACAGATATGGAACGGATACGGATATGGATGTATACACGTAAATATGCATTACAAACGGAAAGACCCTATGTAAGGCAAGTAAGTGCCTATGACGATGATAACACCATTTCCCATCTTGTGCTATTTCTTATGTTGCTTATTATGCTTCTATATTGATATTAATCATGCTTTACATACTCAGTACATTCTTCGTACTGACGTCCTTTTATTTGTGGACGTTGCGTCATGCCCGCAGGTGCACAGGGAGACAGGCTCGATCCATAGCTATATTCTCAGAGACTACATAGAAGAGCTCCATTTCATTCGGAGCCATAGCTTTTGGGTACTTATTCTTTTGTGTATATAATTATGGGCATAGCGGGGTCCTGTCCCGCTTATGTGATATGTTATACTCTTCTTAGAGGCTCGTAGACATGTGAATATGGCTAGATGTGTCTGGCCTTGTCGGCCTATATTTTGTATATTATTTTGATAACCTTGACGGCTCATGTACAATGACGTGGTATAGATGCCAACCATGATATGAAAGCATTGTCGTCCAATGGGACTAGTATGATGAATGGATAAAATTATGCATTTGATTATGTGGCTCACCTAGAGGTAAGTGTAAGTGTAAGCCAAGGGGTGCCCAGGTGGGCTAGCACCGGGCGCTCGTCGCGGCCCTCTAGACGGGTCGTGACAATCAAATAGCATTAAATTTCATTATGCCATTACGAAAATCCATAGTTTCATAGATAATCCTGATAACGTTTCCACTTCTTTAAACAAGAGTCCTTTTGTCTTAGTTTCTTTGTAAAATCATCATTACCAACAATTAACCATCATCACTGATCATCTCTTATAGAAGAAATCGATTATGATTTCATATACGTATATCGAAGATAATACAATCAAGGTTTAATGTGGGCTTGTCCCCTCGCACACACCAACCACAAGCAAAGACATGAATTAGGGTTTTGCATGAAAAGTGCACCTTTTTATTCAATAAATAACCTTTGAGAAGAAAACATATATCCATGATAAGGTTTTTAAAAGAGAAACATACCTTAGTGTGTTAAACAAAGTTTAACAATTCACTTTCCTAGTAAAGAACACCCAAACCCTAGCTTGAATCACTTTAGGAAGAATTATGTTGCAAACCCTAGGTTTTAGTCACAAGAATCATGTTAAGAATCATGGGTTTGTTGTTAGGATTGATAATCAATGATTAAGATGTTCTTACCTTAGTGTTAGAGCCCTAGAGATATATTTTCGTCCTTAGGGATTTTGAGAGTGGAAAGAATGAAAGAAAAACTAAAATTTTGAAACTTATATAATTTCAGCCCGCCATGCACAAAGGATGGTACAAAGGACGGAGCGTCGATCTGCTCCGTCAAATGGTCTTTGTGCTAGGTCAATTCGACGGTACAAATGATGGAGCGTCGATCTGCTCCGTCAAAGTCATGAAATTTCTAGTGAGCAACTTTCTCTTCCTCACAATCAGCGGTGCAAAAGACGGAGCGTCGAACAGAACGACGGTACAAAGGACGACCGTCAAACCTCCTTTTCGTGAAACTGTAGAGACTTTTCATTTTGACCATCTCCTCTTGGGTCTTTAGCCTAAACTCATGCACGTAACCCAACATATAAGGTTCCAAAAGACTCATACAATGCTTTCGCACTCTATACGGATTTACGGGATGTTACATAATAACATCAAAATCAATCATATCTAGCTTAATCAAATCTGCTACAGTATGGCTGTCACAAACTATAATGACACAATCTTGATATACTCGCCTAGCTACGACCGGATCGCCAACTGGCGTAGACACCTCAAATGGTTTCATCGACTCGGGCTCTATCCCAAACTTACAAATAACAAATGGAGTAACATATGATAAAGTAGATCCTGGATCGATCAATGCATACACATCATAGGAGGAAACTGATAATATACCTGTGACAACATTAGGAGATGACTCACGATCCTGCCTACCAGCTAGTGCATATACGCGGTGCTGAGGACCGCTCGAGCTGGATGCTACACTCCGCCCCCTACCTCGTCCTGTTGGTGACTGAAAAGCTTGCCCCGAAGGGCGTACTGCAGAAGAAGAACCTGTTGTAGACCCTGTAGGCTGAACAGTGCCCATGCCACTTTCTAACGGACAATTCCTCATCATATGACCTGGTCGGCCACAAGAATAACAGGCATTCGATCCCAATCGGTACTGCCCGATATGTACCTACCACACTGGGCACACCGTGGCAAGGGTGGCCTCATCTGCCCTGACTCTGGTCTGTACTGGAAGCCTGATGCTCTAGAACTCTGGCCCACTCCGGAATAAGAAGACCGGTCAAACCTCAGACTTGACAATCGCGGAGGTGCACTCCCTACCGAATGATATGAATACTGGGAATGCTGCTGCCTCTGTCCTCCCCTGGACTCACTCCCTATGTCGAAAGATCTATCCCTCTTACCATGGCCTCGGTCATGGTCACGTTCTGCCCCACTCTAACGCTTATGATCTTCTAGATTCTGTGCATATGCCTGTATACGGGAGATATCCATTCCTGGCTGTAATGCAGCAGCCGTACAAGCATCTATCAAATGTGGCCGTAAACCAGCCACAAAGCAGTGAACTCTATCCTCCATCTCAGCCACCATAGATGGGGCAAACCTGTTGACACCCAATTTTTTCCCGCCTTTCCTCCGAAATACCTATTTACGCTTCTAATATTTTTTGACAAATTAAAAAATATATTTATATTTTTTACTATAATTATTAGCCTCTTATCAATATCGGTGTTTCATTATTCTATTACAGTTACTAGCTATTATTATTATTATTATTATTATTAGTTCAAATACGAGCCCAATTCACCCCCAATATTTTCGGATTAACCCAAAACAATTTTCATAGTCCACTACCCATTTTAATTCACCCCAACCCAATTTTCAGACCAGTCCACATTTTATTCCAAGCCCACATCTTCAAACCACCAGCCCACATTTTAATCGACCCAGTCCATTAAACCATTTGACCCGACCCGGATTCGTTCAAAACAAAGGAAACCCTTTTCATTTAGGGTTTCCTTTCATTTTTCTTTCTCCTCCACCCGCCTCCCTCCCCTTTCTCTTTCTTCACCGCTCCCTTCTCCCTCTTCTCTCCACCACACCGCTCTCCCCACTTCCGTTTGTCCCCCACGCCTGCCGCTCCCACTTCCCACTGTTCCCCGCTCCTCTCTCTCTTCTTGTCAAACGAAAACCCTAAAATTTCCCTATAAGTACTGACTTTCTGATCCATTTAAGGGGAGTTTTTTTTTGTGGGATTGAAAAAATACCGGAAGAATCAAGGCTTAGGAATCATAAAATCCCTTACAAAAGAGGTTTTTAATCGCAGAAACCCCCTAGAAATTAAAGTTAAAAAAAAACCCCAAAGTTTCCAAAAAATGTCAAATTTGCAGTGGTTGTGGTAATTCAAAATATCGAGTCGAAATACTAAAACAAATTTCTTTTTTTTCGTTTGTTCTGTTATTGTGGTGAATCCGAGCCTCGCAAGCTTGGATTTGGTAGTGTTCGAGTGTGAATCGAAGACCCGCACCCGTTCGCTGCACTCGGAAAAGGTAAACAACTTCCCTTTTAGTTGGTTTAGTTTCAGTTTGGTATTTGACAAGTGTTTGTGTGTCCATACATGTTAGTTGTCACAGTTGGTTTATTTTCAGTTTAGTAGCATGGTAGTCTTAGGTCTGTTCGTATTTAGTTAGTTTAGTTTAGGTTTAATACTTAAGATATCTAAAGGTTCATGTTTTATTCAGGGTTTAATTTCCAGTTCAGTAGTTAACAGAGTTTAGTTGTTTATGTGTCAATTCAATCCAGTTAATTTCAGTATTTAGGTGCTCGTAAGAGTTTATCCGAAGATGATTATACCAACTAGAGATAACAATGTGATAAGTTAAATTGTCGCACGATCCTATGTGCTTAAATATCAATTTAAAGTAGGATCCAAATTATCTAGATCGGGTTTGATAGCTTTTAAAGTATTTATTACGAATATGTAGATGAAGATGTTTGAATTTGGGTTATGTGTTAGTATGGTAAAAAATTTTGAGCTTAAACATGAAGTTTGTTAACTTGAGAATTTGGTATATACACATGAACTATAATAGATATGGTGAAATAAGTTGGAGCTCTGTATGTGAGCTTGGTATTCCTTCTTTGTAATTGTTAAATAGATATTGAGTAAGCTTATCCAGTCATCAGCAGGCCTGTTTGGTTTAAAGCTGTTCATGCTTAATTCTAATAGTTTCTTGAAACTTGCCTTGGCTTGCCAGTTCGTTACTTGGAATTCTTTACCAAACCTAGCATCTATTCATCATGCCTATTCTGTTTGCTTCCATGTACTATTTAGAAGAGTGATGTTAATCCTTGCTTGTCCTCTAAAATCTGGTTTTGTTGACATCTAATGAGCTTTATGTTTAGTTATGATCTAGAAGTCTACCAATCATGCTAATATGGTTAAAATTCGTTATGATTGGTCAGCCTATTAATTGTTTATGTTAAATCTGGATTAATGGGTGTTGGATTTGATCAGTATGGTTAAATATATATTGGGTAATGCATAAACTTTCCTGTTTGATACCATGATTAATGTATTCGACTGTCTGTACTTGTTTAAATTAAGTTAGGGTCATTTGTGACCTAGGTGTTTGACATACAAAAAAATGATTTCTCTGTGGTGGGTTGCTTGAGTCAAGAATTGTTCTTAAAATGTGTTGCTGTTTGGTTTCCTGTTATAGTATCACAAGTCTCAACAGCAAATGTGTTGTTCTTAAAATGTGTTGTTGTTTGGTTTGCTGTTGCTATATCACAAGTCTCAACAGCAAAATGTGTTGTTCTTAAAATGTGTTGATGTTTGGTGTGCTGTTGTAGTATCACAAGTCGCAGGATGAGTCCCTTTTTTAAAAGGGATTAAAAGGATTTTCGATTTAACTTCAGCATTTGCGAAACCGCAAATTTTGAGTCATCATATTTTATCTGATCTTTATCATATTCGAGTTGTGAGATATGCTTCCATCTTTCTCATATTCGAGTTCGCCTAAAATAGTTTCGATATGAACCTATTTTTTAAGTTATTACATTCTGTTTTTGTCTTCCCTTTTGAACCTGTCTATTCCCTTACCTGAAAAGTGTCATGTGAGTCAATTATTTATGATGTATGTCTGCGTTCGCAATAGCCGTAACATTATCATGTATTACTTGTTTCAAAATGACTTTGAGGCCTGGTACTCTACCTGTCTGTGTTATGTCTCTGCCTCAGTATTTTGTTTTCCTCTTTATATGTTCATGATAAATGAGAAACTGATTGTATAATGTGAATTGAGTGGCAACGATGTTTTGCTGTCGCTCTAAGCCACGGGCAGAGATGATTTTTGCTATAACTATTGATGTCTTGCCTTGTTAATATAAAGAATATGAACTGCAACGTTCCTGAATACCATGAATATCCCTCCTGAATTCAGTAAATGTTTGTATGTCACAGACCTGTCGTGTTCAGACTGGGTATGTGCTATGTGCTGGCAGCCCACTTTCTTTTAAATTATGCATGTGCTATGTATGCAAAATGTCTGATTTAAATTCTTCAAAATGTTGAATATTGGGAATACGTTCAGCCTGATCATATGCATTTTTGTGCAAGTGAACATGTATTAGCAAGTCCTGGGTATCGTTAGATGTTGTTTAAATTCTGTGCGTTGTGGCAAGTATATTTTAGTTGGTTATGTATATTTACGTATAGTACTGGTATACCTTTATTTAAAACAACTATGAATGTGTATACATGAAGTATACTTAAATATACATAGTATATACACAATCTGCTGATTTGTTTTGAGTTTATATTTCACATGTTTAACATTATTTATTGATCATATACTAATCCTTTTTCCTTCGTTTTTATGCATGACCATCGCATACGAGTCCAAGGGACTCGTTCTTCTCTTGCATTCGCTGTTGGGCTAAAAGCCCAACGCAATCTTCTCAAGTCAGCCCCCTATCAGTTCTGTCCGCAGTAAAAAAAAATAGAAAACAAAGTTATGGGCCAAGGTCCATATAACAGCAGTAGCCCACAGCAATACAAAGAAATTACTGGGCAAAAAGCCCAATAGCAGCAGATCAGCGGCCCAAATGGGCTGAGCCCATTTAATTTGTTTATTCCTCTATTTTTATTTATGCATTTAATTTGTATAGCATGACTAACATTGTTTTTTATTTAGACAAACCTTAGTGGAATTAGTAGGTTTAGTTTTAGTAATGGGTAGTTAAACCAATAATTAATTCCCTAAGTTTTTATTCTCTTCTTTTCATGTTAAAATGTCTAATATTTATTTTATTTGGAATAATTGATTTGCAAAATGACATGACTATATATTTTAAGTAAAGGGAATCATATTTTATTCTTACCATCATATATATTTCAAAACATCACTAATACGCAAATATAAACTCAAGTATATTTTATAAACATTGTTTTCAAGATTCATCCAATTATATATATATTTTTTAGCCGAGCATCGTTAAATAAGTTAGTGAAAGGAGAAAGAAAACTCATCATCTCTTGCATTCTATTTTTAAAATAAGTCTAGATTTTCTTCATCACTATACTCATATAATGTAATTTTATCCTAAGTTTAAATTGGCTAGGTCTTCTCTAAAAGCTTCTATCCATGTACAAATCATTATATTTTGCAAATCTCATTTTTAAAATAAAATTATTATTTAAAGCTTAACAAGATTTATAAGTTTTATTTTTGAGTGGACTACTATGTATTTCTTCAAGTTAGTTTAAATAACATCACTATGTTTTTCCTTTCAAACCTTAATAACATTTACAACCTATTTTCTTAAGATTTAAGCGTTATATTTAGCCTCAATTAATTAACCTAAGTTTGGTCGGATAACCGTAGTTAGCGGATTCTAAAGGATGCCTAACCCCTTCCCTTTAGGATAATATAGAGCCCTTACCTAGAATCGCATTGGTTAAGCAGACTATTAACAGAGGTTTAGTTTTAACTTTACCTTAGTTAACATCTAGGTGTCCTAATTCACCGTTAAATTAATTAGGTGGCGACTCCTTAAAACAAAATAAATAGGAATCACCAATATGTTGTACTCTAATTTAACCCGGTAAAAAATGGGGTATGACAGTTTGGCGACTCCGCTGGAGACTTTAGGCTTTAACCATAACAGACTTAGGTTAATAGTTAATTTGTTGGATATTTTGTTTGTTTTTCTTTTTGCCTTTATTATTGCCTTTTCCTTATATGCTTTTGGGTATTTTTATTTTATTCCTTATGTAAATTTTCTATGTAAAATGTATGTTATTGCTTTCCTTTAATTGACATTCCGCTCATACTTTTTTCACTCCTGGAAAACTCACACATATTCACACACTTAAAGCGGCTTCGCGGTTCGCGCCCGTGCACTACTAAATTACCCCTTTAGTTGGATTGGTCTAGTGGATTTAGTCGATCGGCGGTGCAATCGACAGCCACAGACTTTCCACTCTCAAGTTGTCCGCTTGGGGGAGCCTTGTGTCATAGGAAAACCACTCTTAGTCTGCCTAGGTGGAGCGAAAACCAAAACCTTGTAAGGACATGCATCATTTTAAACCTCGGAAGCTTAATACCCTTGGTGTATTAAGTTCATTAGTCAACCTTACCAAATGTCCAAATGAGTCTATGACTCTAAGTGACACTATTCACTATCTATGTGCATTATTTGAAGGACAAATATGTGGAATATGTGGACCTAGCACTCTATAGATATTTCAGGAAAAACTGACATTTTGTTGCAGGTTGTCGTGGAGCATCCAATTAATGCCTGAGGGTTGAAGACAACTAAAAGAAATTAGTGGAGATGAAGTGTTAGATATCTTAGATTAACTTTGAATTGTATTATTAAACTGGCATGTAATAAATTTTTATTATTCTTGTAAATTAGTCTTAGAAAGAGTTATGGAATGATACATAAAAGACATGTTTGTCCTTCAAATGTTCGTTTGGCCTACCTCTGGCATAAAGAGGTCCCTTGCATTATAGAACGCGACGTATTATGTGCAATAATGTGTTTATGTGCAATAATATGACCTTACACTATACTGACTCATTTTCTTTTTTTCTTTTCTTGTTTTATCTTTTGTTCTTTTAAACTCATTTTCAAAAAAAAAAAAAAAGTTGACTTGTGCTAAAGGGGAACTGGCGGAGCATCCATATTTCACACGGTCTAGAGCTAAGAAATCAGACTCTGACTCACCACTAATCACCTGGTTAACTAAAAAGACTCGTTCTAAAATGGAGCAAAGTTTGATCAATACAACCATTTCATCTGAACCATCTCTTAGTTTACCGATCACGAGTGATCCCACATCCTCTAATGAACCAGAAACACATTTGGAGATCATTGCTCGTCTGGAGTGACGAGTTGTTGAACTAAGTCACATGGTACTTCAAAATCGATCATTTTCTCAAACTCCACCACATATGACTCCATCTCATGGGGTTTGTCAGACTTTGCCCATGCCACCTCCATTCCCAAACTTGGATGAACTTAACCAAGCAAGCTATTTTACCGCTTCTCGACCAGCTCATTCCGAACCAGGCACCGACCTCATAATGCGGGTATTTTAAATTTCAGTCCAGGCACCCACCTCATAATGCAGGTATTTTAAATTTCAGTTCAGGCACCCACCTCATAATGCGGGTATTTTAAATTTCAGTCCAGGCACCCACCTCGTAATGCGGGTATTTTGAATTTCAGTCCAGGCACCCACCTCATAATGCGGATATTTTAAATTTCAGTCAGGCACCCACCTCATAATGCGAGTATTTTAAATTTCAGTTCGGTCACCCACCTCATAATGCGGGCATTTTAAATTTCAGTTCGGGCACCCACCTCATAATGCGGGCATTTTAAATTTCAGTTCAGGCACCCACCTCATAATGCGGGCATTTTAAATTTCAATTCGGGCACCCACCTCATATTGCGGGCATTTTAAATTTCAGTTCAGGCACCCACCTCATAATTCGGGTATTTTAAATTTCAGTTCAGGCACCCACCTCATAACGCGGGTATTTTTTTAATGTTTCAGTTCAGGCACCCACCTCATAATGCGGGTATTTTAAATTTCAGTTCAGGCACCCACCTCATAATGCGGGTATTTCAAATTTCAGTTCGGGCACCCACCTCATAATGCGGGTATTTTAAATTTCAGTTCAGGCACCCACCTCATAATGCGGGTATTTTAAATTTTAGTTCGGGCACCCACCTCATAATGCGGGTATTTTAAATTTCAGTTCAAGGTATTTTTAATTTTCAGTTCAAGCACCCACCTCATAATGCGGGCATTTTAATTTCAGTCAGGTGCCCACCTTCTGATGCGGGTATTCCATTTTAAAGCTCTAGCACACGAAGCAGAGTATGCATCAGGATCTAGGCACACAACACGAGATTTCATTTCATTTCAAGGCTTCGGTACACAAATCGGAGTATGCAATCCAGGACTCCTCCCCGTTCAAAGCTCCGATACACAACCCGATCTATTCATCAGGGTCCCAACACACAACTTTGTAGCCCCTTTCAATCCATGGCTCTGAGTTCGGTCGCCCCTCTAGCAATGAATCATTTTCCTCCCTAGCAAGTTTTCAATGAACTACGTTTGGCCTGATTTTCTTTGGGATACGTAGGCAACTCCAAGGCGGGTTCGGCCCTTCTATTTTAAAATTTTCAATATCTTCGGTTTGTCCAACCATTTTGGTCTCTATGAGATACACGAGAATTTTTTATATAAGATTTTGGTCTTCCCACTGTTTAAATTCATGTGTCCTAGTATCTTGAAACTGGGACAAATTTTTGAAATCGGTCAAACCGCTTCCAAAAACTTTCATTATAAGTTCTCACTTTTTCGATTATTTAGAACTAAGCGCCTCCAGGACTGGAAACTGGGACAATGTTTTTAGAAGTAGCACAAAAGTGGTCTTAAATGAAGTTCGTGCATGTCTTTCTAAAATGTCGATAAGTTTGAATTCGAGTCTTCATAATCATTTTATCTATTAGAGCCACTAAGTATCCTCTTTCGAAGTCATCCAAATCTCATTACTCTTAATTTCAAAAGACGTTCTTTATTACTTATTACTGAAATTCCTTGGCAAAGCAAAATATCTGGTGGGGCCTCGAAGAACGTGGACACGATCGAGACAAGAATCAATTCAAAGACCAAGTTCCCCAAAAAGCACAAGTCAATCAATTTTCTTTTAAACTTACAATTTTTCTTTGATGAGACAGGTTTCGATTAACATGGATGTGGCGTGTATTTGACTCTTCTTCAAATTTTAATTATGGACGTGAACAAAGAATTTGCTTTCTTCAAAAGGCAAATATTCTTCAATATGGATGTAAATTTAGCTCGCGCTAAGCGGTGGACGTTGTTCCATTCTTTATGAAATGTTGATTGCAACAGTGGACATGAATTTATCTTCTCAACCAAGGGCTGTGAGCGTAATTCTTTCAAACTCAGCTATTTACATATTCTTACCACTAACAGTTGTTTTAGCTCGTGGCATTTCTCGAGGGACCAAGGGCACATGATCGTGGAGTTAACCTTTTTTTCAAAGTGGACACGGACATGGTCACCTGTTATCGGTTTAAATTCTTCAACTTTATCATCACTTCATACATATTTATTTATTTCAAGTCGCTAACAAGTTCTTTTTAGAATGTGGTATTTAATGAGATGACAGGATTGAAATCTTGCATCATATGTTAAATCGTGGGGACAATTGTAGATTTAACTTCCGTCACAACGGGACATGGATGTGGAATTATATCTCTTCACGAATGGTTTTGTGGATGTGGACATAAACGTGGATAGACATTTCTACATTACAAATTATGAAAGAAGTCATGGATTTATATTTCAGTATCATGGATTATATGAACGTGGATTTATCTTTCTGCATTATGAGCATTGTGGACGTGGACGCGCATTTATCTTTCTCGCATTATAAATTTTGTGAAAGTGGATTTACATTTTCGCACTAATGACTTCGTGGATGTGGACGTGGGAGTGGATTTATATTTCTACATTATAAAGTTTGTGGAAGTGGACGTGGATTTATGTTTTGCATGATGAATCTTGTGGACATGGACATGAAATTCTACATTATAAAATTTGTAGAAGTGGATGTGGATTTATATTTTATCGTGGATGTGGACGTGGAAGTGGATTTATATTTTTTCCATTATAAAATTTTGTGGAAGTGGACGTGGATTTATTTTATGCATTGTGGATATTGTGGACGTGGAAGTGGATTTATCTTTTTTTGCATTATGAACATTGTGGACGTGGAAGTGGATCTATCTTTCTTGCATTATACAATTTTGAAAATGGACGTGGATTTATATTTTCACACTGTGGATTTTGTGGATGTGGATGTGGACGTGGAAGTGGATTTATCTTATAAACATTGTGGACGTGGACGTGGACGTGGACGTGGACGTGGACGTGGACGTGGATTTATCTTTCTTGCATTATAAATTTTGTGAGAGTAGACGTGGATTTATCATTTTTCGCATGAATGACTTCGCGGATGTGGACGTGGAAGTGGATTTATATTTCTTACATTATAAAATTTTGTGGAAGTGGACATGGATTTATTTTCTGTATTGTGGATATTGTGGACGTGGAAGTGAATTTATCTTTTTGCATTATGAACATTGGGACGTGGACGTGGATTTATCTTTCTTGCATTACCAAATTTTGTGAAAGTGGATGTGGATTTATACTTTTGTACCGTGGAAGTGGATGTGGATTTATATTTTGTACCCCGGAAGTGGATGTGGACTTACAGTTTGTACCGTGGAAGTAGATGTGAATTTATATTTTGTACCGTGGAAGTGGATGTGGATTTATATTTTTGTACCGTGGAAGTGGATGTGGATTTATATTTTGTACCACGGAAGTGGATGTGGATTTATATTTTTGCACCGTGGAAGTGGATGTGGATTTACATTTTGTACCGTGGAAGTGGATGTGGATTTATATTTTTGTACCGTGGAAGTAGATGTGGATTTATATTTTGTACCACGGAAGTGGATGTGGATTTATATTTTTGTACCGTGGAAGTGGATGTGGATTTATATTTTATACCGTGGAAGTGGATGTGGATTTATATTTTTGTACCGTGGAAGTGGATGTGGATTTATATTTTGTACCGTGGAAGTGGATGCGGATTTATATTTTTGTACTGTGGAAGTGGATGTGGATTTATATTTTTGTACCGTGGAAGTGGATATGAATTTATATTTTTGTACTGTGGAAGTGGATGTGGATTTATATTTTGTACCGTGGAAGTGGATGTGGATTTATATTTTTGTACCGTGAAAGTGGATATGGATTTATATTTTTGTACCGTGGAAGTGGATGTGGATTTATATTTTGTACCCTGGAAGTGGATGTGGATTTATACTTTTTGCACCGTGAAAGTGGATGTGGATTTATATTTTGTACCATGGAAGTGGATGTGGATTTATATTTTTGTACCGTGGAAGTTGATGTGGATTTATATTTTTCTACCGTGGAATGCGGACGTGGAAGTGGATTTATTTTTCTACATTATAAAATTCGTGGAAGTGGACGTGGATTTATGTTTTGCATTGTGGATTTTGGGCATAAACATGGATGTAAATTCCAGCACAGTGAATTTCGTGGGCGTGGATTTATTTTTTTTACATTATAGATCTTGTGGACGTAGAGGTAGATTTATCTCTTTGCACTTAAAGTTTATAAGAGTGGAGGTGGATTTATATTTTTATACCGTGGAATGTGGACGTGGATGTGGATTTATATTTGGGCATAGTGGATTTTTGGACGTGGACATGAATTCATTTTTTCTACATCATGAGTTTTATGATGTGGGCATGGATTCCGCGAATGAGGACGTGGATTACTATTTACTCACTATGGAATTTGTACATATGGATTTGAATGTGGTCATAAATTAGACTTCCTGAAAAGCGGACATCATCATGGTTTTAGATTTCCTTAAAAACAAACGTGGATGTGGATTTAGCTTTCGTTAAAGTGGATATCAATGTTGACTTAATTATTCTTCAAGTGGAAGCCATAAATTTAATTCATCTCCAAAGTATGTTGTGGATTCAACTTCCGAAACATGGGTTATAAGTATAAACTTGTCCAACCCTGTCTTATTTACACATATATTTCTTTATTGCTAACAATTGTTTTTAGCTTGTGGATTTTTGACAATATTAAAGTTGGCATCACACATCAACTCGTGGAACTATTTCTTCGGCAGCGAACTGGGGCAATTCGTTGGGAAGGATAATCAGACTTCCCGGCAAGGGTCAAGGATCTACCTCGAACACTCGTCTCCAATCACAAATATCCCGCTCGCATTCCAGCACACTCAACTTTCAGAGTTCTATCGTAATACCCAGTGTCATCATAATTCGACACTGGACTATATTTTGCAAAATTCGCGTCAATCGGGATTCGTTAGTCACAAGGTGTCGTAGTTATCCCAGAACTACACCTGGCCTGATTCTCGCGCAGCCCGAGATATGTAGGCAACTCGGAGAACTGGAGTTTGGCCATAATCCACTCAAATTTCCTTTAGCCGGGACAAAATAGGCTACTGAGTCAACGTCTTTGCCCGAAAATTCTATCATCATTACCGGGCAAAGAGGGACAAGTTGTTGACACCCAATTTTGTCTCGCCTTTCCTCAGAAATACCTATTTACGCTTCTAATATTTTTTGACAAATTAAAAAATATATTTATGTTTTTTACTATAATTATTAGCCTCTTATCAATATCGGCGTTTCATTATTCTATTACAGTTACTAGCTATTATTATTATTATTATTATTATTATTATTATTAGTTCAAATACGAGCCCAATTCACCCCCAATATTTTCGGATTAACCCAAAACAATTTTCATAGTCCACTACCCATTTTAATTCACCCCAACCCAATTTTCAGACCAGTCCACATTTTATTCCAAGCCCACATCTTCAAACCACCAGCCCACATTTTAATCGACCCAGTCCATTAAACCATTTGACCCGACCCGGATTCGTTCAAAACAAAGGAAACCCTTTTCATTTAGGGTTTCCTTTCATTTTTCTTTCTCCTCCACCCGCCTCCCTCCCCTTTCTCTTTCTTCACCGCTCCCTTCTCTCTCTTCTCTCCACCACGCCGCTCCCCCCACTTCCGTTTGTCCCCCACGCTTGCCGCTCCCGCTTCCCTCTGTTCCCCACTTTCCCCTGTTCCCCGCTCCTCTCTCTCTTCTTGTCAAACGAAAACCTTAAAATTTCCCTATAAGTACTGACTTTCTGATCCATTTTGAGGGGAGTTTTTTTTTTTGTGGGATTGAAAAAATACCAGAAGAATCAAGGCTTAGGAATCACAAAATCCCTTACAAAAGAGGTTTTTAATCGCAGAAACCCCCTAAAATTAAAGTTAAAAAAAAAACCCCAAAGTTTCCAAAAAATGTCAAATTTGCAGTGGTTGTGGTAATTCAAAATATCGAGTTGAAATACTAAAACAAATTTCTTTTTTTTCATTTGTTCTGTTATTGTGGTGAATCCGAGCCTCGCAAGCTCGGATTTGGTAGTGTTCGAATGTGAATCGAAGACCCCCACCCGTTCGCTGCACTCGGAAAAGGTAAACAACTTCCCTTTTAGTTGGTTTAGTTTCAGTTTGGTATTTGACAAGTGTTTGTGTGTCCATACATGTTAGTTGTCACAGTTGGTTTATTTTCAGTTTAGTAGCATGGTAGTCTTAGGTGTGTTCGTATTTAGTTAGTTTAGTTTAGGTTTAATAGTTAAGATATCTAAAGGTTCATGTTTTATTCAGGGTTTAATTTCCAGTTCAGTAGTTAACAGAGTTTAGCTGTTTATGTGTCAATTCAATCCAGTTAATTTCAGTATTTAGGTGCTCGTAAGAGTTTATCCGAAGATGATTATACCAACTAGTGATAACAATGTGATAAGTTAAATTGTCGCACGATCTTATGTGCTTAAATATCAATTTAAAGTAGGATCCAAATTATCTAGATCAGGTCTGATAGCTTTTAAAGTATTTATTACGAATATGCAGATGAAGATGTTTGAATTTGGGTTATGTGTCAGTATGGTAAACTTTTTTGAGCTTAAATATGAAGTTTGTTAACTTGAAAATTTGGTATATACACATGAACTATAATAGATATGGTGAAATAAGTTGGACCTCTGTATGTGAACTTGGTATTCCTTCTTTGTAATTGTTAAATAGATATTGAGTGAGCTTATCCAGTCATCAGCAGGCCTGTTTGGTTTAAAGATGTTCATGCTTAATTCTAATAGTTTCTTGAAACTTGCCTTGGCTTGCAGTTCGTTACTTGGAATTCTTTACCAAACCTAGCATCCATTCATCATGCCTATTCTGTTTGCTTCCATGTACTATTTAGAAGAGTTATGTTAATCCTTGCTTGTCCTCTAAAATCTGGTTTTCTTGACATCTAATGAGCTTTATGTTTAGTTATGATCTAGAAGTCTACCAATCATGCTAATATGGTTAAAATTCGTTATGATTGGTCAGCCTATTAATTGTTTATGTCAAATCTGGATTAATGGGTGTTGGATTTGATCAGTATGGTTAAATATATATTGGGTAATGCATAAACTTTCCTGTTTGATACCATGATTAATGTATTCGACTGTCTGTACTTGTTTAAATTAAGTTAGGGTCATCTGTGACATAGGTGTTTGATATACAAAAAAATGATTTCTCTGTGGTGGGTTGCTTGAGTCAAGAATTGTTCTTAAAATGTGTTGTTGTTTGGTTTCCTGTTATAGTATCACAAGTCTCAACAGCAAATGTGTTGTTCTTCAAATGTGTTGCTGTTTGGTTTGTTGTTGCAATATCACAAGTCTCAATAGCAAAATGTGTTGTTCTTAAAATGTGTTGCTGTTTGGTGTGCTGTTGTAGTATCACAAGTCGCAAGATGGGTCCCTTTTTTAAAAGGGATTAAAAGGATTTTCGATTTAACTTCAGCATTTGCGAACCCGCAAGTTTTGAGTCATCATATTTTATCTGATCTTTATCATATTCGAGTTGTGAGATATGCTTCCATCTTTCTCATATTCGAGTTCGCCTAAAATAGTTTCGATATGAACCTATTTTTTAAGTTATTACATTCTGTTTTTGTCTTCCCTTTTGAACCTGTCTATTCCCTTACCTGAAAAGTGTCCTGTGAGTCAATTATTTATGATGTATGTCTGCGTTCGCAATAGCCGTAACATTATCATGTATTACTTGTTTCAAAATGACTTTGAGGCCCGGTACTCTACCTGTCTGTGTTATGTCTCTGCCTCAGTATTTTGTTTTCCTCTTTATATGTTCATGATAACTGAGAAACTGATTGTATAATGTGAATTGAGTGGCAACGATGTTTTGCTGTCGCTCTAAGCCACGGGCAGAGATGATTTTTGCTATAACTATTGATGTCTTGCCTTGTTAATATAAAGAATATGAACTAGAACGTGCCTGAATACCATGAATATCCCTCCTGAATTCAGTAGATGTTTGTATATCACAGACCTGTCGTGTTCAGACTGGGTATGTGTTATGTGCTGGCAGCCCACTTTCTTTTAAATTATGCATGTGCTATGTATGCAAAATGTCTGATTTAAATTCTTCAAAATGTTGAATATTGGGAATACGTTCAGCCTGATCATATGCATTTTTGTGCAAGTGAACATGTATTAGCAAGTCCTGGGTATCGTTAGATGTTGTTTAAATTCTGTGCGTTGTGGCAAGTATATTTTAGTTGGTTATGTATATTTACGTATAGTACTGGTATACCTTTATTTAAAACAACTATGAATGTGTATACATGAAGTATACTTAAATATACATAGTATATACACAATCTGCTGATTTGTTTTGAGTTTATATTTCATATGTTTAACATTATTTATTGGTCATATACTAATCCTTTTTCCTTCGTTTTTATGCATGACCATCGCATACGAGTCCGAGGAACTCGTTCTTCTCTTGCATTCGCTGTTGGGCTAAAAGCCCAACGCAATCTTCTCAAGTCAGTCCCCCATCAGTTCTGTCCGCAGTAAAAAAAAATAGAAAACAAAGTTATGGGCCAAGTTCCATATAACAGCAGTAGCCCACAGCAATACAAAGAAATTACTGGGCAAAAAGCCCAATAGCAGCAGATCAGCGGCCCAAATGGGCTGAGCCCATTTAATTTGTTTATTCCTCTATTTTTATTTATGCATTTAATTTGTATAGCATGACTAACATTTTTTTTAATTTAGACAAACCTTAGTGGAATTAGTAGGTTTAGTTTTAGTAATGGGTAGTTAAACCAATAATTAATTCCATAAGTTTTTATTCTCTTCTTTTCATGTTAAAAATGTCTAATATTTATTTTATTTGGAATAATTGATTTGCAAAATGGCATGACTATATATTTTAAGTAAAGGGAATCATATTTTATTCTTACCATCATATATATTTCAAAACATCACTAATACGCAAATATAAACTCAAGTATATTTTATAAACATTGTTTTCAAGATTCATCCAATTATATATATATTTTTTAGCCGAGCATAGTTAAATAAGTTAGTGAAAGGAGAAAGAAAACTCATCATCTCTTGCATTCTATTTTTAAAATAAGTCTAGATTTTCTTCATCACTATACTCATATAATGTAATTTTATCCTAAGTTTAAATTGGCTAGGTCTTCTCTAAAAGCTTCTATCCATGTACAAATCATTATATTTTGCAAATCTCATTTTTAAAATAAAATTATTATTTAAAGCTTAACAAGATTTATAAGTTTTATTTTTGAGTGGACTACTATGTATTTCTTCAAGTTAGTTTAAATAACATCACTATGTTTTTCCTTTGAAACCTTAATAACATTTACAACCTATTTTCTTAAGATTTAAGCGTTATATTTAGCCTCAATTAATTAACCTAAGTTTGGTCGGATAACCGTAGTTAGCAGATTCTAAAGGATGCCTAACCCCTTCCCTTTAGGATAATATAGAGCCCTTACCTAGAATCACATTGGTTAAGCAGACTATTAACAGAGGTTTAGTTTTAACTTTACCTTAGTTAACATCTAGGTGTCCTAATTCACCGTTAAATAAATTAGGTGGCGACTCCTTAAAACAAAATAAATAGGAATCACCAATATGTTGTACTCTAATTTAACCTGGTAAAAAATAGGGTATGACAATACCTAGCCAAGGAGTCGAAATGTACACAATACTCTTGCACATTCATACTGCCCTGCTCAATACGTAAGAACCTGTCTGCTCGGGACCACGGACCTCTGGAGGTAAGTAATGGTGAAGAAAAGCATCTGAGAACTCTCGCCACACAGCTGAAGGAGCATTCTCTCCCCTAGGTAACTCCCAAGTCTGGTACCACTGTACTGCAATATCACGAAGTCTATATGAAGCCAACTCCACCGACTCAACCTCACTTGCATGCATAACCCTCAAAGTCCTCTGCATACCATTAGCGAAATCTTGGGGGTCCATATTTTGCTTTATCACTGAAAATTCTGGAGGATCTAACTCAAGGAAGGTCTTAACCCTCGAAATACCAGCTTCCTGCCGCTGAGCCTGAGACTACCCTGGTCAACAACTGTATAACATCCCGCACATCCTGGCCTGGTACGTCTGGCTGAGGAACTGGGGCGGGTGCTGAAGGCGAAGTATGCGAAGTCTGAGATGGGCTCTCACTCTGAATCTCATCCTGAGCCCTAGTGGCCCGCCGAGTACGGCTAGTGGCCTCACCTGTGGCTTTCTTGCCTTTCTGGGCAGTTGTAGCTTTCTTGGGAGGCATTACTGAAATCAGAACAAATCATTAGAAGGCGAACTCTTAACACTTGGCTCTTTCGCACGATCTAAGAGTGAAAAGAAAGACATTATCCTAAATGTCCTGTAGCATCCTGTTTATAAGTGTGGTGCACAACACACCCATAAAAAAGACTCTACTAGACACGGTCTGTAGACAATCCTAGGACGAAACTGCTCTGATACCACTTCTATCACGACCCGAACCGATGAGCCATGATGGGAGTCTGACCTCTAGTGACCAAATGCCCCTATTCTCATAATCAAATCTAACTAAGCATCAACGGCCCATAATGGCATAAACTAATCTCATAAAAGGGGAACATCAAGACCCTGTACAATCTACATATATATACACAACATGCGGAAGAACAGTGTAAGCAAGCTAGGCCGCTATATATACTGTATACAAAAGAATATAAGCCGACAAGACTACATCGTCTTACTACTACATAAAACTATCTACAGACCTCTACTGGAATGAAAGCTGTAGAAAGGAAGGGACAGGGCCCCATCGTACCTATCTATATACATCTCAAAAGAATGGCCTACCATAATAGACTGCAACTCCGGATCGAATGGAGTGCACTGATCTCTGCTGGATAAGGGTCCTACTAGGCTGGACCACCTCCCTGTCTACCTGTACCTGCGGGCATG
Organism: Lycium barbarum; assembly: GCF_019175385.1. Classification (NCBI taxonomy): domain Eukaryota; kingdom Viridiplantae; phylum Streptophyta; class Magnoliopsida; order Solanales; family Solanaceae; genus Lycium; species Lycium barbarum. The sequence continues at coordinate 87,850,105 of NC_083341.1, forward strand.
AACGCAGCCCCCCGAGTAACGAGGAGTCAGTACGGATAATGTACTGAATATGTAAAGCATAAAGACAACATGTATATATATATATATATATATATATATATATATATATATATATATATATATATATATATATATATATATATATATATATAAGTTCAGACCTTATTCATGATTTCTATATATATATATATATATATATATAATTGTCACATCACAGGCCACACCTTCACCCCCGGTCAAGTGTGCCTTTCTCATGAATATACTCCAACATTATAGGCCACTCATGGACCACTCATAGGCCACACCTTCACCCCCTGTCAAATGTGCCTTTCACACATAGAATGTAATACCATAGGTCACACCCTCACCCCCTGTCAAGTGTGTCTCTCGCTCGTACTCCTGAGAACTGAAAGTGAATGCCTAGTACAAATAAAACTGAACGACAGGATTCTCAAAAAAATTTGATTTTGGCCTCTCATAGGCCTTACTGAACTCATACTACTAGAACAGGAAATCACATGATCTGTATATGGAGAAATATCATAGCCGGGGTACGGGAACAACAAAACTGTATTTCTCTTAGTGCTTATAAGAATAGAGTAATATGGAAACTCTCTTACTCGTTTATTAGTTCATATCATAGGATCATGCCAAAGAAAGAAGGAATAGCCTTAACATACCTTGACGTACATGGAATCGCCCAACTTCTATCTCTTGAACTTGTAATCTACAATTAAGATAACATAAGCCTTAATTAAGCTACTTGCCTTGCTTACTAACCATACCCAAGCATGTATAAAGCTTAATGAATTATAGACGACCATCTCCTTTATGAGCTTACAATGGTAACACCTATATATATCAAAATACCCGCAAATCCATCTCTAATCATTTCTCTAAAATAGTCTCATGTCACTACCTTGCCCTTCATCAATCTATCACTTCCACAAGTACCTTCTCTCTACCTAAAATCACTAAAACTCTCGATAGTCAACTTAAATATAAAGGTAGAAATCATTTACATACCTTGGAGAGATAAAAATCTCAAACCCTAGCTTCAAATCCCACTCTTCAAGCTCAACAACTTCAATCAAACCCTAGGAACAACCTTCCCTTTACTAGCTCGGGTTTCCGGGGTCCGGGTCTTACCCAACCTTCACCAATATGCCATAAATGTTGGGAGAGAAAAATATTAGGGTTTTCTGATATGGGAATGAGAGAGATATGAAATAAAGTCATGGACCACGTATTTATACTCGGAAGAATTAATTGCTTCAGCGGTCCGGTTCGACGAAGCGAGTCGACGACCCGTCGACGTGTCGACGATCCGTCGACATGCTCGTCGACCTGCTCCTGTAGAATGCAGGGCTGCGGAACCCTGTCGACGCCGCACATCGACGGTCCGTCGACAGGTTCGACGACCCGTCAATCATGACTGGTGTCTGCAGACTTTTCCAATTCAGTTCAGATCGCATCGATTCGATTCGTTCAACTTCTAACCCGTAGTTCACCAGGAATTCCTGCTGGTACCATTGCACAAGGGGCAGGACACTTTCTATCTCCAAAACTCGGGCTCGGGTCTCAATTCCCAAGGCATACCCAACTAGGAAATCATAAGTTCTACCACTATGAACGCGAGGGGTGTAATAATGGCCGCTGAAGCGTGACCGCTGTAGCGCTCATCCCAGGGCTGGGGCAGTATAACTGGGTCCCCGACCCGGATTTCGATGATTGATTCCTTCCTATACAATGGGTCCCGCTAGTCTAGATGTCCGCCGGAAATACTTAGCGACCGGAAAGGCCCAGGATGACACGGTTGCTAATATTTCGGGGAATTTTTATCGTAACGACTAAACGGGTCGTTACACTTTACCATCTTTGTATGTGCTTTGCTTAATTACCACAATTCTTCGAGGGTAGAACAATCGTGCTGATAAGGTGTTGTAAAATCAAGCTAAAAGAGTAACAATATGAAAGGATAAAAGTAATAGAAATAGAGAGACAAGATATGAGAACTTTCTTATTCATCCAAGTGTGTTCAAGTGTGTACAACATCATTCTCAATACTGCCTCTATTTATAGGGCTATATTGAGTAACATGAAAAAGTCTCATAAACATGACATTTACCCTTGAGAAGGTAGGAAAGATTATGGGGTTGTGGGAGATAAATGAGGAGGTAGTTGATGTGTGGTGTTACTACACTTAATGGTGGAATTACACCTACGAGTTATGGAACAATTAACTAATATTAATATTTACAACAATTACAACCCCTTTTTCGCATATTCAAAAGGAAAAGCTTTGACGGAAGTAGTTAAGATTTTAATGGAGTAATTTGGTAAAACAATTACCCTCTATGTCCCAATTTTTATATATGATATTTTGAAATTTAAACTTCTTTATTTTACTCGTAAATTCGGACATACAATTTTTATTTTTTTTAAATAATTTACATAGTTAGAACTAAAAAAAAAAATCTATAAGTCACCCTTGCTAATTCACAATTTAAAATATTTAAAAGTCATATCAATTTATCACGGTTAAAGATTTTGTTGTTTGATTCTATCACATAAATTGGACAAAGGGACTGTGAAAAAAATGAGGAAATATACAGGTCTAAGTTGCCCGATTTTTACATCATTACTTCATTCATCGACAGACACACTTTGCTAAAAAGTTACACTGTTTTCTCTTGTTATCCTACTAATTTTCTTTGAAGATGGCAACCACATCTAAATTAAAAGTAGCTTCCTAAAAATAAATGCAATCAGAGAATTTTGGATATTACAAAATTTTTTCTAAAGAAATGGGAGATCTACAAGTAGCCACAAGAGTACTATTTGATATGATAGGCCTGCTTGAATAAGACTTCTTTGTAATGGTAGCTTTTGGACCAAATGAGGATCTTCTTTCATTTAAGCTCTTCCACGACTTCATTCTAGTGTTATAAGAATTGCCTTCCTTTGCAAGATCATCAAGGCTCGTCACACTTCCCAAAAGCCCAAATGACTGACTCTTCCCATCATAATACTTTGATAACCCTCTCCTGCACTTACAAAATAATTTATTAGTTCACCTACCATTTCACAAATTTAAATCAATGAATAGGTGAATGCAGGGGCGTATGTACCCTCAAAGGTGGGGTTCAATTCGTTGGGGTTTAATTGAACCCCGAACTTTTCACAAAAAACATAAATTTATGTAAAAATTTATTAAAATTATAATAAGTAGTAGACATGAACCCTAATTTTTAAAATACAATAGTTCAACTAAGAATCATAAAAGATTCATCAACCAATAAAATTTAAATTTTGAATCTGCTTCTAAGCAAATTAATTGTGTTATATATTAACATAAAAATACAAGCTTTCTGCATACGTTGTACTTTCTTCTGGAAATTCAAAAACTGATTTTCAAGTAAACCTGAACAATTTAAAGGCCTGTTTGACTTAACTTAAAAAAAAAAAAAAAAATTATAAGCTAACTTATTGTTTTGGGCTTATTTTAAACACAAAATGACTTATAAGCTAACCAGTCAAACACTCAAAAAAAGTTAAAAATAATTTATAAGCTGTTTTCAGCAACTTATAAGCCAATCCAAACGGGCTCTAAGTCTATGATCTTTGTAATCAGGTAAAAATTTAAGTAATATACGCTTTAACAGTATAAAAGAATTTACTCTATCATTTGTTTAGCAAGTTAATTATTCCCCCTAAGTGAGACCTTTAAGAGTCAATCAGTTTTTTTTAATTTAAATTTTGAATTCGCTTCTAGGCAAATTAATTGTGTTAGATATTAACATAAAAATACAAGCTTTCTGCATACGTTGTACTTTCTTCTGGAAATTCAAAAAGTCATTTTCAAGTAAACCTGAACGATCTAAGTCTATGATCTTTGTAATCAGGTAAAAATTTAAGTAATATACGCTTTAACAGTATAAAAGAATTTACTCTATCATTTGTTTAGCAAGTTAATTATTCCCCCTAAGTGAGACCTTTAAGAGACAAAACCGTTTTTTTTAACCGCAATATTTTCATATGTTTTTGAATATTTTGAATTGTTGTGTAAATTTTATTTTTAAAAAACTAAAAATTATATGACCGAATTTACGGTCAAAATTAAGAAATTATCCCAAAATTCAAATTGTGGTACATAAGTTGAAACTTGAAACATAGGACTATCATTTTAATCACAATATTTTATCGTGAAAATTTAGGTGACATAACTGTATAAATATTTGAGGCCGTCAATGAATAAAACTTAAGACCAATTAAGTTAAAGATGAACTTACTTGATAGGAAGTTGAGCCATGAGTTCAGAGAACTCATACAAAGGCCCAAAAGAAGATGATGAAGATGAAGAAGCATCATCCTCTACCATATCTATAGATGAAGAAGAAGTTCCAGCAGAGTCTTCAAAGCTTGATTCAGAATAATCATCAGAAATACTATCCAAACTTTCCATAACAACCAAATCTTGAAAGTTATGAAGAAATATGAAGAATGAATTTTTTTTTCTCGTCTTTGATTACCAATGAGTTTTTGATACAACGTGATTTCTAGCAAAGCCTCACCTAGGGAAACATATATATAAGGCAGAATAATTTATAGATAAAAAATATACTGTAACGTTAATTTTGAGGGGGAATATGTGGTTGAGGATGAATGCTTCTTTTGAGGAGTGAGTAGATAATAACTGACGTGTACAATAATAAGGTATGAAATTAATTTCTTTATTATCATTAAGATTAGTTTTATGCTGTTTGAATTTGTATCTTTTAATACTCTTTCCGGATCAAAAAAGTCTTCAATTAGTTTTTTTTTAATAAAATAAGTGTTCACTTATTAAATCAACAAACAATTAACTTTATCTTTTACCTCTATTAAGTGTTATGTGATCAAATTTCAATACTTATTTAATTAGGAATAGTTTAGTCAATTTATATTTTTTTTAAGTGAGTAATTTCTTAAAAAATGTGCAAATAATTAATAGGACTCTTTTTTTTTTTTTTTGGAGGGAGTATTATTTAAGGGGTTTCCCATTCTAATATGTAATAAGGATAAGGTGGATCTTTGATGACATCCAAATCTGAGTCACCACCCTATCATTTAAGGAATTAACGACAATACTGCAGACATTGTCCCCAAGAAAGGTCTTTAAGCCCACTTTTTAAAACTTCTAGGCAATTCATGGTTTTTGCTGTTTTTATTTCCTCTAAAGAATTTGTTTTATCGTTAATTGTATAAATACACAAAATACTGTATAAACTTGCCAGTAGTTTATTTTATTTTAAGTGACTTAACTTATAAGCTGTTTTTTTAAGCCTATCCAAATAGGCTATTAGTCACTTAAAATAAATTATTGACAAGTTTAAAAAAAGCAGCTTATAAGCTGTAAAAAAATAAGTTGGGTAGCTCAATTTATTTATTTTGGCTTATAAGCTGTTCTCAGCTTATAAGCTGCTTTCAGCTTATAAGCTGCTTTAGATACATTTTTTTGCGCGGAGTGTCCTTCTTTTGGGCTGGACTTTATATTTCGCCCCTCATTTATGCCTTCTTTAATTTTTGCCCCTACCGCCTTTTTAATGAGAGTTTTTTGACGAAATTACCCTTACCCCATTAAAACTCTTTCTATTTCGTTATTTGCCCTTTTCTTTTATTTTTTTGCTTCTTCGTTCCTCCTCTGTTTGTGTCTGTCTTATCTGTTCAAAAATTTAGGTACGAATTTGGATCTTTTGCTCGTTTCAATATTTATTTTTATGTTACATTGTTGTTTGTTGAATTGATATCTTTGTCTTCGTCGTTTTTTATATTTAATTGATCCTTTTTGTTTTAAAATTATTTTTTAATGTGTTTTGTTAAAGTGTCTGTTTGATTTTTTGAACTTTAGTTTCGTTCCGCATGTTATATCTTGGTTTTTTGAATGTCGTATTATGAATGCCGTATTATGTTTTTGTTGATTTTGATATGCGTTTTGGTTTTCTCTGTGTTGAATCTTTGAAGTTTTGCTTGTGAATAGCTGTTTTAGGTTGTTGGTGTTGTTTTTGTTTAATAATCTGGTTTTTATGAAGAATGTGTATGTATGAGGCAGCATATGCATGTTCCGACATAATTTTTGTTTTTTAAAACTGAATTTATGCCTATTCCGATATAATTTCGTGACTTAAGTTAGTTTGTATGTGTTTTGATTTTTTGGTGTTTTTTTTGTTTATAATGTTGGTTTTTATGAAAGTTTGTATGTTTTCCTAATTATAGGGAAAAACAATTAGGCATTTTTTGAAGTTTGGTGGTAATATTTTGTATGAATGAAGTTATTTTGTATGTGTTTTGGTTTTCAATGTGTTGAATCTGTTTATTTTTGCCTGTGAACATTAGTTTAAGATTTTTGGTGCTGTCTTTTGTTTAGTAACCTGGTTTTTCATGAAGACTGTGTTTATCTGAGGCAACATATGCCGGGTCCGGCAGAGTTCTGGTTTTTTGAAACTGAAGTTTTTCCTGTTCCGGCATAAAGTTATGTCTGTTCCGGCATAACTTCATGAATTAAGTTAATTTATGTGTGTCTTGGTTTTTTTTTTTGGTGTTGTTTTGTTAATAATGTTGGTTTTTTATGCAATCTTATGTGTTTTGGTGTTGTCTTGTTAATAATGTTGGTTTTTTATGCAATCTTATGTGTTTTGGTTCTTTCTTCTATTATGCAGGTATTTGTGTACCAGTCTAGGGGCTGATTTTGTATTATGGTATATGTTAATTATTTTCATTCTCATTTTTTATTTATTCTTATGTAAATTATTGGTTTATGTTGACATTAATTTTTCTTTTATAGGAGGAACATCCATTGGTTAAGTTTGAACACTGGGTTGAAGGAGGTGGCATGTGGAGTGGTGATTTTCATTTTCGGAGTTTGATTTTGTCCTTTTTGAGTGTCTCTCAATTGGACTTGTTGAAAAAGGGTGTTTTTGGACAGTTTATGGATTTGGTTGATGTCCACTTGAGTGATAGTATTTTCCATTGCTTGATCTTATCCCAACTTTCATCTAGTAATGATAGTGCGTTAAAGTTTAAGATATTTGATCGCGTGTGTGTATTTGATTCCGAATCTTTCCGTCTTATTACTGGTTTGGATTCTTGTGTTGGCGATTTTAGTGTTGTGTCTAGCAGACCAAATAGATTGTTGAGACTTTATTTTCCAAATAGGGATAGAATAAGGTTGTGTGATCTCAAGAGTTTCTTACAGATTAATTCAAGTAATCGTACTTGTGGTTTTTGGGAAAGATCTAGTGATCTTGTTAGACTTGCTGAGGTCGATACAATGGAGAGGGTTTTGTTGGGTCGTAATGAGAAATGTGTTGTTAAAGGCCATCTAATGAAGATAATTGATGATGACAGTCTTCGAGTGTCTTATCCTTGGGGTTCTCTTAGTTTTAATTGGTTGGTACGGTCGATTCGTAGTTGTGTGAAGACTTTCAAGAGCATGTCATCTACACGTTATATGATTAGTGGTTTCCCTTACACTTTAAATGTGTGGCTATTGGAGGTTTTCCATATCTTTCGAGGGTTTTCAAGTTTTCATGGTCTGAAATCTCCTCGTATGTTGTCTTGGGGTCCTTCAAAGCAAGTTGATTATAAAGTTATTACTGACAATTTCTTCCATGCTGAAAAAGTATGTGTTTCCTTTTTGTTGATGCTTCTTTTTCTTGGTTCTTTTTCCCTCTTGTTATTTCTTGTATTTTTGTCTAATTTATGTGTTTATATTGTGTTATAGAGATTCAAGAAATTTATTGTCCATGCTGTTGTTGTTGGTACGGAACAAGAGATGCTGGATTATCCAGTTGCACTTAAATTTCCTGATGATTCAGGCCCTGGTTCTTCCCGTGCGATTTTGCCATCTCAACTTACTTCTCAAATAGTTGATGTAAGTTGTACTTTGCCTTTTGTGTTTTTGGTTGTTTAACTGAATTCTGAGTTAGAGGCCTTCTGGTAGAGTATTTTAGTAGGAGATATTTTTGTAGTCTTTTCTGTTTTGGTTATGGAAATGAAAGTTTATGCCCCTTGAGGCATACTTTTTGTTTTGCAAACTTAGAATCTGCCCCTTCAGGCATACATTTTTCCTTTTATATTTCAGTTCTGCCCCTACCAGCATACTGTTCTCATTTTGATACTTATTTTAGTAGGTAACACATTTTAGCAGTCTTCTCTATTTTGATTTTGGAAATGAAAGTTTATGCCTCTTGAGGCATACTTTTTGGTTTTGCAAACTTATAATCTGCCCCTTCCGACATACATTTCTCCTTGCATATTTCAATTTTGCCCCTACCGGCATACTGTTTTCATTTTCAGACTTCAGTTCTGCCGGGTCTGGCATACTTGTTCAACATTAATTTAATGGCATCAAAAGTAATGTGTTGTTTTATTGATCTGTTATACAGGGTGTTTTGTCTAGTGTGAAGAAGCAACTTGATGATGAACGATCTACAATTGTCAATCAAGTAAAGGTATGGCTTTTTATTTTTTTATTTTTGAGTTTGTTAATATGATATGTATACTTTGCATGCTGCATTCGTTGTTTTTGTTTATTGTTATTTTCTTTTCTTCTTTGTTTAATTTTTTCTTTCGTTGTTTTGTGGTCTTTGGATAGCCGTTTCGAAGAATTAGATAAAAAAAAATTGTTGGTACGATTAATGCTGTGGATAGCTTAGTTCGTGTACATGATGAAACAAAGTCATGTGTAGCAGTTTCTTAAAGTGCTAAAAGAACTTGTTTAGAAAGTAGACTTGACAGTTTGGAAAGTAAATTTGATTATGTGATGCATTGTGTTGAAAATTTAGTTCGACTGCATAGCGAAAATAAATCTTGTAAAGCTTGTGCATCTGGTAAAAGATAACCTGATTTGGGTTATTCAGTGAATGATGAGGTGAAGTTAGATGCACATCTTGGAAAAGATTTGCAGGAACGTATGGAGAATATGCTTTGTAAAGCAAGGTCTACGAAAAATGAGACCTCTCCCATGCTCGATATGCTCTGTGATGCTGTTGTTTCTTCATCAAGTCAACTGTCTGATAAAACTCAAACTCTTTCTCAGTTTGAAAAGGAATTTTTGAAAGAAAATGAAGACCGCGCAAAAAAAGAAGCACTTAACGAAGATGTTGCAATTAATGATGCTTTTCAATGCGGAGATTATGTGTTTTCTTCTAATGAAGCATCACAAAATGTAAATGAAGTAGCAGCTGCTGTTGAAAATTGTAGAAAACGTCCGAGATGCGAAGATGGAAACAAAGAAGATGATGGTTATCCTAATTGGTATTTGCTTACACCGACCAGTACTCCAGTTGAGAAATGGTTGAGTTCTGGGACTGATATATACTGTACTGCAGAAGAGTTAGAAAAGTGAATTGATTTTTTTGTTGTTATTTAAGGCAAGTGTTATGTTATTATGTTTCCCCCTTTTTCAAATGATGTATATATAAATTGGTTTTTCATTTCTGTACATATAATGAAGTTTCACTTTTTCAAACTGTACTCTATTGTAGTCTGCCTTAACCGGCATACTTTTGCCATTTAGTGAACAGATGTTCTGCTCCTTCCGGCATACTTCTAAGATGGAAGTAACTGTTTTTCCTAAAAATAAAAAAGATAATTAAAAAGTGACTCTTGTTCCAAAACATCTCGAATAATTGCTACAGTTACTTCCAATTAATGTATTAATTGTTTTGTTTTAAAAAAAAGAAAAATGGAAAGAAAAACTGAAAAATTCTTTGTATTTTTGTCAATAGTTGGAGCAGTTACTCCAATTCAAATTTCAGTAACTATTTTTGGTTTTAAAAAAAAAACTACAAAACTTGTTGTATCCTCATCCAATTGAAATCCAAAGAGCTTAATATGCAAAAGTCAAGCCAAATAAGCTTGCGCCTCCGACATAAGTTTGCCCGTTGGGAACAGAAGTTCTGCCCCTTCCGCATACTTCTAAATTCGTAGTAACAGTTTTTTTTTTTTTGCTAGAAATAAAAAAGATAATGAAAAAGTGACTCCTATTCCCAATATCTCTAATAGGTATTGCTACAGTTACTTCCAATTGAAAATGTATTAATTCTTTTATTTTAAAAACAAAAACTGAAAAACTCTTTGTATTTTTGTCAATAATTGCAATAGTTACTTCAATTCAAATTTCACTAACTGTTTTTTTTTTTTTAGAAAAAACTGCAAAACTCCTTGTATCCTCATTCAATTGAAATCCAATCGTTTCAACAGTTATTCCAATTTAAAATTGACTAATTTGAACTTCTATAGAAAGCCACACAGTTATGCCCACAACGGCAAACTTTTATTCTTAGCACACTTACATTATGCCTCGTTCGGCATAAGTTTTGTCACGTGGTTAGTACGTGTGCAGTTTTAAAAAAAAATATTGTTCAATATATATTTGCCCGCTCTTCCTGTAATTTACTTTTTTATTTTCATTTGTTCATTTTAAAGCCGAAGAAGGCAGTTGCTTTGTCACGTTTCCTATATCATCTCTATCAGTTTTTTGATTGATTTCTCTTAGTGGGGTTTCAATTTCATCTGTAAGTTATTAGTTACTATGTTATTACTTGTTGATAAGTTATTTCCTTCAATTGTTTGTGTCTATATTTTATTTGAATAGGGTTTTCTGTTTTTTTTTCTTTTACGTTTTTCATAATGCATTGTGTTAATGTCTTTTTTTGGTAATGTTTTTTATGTGTTTTTTTTTCCTTTTTTTTTCCTGATTGAATTTTATGTTTTGTTCATGTCAGTGTGCTAAATAATGAGCCGTCAATTTGGACAAGTTGCTGACTATTATATTCCTCCTGAAGAGTAGACAGACACACGCATCAGTGCTGTATGGCGAGGGGACGAAAAGTTTGTTAAATTTGTTGAGAAATTTCTTACAAAAGAACAGTTGGTAATTTTGAAGAATCGTCCTTTTGGGAAATTTATGGAATTGCATAATATAAATATGTCGGGTATCTTGGTGAATTTTATGTTGTTGTCGAAAGTTCCCTGTTCTGAAACCAATGAAATGCATTTTAATATACAAGATAAACTTGTGACATTTACAGACCAATCATTTAAGAGAGTCACTGGGTTATCAATTACTGAACCTCCTAGATCTTTCTATGCTAAATATAACAAAACCAATGGCAGTCGTCTTTTGAGAAGATATTTTGGTGTTGAAGATGGTAAAAGGAATTTGGAAATGAGGGATTTGAAAAATGTGGTGAGTGCTGAAAATATAGATTTTGAAGATGACCTTGATGCAGTGATGCTAGCAGAGGTATATATTCTTAGTCGTGTCTTATTGGGCGGTAGGATTAATAAAAAGGTATTATGGCAGCATATTGTATACATAGAGGACAGTGAATTGTTTAAGTAGTTTAATTGGGGTCTTTGTGTTTTGCTGAACTCCTGAGGTGTTTCAAATCAATATATAAGCAAGGGATAAATAGACATACCATTGATTATGGAGTTGTTGGTTTTGTTTATGGCTTTATCGTTTGGGTTTGGTCTAGGTTCAATGACTATCGCAGACAATATGTTGAAATTGTTGGCGATTGTCGTGAACCTCTGATGTTGTCGTATGTCAGTAATAAATCTCCACAATTCAATGATGTCAAGAAATTGCTTGTATCCGAAGAGTACACGAGAAAGGTAATGGTGTTTATTGCCCTTTACTTTTCGAGTCAACTTTTAATGTGACTTTCTTTTTCTGTTTTGATGTAATTATTATTTATTGTTGTATGGATTTTATTTCAATAGCGAGGTAAAAGGGTGGTTGATGAATCTCCGGACAATTCAAGTGTTGATGGAAGTGAATCTGAAGATGCCAATATTGCTGGCAAATCCACTGAAAGCTCTTCTCTAGAGCGTCGCACTGAGGTATTTCTCATCGTTCCTCTCTGTTTTTCCTCTAAAAGTTTTGTTCTTTTTTTTTTATTTTTTTTCTTGAGTTTAACACTTTTCTATATTTGTTTATTTTCACAGTTCCTGGAAAATGTTTGTGATGTTAAATTGGATAGGATTTTGAATAATCAACAGCAGGAGAAGGTCCGGATGGATCAGTTGATTTCTGCTTTGCAAAAAGCAGGATTAAATTTTGAATCCCAAACTGCTCCTGATGCTGAAAACTAAACAAGCCAGGTCTCGTAAAAATGTTGATCAATCTTCCGTTGGCCAACGAAGAAGATCGGTGCAGTCTCATGTTGGTGAAGATATTGCTGATATTGAACAGGCATTTTGGGATGCTGAAACTGCCACCGGAGACGAGGGGGGCAACTCGTTTGGTGTTGATTTTTCTAATGTTGACACTGAAAGTAATCAACAAATTCAGATGGAAGATGTGCAAGTCGTTTCTAGTGAAAGAACTGTTGATGAGACAAAGTTGGGAGGCAAAATCCGATTTTACAAGAGAAGAAAATTACACAAGACATTACAAGATGCAGATGCTTCTCCTAATCCATGGCTTCCGGATGGTCTTCAATCTACAAATGTGGCAGCTGATAGGGACAATGCATTTGAACATGTTTTTGGAGAAGGCCAAGCAAATGTGACACGTCCTATGGAGACAGAAGTTGAACAAGTTCAACCTCTAAATGCAACTGAAAATGTTGAGGCTGAATTACCTTCGGTAAATTTACATTTATACTTTGTTGTTTTCTAAACCTAAGTTGTCTGGCACACTTTTCTGGTAGTTAACACTTTGTGTGCTCTTTTTTTGTTTTGCTTATGCAAATGATAGTTTTGCCCCTCCTGCCATAATCCCCCCTTTTATTGTAAACTCATGTTCTGCCTACTCCGGCATACTACCTTTTTTGCAAAGTTATATTTCTATCTACACCGGCATACTTTTACTTTTTGAAACTTAGCTCTTGCCCTTTCCAGCATAATTTCACATTTTATTGCAAACTCATGTTCTGCCTCCTCCGGCATACTCATCTCTTTTGGAAAGTTATTTTCGGCTCACTCCGGCATACTTTTACTTTTTTAAACTTAAATCTTGCCCTTTTCGGCATACTTTTCCCTTTTTCAAGCATAAGGTTTGCCCCTTCCGGCATATTGTTCAAAACGCGTTGATAAATTTTCCTTTTTGTGAACCTAACTTCTGCCTGTTTTGACAAAATTTTCAATCTTTTACCACTTACAGAATTTGTTAATTTTTTATTTTAATATTTTTGCTTCGATGATGGATGTTGTGTTTCTTAATTTGTTACTTTATGTAGGTTGTTGTGGAGGAACAATTGGGCGGTGAACAGTTTCGTGACGCCAATCGCGAAGAATCCAACGTATCTCCACCAAAAGGAGATATGCCTGAAAATCTTGAGCAAACTCAAGATGACGCTGCGGTGGTTTCTGATCATCTCAAACGAGATTTATCTCCGGCCAGAGATGATAGGACAGAAGAGGGCGATACGTTGGTGTCGCCTCATCATGATGAATCCATTGTATCTCAACCTGAAGGAAATGCAATTGAAAACGTTGAAGCTGAATTGCCTTCGGTAAGTTTACATTTATACTTGGTTGTTTTCTAAACCTAATTTGCCTAGCACACTTTTCTTGTAGTTGACACTTTGTGTGCTCTTTTTTGTTTTGCTTATGCAAATGATAGTTTTGCCCCTCCGGGCATAATCCCCCCTTTTATTGCAAAATCATGTTCTGCCTACTCCGGCATACTACCTTTTTTCGCAAAGTTATTTTTCTGCCTACACCGGTATACTTTTACTTTTTGAAACTTAGCTCTTGCCCCTTCCGGCATACTTTCACATTTTATTACAAACTCATGCTCTGCCTCCTCCGCCATACTCATCTCTTTTGGAAAGTTATTTTCTGCCCACTCCGGCATACTTTTACTTTTTGAAACTTAAATCTTGCCCTTTCCGGCATACTCTTTCCTATTTCATGTATAAGGTTTGCCCCTTCCGGCATATTGTTCAAAACTTGTTGATAAATTTTCCTTTTTGTGAACCTAACTTCTGCCTGTTTTGACATAATTTTCAATCTTTTACCAGTTGCAGAATTTGTTAATTTTTTATTTTAATATTTTTGCTTCGATGATGGATGTTATGTTTCTTAATTTGTTACTTTATGTAGGTTGTTGTGGAGGAACAATTGGGTGGTGAATAGTTTCGTGACTCAAATCGCGAAAAATCCAATGTATCTCCACCGAAAGGACATATGCCTGAAAATCTTGAGCAAACTCAAGATGACGCTGCGGTGGTTTCTGATCATCTCAAACAAGATTTATCTCTGGCCAGAGATGATAGGACAGAAGAGGGTGATACGTTGGTGTCGCCTCATCATGATGAATCCATTATATCTCAAGCTGAAGGAAATGCAATTGAAAACGTTGAAGCTGAATTGCCTTCGGTAAGTTTACATTTATACTTTGTTGTTTTCTAAACCTAAGTTTCCTAGCACACTTTTCTTGTAGTTGACACTTTGTGTGCTCTTTTTTGTTTTGCTTATGCAAATGATAGTTTTGCCCCTCCGGGCATAATCCCCCCTTTTATTGCAAACTCATGTTCTGCCTACTCCGACATACTACCTTTTTTCGCAAAGTTATATTTCTGCCTACACCAGTATACTTTTACTTTTTGAAACTTAGCTCTTGCCCCTTCCCGCATACTTTTACATTTTATTACAAACTCATGCTCTGCCTCCTCCGGCATACACATCTCTTTCGAAAAGTTATTTTCTGCCCACTCCGACATACTTTTACTTTTTGAAACTTAAATCTTGCCCTTTCCGGCATACTTTTCCCCTTTTCATGCATAAGGTTTGCCCCTTCCGGCATATTATTCAAAACTTGTTGATAAATTTTCCTTTTTGTGAACCTAACTTCTGCCTGTTTTGACATAATTTTCAATCTTTTACCACTTGCAGAATTTGTTAATTTTTTATTTTAATGTTTTTGCTTCGATGATGGATGTTGTGTTTCTTAATTTGTTACCTTATGTAAGTTGTTGTGGAGGAACAATTGGGCAGTGAACAGTTTCGTGACTCCAATCGCGAAGAATCCAACGTATTTCCACCGAAAGGACATACGCCTGAAAATCTTTAGCAAACTCAAGATGACGCTGCGGTGATTTCTGATCATCTCGAACGAGATTTATCTCCGGCCAGAGATGATAGGATAGAAGAGGGTGATATGTTGGTGTCGCCTCATCATGATGAATCCATTGTATCTCAAGTTGAAGGAAATGCAACTGAAAACGTTGAGGCTGAATTGCCTTCGGTAAGTTTACATTTATACTTTGTTGTTTTCTAAACCTAAGTTGCCTGACACACTTTTCTTGTAGTTGACACTTTGTGTGCTCTTTTTTTGTTTTGTTTATGCAAATGATAGTTTTGCCCCTCCTGGCATAATCCCCCCTTTTATTGCAAACTAATGTCTTGCCTACTCCGGTATACTACCTTTTTTGCAAAGTTATATTTCTGCCTACACCGGCATACTTTTACTTTTTGAAACTTAGCTCTTGCCCTTTCCAGCATAATTTCACATTTTATTGCAAACTCATGTTCTGCCTCCTCCGGCATACTCATCTCTTTTGGAAAGTTATTTTCGGCTCACTCCGGCATACTTTTACTTTTTTAAACTTAAATCTTGCCCTTTTCGGCATACTTTTCCCTTTTTCAAGCATAAGGTTTGCCCCTTCCGGCATATTGTTCAAAACGTGTTGATAAATTTTCCTTTTTGTGAACCTAACTTCTGCCTGTTTTGACAAAATTTTCAATCTTTTACCACTTGCAGAATTTGTTAATTTTTTATTTTAATATTTTTGCTTCGATGATGGATGTTGTGTTTCTTAATTTGTTACTTTATGTAGGTTGTTGTGGAGGAACAATTGGGCGGTGAACAGTTTCGTGACGCCAATCGCGAAGAATCCAACGTATCTCCACCAAAAGGAGATATGCCTGAAAATCTTGAGCAAACAACAATTGAAAATCTTGAGCATATAAGACGTGAAACACCTGAAGCTCAAGTTTCTAACGAGGGTTATGAACTTACTGTTGTTCCTCATGTTGGTGTTATGCCCGAGCCTATTAAAACGGTTGAGCCATTGAGGACCGAACCTGCCAATGCAGACCCGGTTCAAGTCACCACTCCAAGGGAGTCTACTGTTGTTGATGGAAAGGGTGATAACTCTCAAGGAATGAAGGACAATTTTCGATATGTGTCCTTTGAAGATATTGTAAATGTCGCTTCTTCCGCTATCAAAGAGAGTACTGTTATTTAAACCCATCCTCTTGCTGAAGAAGAACCTGTTGTTGAAGTGGCGGAAGTGCTATCTTCCTTGAAGACAAGGCGCCAGAGGAAAAGGAAAGCAGTGGGTGATACCTCGGCACCCGGATGGATGCTATATTCTGGACGTAATGGTCTTCCTTTTGGGTCACGGAAGGACGAAAGTGACTGGAATGAACAGTACAGAATGATGTTCCCATTCCATTACTTCAAAAGCAAAGTTGCCGTGAACTTTTGGAAATTTTTTATCAATCCTCGAAATATTCTACCAAGTAACTTTCGACTTACTGGGTAAGATTTTAGTTATGTGTGTGCTTTCTTGCATTTTTCTTCCTTATTTTGGGTTTATGTTTTTTTATTTTTCAGTCTTTTAAGTACAATCTCTGTATTTTTGCCCCTCCTGGCATAATCCCCCCTTTTATTGCAAACTCATGTTCTGCCTACTCCGACATACTACCTTTTTTCGCAAAGTTATATTTCTGTCTACACCGGTATAATTTTACTTTTTGAAACTTAGCTCTTGCCCCTTCCGACATACTTTCACATTTTATTGCAAACTCATGTTCTGCCTCCTCCGGCATACTCATCTTTTTTGGAAAGTTATTTTCTGCCCACTCCGACATACTTTTACTTTTTGAAACTTAAATCTTGCCCCTTCCGGCATACTTTTCCCTTTTTCAAGCATAAGGTTTGCCCTTTCCGGCATATTGTTCAAAACTTGTTGATAAATTTTCCTTTTTGTGAACCTAACTTCTGTCTGTATTTTTGTAATTTTTGTTCCCTTTTCTTTAATCAGGGCAGAAGACGAGATAATGTATCCTGGCAAGTTGAACCAACTCAGTGAAGTTTATAAGTTGGGTGATGTTGAGCCAAAATATAGTATGTTTTTCTTGGAGCTGTACCATGATGTCTATGCGCTTAATGATGAGGTTCGTGATTGTCTTTTACTTTTTCTTTTCTTATTTTTCTGTTAGTTATTGCTTCTTGCTTCTTTTTTTTCTTTATCGCTGAATCGCTATTTTTTTTATTTCCTTAACACAACATATTGATGTGATGCTATATTATTTGAGGAAGAAAATGATGTATCATCCTCCAGCAGCCAATGTAGTTAAGTACACAACCGTAGATATGATACTTGATCAGCTTATGCAATTTGACATCAATAGATACAACAAAGACCCGGGTAATTACCACTGGTTTGGTGGCGACAGTGATGATGCATTTTTGCTTAGTAATATTGTGTATGGGAGAAGAGGAAAATGTGGTATATCATGGGAGAATGTCGACAGGGTATTAATCCCTATTCGCCCAGGAGATGATGATCCTGAAGCAATTTCTCACTATGCACTTGTTGTTTTCATCATTGATGAGTGTAAATTGATAGTTTATAACTCAATCAATCATAATGATGATTGATTGGTTCGCATTGTCAAGGCCTACTGTGGTATGATCCCTAAGTTGTTGATGATCAATGATTTTCAATTATTCAGGCCATCATACAATAACTTCAGTAACCTGACATATACCTGGGCTGCCTGTCCAAAGCAAGGATCGTACGTTTCATTCTTATATTTTTTTTAGCTTTTTCCATTGTTTTTTGTTGATTTTTATTTTTTTATTGTTTTTGCTTTTTTGTTGTTCTAAAACATCTCTCTTTTATGACTTTCAGAGATTATAATTGTGGTCGTTTTTTTATCAAGTTTGCTGATATGATGATTAGTGGTCAAAATCCTGCTGATTGGGATGGTTCTGGTTTGATGAACTACATGAAAGAGTGGTCAATTAATTTGGTTTGTCATGGGAAAGATAAGCTGAAAAAGGGTAATGACACTCCACCAGATACAACTGGAAGTGATTATCATGAGCATAACGATATGGAGTGTGAGTATGAGATGAAAAAGAGAGAAAGATCTGTGAAGAAAGGAAAAAATAGTTTGTTTTAGTTATTTTTGCACTATGTAATCTTTTTTTCACGCGCCCTTGTGTTTTTTGTAAATGTTATAAGATTGTATAGTTTGTTTGTGTTATAAATTTCAACTTTAAGCCCCTTTGTAATTTGATGGCGTTCATTTTTAATCTCAACTTCTCTGTTCATAAAAGCTGTTATTTTGTTGAAAATCCAAGTTATGCCCTTTCCATCACAACTTCATGGTGGTTATGTAATAGAAGTTTGCCATGGTCGGCATAGTTTCTCATTATGTAAGCAGAAGTTCAGCCGATTCCGGCAGAATTTAAGTTCAGAAAACTTGCCACAACCAGCAACAAAGACAAACCCTTTGAAGTTATTGACCAGCCAAAATGCATTTATTGGGGATTATTTGTGACGAAAAGCTGTTATTTTATTGAAAACCAAAGTTATGCCCTTTGCATCATAACTTTATGGTGGTTATGTAATAGGAGTTTGTCGGGGTCGGCATAGTTTGTCATTTTATAAACAGAAGTTCCACCCTTTCCAGCAGAAATTAAGTTCAGAGAACTTGCCACAACCAGCAACAAAGACAAAACCTTTTAACTTTTTTGACCAGTCAGAACGCATTTTATTGGGATTAATTGAGACGCCAACTTTTTGGGCAGTCAAACGCATTTATTAACTTTAATTAAATGTATTTTGACTATACTTATGATTTTACACTATAAATTAGACCATTTTTACATTCACTCACATTTTATCTCTTTCTTATACAACTTTTGCTGCATAACAATGGATGTGAATTTCGAGAAAAGGTTAAGCAGGTCCTATGTTCTTAACGATAACTTTGTATGTGTAAATGTTACCATGAAACTTTTTGTTTTCATCTGGGTTTTTATTCCATTCATCCTTATTTTTAGTAATAATTTTGTGTGTTCATTTCGTTGCAGATCCTTCCAAATGACATCTCACACAGTCTTCCGGACTCTGAATGTGAATCCTATGTGCTTTATGGTCGGCATTACTACAAGATGACTTACAAAGTTGGTGCATATCGGCGCCTTTGCCAGGGGTGGAAAGACTTTGTTGATTCCAATGGGCTGCAGGAAAGAGATACTCTATGCTTTAGGCTTTAGGCTTGTTGAGTGCAATGTTGGCATAGGGATTATTGTTGAGAAGAAGGAGGGGATTGTAGTTATAGACTAGATCTGCTCATAATTTTTGTTTTAGTATGAATGAATTTTTATTTTTAGTCTATGTTTGGTGCTCTCCAAAATTTGTATGAATGAAATTTTGCTATGAATGAATGAAATATTTTACTTAATGTTAATTATGTTGTGCTGAATGTTTTTTCCAATTTTCCAGTATTTTAATATATTTTATAAACAACAAAGCACATAAGTATGCCCCTAACGGCATACTTATTTATTTTGTAAGCGGAAGACATGCCGGTTCCGGCATAAATGTAAAACTTGAAAACAATAGAGAGAAAGAATATTATTATGTCCCAAGGCATACATTTATTAAACTTACCAGGATGTAGTCTTTGAGCTACCAATTTTTTTTTGCCATTTTCCCTAGCAAAAACTGTTATACCTCCCACAGGAGGCATAATAAAACTGGATAATTAAAGTTGATGATTTTTTTTCTTTTTCCTCAATGTTTTATGGTAGAGAATTGTAGATTTCATGTAGGGCCATTTATCTCTTGCTATTATATAGTGTTTTATTATCAGCAACAAGAAGATAACAACTTAATAAAAGACTGGACAGAAGAATAAATGTGTGATAAGATTCTTGAAGTCTCAGTCTTAGTAATACCAAAGTTTTGCCATTTCTTTTTAAGCAGGGTGTGCATTATGCGTCAAGAATCATAAGATAAATTCATATAAACCATGTATAAGAGTGTGATGTTAGGATGACAATTTTCTCTTCCTATATCTTCTTGAATATGGATTGAGAGCTGGACTGTGGTTACAGGTTTCCCTAGTGTGTCCAAAGAACTTGCATCTACCACATCTGTATGTGTACTTTGTCGATTCTCTTCTTGGATGATATCTTTTTGTTTGTTTTCTTCCAGGTCTTATTTTAATATCAGGCGGCGTTATTTTAATATCCATAATGTTTTGTGGAATAATCTACGAGTCTTTATTTCCAACTGATAGTATGTCACCTTTGTATGTCTCTTGCCAGGCTTGTTTCTTGAACCAGTCCGCACAGTATGTAGATTTTGGCAAACTTCTTTTGTCTATAACTGCCATGGCATGTGTGCATGGTAACTAGTCGGTTTGGAACTCCAAGCACTCACAAGTCATATTCCTCAGGTCTACATTGTATTGATATCCTTCATCTTTCACAACAAATTTGACGTGAGTTATGTTTTCTACCTGTGGAAATTGAAAATATAAATGAGTGATATTTTTGTGGCAATTTTCAGATTATGTGAGAGTTATGCCCTTTCCGGCATACTTCCTGTACAGTGAAAATAAGAGTCTTCCCCTTCCGGCAGAACTAAGTATAAAATAGGGTCATAGTTGTTCCTTTGTCCAGCATAACTTTTGTGTTTGGTTAAATTTAAACTATGCATTGCTCATAAATCTAATATTGAAATGTGTGTTTGTAAAATCTACTTACTTTTATTGTGAGCATAAAAACAGTGTCATAGTTATGCCCTTACTGGCATAATTCTAGGCTAGTTAAAATAAGAGTCTGCCCCTTCCGGCAGAACTAAGTATAAAAATAGGGTCATAGTTGTTCCTTTGTCCAACATAACTTTTGTGTTTGGTTAAAATTAAACTATGCATTGCTTACCAAACTAATATTGAAGTGTGTGCTGGTAAAATGTACTTACTTTCATTGTGAAGCCTCTACTAATCTTTTCAAGCAGAATCTTTTCAGCCCAACATGTCAGGTCATGGGACGGTCCTGTTGCATCCAATCTTCTCTGGTAAAACCAATTTTGCAGCTTGTTTTGGATGTAATCAATACATGCCATTATTGGCAACTCCCTTGCTTTCCTCAATACAGAATTCATTGTCTCTACATTGTTTGTTGTGAGCATGTTGTAACGCCTGTTGGTGTGGAATGAATGCGCCAATCTTTCCGGTGGTTCTTCTTCTATGTATTCTGCAGCTTTTGGGTCGATTTGTTGAATCTTTGACATATAGGTACGAAACTCTGCCTGTTTGTAGGTAGTTGCTGCATTGTAGAACAGTGATAGGATCGCTTTGGATGGGAAATATTTCTGCAAGTTCTTCTCCATGTGGTAAATGCATATTCCATGCTGCATATCTGGATACAGTTCTTTGATTGAAGTTGCAATTGATGGGTGGCGATCAGAAAGAATTGATAGGTCTTTGCGCGTGCCAAACACCTTTTTTACGTGTCTGAAGAACCACCTGTAGGATTCATTATTCTCAGAGTCTGCAATACTAAATGCGAGAGGAAATATGATGTTGTTGCCATCCTTTGCTACTGCTATCATGAGCACACCGCGGTATTGTGATTTCAAAAAGGTTGCATCCACCATCATTACTGTTCTACAGTGTTTCCAACCCTCAATTGATGCTCCATAAGCGAAAAAAGCATACTTAAACTTATTGTCAGGGGTCCATTTGATGTTAGCAACTGTTCCAGGATTTCTTAATTTCATCATGTGAAGATATTGCGGTAGAAGTGTGTAGTTATTTTCTGGGCTTCCTCTTATGACATTATAAGCGTGTTGGAGGGAACGCCATGTTTTGTGGTAACCAATGTGCAAGCCATATCTGCTTCTCATTTCTTCAATCACAAATTTGGGTGTTATCTCTTGTAATGTATGGCGTACTAGGTCTGTAATGTATTCCGCTATGACTTTTGAAGTTGCATTCCTCATGTCAGAGGTGATGAAATTTATTGAACAACTATGTCTCTTTTCAAAGTTAACTACTTTGAAAAATTCTGATCCTCTGAACCCTGAACTGTGGAAACGCCAAATGCAGGTTGGGTCAACACATCTGATGTAATACCATTGTGTGCATGACTTTTCTACCTTGTACTTTTGATGACGAGTAATTGCAATGTTATTCATGCATTTTTTCACAGCATCTTTGCCTTTGAATAAAATACCAACTTCTATTTGATCAATCGATGCACTAGGTGTCAAAATTTGTGTATCATTTTGTATCCTCTTCCTCTTTAGTGTCTTTGTTTTGTTGCATAGCTGTATTTGTGTCTCTTCAACTGTCATGCTCGGAGTAAGTGATACTGTCACGTCCCAAAATACCCGCTAGACGTGATTGGCACCGAGCAAACACCACCCGCCAGACGAACCATATATCATACTCTTAATCATTTATAAAAGCACTAAAAGAAAATAAGTGCAGGTCCAACAACGTTATTAATGATAAAAGTGCGAAATAGTCGCCAACCAAATCCATAATCGATTTATGAAAACCAACCAAAGCTAAGATAAAAAGAATCTCTAGCCCACATCCACGCTAAGACCATGGAGCATCTAACAGAGTTACATGAGTTTGAGTGTCGGGCATATAAACCCAAAATAAAAGAAATAACTAGAAATAAACTAGATAAAGCTGAAATGGCTGCCTCCACGAACAATGCGGTGGCTCACCTCAGCAATAGAATCCACTCACGAAGACTTCAATTACCAGCCTCATTCTCAACGACAGCATCTGCATGGACATCCAGGTAAGGAGTGAGTTATACATAAATATAACACAGTAAGATCCTCGACCCGCCACTTCAAATACCCCTGGAACAAGTGTTAGAAAATACAAACACACAACAGGCACAAAAATATTATGCACATGAATATATCGTTATATAATAGCAACTAAGGTCCAAACCACTGTTTATCAAATATATTATATATCTCAACACAATTTACATTACGAACCGTCATAAGTGGCAGTTAAAGAATTAGTCAACACTATGAATCCACGGCAACATACACAATGTGCCAAATATGTCAGGAAACATACACAATGCTAAGGGAAGCATACACAATGCCCAATATCATCAAGAAGCTTACACAATGCTAAGGGAAGCATACACAATGCCCCAATATAATCAAGAAGCATACACAATGCCCCAATATAATCAAGAAGCATACACAATGCTAAGGGAAGCATACACATTGCCCCAATATCATGGCTCACAGTTATATCACATCACAAAATAATTTATAAAGAGAGTTTTGGATTATTTGAAAATAAAGTATATGCGGTTGGCCTTAAGGACCACCGATTCTGCCATGCACACGCTCGCCCCAACACATGGATCAGGCAGAAAAAACATATTTTTTAAAACGGATTTTGAAAAGAAAGTACCCAAAGCTTAAAGTCTCACTTACCTCAAATTCACAATTCAAGCACACTTCCCAATAAATCAAAACTGCGTTCTTGAGTCTCCAAATTGCCTCAAACTACACAAAAACGGATTTAGAATGGTCAAAACCCTTAGGGTAAACCACTTCTATATATTTAGAGGCTTAAACGGTTAAAGTCAAATTTTAAAGGATGAAAACGCCCTCTGGTCATTGTGTTCAAAACCCGACAAGACTTATGTTTTCGGAAAGGCCTTAACGAGAGGATTCCAACGATATATAGAAGTCTAAAATCCGACGCTATTTGCCCTTTCAAATCAATGATTTTGGTTGAAGAACCCTAGAGCTAAACTTTCTCAATTCCTCAAAATGTCCCCATGATTTCACCATAAAGATTCACCCATAATTATGTAATAAACTTAAATAAAATATTAGAATCATTACCTTGATGATTTGGGATGAAAGTTCTTATTTTTATCCCCTCTTTTCCTTTCTTTTTCTCCTTTTTTTTTCCACTGGTTTTTCTCCCTCTGTTTCTAGTCTCTTTTATTTCTTTTCAGTTGTCCACAGTTAAACCTTCACTCTGATGACCATCTGACTTTTGAAGTCTTTAACTTTTTTTTTCCTTTTCCTTTTCCTTTTCCTTTTTGGGCTTGGCCCACTAAATTCCATTTTTTCAAATTTGCTTTTTAATTCTAATTTCGAATTTCTTTTTCTTTTAAATTCCTTTTTGGCTAAAATTAACAATTAAACCCTTATTTAAAAAAAATTGGGTTATTCCATTCTCCACCACTTAAACTAACGTTCGTCCTCGAACGGATCTAGATCATACCTGTCTCGTCAAATAAATGAGGATATTTATCTCGTATATCTGCCTTAAACTACTAAGTAGCCTCCTCGGTTGGATGGTTACGCCACAACACTTTGACTGAAGCTACCTTCTTTGACCTCAATTGTCGCACTTGCCTATCAAGACTAGATATCGGACCCTCCTCATAACTCAAATTTTCATCGAGCTCCACATCCTCTGGATGAATCTTATGGCTATCATCACCAACATATCGTCTTAGCATAGACACGTGAAATAGGATGAACATCAGACAATCACAGAGGTAAAGCAAGTTCATATGCACCAACCTGATTCGATCCCAATCCCACAAGAAACAATATACCTAAGATTTTGCCTACCGTTCGACTGAATCTCATGACTCATTTCGTATTGAGAACTTTCAAATTACTCCCTTTCATAAGATTTAAATCACAATCTTGTTTATCACTATAAGACTTTTGTCTACTCTATGCTATCTGAAATCGTTCCCGCATTCAATGCAACCTTCTTCAAGGCTTGCTAATAAAAGTCTAGACCCAACTACTCTGATTTAGAGCATTCAATCAACCGGATAGAGTAAGACTCCAGCATTCGTATAAAACCTAAAACGACAAGATTTGCATAATGAGTTAGTAAACTAATATCATACACGAACTCGGTCAAAAGAAACTGATCATTAACCACTTATTAGGTAATATCCATCTGACTAGTGTTAAGACTGGGCACCCGAGGATCGCACAATCCAAGTGCCACAACCACGATCCTATGGCGAAACATATCCACCAATCTTACATACGGTAGAGCTGAAACACCTCCAAGCACTCCTACATAATGCTCTCACGTACAACAATGTTAGAAATACATCCTTATGCTTCTACATATCTTTCACATGTACAGTGGTGTTGGAACACATCCATACACTCCTACATAACACTTTCACATATAGCGATGCTGGAACACATCCACATGCTCCTACATAAACGTTCCATGCACTGTTACTCTTGTCACATATGACAATATTGACATCTCATGCCATTGCACTATCTCTGACACATAACACCATATAAGCTAGTATGATATATAAAAAAAATAGTTCAGCTTAAATCAGGTACACAATCTCGCTAGGTCAATCAATATCACCCAAGCTACGATCACGATTTTCTGAATGAACATATAGACCAGCTACGAAGTATACATTGATCTATTTTTACTTTCTATCGGGGACAACCATGCATCGGAAATTTCGAGTCTCTAACACTCGTATTTAATATATTAACGATTAAACGCAAGAACAACATTTATGTACCCTAAATAACTTTTGTCAATTTTAACTCTCTTCTTGCGGCCCCAATGCATATTTGTGTATCTAAAAAGTAATAAATATAATAAACGTTGTATCTTTTCGAGTACAAATCTCCTTAAGTCAACCACCATAGGTGTACACACATTCAACTCTTTAATTAGAATGTTCCTCTTTTTTTTTCCACTATCAAGTAGTCTCGTCTTTAGAGACTATCACTAATCCCCAATAAGGTCAAGACTCTCGTATCGATCAACTGTGCATGTTCAAACAAAAACAACTGTAGCATAACACATGATAGAGCCTTAGTGTGTGTATTAAACTCAACCTTCCATCCTTTTACTAGACACCACAAGGCTCATAACGCCATGATGTAAAAATTAAACTTCACACTTTTAACCTCAGTTGTTTAATCAATATTATCCCGGCATCTTTTTCAACCACAGCATATGCTTCTATCGACTGAGAAGATATTTGTATATGTTATTAATGAACATAACAAATAGAGAGCTAAGGAACGTTTTTGAATACCCCAATCCTCTAGTGCATGACAATCACTAATGCATTCTCTATCCAAAAGATATCACCAGAAATTTACACTAACCAAAATAATTCTTGGTACATGTCTTCAGATTATCCAACCCTTTCTCCTACTACTCAGCGTATCCTGATCACAAGTCTATCTTAGAATAGCATATAACACCCTGTAACTAAAGCCACATATCATGTAATTTAGGAAAAGACAAAAAGATACTTGCCCATCATATGATAAAAATTAAGTCATTTTTCTCTTAGTGATAAAAATCTGCATAGATTCAAGGTTCTCCCCACCAAACAGAAATTAAGCACATCCGGGCTCTATACTTGGTATAGTGACCTCTCAATCACGAAATCTTGTAACTTATAATTTTCTTCCTTTGACTTTGCAGTCATTCTATAATTAAAAATAAAAATATACCAGATTAATGACAGCATATCAATACCAAGTTTTAGTCGACCTCCCCATTATATGGTATAATTAGTAGGTTCACTGAAATAATAGTCAAAAACTTATTACCAACTCATATTCAAAAACTTATTAACTACTCACACTAACCCACTAGTTAGTTATTCAACTCAGGTGCCTCGAGTTAAAGTTAGATACGACCTATATTATCGACGAGGTTGCTTTGTCTTTGGACATACCAATTGAATCCTGTAAACTCATTACAAACTCAATATTAGGCTCTATTGAAATGGAAAATGGAACGGTCTTTTTATGGCAATCAAGCTTAAGGTAAGACGAAGTTATTCAATTTGAATCAAAGATAACCTCAAGGTCAATAACGTCATGTTTTTTTTCCCAACACATAAACGTATCATGACTCTGAACTGTGTCCACACATATTTGATAGACCGGCCAATAATAGTAGACTCCACCGTGAAATCACAAAGGGTACATCTAAGTATCAACTTTTCTCTTTATCCTCATATATACTATCATCTCATTAACATGTTTCTCATGTTCCTCAAGCTTGTGCTTTATCGAAAACAACGTATATTAACAAAACTGTGTGAACTGGTTATCTGTGGCAATCATGTCATTTCTTATTTACTCCAACTTCTTTTATGGTTCATTTATTTTCTTGGTGCGTGATAGTCTTTAATATTTCACGTCTTTCCCTTCAACAACTAATCAAGCCACTATACACTGAGTTTCATGCTAAACATTTTACTATCTTGTTTCAATAATTCTTATACTTAAGTCTTATTGTCGCTCACAATCTGGAATTCACCCAGGGACCTACTCCACGAACAAGTTGTGCATCTCATAGGGCCATTATCATGCTCATACTTAATACACTTAAGATATGTAATATTACGCCACAGTCACACTTATGACATCACCATCACGACGTTACTAATAATAGTGAATCGCTTTAAGAGGCATTAATCTTAGATCCATTTAAGCACTTTTCACAAAATATCTTTCACCATAAAGCCCAACAACTTAGGCATGGGTATGCAATTACACTTCTTACTTTCCCGCTACCCTCTTTCTCTTTACCGATAAGACTCATAATATAAAGTTATACCAATAACCCTAGATTTGGATGGTCGCTCTTACACAATTTTTTTTATATCATTTGACCACCTTTTTTTTATGACTAGGGAACCCGCAATCGCTACCCTTTCATTTAACGATTTCTTAACGTTCAAAATTTTCACTAACTCCTAAACATTCAAGAAAAATATTTGGCAGAATTTTCTTTGTAAATAAAACTATCCCAAAGTGTACACCGGTCCAATCTCAACTTCAATCAACGCACACAACATTCCATGTACTCAGTATCACTCTCAGTTGCACATATGACGTTAAAAAAACTTTTGAATCAACTGTGACATCTAGCAGAGGAGGATATGCATGTCCTAGCCGTCTGCGGAATAAGTATTATAACAATTAGACTAGATTCAACTCAACGCACGAATAAGGAATGAAAGAAGGGAAAACTTCCTAGATGTCCAGTAGCCTCAAGGTCATAAGTATGGGCGCCTACATACCCATGAACAAGATTCTACTAAACACTGCTCCATGACCCGGAACTTAAAGCCTAGGCTCTGATACCAACTTTGTCACGTCCCAAAATACCCGCTAGACGTGATTGACACCCAGCAAACACCACCGGCTAGGCGAACCATATATCATACTATTAATCATTTATAAAAGCACTAAAAGAAAATAAGTGCAGGTCCAACAACGTTATTAATGATAAAAATGCGAAATAGTCGCCAACCAAATCCATAATCGATTTATGAAAACTAACCAACGCTAAGATAAAAAGAATCTCTAACCCATATCCCACGCTAAGACCATGGAGCATCTAACAGAGTTACATGAGTTTGAGTGTCGGGCATGTAAACCCAAAATAAAAGAAATAACTAGAAATAAACTAGATAAAGCTGAAATGGCTGCCTCCACGAACAATGCGGTGGCTCACCTCAGCAACAAAATCCACTCACGAAGTCTTCAATTACCAGCCTCGTTCTCAACGACAGCAGCTGCATGGACATGCAGGTAAGGAGTGAGTTATACATAAATATAACACAGTAAGATCCTCGACCCGCCACTTCAAATACCCCTGGAACAAGTGTTAGAAAATACAAACACACAACAGGCACAAAAATATTATGCACATGAATATATCGTTATATAATAGCAACTAAGGTCCAAACCACTGTTTATCAAATATATTATATATCTCAACACAATTTACATTACGAACCGTCATAAGTGGCAGTTAAAGAATTAGTCAACACTATGAATCCACGGCAACATACACAATGTGCCAAATATGTCAGGAAACATACACAATGCTAAGGGAAGCATACACAATGCCCAATATCATCAAGAAGCTTACACAATGCTAAGGGAAGCATACACAATGCCCCAATATAATCAAGAAGCATACACAATGCCCCAATATAATCAAGAAGCATACACAATGCTAAGGGAAGCATACACATTGCCCCAATATCATGGCTCACAGTTATATCACATCACAAAATAATTTATAAAGAGAATTTTGGATTATTTGAAAATAAAGTATATGCGGTTGGCCTTAAGGACCACCGATTCTGCCATGCACACGCTCGCCCCAACACATGGATCAGGCAGAAAAAACATATTTTTTAAAACGGATTTTGAAAAGAAAGTACCCAAAGCTTAAAGTCTCACTTACCTCAAATTCACAATTCAAGCACACTTCCCAATAAATCAAAACTGCGTTCTTGAGTCTCCAGATTGCCTCAAACTACACAAAAACGGATTTAGAATGGTCAAAACCCTTAGGGTAAACCACTTCTATATTTTTAGAGGCTTAAACGGTTAAAGTCAAATTTTAAAGGACGAAAACGCCCTCTGGTCAATGTGTTCAAAACCCGACAAGACTTATGTTTTCGGAAAGGCCTTAACGAGAGGATTCCAACGATATATAGAAGTCTAAAATCCGACGCTATTTGCCCTTTCAAATCAATGATTTTGGTTGAAGAACCGTAGGGCTAAACTTTCTCAATTCCTCAAAATATCCCCATGATCTCACCATAAAGATTCACCCATAATTATGTAATAAACTTAAATAAAAGATTAGAATCATTACCTTGATGATTTGGGATGAAAGTTCTTATTTTTATCCCCTTTCTTCCTTTCTTTTTCTCCTTTTCTTTTCTTTTTCTCCTTTTTTTTTTTTTTCCACTGGTTTTTCTCCCTCTGTTGCTTGGTCACTTTTATTTCTTTTCAACTGTCCACAATTAAACCTTCACGTCTGATGACCATCAGACTTTTGAAGTCTTTAACTTTTCCTTTTTGGGCTTGGCCCACTAAATTCCTTCTTTTCAAATTTTCTTTTTAATTATAATTTCGAATTTATTTTTATTTTAAATTCCTTTTTAGCTAAAATTACCAATTAAACCCTTATCTAAAAAAATTGGGTTATTACAGATACAACATTCATTGAAGTTGGATGCTGAGGAAGGTCATTGTTTACAACTTGGTCAATGTTTGGCGGTTGCCATTATAGCTGCTCAGGTGTCTGGTTAGGAGTTAATATCTCGCTCTATTCATGTGGAATCCCAAGGTTATGTCCAATAGGGCTGTGTTGTTCGTCATCCAATCCAACTTCAGACATGTCTTCTTCATAAGCAATGCATAGGTGTCTGTCAATTTCTTCTATGGTTTTTCCTTCTGTTATTAGGATAGAGTCATTATGATATTCTTATAATGGGTTGTTCTCCGCATCAGTTGAATTGAACTCTAATATGAAACGGGAATTTCTGAAGTTGTCATTGTTGTTGAGCAGGTATAAGCAAGTATGAAGATCAATGTCGTTTTTACACGCATCCCTTTGGATGTTTTCTCACTGGTGTCAAACCATATGTTGGCCTTTTTTTGATGAGTATCTTGTGTATGCCCCGCAAATATCTGTTGAGTGAATTGTAGAAAATTTACATCATCATTGACAAGTATGAGCTTGGTTTCATGATTGACATAATTGTAGGCGGCGTCCTATTTGCCATTGAAGGATATGTAGATGCATCTTGGTTTCATTTTTTGTTATACTTCCTGCATAAAGAGAGATTCACTTGAGAAAAAACCAAAATGCAATGTATTTATGTTGTTATTTTTGAAAATTTAAGTTCTGCCCTTCTCAGCAGACTTTGTATGTAAAGTCATGAAGTATGCCTCAAACGGCATACTATACCATTTTGTAAACAGAAGTTCTGCCCCTACCAGCATTCTTTAAAAACGGAGTAACTGTTTCTGCAACAGTTATTCCAATGAAATTGCAATAGTTATTTCCATGAAACTGAAAAACCTCCTCTGTCTTTATCCAATTTAAATCAAATCCATGCAACAGTTACTCCAATTTAAAATGGACTACTTTATACTTCTATATAAACCAACACAACATTTGGAAGAAGAAAAAAAACACTTTACTTCTGAAAACCAGATATAATCACATACAAAATGGACCAAATATAATCA
This sequence comes from Lycium barbarum, assembly GCF_019175385.1. Taxonomy (NCBI): domain Eukaryota; kingdom Viridiplantae; phylum Streptophyta; class Magnoliopsida; order Solanales; family Solanaceae; genus Lycium; species Lycium barbarum. The sequence continues at coordinate 87,881,241 of NC_083341.1, forward strand.
CATACAAAATGAACCAAAATCAACATATTGTACGTGGTAATGGTGCCCACGAGAAAGCACATGAACATGCCCATCTTCATAACCAAATCCATCCTAATATTGCAAATTTGTAAATTACTCAAGAAATTGCTGATATCAAAAGAGACATAGATTTTTGAGGGCTCTTTACGGTGCTCTAAGTAGAGAAAATGATGATCTACGAAGAGAATTACGATTTGTAAGGCAGAGGTTATTCCAGCACACTGGTCAAATTGACGATGGGGCAATTTGGAATGGGTACACATGAAATTAGAAATGATGATGGTAGTTTGGTACTTATGAAGTTAGGATTTTATGTTTTTTGGACATATATATTTAAATGTATCTTAATGAAGTCTAAGTTTCTTTAGGTTTGTAAAATTTTACTTTAATGGCTTTAAACAGAAGTATTGCCTTCTCCGGCATACTTGTTTAGAAGTTTGTTCAGAACTTTTCCTGTAACGGCATACTCTACTCCTTTGTAAATTGTACTTTTGCTTCCTTCGGCATAAGTACTTTTTGTTTTCCTTATGATAATGCAGTAACTGTTTTTGGTTAAAAAAAAAACTGAAAAACCTCCTGTATCCTCATGCAATATAAATCAAATGCCTGCAACAGTTATTCCAATTAGAGGATTGACGCAACTGGACTAATTTATACTTTTATATAAACCAGAACTTTTGCCTTCTCCGGCATACTTGTTATGAAATTTTGTTCAGAACTTTGCCGGTAATGGCATACTCTACTCTTTTGTAAATTGAACTTTTGCCTCCTCCGGCATAAGCATTTTTTGTTTTGCTTATGATAATGCAGTAACTGTTTTTAGTTAAAAAAAATGAAAAACCTCCTCTATCTTCATCCAATTTAAATCAAATCCCTGCAACAGTTATTCCAATTAGAGGATTGATGCAACTGGACTAATTTATACTTCTATATAACACAGAACTTTTGGCTTCTCCGGCATACTTGTTATGAAGTTTTGTTCACAACTTTGCCGGTAACGGCATACTCTACTCTTTTGTAAATTGAACCTTTGCCTCTTCCGGCATAAGTACTTTTTGTTTTGCTTATGATAATGCAGTAACTGTTTTTGGTTTAAAAAAAAAAACTGAAAAACCTCCTCTATCCTCATGCAATATAAATCAAATCCATGCAACAGTTATTCCAATTTAAAATAGACTAATTTATACTTTTATATAAATCAAAACTTTTTCCCTCTATGACATACTTGTTATGATGTTTGCTCAGAACTTTGCCGATAACGGCATACTCTACTCTTTTGTAAATTGAACTTTTGCCTCCTCCTGCATAAGCAACTTTTTTTTGGTTATGATAATGGACTTTTCCTGTAACGGCAAAATGTACTCCTAAATAAATTGAACTTTTGCCTCATTCGGCATACTTGTTCAAAATTTGTTCACAGTTTGCCTTAATTCAAGTTTAAATCGATAAGCATTGCCTGATTTAAATTGAATTTACTATAATTACAATTTCAAGTTAATGAGCATTGTATACTAATTTAAGTAAGGTATAAAGTAATTAAAATCAAAACAAAACAATAAATTCAATCAATTCTATTTTGCTAAGTAATTGTATCATGCGCAATGTTCAATCTGAGCTGTATGTCAGCTGTTTCTTAATAATCAGGTCGTAGAAGATGATTTTTTTTCCAAATATTAACAATCTAAATTCAATAAAATCGTTAAATTGAGTTGAATTAAGATTTGTACCTTTTACTGATTTGTAGCAGCAAAATCAATTGACAAATCTGGCTTGAAACAACGATTTGAATAATGTGAAAAATTGGGAACGAAGTTTGTGTTAACGATATGAAAGAAGGGAAGGATTTGAATAAGGATAGATTTGAATAACGATATTTGTTTATATGTAACGGTTAGGGGTAGAAATATCTTTGTACTATGTTGTTTTTGCTCGGAAGGGCAATAATTAAAGACCACCATTTTGAGGGGCAAAATCTAATGACCAGCCCAAAAGAGGGGCATTCGCGCCAATTGCCCCTTTAGATAAGCTAAGCCAAATGAGCCAAATTATTTTTTTGGATTTATTTTAAGTATAAAATGACTTTAAGCTGACCAGTCAAACACTCAAAAAAACTGAAAACAACTCAACTTATAAGCGAATCCAAACGGGCTCTAAATTGTGTTATTTATACTGTAGTAGATAGACTTGCTTGAACTATTCTATAAAATAATTTCTAGAAAGCTTGGAAAGTTACTTTTAGGAAGTTCTTTTTTCTTTTTTCAGATGACTTGGACTTTGGGACTTACTAATTACTATCATGGAGAACATCTTTGTCCTATGAATTCTACAAGGAAGGATTTACTTCTTTACTCCCTCTCTTCCAAATTTATGTGTTACTTTTTATATTTGATACTCTTTGTGTATCAAAATAAGTGTTATCTTAGCAAAAATTACGCTAACTAAAAAATTAATAAATACAATGTGAAATTTGTTAAACTATCATGAATTATTATATGTTTTTTTGATAATTGAGGAATATTTAAGAGGACTAGTTCTTTAATGTTAAGGGAATAGTTGGAAAAATTTATCAATTTTTGTCTTGAATTCCTAATGTAACACTTATTTTGGGACGGAGGGAATTCATAAAACATATATATATATATATATATATATATATATATATTGATAATTGAGGAATATTTAAGAGGACTAGTTCTTTAATGTTAGGAGAATAGTTGGAAAAACTTGTCAATTTTTTTCTTGAATTCCTTAGGTAACACTTATTTTGGGACAGAGGAAATTCATAAAACAATATATATATATATATATATATATATATATATATATATATATATATATATATATATATATATATATATATATATATATATATATTATGTTAAAAAAAAATTGATACCTAATCAAATTAAGATATTTAAATTGAAACGGCTGGAGTATAAGCCAATTCAATATGCTTATCGTAAAGTTCAGCAATCACACCAGACAAGAAATCCTTGCTCACTTTGCAAATATCAAAGAATTGTTCCTTCGTCACAAGCATATACCAGATATGCGTCTACAATAATTTATTGTTTATACATTTCCATACGACTTGCAGCGAAGTTGATCTCTGACTGGTTAAGTCACAAGTAGCATGAGTAATCAATTTACGCAAACTGTGTAAGATTTTACGAAAATATACTCCGGCTGTTTCAATTTCGGTGACATATTTTTCTTTTTAGTATGTCTAAAAAATGTCATATTTCCTTATTTAGAAATATTTTAACTCTATGAGATGATTGACATCTACACAAATATCCATACATATTTTAAATCACAAATTATAAAAGTGTTTCTTTCTTTTTTAAACTACGTGTCAAGTCAAATAGTATCATATAAATTAGGACGAAAGAGTATCTCCTGAACTTAGTGGAATGACGTTAAGATGCTTACATAACTGATATCAATTAAGAATTAATTTTTTGATTCGGCATTCAAGTTATAAGTATATTTTAATAAAATTTACTTTTGTTTGTCTTATATCAACAAAATTGTTCATGTTTTGCATATTATCTCACAATTATAACTCCTACATGCAAAACACTAGAAAATAACATAAATGAGCCCTTAAATTTGACAGCAAGGTCTAAATCTGTCCAAAAATATACTTTTGTGCATATTAATTTTTAAATTTATCCAAACTAAGAACTTTTAATCTTTTGTTAACACTGATAATTAAAATTAACGGGAAAATTACATGAAAATGCTCATAAATTTCAATGATATGCAACATTACTAGTTTCATTTGTTTCACATGCTCTGCAGGCTAGACTACCCACATTAATGGTTATAACTTGTAACGGGTACATATACTATATACTACTTAATTCTTATTAATTATCTTCATTCATTTGCATTAACTTATGTATCAATTTATGTTGCTTACATGTATAACTAAGACAAATTTATCCAAAACACAAAAAATATGTAGGTACTTATTATTTTTTGCTTATGTAATTATAAAAGTACGTCATAACCAAGCTAAAATTTCGTTAAAACTACACATTTTCTTCTTTTAGCTATATGAAACGATCATAACATAGATAATGCACATTTGGGATTATCTCTTAACGCGCCTAAGTTAATCTAGGTGTTAGATCTTTTGGTATAGTATGATAATAGTGTGAAGAAGGTCATCTTAACATGAGTTACAATAAAAATTATACTTCTAACTAACATGAATTACGATAATCAGTAATGAATTAACTCTTAGTTCTTGTTATAAAAATGTCCACCACTCAATTGAAACCAACATAAAATGTGTATAAAGATTTTCTTTTGTTCAGTAATTTAGAGGTCCATCCAATTTGAACCCGAAGTACTAAGCAAGTAGCTGATAAAGTAACGACAATCAACTCTCGGACCGAAATCTGCACAATATTTTTCTCAGGGGACGATTCGTAAATTTTAACTATGTGTTAATAGGAGATCAAAAGTGTTTAATTTTGATAAGTTTAAAAGGTTTAATATGCATAAAGGTATATTTATAAGATACTTTTTTGACTTATTCAAAAACGTAAGGGACTATTTATATTATTTTCTAATGCTTTTCATGTAAGAGTTATTTTGTGGGATAATAAGTAAAACATGAGTGAATTTATTGGTTAAAAAAAAAGACTTTACTAAATTATTTTTATAACTTGAATGACCATTCAAAGAATTAACTCTATCTATTAATTTGAAATTGCCAATTTTAACTAGTTCTAAATTAAGATACCGTTAGTTGATTGACTAATTTACAATTAAGTAATAGCAAGTAATTAAGATGCCGTTAGTTGATTGACTAATTTGCAGTTAAGTAAAAGCAAGTTATAAAAATGAGTTTCATATTCAAACAGAATTGTGTTTGACCCTTTCTAATTAAGTCGATTTTCTAACTGATTGGATGGATAATACGAGAAGATAAGAAGAAGCTGACTGTTTTACACGTTGGAAGCGTTTAATTGACTTGCGTTGGGCAATTTGCACGATCGCCCCGCGATGGGCAATTTGCACGATTGTCCTTCGTTGGGGATGGTCTTTCATTTTTAGTCCTCAAATTGCTGGTCTTTAATTTTCGGCTTTTCCCTAAATTATCCCAAGATTCTAAATTTGAACCCCGATTTAGTAATAAAAATAAAAATTCACAATGTAAGGTTTTGCAAAAAGTCTGTCTTATGAGGCAGACTTTTTCTTAAGATAAAACTAAAAGTCTACCGGAGACGGCAACCTTTGCCTTATAAGGCAAACTTTTAGTTATGCCTTAAGGAAAAGTCCGCCTTAAGACAAAGTCTGCCGCATAATGCAGACTTTTTGCAAAGTCTTGCCTTGCGATTTTTTTTTTTTTTTGACTAAGTGGGAATTCAAACCCAGAACCTCAAAGTATTTTTGGCTACTTTTTTAAGCGAAGGCCAAAAATTAAAGACCACCCCAAAACAATGATTTTCTTTGAACCACGTATTTGTTAGATGGACTATACTAAATAGTGACCGCACGGCCCAGCCTATGCTTTGGATTTTCTTTATTAATACTAGATACCAGAGCCCGTGCTGGCACAGGTCCAATATATATTTATAATTGTAAAACTTACACAAATAACTACCTTTTAACAGCTTCTAACAAGTTATAGCTATAAGTTGAAGATTTACAATTCGTAGCTGCTTTTGGCTGTATTTCAGTTGTATCTCGCGTTTTTTAAATACAGTGAAATACAGCGCGGCTGTTGAATAAAAAAAAAGGCTATATTTATGGCAATAATTTTTTTTTTTCAAATTATAGGGTAATTTGTATTAATGGTTCCATGATTCACGCAAACTGTTATACCCCGCATTTTCAGAGCATTAGTGTTACACCTCGGAAATTTTCCGTTGGTACGCAAGTGAACGAATATCGAAAAGGGATTACGAGCAACGAGTTAGCCAGGACTTAGTGATGTCTTGGAGAAGAGTTATAACGTCCCTTAGATTGGTATTGAAGTGTTGAACAAGTGTTAAGAAGGTTCCGCAAGGATCGGAGATCAAACAAGGTGATGAGAATAAGTTCAGTGAACTGATGAGTTTTACGGCTCATTATACGGACCGTATAATGTTTTACGGACCGTATAATGGACCGTAAAACCATCACAGTGGAGGTTGGTTGCTGGTGGAATTTTACGGTCAGTTATACGGACCGTATAAATTTATACGGACCGTATAACGAACCGTCAAATGGTCACAGTGAAGGGGTGCAGGCAGAACCATTTCACGATCTATTATACGGACCGTATAACCATTATACGGACCGTATAATGGATCGTATAATGGAACCCGACAGATCAGTGGAATGTTATTAAATAAAGGACCAAGTTCATGAAATCATTTCAACATTTCCTCCCTCTCTCTAAAACATCTCTCTACATTTATTATACAAGTTTTCAAGGATTATAAGCCATCAACAACATTAAATAAGTGAATCAAGAGTAAGAACCCATCAAGGATCATCTAAAGTCAAGAAATCCAAATGGAGAAAAACTAGGGTTTTGCTCAAAGTGGAATATTATCAACTAAGGCTTGTGTTATATCCCGTGTTTTCGCACATTTGAAAAATTAGAAATAATTGTGACTTGTAAGAAATAAGGTTATAATTGATTACATCTAGCACATGAGTTGTTGTGAAAGAATATTATTGTGGAAGTGCCGAGGAAGGCCAAAGGCAAAAAATGGAATTTTGAAAATTAGTTTCGGGAATTACAAAATGTGGCCTATAAGTCATTGGGCCCAAATAATTGAATGAAAATTTAGGCCCAATGCTTAAGGGGTGGCCGACCATGGTGAGGCCCAACCCATGGCCTTAATTAATTTTCCATGTGCCAAAATAATATAAGTAGCCCTTATCTAATAGAAGGTTCAAGAGAATTAAGTGAAGGAGAAAAACAAACACAAGAAGAGCAAAACTTAGAGGACCATTCGGCCCTAGCTAAGGATTTCCACTCCTCCAAATCTTGTCCCAAAAATTGTTATCTTGTGATTTCCCTACTAAATTAAGTGTCCTTTACAACTTGGTGTAGTTGTTTTGGAAGAAGGAACACTTGGTTCATCAAGTTGACTACATATTCAAGTGAAGGAGATTGGAGAGAAAGGTAAGAATTCATTCCTTTTTATTATGTTATGAAGGTTTGTTTGTGTTGTGGTATGTAGAAATGAGTTGAAAGTATGGAAAAATGGAAGTTTGCAAAGTGGGTATGTAATATGGTATGTGGCCGTGTGTGTATATATGTTGTATACCTATGGTGAGTTGGATTTATGTTGTATTCTAGTTGTGTGTAGGGTGGAATTTATATTGAGAATGAAAGTTGAATGAATTTGGTTGAAGTTGAAAATATATGTATTGGGCGAGTGGTATATTGAAATTGGAATGGGAATGAATTAATTTCGTTTAATATGTTAGTTGTGTTGTGGTGATCCTTGCAATGTAAATGAAGGCAAAATGGTTTAAGTTGGCATTAAAACGGAATGTAGAAAAATATTTCATCTTAGTATGATTTTATGATATTATGGAAATGAAGTTGTTAAGGTGCAAATTGTGATGATTGTTGACGAAATTAGAAGATGGGAACATGTTATGAATAAGTATGTTAAAGATTAGAAGTTCTGGATGAATTATGGTTTTGGTGGGAAGTTTGTATATTTTGTATATCTTGTGGATATATTGTAGAAATGATATGAAATGCTTCCGAATTATATTGTAATGATCTTGGTTAGTAATGAGTATGAGTATGTTGGTATTGATTTAAAAATGTGAAGTCGGAATGAAAACTATTGCATTATGTCGGAAAGTAGACTAGTTGTGTTATATTGTGAATTGTAGTGATTGTTGTTGTTGTTGGTGTTGTTGTTGGGTTGTTGTTGATTGTTTTGGCCGAGTTAGATTCTCGGGGACGCTATATGTATAGGGGAGATGCTGCCCAAATTTCTGTAGACAAGTATGAATTAAGATTGAATTCTTAAAGACTTGAAATTGACATTTGGTAATTGTGACCATTTGTAGATTTTGAAGGAAACGGGAATTGAATTTGGAAAGGCGTAAAGAGCATATAAGGTATGTAAAGCTATCCCGATTCTTCTTTTGGCATGTCCTAGGTGTACTAGGATCGGATTTGAGCCTCGGAATATATTCTGTCCATCGGAATCCGCGTTTGAAATTGTCACTTTTTCATTCAATAGAATTTGAACCCTTTAGGTATGCTTTGTTGGAAGAATTAGGCAAACTTTCACAAATGGTTTAGAAAGTTATGAAATGTCCCTAGTACCTCTATAGGTGACCCCATAAGCTTAAAATATGTAATTTGAGCCCACCGCTTCGGTTGTCCCGAGGTGAGCCCACTATTTTCGATTTTACCCTTTTGTGTTTATGACTTGTCTTTGAGCGGCTTTAAAGGGAATGTTTTAACTACTAAATAAAAGTCATTTTTAATACTCCATTACGTCTTATAAATCGTTTTGGATCTTGGAAACGATCTCGGAAAGATTATGCCTCCGTAACCCATTATGACATCCGAAATTCACTTACTATGATTCCGTCCGATTTCATTGATTTGATTTGTCATTCGATATGCCTCATTGAGTCTCTGGAAATATATATGGTATTTTATTGCCTTTAGTTTCCCATTACTCCACTCGTGGATGCCTCAATGTTTCCCACACTGAGCCCGGGCCAGGATATGTTATCAAGCGTATTCCTCTGCATTGTTCGCCGTGCCTCGATGTGAGGGGGCAGGTATACATGTACATGGGTTGTGGAGTATGCTGTGCCATGTACACACATTATGATATGATATGATCTGATATGGCCATCTGATATGATACGTTATGTTACGGGTTATTCCCTATTCTGAGCATTATGGGTTGTGGCACCAATGTCGGGAGGGTGACCACGTTCTGTCTACCGAGTCCCTTGGTAGGGACCGGATACGACATGGCATATGTTTCTGTACACACTTTTTATGTTTGAAAATATGCATTTGACATTTTGGATATTACATTCATTTTTCTGTACTTTCTGTTCCGGTTATGATTTTATTTCTGTACTTCCGGCTTTACATATTCAGTACATATTTCGTACTGACCCCCTTTCTTCGGGGCTGCGTTTTCATGCCGCGCAGGTACTGACGACAGGTTTGCTGATCCGCCCGCTTAGGACTTTATTCCGCTATTTTGGAGCGCTCTTTTACCCGGAGCCTATATTTTGGTACTATCTTCTGCTATTGTATATATGTACGCCATTCAGGGGTACGACGGGGCCCTGTCCCGTCTTATGATTCTGTTATGTTCTGTAGGGGTCTGTAGACATACATGTGGGTTCTGTATATGTTTTTGGGTTGTTATGATCTGGAATGGCCTTATCGGCTTCCACGTGCCATATCTGTGCCTATGCGATATCTAGTAACGCCAATTGAATCTTATATTGATATATTCTGCGAATATGCTAGTTTGGGGTTATTGGGTACGTTGGGTGTCCAGCACGGACACTAGTCACGGCCTACGGGGTTGGATCGTGACAGCTTGTTCCTACAACATCTAAGGTAAGATTTATAATATTTATATGTTGTTTAAGGTATTTGAGAGTTAAAATGCTTGGTCATTAGAAGAGAATAGCAAAATGGGTTATGAATGATGAACAGTGACGTTTTTGAGACATAGTTTGAATTGAATCATGATTGTTGTTGTGTTGTGATATGAATGTGTTATAAATGTCGTTAAGATCATGAAATAGACATTGTATATGAATTGACGAAGTTGGGTGTTGTGAGCATAAATAGGGATAAATGGAAGTGAATTAAGAATGTGGATGATGTAGATGACTAAAGGCTATTATTATGATGTTGTGGATGTATTGTTGACGTTTGGAAGTTGAATTACGATATGGAGGAATGTCGTATAAATAAAGGAAATGCTGTCCAATTTTCTCTAGTTTTATCCATGTGTGCAAATTGTCGATTCTAATGATGGTACGACTTTAATAAAGGTAGAAACGTGAGCATCGGAGGAGTACGTGCAAGTGTAGAATAGTTCGACGAAAAGGTATGTAAGGCTAACCCTTCTTTCATAAGGCATGGTTCTTTGGCCAAACTCTTAAATCCTCTATATGAGTATGTTGTCTCCAAATGATTGACATTCCGAGCTCATAAGCTCACAATCCTTGATATGTACTACGATTGTACTATGCACCCCATATGACGAGTAAGCCTAAGATAAAGATGTAGCGATAACGATGATAATAATAATGATGCTAAAGGTGCCTACGGGCTATTATACTTACATGTGCCTATGAAGGGCTATAATGACACCCCGAGCTTATAACGCCGGGTAGGATATATGTATATGAATATGTATAAAGTATGTATACGATTACGAAACGCGCGCACACCTCTGCAGATGGTACGGTTAACCCTGAAGCCTTGGTAGGGCCAGGTATGAGTAACCTTGAGCCTTGGTTGGCCAAGTATGTATGAAACACCGATCCCATGAGGTCGGGTATGTTATGTAAATGCTATGTATATGAAATGACTATGTATATAATATGAATATGAATGTGATAAGACTATGTATAAGAATACGAATAAGGGCATGTACACGAACATGAGCACAAGTGTGGTACGAGTACTATTATGGAATACAGATGATGACGTAGGTGTACAAATACGTATGAAAAATGGAAAGTCCTACGAAAGGCAGGTAAGTGCTATGACGATGATATTATTGTCTCCCCCCTCCTATGCTAATTCATATGTTGTTCATGATGCTTATTTATTGATGTTGCTCATGCTTTACATACTCAGTACATTCTTCGTACTGACGTCCTTTTGTTTGTGGATGCTGCGTCATGCCCGCAGGTGCACAGGGAGACAGACTTGATCCATAGCTGCCTATTCGGAGATTACATAGAGAGCTCCATTTCCTTCGGAGCCATATCTTTTGGGTACTCATTCTTTTGTGTATATAATTATGGGCATAGCGGGGTCCTGTCCCGCTAGTGTGATATGTTATACTCTTAGAGGCTCGTAGACATGTGTGTGTGTGGGTAGATGTGTTTGGCCTTGTCGGCCTATGTCTTGTATATCATTTTGTCGGCCACGTTGGCCCATGTATATTGATGTGGCATAAATGCCTATGATGATATAAATGTGCGGTTGTCTATATGGGACTAGTTCACGAATGAATGGAAATGCATGTATAATTATGTGGCTCACCTAGATGTAAGCATAAGAGTAAGCTAAGAGGGTGCCCGAGTGGGCTAGCACCGGGTGCTCGTCGCGGCCCGAGTCGGGTCGTGACAATGAGCGTGACACGCGCTTCCTCAAAATTGACAATCATGTTGTTGCCACATAATTTAAACTCACGTTGATAATGTTGTATTCTGTACTTTTGTACGTAGGACACATGACAAGTTATATGAAGCACATATGTGAAGTTGAACACAACTCAAGAAGGACCCTTGAGCCGAATCAAAGTGGAAGTCCTCCAAACAAATATTTTTAAGTAACGTTTTCGGGTGATTTGAATTCGAGGGGCAAACACGGTATTATAAGTTTGGAATTTGGAAATATACCAAGAAATAGCAGTTGTAGATAATTGAATTAGCTTTCCAACCATAGGTCGTGGATCCACCGGTAACGTCGGAATAAGGAGATATGGACGTTTTAAGGAAGAAAGGTCAGTGGGCTAGGCCCAATCCGAGCCCAACCGGGTTAGGCCCATTACCCATGTCTTTATAAGTGCAAATTTCGGCCTTCCTCCTCATTTTAAGACCAGGAACGCCCAGACAATTCTGGGGAGAGAGAGAAAAAGAGTCTTGGAGAAGAAAAACCAATTTTGATCGAAATCTGAGCCCCGAATCCCAAAGCCCATGAAGGGAAAAGTGTTGTACGTTGCGTTGTCTTCAATTTGAGCTAAAAATCAACCAAGGAGAAGAGTGATAACGTGGTGGATGCATGCTTAAGGTATGAAAAAGGTTCCTTTTCATTGTTAACGAGTTTATTTAGAGTTTCGATGGATTAGCACGGAGAGAATAGCCTGATAAATTCGTTTGTTGGTGTTGTGAATTATGGAATGAAACTTGAAGAAAATTTTGGATGATAATAAATGTATTTAACTTGTAAAATGTGGAGGATGTTGTTATTAATGTTATTGGTATTAATTTCAGCTTCTTTACGGAAATAAAAATTATTAAATAGTTATATCGCAAATTTGATTGGTTGAGAAATTTAGAAAACAGTGCGCGGGCTATTTTATGGCATACGTCGGTATTGGAAATGATGTTAATACTATTGGTATTGTTGTTGATGTTGTTGGTTGTTGAATTGAAATTTCGGGCTAGGTATATAAATAGGGGAAATGCTGCCCGAATTTCGGCAGAATTTAAAAGGGTTTTAATTAAAGTCTCGAGACGAACGTACGACGATGATCCTAATGATATTATGAATGATTCCATATGTAGAGTACGAGGCTACGAATAATTCTTACGCGAGTTGCAAGACGGGAAGTAAGTTGAAAGTCGAGAATCATCTTCCAAGTTTGTAAGGCTTACCCTTTCTTTCTTTTGGCATTATCCTTGTGAAATAAACAGACAAAATATATGTATGATTTCAAAGAAACTCCTATTCTTAGAGCCACTAGGATGGCTAACGTTCTTGACTTCCGAAAACTGTTTTGCTATGTCTTGATACATGTGTGTGGTTCCAAAAGTTCTATTGATTTGATCCATAGCGATATTTGAAAGGTACTTGGTATGACTATTGCTTTGATTTTCCAAAGATAGCTTCTGAAACGTTCGTAGAGGTTTCTGTACTAAAATGCTCATAACTTTCTTATACTAACTCGGATTGACCCGAAACGTGTTTGTGATCTTTCAAGTGTCGTTTTGTGTACTCATCCATCGAGTCGTAAAAATTGATTTATGTGCATATAGTTTCTCACTACTCTGCTCGTGCATGCCTTAATGTATCCTCCACTGAGTCCCGGGCCAGGACATGTTCTTGTGCGTAGTCCACTGCATTGTTCACCGAGTCCCTCTCACTTGCGGGCCGGGACACGATTATATGTATATGTGCATGATGATATGATGATACGGGGATGGCGGCCAGGATGGCCTATGATGACTCCATTCACCGAGACCCGCAATAGAGGGCCGGGACACGTTATATGCATATATGATATATGATGTTGACATGCATGATTTTATCCACCGAGTCCCTCACTTGAGGGCCGGGACACGTTACGCATATATGATATATGATGTGGACATGTATGATTTTATCCACCGAGTCCCTCACTGGAGGGCCGGGACACGTTATATGTATACATGATATATGATGTGGATATGCATGATTTTCATTCAAAAAGGCAAGTGTATTGATGTTTTAAAAGTCATGTTTGTTCTGGTAAATCTCTGTCTCAGCTATGATCCTCTTTACTACATTTCATGCCTTACATGCTCAGTACATTTTCCGTACTGACCCCCTTTCTTCGGGGGCTGCGTTTCATGCCACGCAGGTACACCTAGATGAGTAGAAGACTTTGTTAGAAGGTGTCCCAGCGGGATTAGCGAGCTCCACTTCCTCCCGGAGTGTTACCGAGCCAGAGTATATATGTTATGACTTCTGATTGATGTTAGAGGCTTTGCAGACAGAGTCACGTGTATAGAATGTCAGTCTTGTAATCGGCTCCACCAGCCGATGTGTCATTATGTATTATGTTACAGATTCCGTATGATTACAGATTTTATTTGATTTGAGAACGATGGAAAGAATGTTTCTGAAAGTCTTTGCTATGTAATTCAGTATTATTTGATTTAAGAGTCCAAGAGATTATGTGTGTAATAATAATCAGCGGGTTCGCTCGGCCTTAAATAAGGGTCGGGTGCCCATCATGCCCTGATCAAGATTGGGGTGTGACACAAACCTCATGAGGTTCCATTACAGCTAACGTCTCTCTATCACAATTACTCCATTCAAAAGTTTTTTGCTTGTTTTTGTATAGTATTTCACGTTTTTGAAATACACGAAAATACAAAATTTGGCAGAGTAAAAATAGGCTGTATTTATGGAACATATTCTCTTCTTTCATTTTAAATGGTAAGTCAAATTAAATCAACCATGTATCACGCATAACAGCTAAAGTTCCATAACAACCCATGTTTCTCTCTCCAAATTACTCCATTTCAGACTTTTGGAAATACTTCCAAATACAGAAAGATATACACTGGAATACAATCAAATATGGTTGATTGTTTAAGACATATAAAATTGTAGTATGCGTATATACAATCAAAATGTATCAGAAACTATTTCGTAAATTAGAAATACATTGAAATATAGCGAAATATACTGAAACAGTGCACTGAAATATACTGAAACAGTACATTGAAATACACTAAAAAAATTACGAATATACATTTTCTCCTTCGAAATATAAAGTGAATACAAAAAAATACACTATAACAAAAAATAAAATAAAATACAACCTCCACAACCACAAACCCTACCGAACCACAACAACTCTAGCTTAATACTTCTAAAAGCTACGAGTTTTTATGTGCATTGCAGTGTCCTTTTTCTAACATGCTGCTTGGATAATTACTTATCACTAGCTTCACATCACATGCCAACAAAGAGGTTTCAATTATATAGAGGAATAAAGAAAACATTCAATCAAGAAAGGGGAACTAAAAAAAAGAAGTAAGTATTTGGGGAATTTGATGTTTGAAGTTCCTTAAGGAGAACGCTAAGGCCACAAAGAAGCCTCTTAAGAAACTGTCTATTTCAAGTTGATGTTGTGGAATTGAAAACTTCGGAACACATCATTACACTAACCAAAATTTGTGCATAGAATCCCCAAAGTCTCAATTGAAAACTTGTATTTTACACTTTACTGGGGTTGTCATTTTGTTAACATTAATACTTGAAGCAAATGGATTTCAGATCTGAAGAACTACAAGCTTAAGGTTTTTTTTAGAGTTTAGAGATGGAGATGGTAGTAATAGTGGTGGTGGTGTTGACGGTGGCGTGGGTGGTGTAGATAGAGAAGGGATGGAGGGGTACGTGAGCGGAAGGAGAATAGAGGCTGGAGATAGGGAAAAGGAGGGAGAGAGGCAGCAGTAAGGGGAAGGGGAAATAGGAGAGAGAATTGTTTTTAGGGTTTGGAGAAGATGATAAATTTTAAATGTGTAGTGAAGGAGAATAAAGAGGTACATGTATTTCAAAAGTTACTGGACCAGTTATGAAATGTAATTTTGTAAAAATAAAGCTACAAAAATTAAATAAAAAATATGGTAGTTATTATTCATAAATAATTCTTAGAGGTAGCTATGACAGGTAAATTTTACTTTATAATTGTATTCAATATATATTTATAATTTTATTTTTATGCAATTATAAAAAGAATTGATATATTTTACAACATTTCTTGAAAGTCACGTATGTAAAGATAGAAATTTTGGGAGCACGGGTTCAATAACTTGTGCCATGATGTTATTTCTTTATTTTAGTTTATATGACTTTATTTACGAAAAAGGCTAATAGACAATTTTTAAACTACGCGTTAATCAAATTTGAACCAGAATTTCAAAATTTATTGAATTTTTAACAACTTCTAAATACGGAAACGTCATTTGAACTACCATTCTCCTAGGCTAAAACATGAAACTTTTTATACATATGGTGATTATGTATATTGTGTCATATAACATGGGCATAGATGCGGTATAAGATTTCTATCCTTTTTTTTTTACTTAACCTATCATAAGTATGTACTAATAAATTATTTTGGCTATTATGGTGCTCCGTATATAATTAGAAACTTAAGACATTGGAAAATGCCTTTTGAGAATGTAATACCCATCTTAGTTTCTTTTTAGGATATTAAACAGTACTGCAATAAACATCCGAGTAATTTATTTTATCAATTGTAACAATATTCAATTAATTTGATTAAAGAATTACAGTTGGTGAGGTAAGATATCACCCATGAAACTAAAAAATGTAATCAGTTGTAATAGTAACTTTTAAAAAATGAAGCTTGATAATAATATACTCAGAGCTACTTTTGAAAAATTAATCACCATTATCAACTTAATGGGGGATATTTTGAGAATTACATGGATATTGCTTAATTTTTTAATATGGGGTCCACATTTTTTTATATTACTTATGTTTTAATATGGGGTCCACATTTTTTTTTGATATTGATTGATTTTTTAAAATATGGGGTCCACTTTTTTTTTTTTTTCAGTTGTAATAATATTCAATTAATTTGATTATAGAATTATAGTTGGTGAGGTAAGATATCACCCATGGAACTACAAAATGTAATCAGTTGTAATAGTAACTTTTAAAAAAATGAAGCTTGATAATAATATATTCAGAACTATTTTTGCAAAATTAATCACCATTATTGACTTAATGAGGGATACTTTGAGAATTACATGGATATTGCTTTGATTTTTTAATATGGGGTCCACATTTTTTTTTGATATTACTTATTTTTTAATATGGGGTCCACGTTTTTTTTAATATTGCTTGATTTTTTAAAATATGGGGTCCACGCTTTTTTTTTAAACATGAGTTGGAAGTGGACGACGAAACCACCTCCAAACACATGCTTATATATAGTATAAAAAATATACCATTAGGCAAATTGTTTAATGGTATTTTTTATTTTTAATCATCAGTAAACAAACAAATTAGTCTCTTCCAAAATTTTTGATAATTAGAGCTAGCTAAAATTGGGAAAAAAAAAAAAGTCAGATTAGAGATCTGAACATCTTTAATCTAATTTTACATATTACTATTTCTAGTTAATAATGGAGTTGGAGATCCTCAAAACATAGCATCTTCTCATCCCCTTGATAAATTTTGACCTTACTACTAATGCTAATCTCACAAGTCATATAAACTCTTCCTGTAGCTTCATCCTTGTATGATTTTCCTTTTTTGTCCTCAAGTTTGACATTTGTATCACGACCCAAACCGGAGGCATCCGGGCCCTATCTGGCGAGCACTGCTAATCGTGCTTTCATATCGTAATCATAAACAAGGGCGGACCACTAGGGCCATCAGATGGCAACTTGCTAAATCATAAGAGAAATATACTGAAAAAAGACGTGCCCAAAGGACATACATATATATAACCATGCTGGGGAAAACTGTACAAGCCGACAAAGCCACCATAGACAACTATACAACAAAATATAGGCCGAGGTGGCCATACAATGTCTAACTGTACCACAACTGTCTACAAGCCTCTAATAGAGCGCATGACATAACAAGGTCGGGACAGGGCCCCGCTATACCAGTAGGTACAACAAAAATATATAACGTACCAAAACACGACAGCAACTTCAAGACAAGTGGAGTGCTCCAATATCAGCTGGACGACAACCTACTGAAGCGGATCGTCAATCTGTTTACCTGAACCGGCGGGCATGAAACGCAGCGCCTCCAAGCGAAAAGGACGTCAGTGCGAACAAAGTACTGAATATGTAAGGAATGAATGTAACATAAAAAAGACATGAAAGTACATGAGAAAAAGGAATGCAACCTGTACATCTGGACTGCCTCTAAGGGCCAACGATATGCATAAGTATTGTATATATGCGTATATAACGCGTATATAACGTCTGTCAAGCCTTTGTGGGCATCCCATCGTATCATATCGGCCTCTGTGGGCATAATCATCATCATATCGGCCTCTGTGGGCATAATCATCATCATATGACCAGTTGATCAGGTGGCAGTGCGTATATAACGCCGTAACCTTCCCCATATAGATATAATATAAGTATATGCGTATATAACGCCTGTGGGTTCATAGTATGCATATATATATATATATATATATATATATATATATATATATATATATATATATATATATATATATAATGCAATGCATGAATATGATAAGAGTGCATCTTGAATCTATCAGAGTGACGTAAGGTCGTTACACCTCCGAACATCGTTATGAAATAGTATTTCCATAAACCAGTGACTCTATGAAGCATATGAAACCTAGTGATGAACTTCCTAAGAACAATATAACTATAACATGAATCAATATAGAACATCTCTAGTTGCTAAGAATAGAGTCATTATGGAGTAGCGTTACGTTTACGTTTCTTTCATAAGGATCATGCTGAAAGAAGGAAATTAGCCTTAACATGCCTCAAGTCGTCAATACAAACCCACAACGAATCTGTCGGACCATTACTCCAATCTCCTTAGTCACAACAGCACTTGGCTGCCAACAACACAATCCCCACCTCATATAAGTCTCTTTAATTTCACATCACTACTCAACCCAAGATTCTCATCAAAACAGCCAAATATACGCTTTGTATACGACACTTATACACCTTTTTTTCCAATTATACCAAGTATAATCTTCTCAATACAATCTCAACACCAATTACTATCCTTACAATAAGATTTTATCTCAAAAACACATTAACAACATGACTCAAGTTAGATTACAACTCAACATAAACTCAAGTTCATATTTGAACCTTCCCTCCAAACTTAGCATAACCAACATACGAACTCATAAACATGGAGTCTTACCTTAAGAGCTCAAGAACACTTCAATTCCAAGATACCAAGTATATCCTCCAAAGCTTCTACAAGAAGGAGAAACAAGCTTCAACAATATTTTGGAAACCTTAGGCACTTGATCTTCTCCTTTGATCCTTGATTTCACTTAGGAATTGATTAGATATGTTAGAGAGGGTTTTCTATAAGGTTAGAGGTCAGGGGAAATGAAGAAAATGAGATAAAGTGAGTAGTATACGAAATATATATAAAAAAAGAGCTTGAACCGACATAAAATACGGCCAAAAAATACTGGCCGTATATATATACGTGTCACGACCCAAACCGGAGGGCGCGACTGACACCCAAGACCCTACTCGGCTGAGGGCCATACTACCATTCCATCCATGAGTCACAACTTTTTGTGAACCTTTAATCTACGAAATGACGCTTCCGTCAGGTAAAAAAAAACTTTTCAATAAAACTCTTTTGTCAAATCATGGACTTCTCCCTTATCGTTAATTCAAGAAAACCTTTAGTCACAATAGAATCCTTAAAAATAAAGCTTGAAAACATATCGACCTATATGGTCACTTTATACCATTGTCGACTCCTCGACGCACTATCCACAGGACACTGTCTGCAAAGTCTCTAACATATACACAATACCATAACATAAGTACTTTGACTCGGCAACACTCCGAACTGAGATGGACCTCACCAATCCAGCTGATAGCCTGGGAACATCCTATAGCCCATGTTTTCTACTCATCTGTATACACCTGCGTGGCATGAAACGCAGTGCCCCCAGGCAAAGGGACGTCAGTACGAACAATGTACCGAGTATGTAAGGCAGAACTGAAACAATATATCTCGACTCAGATGATAAAAGAGTAACAGACTCAACCTGTACCTGTAACCAACTCTGATAAACATGTACGTGCATATGAACTTTTGATGTAGCATGAGTATGTGTATATATATATATAATGCATGCCTTCACCCTGCTCGCAGCCCCTTCGGGCATAATAGCATAATGGCCCCTTCAGGCAGCCCCTTCGGGCATCATAATCATCGTATACCAGCTGATCAGGTGGTTTGCGTATATAACGCCTTAGCCCTTTTCCCTTCCCCATGAAATGATGTCGTGCATGTATGTAAATATGCAAATGCATAAAAATCTTTGAAAACCATCAAAAGACTCCCTTCGGAGCAACTTTAACGCAAAACGGGAACTTCTTCCCCATTTCATTTGTCTCCTTCGAGACTCCAAAATTTAAATGTAAAATGCATAGGAAAGAGAAAACCCTTTGAATGTCCCCTTCGGGAATTAGACAACATTATGAAATTGCAAAACTTATGGATGCCCCTTCGGGACTCAAGAGGTCAAAGATACGAATACTCCTACACTGTCTAGGAATAGAGTCTTTGGAGTTCGTTTATTTGCTGGGTTCGTTTAGATGGTAAGGATCTTCATCACTACCATAATCATCACCACTATCATGTCTCATTTTGAATGATCCATAACATAAACTAAGGCCATATGTTATATAGCAAGCTCAGACATAAGTTGAGGCCATAGCACACTCAGACATAAGCTGAGGCCGTAGCACACTCAGACATAAGCTGAGGCCGTAGCACACTCAGACATAAGCTAAGGCCATAGCTCACTCAGACATAAGCCGAGGCCATATGTTATATAGCACACTCAGTCACGTCATGAAATCATCTAGAAACTTAGGCTTGAAAATCTCTAAGATTGGAGTCATCGTAAGATTTTTCAGAAACTACAGGCTTCTGGCATTTCTAGGAGTAAAAATATTATGGATGTCATGTATGGAATCAAAACATAGGAATCATGCCTTTGAAAGAAAGGTTTAACCTTAACATACATGGAAGCTCGCTTCTCGACTTTCCAACCTACTTCCTGTTTTGAAATCTACATATAAAACCATTCATTCTATTGTTAGGCTCGTTGTTATATACTTATCCTAAGCCTCCAAATAAATCTTTCTAGAATCTGCCGAAATTTCGGCAGCATCTCCTCTATTTATATGCCTAGCCCAAAATCTCAATTCAGCAGCCAACAACAATACCAACATCAACAACAATATTATCAACACCAATATGTACCATAAAACATCCCACACACTGTTTTCCAACTTCCATAACTAACCAACTTACTACACGATTATGTAACGACTTTATCTCCGTAAATAAGTCTTAAATAATACCAAAAGAGAAAGATTCATACCTTCTTTCTTGTTAAGATCACAATATCCTCAGTATCCATGCTAAAATCCACTGCAAAACAACACTAGAATCACAACCATGCGTTACCCGGACCTAAACTACTACTCCGCTACTTGAAAATTGCTCACTTTTTTGTTTTCCTCACTCTCTCTCTTCAATTTCTGGAATTTTCTAGCAAAATCTGGTGAAAAAAAGGGTGTCACACCCTAAGCTTACCAGGGTGCGATGGGCACCCGACCCTTAGTTAGGGCCGAGCGAACCCGCAGACTCTTATTACACACATGATCTCTTTGGACTTTTAAATCAAATACAAATGAAATTCATAGTAAATGCTTTCAGAATATTCTTTTCATCTTTCTTTAATCAAATAAAATCTGTAACCACATGGACTTTATAACATAACACAAAATGACACACCGGCTGATGGAGCCGCTTACAGACTGACTTCCAATACCCACGACTCTGTCTGCAAAGTCTCTAACATTTATCAGAAATCATACCACATATACTCTGACTCGACAGCACTCCAGGAGCAAGTGGAGCTTGCCAACGCCGCTGGAACATCTTAGATATTGACTTCTACTCATCTGGGTGTACCTGCGCGGCATGAAACGCAGCCCCCGAAGAAAGGGGATCAGTACGAAATATGTACTGAGCATGTAAAGCATGAAATACAGAAAACAGAACCATAATCGAAACGAACAGTACAAGAGTGAGTACATTATCCAGATTACCAAAGCGCTTATTTTCCAATCACAAATCGTGTATGCAGATGTCATATGTCAGAAAAAGTACAGATCCAGAATATCAGAATGATTATTTCCCAAGCACAGATCATATATGCTGAAGTCATATGTCAGAAGAAGTACGGATCCAGAGTGTCAGAATGTTTGTTTTCCAGACACAGATTATGTATATCAGAATCTTATATCGTATGTGTGCATATAACAGATCCCGGCCCTCTCGTGAGAGACGCGGTGAACATAATCATATAACAGATCCCTGCCCTTTGGTAAGGGACGCGGTGAACAGAATCATCATATGCCAAAATCATATATCATATATGCATGTAACAGATCCCGGCCCTTTAGTGAGGGACGCGGTGAACAGAATTATCAATGCATGTCAGAATCATATACCATATGTGCAGATAACAGATCCCGACCCTCTATTGCGGAACGCGGTGAAAAGAATCATCATGTGCCATCCTGGCCGCCATCCCCATATCATCATATACAGATATACATACAACAGAACCCGGCCCACAAGGGAGAGGGACGCGGTGAACAATGCAGAGGAAGGCGCACGATAACAGAACCTAGCCCGGGACGCAGTGAATAACATACTGAGACTTGTACGAACAGAGTAGTGCGAAACCATATGCACACAAATCCAGACTCGATAGATACATACACTTACCGAGGTTCGAAGGATCATAAACACGTTTCAAGTCAATCGGAGTTAGTATGTGAAAGTTACAGACATTTTTACCACAGATCTTTTACGAACATTTCAAAGCAAATCCGAGATCTTTTACGAAAGTTAGGGACATTTTACTACAGAAACCTTTTTGAACGTTCCAGAAGCTATTTTTAGAAAATCAAAGCAACAATCATATTAGGTACCTTTTGAATATCGTTATGGATCGAATCAAATAAAGCTTTTGGAACCATATGTACGTATCAAAATAAATCAAAGACTCAACGGAATAATCAAACGTGCTATCAAAATCCAGACATTAGTCATACCAATATATCTCGAATACCATACGGAAATATATCAAACAGAACTGCGGACATTAACACATACAAAACTCTTCATGCTCGTCTCGTTGTCCAATCCTATAATAAGATCGATCATATGGAATATACTCATATCAAGAAGTGAATAAGAATCGTAAACAAACTCAGAATCAAAGAATAGAGTAATCCCCAGAGTACATATCATACCTTATTTGGCTCTAGGACATGCCAAAAGAAAGAAAGGGTAAGCCTTACATACCTGTTCGACCGCTTATAAGCTACGATTATTCGTCCAAGCTTGTAAGTCTACATTTAAAAGGAATTTATGCTAATGTTAGCCTTTTCGTCGCACATTTGTACCATATTTCAAATCATACTATTTTATATTCTGCCGAAAATCGGGCAGCATCTCCCCTGTTTATATGCCTAGCCCGAATTCTCAATTCAGCAACCAACAACAACAACAATACCAAAATTAATCATAATATTTCCAATACCAACGTATGCCATAAAACAACCCACACATTATTTTCTAAATTCCTCAACCAACCAAATTTGCGATATAACTATTTAATAATTTTATTTCCGTAAGGGAGTCGAAATTAATACTAACAACATCAATAACGACATCCTCCACATTCTACAAGTTGAATACATTTATTTTCATTCAAAATTCTCTTCAAATCTCATTCCATAATTCACAACGCCAACAAACGAATTTATCACACTATTTTCTCCGTTCTAGTTCGGTAGAACTCTAAATAAACTTATTAGCAATGAAAAGGAACCTTAATCTTACCTCAAGTGTGCAGCCACCCACCACGTCCACCCCCTTCTTTTTGGTTGATTTTTAGCTCAAATTGGAGGCAACGCAACATAGAACACTTTTCTCTTCACGCGCTTCGGGATTCGGGGATCAGATTTTGGTCAAAATTGAATTTTTCTCTCTAAGCTCTCTTCTCTATTTTTCTCCAGAATTTTCTGGGTGTTTTGTTCTGAAACATGAGGAGAAAAGGCTGATATATCACTTAAATAAACATGGGTCATGGGCCTAACCCGGTTGGGCTCGGATTGGGCCTAGCCCACTGACCTTCCTGCCTTAAAATGTCCATATCTCCTTATCCCGACGTCGCCTGTGGACCCAAGACCTATGGTTGGAAACCTCATTCAATTATCTACAACTTGTATTTCTTGGTATATTTCCAAATTCCAAACTTATAATACCGTTCTTTCCCCTCGAAGTCAGATCACCCGAAAACGTTACTTAAAAATATTTGTTTGGAGGACTTCCACTTTGATTTGGCTCAAGGATCCTTCTTGAGTTGTGTTTAACTTCACATATGTGATTCATATAACTTGTCACGTGTTCCAAAAAAATCTCGATGTGTGGGCCCCACCACCGCTTACAAATAATCCGACGTACAAAAAAAATACGAAATATAATACTATCAACGTGAGTTTAAATTATGTAGTAACAACGTGATTGTCAATGTTTGAGGAAGCACGTGTCACGCTCAGGCTCTGAAAATGCGGGGTATAACAGGTTCTGACCCTTTTTATAAGGGTCAAATTCACTGTAGCAGCACTGTAGCAGTCGGTTATAAGTGACGTTTTATGCTCTGTCAGCTGAACTTGTAACGTCTATAATTCTCTACTCCGCAGCCCAATCGACAAGCGGTTTGTTGCGTTGGAAACTAGACTCGACGAAATTCATTTTAGGCTTTTGTTTCACCTTATAACACTTCATATGCTAAGAGATATTCGTCCGCCAAGTTAGACAAAAATTGCTCCTTATATTTTCTCCAAAGTCCGACAAACTTAATTTCCTTCATTCACTTGCCCTCCAGTCCTTTCGATACTTCTCATACATGATCTTAAACCCTTACAACTATAAAATAGGCACATACCACTTGAGTGTTCACAATTTAGCAGTTAACACCTACGGAACTCAACGTCCGAACTACGAGGTGTAACAATACAGTCCAAAATACTGGCCGCACTGTAACAGCCTGTATATATGGACCGTATTTCGCAACAAAATTTTTGTCCTCTCTACTAAGAGAAGCACAAACCGTATTTTAACGTAAGGTCCGTATTTCTAATATATGGTGTTACGGTTCGCATTTCGCGGGTGGGCTTAGCGCTCGGAAAGCTACTAGGAGCTTGTTGGTGCTCTTTAGGAATTGTTTTAAAAAAGAGCCGCCACCTAATTTTTAGGAAATTAGGAAAACCGGGTTCAAAGGGTTTATTCAAATACCGTGGAAAAAACCTTTGTAATCCAGAGTTCTAGGTAAGGGTTCTGGTGATCCCCTAGGGAAGGTGTTAGTCACCCTAGTATTAAAGATCCGTACTACATGGTTGACCTTCGAATTCCAGTGTGTGATATTTGCATGAACTGTTTATTTTGTGTTTGTTTTCCGCATTTATAAAAAAAGACTGTCATTTTGGCATATCACTTGGTTTTGAAGAGAATTAAATATATCCCCTTTATATATAGGGTATTATATATTGGATTTATAATATCCAGATAAGAATAGTCACCTTTTATATATAAGGATAGTATATTTTGTTTTAAGAAAATTGACAACCTGTTCAGGTTTTAATATATATATATATATATATATATATATATATATATATATATATGTATATATACTTATACTATGTCCATGCATAATCCCTACACTTTATTCGGGTCAATTCATATGTTACGGCAGAATATCCTAGTCTTAAAACTTGGCATTTATAAACGTGTCTTATCTATTCGAATAAGTCCTGTTTATAAAATGGTTTGATTTTATCCTTATTGGATCCGTGTGTACATATACATGAAAACATATTTTAATTCAAATGTTTGGGCCTTGTCCCACAATTTGGATTTTATAAAAGGGGGTCTCCGTTGGGCCTGGCCCAAAATCCTATTACATTTCCTTAAAATTGGCTGGGGCTCAACCCAAAACTCTTTGCTTTTTCTGTTGGGGTTAGGCCTAAAAATCCTTTATCCTTTATGTTATTTTCAGTCCAAAAACTCGTTCCAATTTGTAAAACATATCCTCTATCCTCTTTTAACACTGATCCGATTAAAAAAAGGCCATAACACTTTATGGTTTCAACAATCCTTTGATTTTTCTATTTAAACTTGTGTTCACCAAAGTTGTTTTATTACTCCTGAGTCTTTTAAAACTGTTACGTTTGAATCGGGGTTTTGAAAATCCTTTGGGGACATAAAAGTCTTCTAAACGGCATATGTACCGTTGTCCTAAGATAGCTAGTTCGTAATCCAAAGGATTCCAATATCAATGTGAGTTTTTACAACTTCATAAATACAATACAATACTTAAATATAAATGAAATAATATAAATAAAGAGAAGGGACAGGCTAGGGGTGTACCAAACCCCTAGTTGGCCATTTTTACCCATGGCTGGGCCTTCATGCAATCTCGTTCAATATTAGCTTCCCGTTCACGGCTTCACCGGACTGTTTTGTTGAAAGAAAGGCCTGTTGGGCTATGGCCCAACAGGGAGGTCTGACCCAGCCTAAGTGCCCATGCAGTGGAGGAGGAGAAGAGAAAAAGGGAAACTGGTTAGAATTTATTTACTGTACTTATCATTTTTCAAAAATGAAACTAAACCCAAGTGGATATATACACATATATCGCAAAGCATATAACAGTGTTAGATTGCAATATTGCCAAAAAAAAAAAAAATTCAAGAAGTGGGCCTGGCAAGCCCCAAGTCACACACATACCTTAAACAGGCCCAAATTTTATCCCCTTTGCGCTAACCTAAGGCTGAAATGGGCCTTTCTATGTTCATTTTAGAAGTTTGGACCTTATATCCAAGCTGACAGACTCCAAGTGTTAAAGCCCGTGGGAATCCTATCTGATTTAAACCTGGTATACATGTATATACATGTGATATACCATTTGATATACACTTTGACATGTATATCAGATGTATATACCTAGTATACATCTGACAAACCCGACTATCACCTACATAAAGGACTAAGTCTTGTAAAGCCCATGTATATATCATGTATACACCTTTATTTTTTAAATTTAAATATTTACTATCTTGCCTATTTCAACCAATCTAATTCAAAATCTTTTTCTTATCCTAATTAAGTTACACTAGACTGGGTCAAAACAACTCTAATCCCTCCAA
Organism: Lycium barbarum; assembly: GCF_019175385.1. NCBI lineage: Eukaryota > Viridiplantae > Streptophyta > Magnoliopsida > Solanales > Solanaceae > Lycium > Lycium barbarum. Next base: position 87,908,001 of record NC_083341.1, read on the forward strand.
GTATTGCCTTATTCCTATGATTCAATTAGCATTATCAGTCATTAACTTAAGTTAACTGTACTGAACTGGGTTGCAAGCAACTCCAAGTTTTTCAAAGTTTCCTTTAAGCCTTTGACTCTATTAACCACCTAATCCATTCTCTTTATCACCTTGATGCCAAACAAGACCTAAGTCCTAATCTAGACTCCAACATAACCAATAGGATGCCCAACGTAGTTCAAAATTGCATAGTGTGTGTCACGACCCAACCGGAGGGCCGCGACGGGCACCCAGTGCTAGCCCACCCGGGCACCTCCTAACATACCTTTACATTTACATCTAGGTGAGCCACATATTAAATCATACTATTTCCATTGGGCAGCAATACATATATACATATCACCATTAATAGCAATGCCCATAGCAATGTACATAAGCCGACAAGGCTAACAAAATGACATCCAAAATATGGGCCGACAAGGCCAAACACATCTAACTATATACACATGTCTACGAGCCTCTAAGGAGAGTATATCATATCATATAGGCGGGGCAGGACCCCGCTATGCCTATAAATATGTACACAAAAGAATCAATACCCAAAAGCTATAGCTCCGAATGAAATGGAGCTCCGCTATATAGTCCCTGAGAAATATAACTATGAATCAAGCCTATCTCCCTGGCCACCTGCGGGCATGACACAGCGTCCACAAATAAAAGGACGTCAGTATGAAGAATGTACTGAGTATGTAAAGCATGATCAATATCATTATAGAAGCATAATAATCAACATAAGAGATAGCATAATATGGAAGATAGTAGTATCATCGTCATAAGCACTTACTTGCCTTTCATAGGGACTTTCCATTTCTAATGCGTGACTGTGTACATACATCCATATCCGTATCCGTATTCATATCCGTACTCATTTACATTTCGTATCCATAATCGTATTCATATACGTATTCCTATTCGTATTCGTATCATGTTCGTATTCATACTCATATCTATATTGTATACATATCCATATCATATACATATCCATATCATATACATATCATTTACATAGCATACCCGACCACGAAGGGTCAGTGTTTCACGTACCCGACCATGGCTAGGCTCGGTTATCATACATACCTGGAGAACCAAGGCTTTAGGGTTACACATACCTGGCCCTACCAAGGCTTCAGGGTTATCCGTACCCAACTTCAGAGGTGCGCGCGCGTTGCATAAATATATATACATGTTCTACCCGGCCTTATAAGCTCGGGGTTCCATAATAGTCATACATAGACCCATATACATAATAGCTCATAAGCATCTTTAGCAACATTACTATTTTCATCGTCGTCATTATCGTTATGACCATTATCGTCGTCATCCTTGTAGGATCATTCGTCATATGAGAAATTTACTACAATCGTAATACATATCAAGAATTATAAGCTTTGTAGCTTTTTGAAGATAGAATCATGTGTAGAGCATCATAGGCTCATAGAAGAATAGATATTTGGCCAAAGAACCATGCCTTATGTGTCATGACCCAGCCCCATGGGCCATGACTAGTGCCCGAGCTAGACACCCATATGTACCTGTCAAACATAATCGGACTGATACTATAGGTCCTCAATCAATCAGATCGTAATAACATACGCAAGCCGACGAGGCTGCCACTGTATATATCATTGTATTACGCAAGCCGACAAGGCTGCTACCACGACAGAACATCCACAATAACCATATAGACACAGCTGATCAAATCTGTACACAACCCACATACATGTCCACAAACCTCTAAGAGTACTAGTAGCGAAATATGACGGGACAGGGCCCCGTCGTACCCCTGGATAAACATATATATACATCATAAGATCTGGACCAAAAGTCTAGACTCCGGAACAACGGAGCTCTACAAAATAGCTGAGCAGAAGTCCTATGCTGAGGGGTCACCAAACCGACTATTTGTACCTGCGGGCATGAAACGCAGCCCCCCGAAGAAAGGGGGTCAGTACGAGATATGTACTGAGTATGTAAAGCATGAAATACAGTAAAAAGGATCATAACTGAAATAGGGAGTGCAGGAGACAAATATAACATTCAAAATACCAAAACACTTGCCTTTTGAAACATAAATCATGCATGTCAATATCATATATCATACCTGGCCCATTATGAGACTCGGTGAATAAAGTCATCATATGCCCTCCTGGCCGCCATAACATATCATCATATATATATATATATATATATATATATATATATATATATACCGTACCCGGACCTCTAGTGAGGGACTCGGTGAACAATGCAGTGAAACTGTGCACGATAACATACCTGGCCCGGGACTCGGTGAAAGACATATTGAGGCATGCACGAGCAGAGTAGTGAGCAACCATATTCAATTTAAATCATTATCAAGACCCAAACAGAATAAGAAGAAGAGATTAACACCTGAGTATCAGTAGCGACAATCATATCAAGTATCCCTTGAATGTCATTATAGATCATATCAAAAGAGCCTTAGGAATCGTAGACATGAATACAAAATAGCTTATAAAAGTCACAGACATTAATTGCCGTAGAGTCTCTAAGAACAGGACTAATAAATCACACTCGAAACTTAGGAATAGAATTACCCCAAGGCTCATATCATTCATCACCTAAATCTAAGACATGCCAAAAGAAAGAAGGGACAGTTTTACATACCTGTTAACGATTAATCGCAAACCCGTTCGCTTCATCGCCCCTTTAGCCTATTTAATATAAAAGTAACGTTATTGTTAGTAACTATACTTTCTAGTTCGTAAATCCATAGCCCATCGCTTATAGGACTCATTCTTTAACTTATACTTTCTCGATTAGGGTTTTCATTAGTTAAGGACTTAACGAAAATCGGGCAGCATTTCCCCTATATATTCGCCTAACCCGAATTTCCAATTATTCTCCTGTTAACACAGAAATACCAACAATAGAGATATACATACAAAATTCTCACAATTTAGCCCATAACAATCCTAACAATCCAATTACCCTTTTTAATCCTTTTCAACCTACAATTTCGTATAACAACGATTTCATGCATTTTCTTAATTCCAATTTCGTCCAATCAAATTTTAATCCTCCCATTACAACACCATTAAAATAATCACACCATAAAATAAGAAAATCTTACCAAATTTGTCTCGGAGGAATTTGTACGCTCAATTGCTCCAATTTTGCAATTTCTTCTTCTCCAACTTAATATCCAATGTTGCTATCACCTCCTTGAACTTGAAAATTATCTTGGAATTAACTCAAAACAAAAAAATAACAACATTTTCCTGGCCATGGCTGGCCGTGAGCAGCAGCCATGGCCATGCTCTTTTTTTTTTTTTTTTCTTAAGCATCAATTTTGCAAAAATGAAATGAATCCTAACTTTAGTCATTAGCTTGATCATTTATATGATTCCCTATAGCCCAACACATGCCCACATTGGTGAATCATCACCTTAATACCTTTGTTTATTATTTGTTTTTATTAAAAACGGGTGGGGCCCACAAGTTGTAATTAATTTAATTAATTTTAATTAATCACTAATCCCTACTTAATAATCTAATCATAATTAATTAGTTCCAAATCCCCAATAATACTTTTACACTAAATAAAATTTATAAACGATTTATGTAGTAATTAAAATTGAAAATTAAAAGTTCTTATTTCCTGCCCGAAAATAATTCCACCTTTAACTTGAGTCGTTTATAGCTTTTTGAAGATATCATGTGGAGAGCATCATAGGCTCATAGAAGAATATATATTTGGCCAAAGAACTATGCCTGATGAAAGATAGTTTAGCCTTACATACCTTTCCGTTCAACTATTTTATCACTTGCACGTTCTCCTTCAATGCTCACGTTTCTACCTTCATTAGAGTTATACTATCTTTAGAAAACCGATAGTTCGCATACATGACTAAAGCTAGAGATAATTGGACAGCATCTCCTTTATTTATACGACTTCCTCCATATCATATATCAACTCCCAAACTTCAATAATACATTTACAATATCATAACGATAGTCTTTATCCTCCTACATTATCCATATTCTTCAATTCACTTAAAGTCACCCATATCCATGGTCATAGCTCACTATTACATTCGCTCATATACAATGTTTATCCCATGTTCCCAATATCATTTATAACCTGATTATATTCATAGCATATCAAGAATCATTACTCAACCCAAGCTATTACTCGAAAATGACACTATTCCCACATTCAAGACCCATTTTCTATGTCCTTTTACAATCCAAGTGTTACAACTTTCAAATACCTTAAACAACATGAAAATACCATAAATATTACCTTAGATGTTGTAGGAATAAGCTTTGGGTGGAAATACTTCACTTGAGCCAAAACCCTAGTTCATCTCCAATGAGATTTCTTGACTTGGATGATCTTTAATGAGTTTCTTACACTTGGTTTGCTTAGTTTGATGAAGTAGATCATAGATTTCTCTTGTGTTCTTGTAGATGAAGAGTGGAGAGGGTTTCTAGAGAGTTCTTGAAGTGTGGATGAAAAATGAAATGAAAATAATGATTTGGTCCCTTTTTAATAGCGTGAAAAATCTGATCTGTCGGGTAATTATACAGACACTTATACAGTCCGTATAAGTGACCGTGAAATCGTCCCTATTTCCACTCGATTCTGTGCTCATTATACGGCACATTATATGGGCCGTATAATTTTATACGGTCCGTATAAGTGACCGTAAAATCTCCTCTTCAACACCTTGCCTCTGTGACCATTATACAACACATTATACGGGCCGTATAACTTTATACGGTCCGTATAAGTGACCGTATAATCTCACCCCTGATGGACTTCACTGTGACCATCCTGTGGTCCATTATACGGACTGTATAACATTATACGGACCGTATAATCGACCGTATAACTCATCTTTTCACTGATCTTTTTCTTGTCAGTTCGTTTGATTTCCAATCCTTAGGGAGCCTTCTTAGCACTTGTTTATCACCTCATTAAAAATCTAAGGGAAGTTATAAATCTTCTCCAAAGCATCATTAAATCATTATTAACCTGTTACTCATAATTCCTTTTCGATACCTATCGTATGCCTTGCCTTCTCTTGGCAAACTTTCTTCTCTTATCTTGAATGCCTTTGAAATCTTAATTAGGGTCATCAAACGTCATTCCTTGCTTATTGAAATATCGCATACTCGTACTCTTCGTTAGTCTATTCTCTGTGCATCAACGAAAAATTTTCCAAGGTGTAACAATGTGAATATACAGTCTCCAATGAGCCAAACAGGTCCTAAAACTTGATGCAAATAACCACAGCAACAACTATAACATTTAATAAGTCTAAGCAGGTGAACACAAACTCAAATAGGTATCATAACATGTAATTAGACATTTAGCTACCAACAGGGGCATCCAATACCATTTTTGCAATCTAAAGACATAATGCCATGTCTTGAACAACATGAGAAGACCTTGAATCAAGCTACAACCCTATGTTGAACTAATGTCAAATCTGCACAAGAGTCTTACTACCACTTTTTCATGTTTTTAGAGATCAAACACTATATGTGAATTAGGACCAATCTTATTGGAACAAAAATCATTTGAAAACCAATTTTTAGGAAAATAGATTCACTTCTTGGACCAAATCCCTTGTCCTAATGAGAGAAAGAATTAGGTTAATGCATAAATGTAGCAAGTTTCACCCCATGAACTTGCAGGGCCTGTCATGACAACCTTTCATTTAAGATAGAGCAGTACTTAAATCAAGTGTAACTTGATTCTTTCCAATTCTGCTTCTCTCCAAGGTGTCTTTAAAAAGACTTCCCATGTCAAGTAGTTTATATCATGTCCATTCATACACATAAACTCTTCATACCATCATCAGATCAATTAAACTAAAAGTGAGACAGTTTTAGAAAACCATATTAGCTTAAGGCTATCCAAAAAGAGACTATTCCAATCTCTTTTACACTATGCAGAACTTGAAGGGCCTTGCTTATTTAATCTTCTTTGATTTTAAGGAGGGAGCCTAACCAAAATTCCCTTGGATGTTACTAATCTCTTTCTAATCAAACAAAGGGATTAATGTGTCCGATGACCCTGAAAATGAGACTCAGGGGAGACTTTGAGGACTTAAGGAGAAGCAGTACAGGGTTGGTTATCACCCCAATCCTTTTCCTAGACTTTCACCTTAGTAGAGAGATAGCAGTACAAGGCTGGTCATCACCCAGCCTTTTTCCTAGACCCTTCTCTCAGAGAAAGGAAGGCAGTCCAAGTTGGTCATCACCCCTAACCTGTTCTATGCCAGTCTTTCCCCCTTAGAATATACTCAACCCTTTACCCCACACTATAGCCAAGTGACAGCCACTAAAGACCTTTAGGACTAGGATAAGGTTAGTACTATCCTTAAAATCATGCTATCTTGTTATCTAAAGACATTTCCTAGCTGTTTTATCCTCTTCCCTAAGGCTCTAATCTCTTAGTGGTCCTTTCATATTAAGACAGTCCCAAGTTTACCTCTATTAGACAAATATATGCATGAGCAGTTTCATCCTTAAAGAAAAACCATCCCCTTAACTGGTTGAGACAAGATAAAGATACCACTTGTCCTTCCTTAATTCATCACTTCTAATCATGGATTTAAACATTTAAATAACACTTTTCATAGGCAGCTACAAGCAGTTCATAATAACAATTGAGACAGATCAAAGCCACATATCAAAGTCTTGCTAAGAATGCCTCAAATAAGTAAGGGGATCAAGCAATTTGGATGAATGCCATATAGGGGAAACAATGTAGATAAAAACAGGTTTCAGTATTCATAGCAATTCCACTCTTAGCTTCTTGAACTCAGATGAATACTATCAAGTTAAATTGCCAAGGCAGACCTAGTTCAGACAAAACATTTAAGTCTATGGTTGTCTAAATGTCTATGTGATTAAGTAATTTCTATGTGATTGAGTCATATATGTAAGCTTTAGCTAGATGATACTATAGTCTTATAACCCCAAATTGCCAGTTGGCAAACCATTTTAAGCTACTTGCAATAACGACAGCCAAAGTTGAAATCAAACCTTTTATTTCTAGTCTTAACCTTGACTCTAGAACCTTTTGACTAATCCATGTTTTCTTTGTGTAAGCAGAACATCAAGGATCAAAACCAAACAGACACAGGATAAGCATATCACATTTAGGCCAAATCCTCAGGATTAACAAATAAATGCAAAGCTAATCAACTAACAACAAACCCAAACTAAACAGGAAATTAACTAAACTTATACTTAAACTAAGCATAATACTTAATTACACAGGATGCCACTAACATTTAAACTAAAAATTAAAAGGAAAGCAATAACAAGATAAATGGTTACCTTTTTTGAGTGCAGCCTTGGTCAAGAATGGATTTGAAAGTTCTCTTATGCTTCGAATCCCCTCCTTAGCCACCACACAATGAAACAAGAGCAAGCTTTTCTAAACTAATGACTCAACTTCAAGGCTAAGTCTAAAATGTTTTACTAATAAACTTTAATTTCAAGTGTGAATGCTCAAAATCTGGGTTTCATGTCCTTTTCTTTTCTTCTTCTTTTTTTCTCTCCTTTTTTTGATGAAATGGGGTCCTATTTATAAGAACCCCAAATTGATAGAAACCTTAATAATTTTGATGTGGGACTTATGCAATTCTTCAGAGAATTGCTTTCTCAACCACAATCAAAGGTTGAGATTCAAGAGTGTAGACGTATGGAGGGTCAGATTTGTCACAGAATGGGTCAATCACCTTGGTTCTTCATGAGCCAATAGAAATCCCCCAAATTCAGATCGAAAGCAAACAAAACTAATTAAAGTTTTTTCAGTTCTATATGTTGAAAAATGTAGAAAAGCATACAAATAGGAAGATAATACCTTGTTTGGTTGTGATCTCGCATGAGAAAGAATGAAGCATTAATTTCTTACCTCAAACGGTTGAGCCACGACTAAGAAAGGCTGTTGCCTTCTGCAGAATTGCCATTCTTCGCATAGATGACGCCATAGAGAGAGAAAAAGGGACAGAGGCGGCGCTAGGGTTTGTTTCCGACCCTAGCTACCAAATGAAAAATTACCCAAAGGGGTCGTTTGGCTGAGAGACAAAGCTTTTATATTTTTGAGGATTGGGCCGGGTAGGCCTTTGTTGGGCCGGACTCGGCTACTTAAAAAAAAAAAAGCAGGCCCTTTTTTTCATATATATATATATATACACACACACATAGTATATGAATATGTATATTAGTGTATATATATGTATAAAGGGCAAAATGTGCAAATTAGTAAATGGGCAAAATTAAAAGGGTTGATTATTAAAACATTTTAATTGTAGCTAAATTAAAACTAATTAATCAATTAATTTAAAAACATGGCTAATTTCATAAAATAAACTGGATTTGCAAACATGGCCTTAATTGAATTAAACCCTGCAATTGGTTATTTCAAATATGGCCCTAATTGACTAACTAATTGATTATTTCAATTGTAGCCATAATTAAACACATAATAAGAAATTTACAAATATAACCATAATTAATAATCTAAATAAATTCCGATCTCCAAATATTTTACAAAATATATTCAAAGTTATTTTGCCAAATGAAATGGCAAAATATTGTCAAAATAATTTTTGTAAAAATTATTGTGATTTATATAAAATACATATTTATCTCCGTTTAATATTCAAGGACTCTAGGTAATTAAAATAAATTATGGGAGGTAAAAACTTAGGTGTCAACATATGGTCCATATTTTTACTTCCCAAACTCAACTCCAACAAAACGTATTCTCTTCGATTCGTTCATCCTCTAATCCTTCCAACATGCCAAACATGAACTTAAACCTTCTTATACTCAAGATGAACACATCTAATCTTATAAAATCTCAAAGATAATTCCGATCTCCAAATCCATAACAACCAACTCACGAAGATGCTTAACCCACAAAAGTACGGGGTGTAACATCTTCCCCCCTTACGAACATTCATCCTCGAATGTTAAATCTTTAGAATTATACAGAATTTTCAGCAAAGCTCCTATATAATCACATCACTACCAACCTGCCACGCAGCCCAACAATACAATACAATGCCACACATGGCTACAACAATGTAACGACCCGTTAGTTCGTTATGTGCATTTTAACCATTTTATCCCTGTTGATCTATTTTCGAGACTAGGAGCGAGTCTAGTGAAAACCGAAGGATTTATAATCCTTAAGTGAAACTATTAAACCAATAGTTGACTTTTGAGTAAACAGACCTTTTTCTGATTTTTGTCGACTCCATGAGGTCCAGAGTGTTTATTATAACTTGGTGGAGTGAATGGTTCGGTTCATGAGGTGTTTGATTGTGTTTTGAGTACTTGTTTGTAAACTTATTTTATTCCGTTTGGGGCTTAATTTGGTAATTTAGACCTCCTTTGAGAATTCCGAGGCCACGGGTGATTCCGTAGAATGTGTTTACATATGTGTGTATATTTGGTTTGTGTATGTGGGGCCTCAGATTGATGTCGAGATTTCGGGAAGGGTTTGTGAAAAACCAGAAGTTTCTAATTCTGGTGTGACCGCCATAACGGCCTTGGTGTCGCTACAGCGGGACCACCATGGCGGGGTGTCGACTGCCATAGAGATGATCTGGGTTTAGGGAGTTTCGGCCATGGCGGATAGTTGGCCGCCATAGCGGGACCACTATGGCGAGTAGTGGGATTTTAATGAATTCGGCTATAGCGGTAGCTTGACCGCTATAGCGGGACCGTTGGGGCAATCTTGGTGACTGCTGCAGCAATAGAAGGGGACAGAAACCCATTTATTATTGCTAAGTTCGAAGCCATTAGTCACAAACTCCCAAAAACACTTTCTAAGAGCAAAAAGAGGCGATTATTCAATATCTTGGTGGAATCATCTTAGAGGGTAAGTTCTAACCATTACTTTGTTCATTTTACTTTCTTCCTTAAGTTCCCATGTTAGTTCTAGGTTCTCTAATGGTGTATGAAAATTGTAGAACCCTAAATTCATGAAACCCTTATGTAAATTGTGGAATGTTGAATGGCTTATTGTTTATATCATCTAGAAGTGCAGGTTGTCACCTTCTATGATGGAATTGCTTATTTATGTCAAGAATCTATGTTGAAACTTAGGGTTTCACCCAAGTTGGGGGGGGGGGGGGGTTTGCCTAAATTATGAATTGAAGTATCTAAAGTGATTAGAACCCCATGAATTGGAGGATTATAATTGTTGGGACTGAGGGTAGGATAAATTCACCCTTAATTTCTAGTTTTTTCCCATTTGAATCGTTAGGGGTATTTTGCGTATGCTTTGCTCAAATGTTGATTCTTATTTCGATTAGATGGTTTGTTTCTTACTTAACATTATATTGGTAGACTTTGAGCGTTCCGAGGCATTACACTAGGGGAAATCTTGAGTGGAGTAGCTTGCATTTGTTCCAGTTCTACATTGAGGCAGGTTACGGTTTACTTGAGTTAGACTTTGATTAGTCGATTGTATATATAGTAGAATTGACGGGGAAAACATGATTAGGCTTTCGGGCATAAAGTTTGGTTGGATATTACCTATGTTGGCATGACTTCTAATTATGTAGTCTTGTCGCCATTACTTTATGTATTGAACATGAGGTGTATTTGTTGTGTTATTGGAAAGAAGGGGGTTAATGTATACTCTTCGTTGCTGATTGGGATAGCTTGTATGTTTATGCTATTATTGAGTTGATGTATCTAAGTCTTGTTATGACTTGTGGAATGGTGACTGGTATTTCATTAACACTGGTATTATAGCTACTCCAGTGTTGTCAGATGTTATGGTTTGTGTGTTGAACCGACTAAACGGATTGACTGAGGCAGGTGTGTTATCGGTTACTCCAGATGGCCAGGGTGTGAGATTAACTGATCAGAATCCTAATAGAATCTGTGCTCTAGGGGCACAACACGCTGTAGATGTGGCTCTATATTTGGATGAAGCTCCAGGCCCATAGATTTTCCCTAGACCAATGGCAGGCTCGGTGATGACCGGTGAGGAGCATGATCTATTTTGGAGGTTCACCAAGATGAAGTCTCCCGTCTTCTATGGCACAGATTCTGAGAATGCTTATGAGTTTATTATTGATTGTCATGAGAGGCTCCACAAGTTAGGGGTGATTGAGACCTATGGTGTAGAGTTTGTGACCTTCCATCTATTGGGTGATGCCAAGTTAGGTTGGAGAGCTTGTGTGGAGTGTAGACCAGCTGGGTCACCTCCGTTGACTTGGATTCAATTTTATTCAGTCTTTTTGGAGAAGTACGTTCTGCGTACTTTGAGGGATATGAAGCGTGACGAGTTTAGCAACATCGAGTAGGGGAGTTCTTTAGTTATTGCTTATAAGGCCCGTTTTCACTCTTTGTCTCGTTGTGATCTACAATTGGTGCCTACTGAAGCTGAGAGGGTTCGTAGGTTTGTGATTTGCTTGATACTCCTATTCATATATCTACTACGGTTGGAGACTTAGTAGTGGTAGATAGGGTTTACTGGTCTTGTACGGTCACTTTTATGGGGTATGGTACCTGGGTGGACTTGGTGATCCTTGATATGATAGATTTTGATGTTATTCTGGGTATGAGTTGGTTATCTCCTTACCATGCGATTCTCGACTTTCATACTAAGACAACCACTTTAGCTATGCCGGATTTATCTAGACTTGAGTGGAAGGGTACTCCTAATCCCTCTCCAAAGAATATCATTTCCTTTCTTCGGGCCAATAAGTTAGTTGATAGAGGTTGTTTGGCTTATATGGCGTATATTCGTGATACCAGTGCTGACTTTCTATGGCTTGAGTCGGTCCCCGTGGTGTGTGAGTTCGTGGAGGTGTTTCCCACAGACTTGCCGGGTATGCCATCCAACCGTGATATAGATTTCCGTATTGACTTGGAGCCGGTGAATCGCCCTATTTCTATTCCTCCATATCGGATTGTGCCAGCAGAGTTGAGAGAGTTGAAAGAGCAGCTTCAGGATCTTCTTAGCAAGGGATTCATTAGACCGAGCGTCTTCCCTTGGGGTGTTCCTGTGCTATTTGTGATGAAAAAGGATGGGACTATGCGAATGTGCATTGATTACCGCTAGTTGAACAAAGTCACCGTTTGGAACAAATACTCCATTCCTCATATTGATGATCTATTTGAACAGCTTCAGGGGGCTTATGTGTTTTCCAAGATTGACTTGAGGTCAGGATTTCACCAGTTGAAGATTCGAGCTGAAGATATTCCCTTTAGGACTCGGTATGGGCATTATGAGTTTCTTGTCATGTCATTTGGGCTTACTAATTCCCCAGCTGCTTTCATGGACTTGATGAATGGAATTTTTAAGCCACACTTGGATTCCTGTGTGATTATGTTCATTGATGATATATTGGTCTACTCAAGGAGTAGGGAGGATCACGGGAAACACTTGAGGATTGTTCTTGGTTTGTTGAGGGACAGAGAGTTGTATGCCAAGTTCTCCAAGTGTGAATTTTGGCTTGAGTCTGTATCTTTATTAGGTCATATGGTATCAAAGGATGCGATTATGGTTGATCCTAAGAAGATTGAGGCCATGAGAGATTGGGCTAGGACCACTTCAGTGACAGAGATTTGTAGCTTTATGGGTTTGGCCAGTTACTACCGTCGATTCGTGAAGGGGTTTGTTTCTATTGCTTCTCATTTGACCCGATTGACCTAGAAAAAAGTACCTTTTCAGTGGACCGATGAGTGTGAGGAGAGCTTTCCAAAGCTGAGGACTTCATTGACTACAACTTCGAATCTAGCATTGCCCATGGAGGGCAAGGATTTTGTGGTATATTATGATGCTTCTCATTCAGGGTTGGGTTCCATGTTGATGCAGGAAAAGAAGGTTATTGCTTATGCTTCTAGACAACTGAAGATTCACGAGAAGAACTACCCTACCCATAATTTGGAGTTGGCCACAGTGGTATTTTCTTTGAAGATTTTGAGACACTATCTCTATGGTGTCCATTGTGAGGTATTCACCGACCATCGTAGCCTTCAGCATGTGTTTACTCAGAGAGATCTCAATTCTAGGCAGCGGAGATGGATGGAGTTGCTTAAGGATTATGACATTACCATCTTATATCACCCAGGCAAGGCAAACGTTGTAGCGGAAGCCTTGAGTAGGAAGTCAGTGAGTATGGGCAGTTTGGCTCGATTGATCGCTTCGGAGCGTCCCTTAGCCATGGAGGTTCAGACTCTGGCTAACAATTTTTTAAGGCTTGACATTTCAGATTCGAGTAGAGTGTTGGCTTGCGTTGAGGTAAGATCTTCGCTTCTGGATCAGATTAAGGCAAAGCAGTTTGATGATGGAGGTTTGTGCAAGATTCATGATAAGGTCTTGAGTGGCGAGGCCAAGGAGGCCGTGATTGATAGTGAGGGAATCTTGAGGATAAATGGATGTGTTTGCATTCCTCGTGTTGATGATTTGATTAGGACAATTTTGGAGGAGTCCCACAGTTCTAGATACTCTATTCATCCGGGCGCTACAAAGATGTATCGCGATTTGAGACAACACTACTGGTGGGGACGGATGAAGAGAGATATTACAGATTTTGTTGCTAAGTGTGGGAATTGTCAGCAAGTCAAGTATGAGCACCAGCGACCTGGTGGTGTGCTTCAGAGGATGCCCATTCCCGAGTGAAAGTGGGAGCGTATTGCCATGGATTTTGTTATTGGTCTTCTGAAGATCCTGGGCAAGTTTGATTCAGTTTTAGTTATTGTTGATCGATTGACTAAGTTTGCTCATTTCATCCCCGTTCAGGTTACCTACACTACTCAGAAGTTGGCCCAGATTTATATTCATGAGATCGTTCATTTGTATGTGGTCCCTATTTCTATCGTCTCTGATATAGGCCCTCAGTTTATGTCCCATTTCTGAAGGACTTTACAGGTTGAGTTAGGTACTCGATTGGATCTTAGTACAACTTTTCACCATCAGACAGATGGTCAGTCTGAACGGACAATTCAGGTCCTTGAGGATATGCTCCGAGCGTGTGTGATCGACTTTGGTGGTCATTGGGACTAGTTCTTGCCTTTGGCAGAGTTCGCGTACAACAATAGTTAGCATTCGAGCATCGGTATGGCTCTAGTTGAGGCTCTTTATAGGAAGAGATGCCGATCTCCTATTGAATAGTTTGATGCCTTTGAGGTGAGGCCGCAGGGTACCGATCTTTTGAGAGAGTTGCTGGATAAGGTTAAGGTGATTCAAGATAAGATTTTAGCGGCTCAGAGTAGATAGAAGGAGTATGCGAACCGGAAGGTTCGGGATCTTGAGTTCATGGTTGGGGAGCAGGTTTTGTTGAAGGTCTCACCCATGAAGGGTGTGACGAGGTTTGGGAAGAAAGGAAAGCTCAGTCCTTGGTTCATTGGTCCATTTGAGAATCTTGACCGTGTGGGGGAGGTAACTTATGAGTTGGCTTTACCTCCAGGTTTGTCGGGTGTTCATCCATTGTTTTATGTGTCTATGCTGAAGATATATCATTCTAGAACTTGTCTTATGAAGAGGAGCCTATTGCCATTCTAGATAGGGAGGTTCGAAAATTGAGGTCTAAGGAGATAGCATCAGTGAAGGTTCAGTGGAAGCATCGTCCAGTTGAGGAGGCTACGTAGGAGACCGACCCTGATATGCGTAGTAGATATCCCCAACTTTTCACCCAGTCAGGTACCCTCCCTCTTATTTCTTCCCTTATCCATTGGAGGATGAACGGTTGTTTAATTTGTATCTAATGTAATGACCCGTTAGGTCGTTATGTGCGTTTTGACCATTTTACCCCTGTTGATCCATTTTCGAGACTAGGAGTGAGTCTAGTGAAAACTGACGGATTTAGAATCCTTAAGTGTAAGTATTTGACCAATAGTTGACTTCTGAGTAAACAAACCTTTTTCTGATTTTCGTCGACTCCGTGAGGTCCGGAGGGTCGATTATAACTTGGTGAGGTGAACGGTTCGGTTCCCGAGGCATTTGATTGTGTTTAGAGTACTTGTTTGTAAACTTGTTTTATTCTATTTGGGGGTTGATTTGGTAATTTAGACCTCCGTTGAGAATTTTGAGACCACGGGTGAGTCTGTAGCGTGTGTTTACATATGTGTGCATATTTGGTTTGTGTATGTGGGGCCTTGGATTAATGTCAGGATTTCGGGAAAGGTTGGTAAAAAACCAGAACTTTCTGATTCTGGTGTGACCGCCGTAGCGGCCTTGGTACCGCTACAGCAGGACGGATATGGCAGGGTGTTACACCCCGTATAATCAAAGAAGAACTTATCAAATTTGAAACATAAGTACGTTGAGTTATGGATAAGTGAAACCACTTTGGAATATAAGGAGCAAGCATTATTAAGTATATTTAAGGAGTAAAAGATGTATATAAGGTATACCGGAAGGTTTTGTAAGGAAGTGAGCGGAAGAAATGGAGTAGTACGACTTTGGAGAAAGGATGGGTAAAGTTTCGTGTGAATGTTTTGGTCCAACTTTAGGGCAGAATATCTCTTAGCATATGAAGTGTTTTTAGGTGTTTCAAAGGCCTAACATGAAGTTCGTCGAGTATAGTTTCCAACGCAACAAACCGCTCGTCGATAGGACATCGGAGTAGAGAATTATGGACGTTACAAGTTCGGCTGACAGAATAGAAACGTGTGCTACAGTACTGCTATAGTAACCGACCTACTACAGTACTGCTACGGTACTGCTACAGTGACCCGACCCGAATTTGAACCAATATAAAAGGGGCTTGCCCCTCGTTTTTCAGCCAAACCTCTTCCAACTACTCAAAAATCCTCTAGAAAGTTCCCCAACTCCCAAACCCAAATTTCAAGCCTAAATCATCTATAATTCCCGAATTCCGGTTCAGGCAACGTATAGTTGCGAGTATAGAATCGTAGGTTCAGGTTTAAGGTGAAAAAAGTGAAGATATGGCGATATTATTAGGAGTAAGGTATGAATCTCCTATTATTAATGTTAATTTTGGTTTATTTACGGAGATAGAACCATTAAATAGCTGTATAATAATTCTATTGGTGGAGATGTAGATAAATATTATATGGGAGGTTTTATGGAGTAGTTGGTATTGCGAATAACATGGTTGATGTTGGTCTTCTTATTGTTGTTGTTGGTTAGTGAATTGTAATTTCGGGCTAGGCATATAAACAGGGGAGATGCTGCCCGAATTTTGGCAGAATTTAAAAGGGATTAATTTAAGGACTTAAGGTAAGCGTATGATAACGGTCCTAATAATAGTATTGATTTTCTTAAATATATATTGACGAGCTTGGAAAGACAAGCGTGCAGTAGTTAGAGTTAAGGCAACCGGAAAGGTATGTTAAGACTTTCCCTTTCTTTCTTTTTGGTATGATCCCATGATATCAGCAGACGAGGAATACTCGAGTCTCCTTATTACTTTACTCTTAGAAGTATTAGAAGTATTTCAGTTCTTGATGATCCTGTACCCCTCTAGTATGATTATTCCTTCTGTTCATGGGTCCTAAACTTTGTATCATGATAATGTTAGTTTATGTTTATGCATTGCATTCATTTACATATATGCATATTGACCAGTGACCTGAAGGCGTTATATACACGTATATTATATGTATGTGGGGGTATGGGGAAAGGGCTAGGCATTATATACGCATTACCACCTGATGAGCTGGTGCACAGTGATGATGATTATGATGCTCGAAGGGGCCTATATGACGATTATGATGCCCGAAGGGGCCTATATGATGATTATGATGCCCAAAGGGGCTGCCCGAAGGGGCCTATATGGCCTCATCTGTTGTTGGTGCGCTCCACTCAATCTGGAGCTGCTGTCTGTTTTGGTACGTTATGTTCTGATGTATATATATACGGGTACGGCGAGGCCCTGTCCCGCCATTTCTGCAGTTTGGTACTCCAGTAGAGGTCTGTAGACAAATGTGTACAGTAGACGAGAAATAGCCATATCGGCTCTTATCCTTTTATGGTACAACATATATACCTTGTAGGCCTGCACTGTTATTTCCAGTATATATATATATATATATATATATATATATATATATATATATATATATATATATATATATATATATATATATATGCATACATGCTCAGACGACTAATAGTTCTTGATTATGTTATTAAATGAGTCAGCATAGCTCAGCCATAAGTCTTATGGGTCGCCCACTTAGCCAGGAATGTACAGGCAGGTATAGGGGTGCTTGGTCAGTAGTGGTCAGGCACTCGTCACGACTCTGCGGTTGGGTCGTGACAGAAGTGGTATCAGAGCAGTTCCGTCCTAGGGTTGTCTACAGACTGTGTCTAGTAGAGTCTTGTTTATGGGTGTGTCGTGCACCACACTTATAAGCAGGAGGCTACAGGATATTTAGTATGTTGCCATTCTTTCTATTCTAGATCGTGCGATAGAGATGTGAGATAAGAAATGCCTTTCTAATGATTTGTTCTGATTTCAGCGATGACCCCCAAGAAAGCTACAACTGCCCAGAAAGGCAAGAGAGTGGCTAGTGCAGCCACTAGCCATATTCAGCGAGCTACTAGGGCTCGGGAGAGTCCCCGGGTGATAGTCCACCTCTGACTTCGCGTACCCCGCCTCCAGAACCAGCCCCAGTGCCCTAAGTTGCTCACCCAGATGCACCGGGCCAGGATGTGCGGGACGCTGTACAATTATTGACCAGATTGGTAGTCGCTCAGGCCCAGCGACAGGGAGCTGGTGTTGATCAAAGGGATTGAGCCGGGAGTGTGAGGGTCAAGACTTTCCTTGGGTTAGGCCCTCCAGAGTTTTCCGTCTTAAATAAGAATATGGACTCTCAAAACTTTATTGATGAGATGTAGAGGACCTTGAGGGTCATGCATGCTGATGAGGTTGAGTCCATGGATTTGGCTTCTTATCGGCTCCGTGATATCGCAATGCAGTGGTATCGGACATGGGAGCTATCCATGGGAGAGAATGCCCCTCCAGTCGTATGGTAGGAGTTTTTAAACGCTTTCATTCGCCACTATCTACCGCCCGAAGTGCGACGAGCTCAGGCATATAGATTTTTGTGTCTTGAACAGGGTAATATGAGTGTTCAGGAGTACAGTTTACATTTCGATTCATTGGCCAGGTATGTCCCGGCCATGGTGGCCGAGATGGAGGATAGAGTCTATCATTTTGTGGCTGGTCTAGGGCCGCATCCGATTGATCAATGCGCGACAGCTGCGTTACAGCTGGGCATGGATATTTCCCGCATACAGGCATATGCGCAGAACTTGGAGGATCGCAAGCGTCAGTGGAGGATGGGGCATGACCATGAACGGGGCCGTAGTTAGAGAACGAGATCTTTGGACGTGGATGGTGAGTCCAGGGGAGGCCAGAGACGGCAGCATTCCCGGTATCCCTTTCAGTCAGCAGAGAGTGCACCTCCGTGATTTTCAGATCAAAAGTTTGATCGATTTTCTCATTTTGGAGTGGGCCAGAGTTCTAGGGCATCAGTTCCTCAGCATAGACCGAAGTCAAGCCAGAAGAGACCCCCGTTGCCGCGGTGTACCCAGTGTGGTAGACCACACGCGGGGCAGTGTCGATTTGGGTCAGATAACTGTTATGCTTGTAGCCAGTCAGGCCATAAGATAAGGGAGTGTCCGATGAGGGTTGGTGTAGGTCCTATTCAGCCTACAGGGTCCATAGCTGGCTCTTCTTCATTAGTACGCCCTTCAGGGCAAGTTCCCTAGGCGCCAGCGGTACGTGAAAGAGGAAGGAGTGGAGCGGCAAGCTCGAGTGGACCCAGCATGGCGTTTATGCCTTAGCCAGTAGAAAGGATCGTAAGTCATCCCCTGATGTTGTTATAGGTACATTATCAGTTTCCTCTTATGATGTATACGCACTGATTCACCCAGGTTCTACCTTATCCTATGTTACTCCGTTTGTTGCTGGCAAGTTTGGGATCGAACCCGAATTAATTAAACCATTTGAGGTGTCCATGCCAGTCAGTGACCCAGTAATAGCTAGGCGAGTGTATCGAGGTTGTGTAGTTATAGTGTGTAATCGTCATACCTTAGCAGATTTGATGGAGTTAGATATGCTTGATTTTGATGTCATTATGGGTATGGATTGGTTAGCTTCCTGCTATGCTAATGTCAATTGTAGAACGAAGGCGGTCAGGTTCCAGTTTCAAGGCGAACCAGTTTTAGAATGGAAAGGTAATGCTGCATCACCGAGAGGTAGGTTTATTTCCTACCTCAAGGCAAGGAAGATGATCAAAAAAGGGTATATTTACCACCTAGTCCGGGTCCATAATAGCCAAGCCGAGTCGCCGACTCTTCAGTCTGTCCCTGTGGTTAATGAATTTCCAGAGGTATTTCCAGATGAGTTTCCGGGCATTCCGCCGGAGAGGGAGATTGATTTCACCATTGATCTATTGCCCGATACTCAGCCAATATCTATTCCCCCTTATAGAATGGGGCCTGCAGAGCTAAAGGAATTGAAGGAGAAATTGAGAGATTTGCTTGAGAAAGGATTCGTTAGGCTCAGTACCTCACCGTGGGGAGCACCAGTCTTATTCGTGAGGAAGAAGGATGGCTCCCTGCGAATGTGCATTGACTACAAGCAATTGAATAAAGTGACGATAAACAACAAGTACCCACTCCCGAGGATTGATGACTTATTTGACCAGCTGCAGGGTGCCAAATGTTTCTCGAAAATAGACTTGAGATCAAGGTATCATCAAATTAGGGTAAAAGAGCAAGACATTCCGAAAACAGCTTTCAGGACCAGATATGGGCATTATGAGTTTCGTGTTATGTCGTACGGATCAACTAATGCTCCAAATGTATTCATGGATCTGATGAACCGTGTATTCAGACCCTTTCTAGACCTGTTTGTGATTGTATTTATAGATGATATCTTGGTTTACTCTCCGTCAGACGCTGAGCATGTAGATTATCTGTGCGCAGTGCTCACAGTTCTTCGAGACAGAGAGCTCTATGCGAAGTTTTCCAAATGTGAGTTCTGGTTGAACTCTGTGCCTTTTCTTGGTCACATTATTTCTGATAAAGGCATTAGGGTGGATACTCATAAGATTGAAGTTGTCAAGAATTGGCCAAGGCCCACGACACCGACGGAGATATGTAGTTTCTTGGGTCTCGCAAGATATTATAGGAGGTTTGTGGAAGGATTCTCCTCCCTTGCAGCCCCATTGACTAAGCTGACTCAGAAATCAGCTAAGTTTCAGTGGACGAATGCTTGTGAGCGAAGTTTTCAGACGTTGAAGGACAAGCTGACTTCAACTCCCGTCCTAACTCTTCCGAAGGGGACAGATGGTTATGTAATTTATTGTGATGCTTCACGTGTTGGCTTAGGTTGTGTATTAATGCAGCATGACAAGGTTATTGCCTATGCTTCTAGACAGCTGAAGAAGCACGAGCAGAATTATCCAACTCACGATCTTGATTTAGCTGCAGTAATTCATGCCTTGAAGATGTGGAGGCATTACTTGTATGGTGTTCACGTTGATATCTATACCGACCATAAGAGTCTCCAGTACATTTTTAAACAGAAGGACCTGAATCTACGTCAGAGGCGATGGTTAGAGCTGTTGAAAGACTATGATGTTGATATTCTGTACCATCCCGGAAAGGATAATGTAGTAGCTGATGCCCTTAGTCGCAAATCCATAGGTAGGTTATCGTATGTGCAGCCAGAGAAAAGGGAAATAGCTTATGATGTTCGTTAGCTATCCAGCTTGGGAGTTCGGTTGGTGGACTCAGGTGGCGCGAGAATTACAGTCCAGGATACAACGATGTCCTCCTTAGTAGCTGAGATAAAAGAGCATCAGTATGAGGATCCAATTCTAGCACACTACTGAGATAAAGCTTCTCAGAAGGAAAAGACACCCTTCGTGATCGCAGGAGATAGAGTACTCAGATACGGAGGTAGACTATGTGTCCCTAATGTTGCAGGTCTCCATCAGCAAGTTATGGGAGAAGCCCATTATTCCCGCTATTCCATTCACCCAGGCTCGACAAAAATGTACCATGATCTTAAGGAAGGCTATTGGTGGAACGGAATGAAAAGAGATATAGCGAAATTTGTCGCACGGTCCCAATTGTCAGCAAGTCAAGATAGAGCATCAGAAGCCCGGAGGCTTATTGCTAGCTATGGAGATTCCGACCTGGAAGTAGGAGGTAATTAACATGGATTTTATTACTGGATTGCCCCGTACCCAGCGGAAGTATGATTCAATATGAGTCGTAGTTGATAGGCTTACAAAGTCAGCTCACTTCCTACCTGTCAGAACTACCTATTCAGTTGAAGACTATGCGAAGCCTATCTAAAGGATATTGTACGACATCATGGTGTCCCTACAACCATTATTTCGGATAGAGGTCCCTACAACCATTATTTCGGATAGAGGAGCGTAGTTCACCGCTAATTTCTGGAGATCTTTCCAGGAAGGATTAGGGACCCAGGTGAGTCTTTGTACTGCATTTCATCCGTAGACAGATGGGCAGGAACGTACTATACAGACACTTGAGGACATGCTGAGAGCTTATGTACTTGAGTTCCGAGGTAGCTGGGATGATCATTTACCCCTTATCGAGTTTGCATATAATAACAGTTATCATTCCAGTATCCAGATAGTTCCTTATGAAGCTTTATACGGGCGAAGATGTTGGTCACCCATAGGATGGTTTGACGTTAGGGAAAATTAGTTAGTAGGCCCAGACCTAATACAACAAGCAGTTCATAAAGTGAAAGTGATCCAAGAGGTTGTTAGCGGCGCAAAGTCGACAGAAATCCTATGTAGATAATCGACGTCGCAAGCTAGAGTTCTAGGTAGGAGATTGGGTCTTTCTAAAGATCTCACCAATGATGGGAGTGATGAGATTTGGCAAGAAGGTAAGTTGATCCCTCGATACATTAGGCCATATAGAATCGTTCGTACAGTGGGTAAGGTAGCATATGAGCTGGAACTACCTCCCAAATTGGAGTCTGTGCATCCAATATTCCATGTGTCCATGCTCCGTAAGTGCATAGGATATCCCTCAAGAGTCGTGCCAGTGGATGATATCCAGGTGACTGAGTAGTTATCATACGAGGAGGTTTCAGTGGCTATATTAGATAGGCAGGTTCGTCGGCTACGAACTAAAGATGTGGCCTCCGTTAAAGTACTCTGGAGAAATAATAATATCGAGGAAACGACGTGGGAGGTGGAGGAGGAGATGAGGACCAAGTATCCGCACTTGTTCCCGTCGTCCCGAGAGGTCCGGGTTGAGATATCATAACCCTAGGTATAGGATTTACTATAGCTATTATAATTGGTCGTGTGAGGCCATATTATCGTTTATTGTAGCATGTGGCCCTGTGTGGCATTATTTTGGGTTGCTGTGTACAGGTTGGATTGTTGTATTTACAGGGGAAACTCTGGAAAAATTTCTGTAGAATTTCTAAGGACTTAACATTCGAGGACGAATGTTAGTAAGGGGGGAGGAATATTACACCCCGTATCTTCGAAGAAGCACTTATCAAATTTGAAACAGAAGTACGTTGAGTTATGGTTAAATGAAACCACTTTAGAATATAAGGAGCAAGCATTATTAAGTATATTTAAGGAGTAAAGGATGTATATAAGGTATACTGGAAGGTTTTATAAGGAAGTGAGAGGAAGAAATGGAGTAGTACGACTTTGGAGAAAGGATGGGTAAAGTTTCGTGTGAAAATTTTGGTCCAACTTGAGGGCAGAATATCTCTTAGCATATGAAGTGTTTTAAGGTGTTTCAAATGCCTAAAATGAAGTTCATCGAGTCTAGTTTTCAACGCAACAAACCACAAGTCGATAGGACATCGGAGTAGAGAATTATGGACATTACAAGTTCAGATGACAGAACAGAAACACGTGCTATAGTAACCGACCTGCTATAGTACTGCTACGGTACTGCTATAGTGACCCGTCCCGAATTTGAACTAATATAAAAGGGGCTTGCCCCTCTTTTTTCAGCCAAACCTCTTCCAAACTACTCCAAAATCCTCTAGAAAGTTCCCCAACTCCCAAACCCAAATTTCAAGCCTAAATCAGCTATAATTCCCAAATTCCGATCCAGGCAACGTATAGTTGCGAGTATAGAATCGTAGGTTCAAGTTTAAGGTGAAAAAAGTGAAGATACAGCGATATTATTAGGAGTAAGGTATGAATCTTCTATTATTAATGTTAATTTTGGTTTATTTACGGAGATATGACCGTTAAATAGCTGTATAATAATTCTATTGGTGGAGATGTGGATAAATATTGTATGAGAGGTTTTATGGAGTAGTTGGTATTGCGAATAACATGGTTGATGTTGGTCTTCTTATTGTTGTTGTTGGTTAGTGAATTGTAATTTCGGGCTAGGCATATAAACAGGGGAGATGCTGCCCGAATTTTGGCAGAATTTAAAAGGGATTAATTTAAGGACTTAAGGTAAGCGTATGATAACGGTCCTAATAATAGTATTGATTTTCTTAAATATATATTGACGAGCTTGGAAAGACAAGCGTGCAGTAGTTAGAGTTAAGGCAACCGGAAAGGTATGTTAAGACTTTCACTTTCTTTCTTTTTGGCATGATCCCATGATATCAGCAGACGAGGAATACTCGAGTCTCCATATTACTCTACTCTTAGAAGTATTAGGAGTATCTCAGTTCTTGATGATCCTGTACCCCTCTATTATGATTATTCCTTCTGTTCATGGGTCCTAAACTTTGTATCATGATAATGTTAGTTTATGTTTATGCATTGCATTCATTTACATATATGCATATCGACCAGTGACAAGAAGGCGTTATATACGCGTATATTATATGTATGTGGGGTATGGGGAAAGGGCGAGGCGTTATATACGCATTACGACCTGATCAGCTGGTGCACAATGATGATGATTATGATGCCCGAAGGGGCCTATATGGGATAGGGATCGAGCCGAACATTCCTCGGCACTATGACTGTTACACCTCGGAAATTTCTCCGTACTTGTATGATGAGTGCAATGATGAAAAGTTGAGTGAATGTTGTTTTATTAAGTCGGGAATGGCTAATTAAGAATTTTTGGAAAATAAGAAAGTCGCGGAAAATTTTTTCTGTCCAGTGGTCGTATATGGCACTATACGACTCGTAAAGTGATTTACGGACCGTATAGTGCAATCGTCCTCCAGCTTGTCAAAAATCCCAACTTTCTGTAAATGTTGAATATGGTTAAAAATGACCCAGTTTACGGCCCGTAAACTGGTTTACGGACCGTAAACCAGGTCGTAAACTACCATGTCCATCAGCCAAAACTTTCTGCCTTTGAAATGGTTAAATACGACCGCAGTGGACGGACCGTAAATCAAAATACGGTCCGTATATGGTGGTTTACGACCACTGTTCATCCCGACAAGAATTCATTAAATATCAGATTTGTGATTTTTAAAGGGGACTTAAGCCTCATTTCAACTCATTATTCATTCAACCAACTCAAGAAACTTCTAGACCTCTCCACATACTTCATCTATAGAAATCCCAAAGAATCAAAGAACATCAAGACCAACAACACCAAATTCATAAAAATAAGTGTAAGAACACATCAAAAGATCTTCTAAGTCAAGAAATTCCCAAGAAGGTGGAACTAGGGTTTTGGCTAATTGAAGCGTTTCAACTTAAGGATTGTTTAACCATCATCCAAGGTAAGTTTCATGATTTTTCCATGTTGTTTGAAGTATTGGAAAGCTTAGACACTTGAAATGTAGAAGAACATAGAAATGGGTCATTATTGAGTGAATAGTGACATAAATGAATGATAGTGGAATTGAACTATGAATGTTGAAGTTTTGAGAGTACAATTACATTATAAACGATGTTTATATCATGAATCAAGCACTAAATGCATGAAAACGCAAAGATGAGTCATAAGGCTAAATATGGGGGAAATTGGAGGAAAATGGTGGATTTTGCTAAATGTACGTAAATGACGATTGTCGATTGTGATACTATGAGTAATATTATGAATGTTGGGAGTTGATATAAAACATGCGAAAAGTAGTATGAACAAAGGAGACGCTGCCCAACTTCTCCTAGAATTTGCGACGCGTTCTTATAGTTAGTTTACTAATGTTGATACGAATTCTCTTATGAAGGTAACGACGTGATATCGACGGAGAACAAGTGAGAGATATCTTAGCTAAACGACCAAGGTATGTGAGGCTAGTCCTTCTTTTTAATGGCATGAATCTTTTAACTCGAATCCCTATTCCTTTTATGAGTCCTTACATTCTAAGAAGTTAAAAGCTCATACTTATGGATGTCTATATGAGATAAGTTATACGATATGATGACACTAGAATGATGATGATGTTATTCCTTGCCTACACTCACCTTATGTACTAGTCCTTTCAAGGTGAGGCAAAATGTCCATGATGGTTCCATAATGTAATCGGGGGATCACGACCTTACGTCACCCCGATAGAGTAAAGTTGATCATGAGTCATATATACACATATCATGATAAGATGAGTATTTTATGATGAGCATATTATTATGAGTATTTACATTAAGCATGTCATGATTGCATTCACACCGGGCCTAGTTGGCCGGGCAGACACCGCTTCGGCAGGCGGCGATACGGATACACAACGACCTACGGGCGTGGGCAGACACCACTAGTGGGCGGCATGAGATGGTACCCCGGACGCGGGCTAATATTATTGATTATCACACCGTTCCGACATGGACGGGCAGCTTGCATATGATGCATACATGTCATGATGATGAGTATGAGTAAGATAGCATGCATTACTTCATTTATGATTATCAGTCAGATTCAGACGTCTTATGTTGATGTTATCCTCATATTATTGATGTTTCCTTTCATTATGTATGCCTCCCATACTCGGTACAATATTCGTACTGACGTCCTTTCTTCGGACGCTGTGTTCATGCCCACAGGTAGACAGGGAGGAGAGCTTGGCCCAGGTCCTCAGTAGCTGTCAGCTGATTGATAGCACTCCATCGTTCGGAGGTGGTTATGGCTATTCTTTTGATGTATATTCATATATGCATATTTTGGGCATGAGCGAGTCTTGTTCTGTCTATGTATTCATTATATTAGTAGAGGCTTGTAGATACGCAGTGTGGGTTAGATGGTCTCACAAGATGTTTTCATACGTATGTATATTATTTTGATGTCCAGGAGGCAAATTTAAATAAAGTATTTATGTTTTGATTAAATATGAGTTTCCTACAATTGGTATGTAAAATTGACAAAAGAGTATTAAATGAGCAAGATAAGTAGTAGAGTGAGCGGTGCTCGGTAACTAGCTCCGGGTACCCGTCGCGGCCCCTAGCTGGGTCGTGACAATGACCTATGCATATCATATGCCCTCGGAGGCATTTTCAGTAATCAGTGATAGACAGACATGTTCAGGTAGCCAGATATATATACACATGCATTCATACAGATATGTTCAGATAGTCAGACATACAGATGCACTCAGTCTGTCTGTATAGCTTATGATTTCCAAATTTTCTTCATGACTTATTTGTATATGTTACTCTTATGCCTTACATACTCGGTACATTATCCGTACTGACTCCCCTATTGTTCAGGGAGGGGAGCTGCGTTCATGCCCGCAGGTACAGATAGACAGAGGGGCGATCCAGCCCAGTAGAGCCTCTTCTCAGCTATTGTTGATGCGCTCCACTCAATCTGGAGCTGCTGTCTGTTTTGGTACGTTATGTTTTGATGTATATGTATACATGAACGGCGAGGCCCTGTCCCGCCATTTCTATAGTTTGGTACTCTAGTAGAGGTCTGTAGACAGATGTGTGCAGTAGACGAGATATAGCCATGTCGGCTCTCATCCTTTTGTGGTACAACATATATAGCGGCCTTGTAGGCCTTCACTGTTATTTCTAGTATATGTATATATATATATATATATATATATATATATATATATATATATATATATATATATATATATATATATATATATATATGTATGTATGTATGTATGTATAAATGCATACATGCTCAGACCACTGATAGTTCTTGATTTCGTTATTATATGAGTCAGCATAGCTCAGCCATAAGTCTTATGGGCCACCCACTTAGCCAGGAATGTACAGGCAGGTATAGGGGTGCTTGGTTAGTAGTGGTCAGGCACTCGTCACGACTCAGCAGTTGGGTCGTGACACAGGGTGTCGACCACCATAGCGGTGATCTGGGTTTGGGGAGTTTTCGCCATGGCAGATAGTTTGTCGCCATAGCGGGACCGCTATGGTGAGTGGGTAGCTTTTAAAAAATTTCGCTATAGCGATAGCCCAACTGCTATAGCGGGACTGCTGGGGCGATCTTGGTGACCACTGCAGCGATCGATGGGGATAGAAACCCATTTAATATTGCTAAGTTCAAAGCCATTAGTCACAAAATCCCAAAAACACTTTCTAAGAGCAAAAAGAGGCGATTATTCAATATCTTGGTGGAATCATCTTGAAGGGTAGGTGCTAACCATCACTTTGTTGATTTTCCTTTCTTCCTTAAGTTCCCATGTTAGTTCTAGGTTCTCTAATAGTGTATGAAAATCCTAGAACCCTAAATTCATTAAACCCTTATCTAAGTTGTGGAATGTTGAATAGCTTATTGTTTATATCATCTAGAAGTGTAGGTTGTCACCTTCTAGGATGGAATTGCTTATTTATGTCAAGAATCTATGTTGAGACTTAGGGTTTCACCTAATTTGGGGGTTATTGCTTAAATTATGAATTAAAGGGTCTAAAGTGATTAAAACCCCATAAATTGGAGGATTACGATTGGGTCTGATAGTTGGATAAATTTGCCCTTAATTTATGGTTTTGCCCATTTGACTCGGTAGTAGTATTTTGGGTATTCTTGCCCAAATGTTGATTCTTATTTCGATTAGATGGACTGTTGCTTACTTAGTATTATATTTCTAGACTTTGAGTGTTCTGTGGCGTTACGCAAGGGGAAAGCTCATGCGGAGTAGCTTGCATTTTTTCCAGTTCTGCATTGAGGTAGGTTACGGTTTACTTGAGTTAGGCTTTGATTAGTCAATTATATATAAAACAGAATTGATGGGAGAAAGCATGATTATGCTTTCGGGCATGAAGTCTGGTTGCATATTACCTAGGCTGGTATGACTTCTGATTATGTGGGCTTGTCCCCATTACTTTATGTATTGAACATGAGGTGTCTTTGTTGTGTTATTGGAAGGAAGGGGTTAATATATGCTCTTCGTTGCTGATTGGGATAGCTTGTATGTTCATGCTATTGTTGAGTTGATGTATTGTAGTCTTATGACTTGTGGAACGGTTGGTATTTCATTGACACTAATATTATTGATCGATCATGCTTCATATTGGGTTCTGGACTTGGACCACGTTGAGACTTATCTTGTGATCGGATACATATATATATCTAAGGCACATTTGACAGGGGGTGAGGATGTGGCCTAGTTATGGGCTCGTGATTCGAGGTCAGTTCTGAATCGCGTGGTATATGGACACCATGGGTCCCTTACAGGGCATGACTATCGTGCGAACAAGGCCTTTAGCATGTGTGTATGGTTTAGATACTTATCATTGGTTGCATTGCATTGGACTTCATCTTATTCTTGTGATTCGTTGTTATTTGGTTGTTGACATTACTGTGGTTGTTATGCTGTTGTTCCTATCTGCCTATTTTGTTGGTTTTACGAATGTATGCATGATACTAATCTTAGTCGGCCTGTGATATCTACCGGTACATAGTGTTTGTACTGATACTACCTTGATGCACCTTTTTTGAGTGCAGATTGTGTTTTGGAGGCATCTTCCAAGCCTCATATCTACCCTGAGGCCATATTCAGTTTAGATCCGAGGGTGAGCTACTATCTATGCTATGCCACCTGAAGATCTTTCTCATTGATGTCTATTTCATTCTAGACACTTCAGTTATTTTCAGGCAATTATTTATTTCTTAGACAGTTTTACGATTAGAGTCCTTATACTATGACTTTCGGATTTTGGGGTTGTAATAGTTAGTATTCCGTACTTTTTATCTTTATATGTCATGACTAGACAGTTTATGGTTGTTTTCATTGTTATTAAGTTATAATTGGATAAAAGATTAAATAATTGGCTAACGGGATGGTTCCCCCACCAGGGAGGTTAGTGTGGGTGCCATCACGACGGTTTGGGTCGTGACAAACAATCAATAATAACAATGGTCCCACATGACCAACAAGAGTAATTGAAAATTAATACATACCTGGAGACGATGGTGTCGTGGTGTGCATCTGCTCTGGGGTCGAAAACAAATGAGGATATCTAAACTTCATATCTTCCTCGACTTCCCATGTTATCTCTTCTACATTCTTATTCATCCAGAGTACTTTTAGGGAAGCTACATCTGTGGTTCGCAACCTACGAACCCAGCGATCTAGAATAACAACAGAACTTCCTCATATGATAATTGCTTTGTAATCTGGACATTATTTGTGGGTACAACTCTGGAAGGGTCTTCGATGCAGTTACAGAGCATGGATACATAGAAGACTGGATGTACAAATTCCAAATCTGAAGGTAGGTCTAGTCATAGGCTACTCGACCTACTCTACATATAATCCTGTACAGCCCAATGTACCTAGGGCTAAGCTTGCCCTTCTTACCGAACCTCATGATGCCCTTCATAGGTGACACCTTCAGGAATACCCAGTCATCTACCTGGAACTCCAAGTCTCGTATATTATCTGCATAAGACTTCTGGCGACTCTATGCTGCTAGTAACATCTCCTGAATGAGCTTAACATTCTCCACTGCCTGTTGGACTAATCCAGACCCTATCAACCTTGATTCTCCAACCTCGAACCATCCGATAGGAGATCTACACTTTGCCTATATAGGGCCTCATACGGGGCCATCTGGATACTGGAATGGTAGCTATTATTATGCACAAACTCAATAAGCGACAAATGATCATCCCAGCTACCTCCGAAGTTTATCACACATGCTAGTAGCATATCTTCGGGCGTCTGAATAGTACGCTCAGCCTGCTTGTTTGTCTGGGGATGAAATGTTATATTAAGGTTCACCTGTGTCCCCAATCCCTTCTGGAAGGATCTCCAGATGTTAATTGTAAACTGTGCACCTCTGTCTGAAATAATAGATACTGGAACACCATAAAGTCACACTATCTCCTTAATATATAACTTCGCATAATCTTCGGCAATATAAGTTGTACTTATAACGACCCGTTTGGTAGTTATAGTATTTTTTACTCTTTTACCCCCATTAACCTTTCTCCGAGCCCTATGAGTACAATTTGAACCTGCAGCGATGGGTGGTATGGTTCCCGAGATGATCGGGCAAGGTTTGTGATGACTTGTATGAATTAGAGCTTTAAAGTGAAAAATATTTAACCAATAGTTGACTTTTAGGTAAACAGCGGGAATCCGTCGATTCCGAGAGGTCCGGATGGTTGATTGTGATTTGGTGGGATGTTCGGTTCTTTGCCAAGGCATTTGGGAGATTTTTGGATTATTGGTTGGAAAGGTGGTATTTGGCCATCGGGTGTTGACCGGTCAAATATACCTCCGTTGGGAATTCCGAGACTACGAGTGAGTCCGTAGCTTTTCTTATGTGCAAATTCATGTCTGGTTTGTATCTGGGAGGTCTCGGGTGATTGTCGGATTTCGAGATTGGATTGGTGAAAAATAAAAAATTCTGGTGTCTGGTGTCGACTGTAGCGGCACTAGATCTGCTATAGAAGACCCGCTATAGCGGGGTCTTTGTACGCTATAGAGGTTAGTTGATATTCGATTAGGGCATCACAGCAGACAAGAATCCACTGTGGCGGATGCGCAGTAGCGAGCCTGCGATAGCGGACTCGTGACTGCTGCAGCGGGGTAGCGTGTTTCCAGATTCATTAAATGCTAGGATAAAACCTTAACTCTCTATCCCTTCATTCATTACTTCCTAAGCATTCTTGAGGCAAATTGAAGAGTTCTTTGTTGATTCTTCTTTGTGGTAAGTCTCCTAACCTAGCATTCATTATCTTAACCTTCCTAAGCTTTAATCCATGCTAGAAATCCATTAGAATCTAAGAGGAAAAATAGGTTTTGATGATAACTTCTTGTAATGAGTTCTAGTCTTTCTAAATGGAAATGTTTGATGGGTTTGACTAATCTAATCATAGAATTTGATGATTTCATAGCTAATAAGCTAGAATGTTTCGTTTTGTTGATTAATTTGATGGTTGAAAAATTAGGGTTCATACCTAAATTGGGGTTTTTCACTTGAATCTTGAAATTGATCCATTCTTGAGTTAGTTTAGCTATTGATTAGTAGGATTGAACTCCTATAATCTTGAATTGCATATTTCACTTTTGAAATGACCGTTTTACCCTTTTGGGCCCATTTCCCTCTTTCTCCATGGTTGAATTTGATTCGAAAGATAAGTATAGCAATATGGGTGTTGTTCTTCATTATTTCTAATAAAGGATTTGAATATGGAGGCGCTACGAAAGGGCAAAGCAAAGGTGTGATTGTTCATGGCTCCTGCTTGGCTATCAGGTAGGTTACAGTTTACCTTATGGTTAGACTTCGGTTAGTGAAGCATATGTAGAGTTTTTGATTGTTGGAGAAAGCATGTACGCCTTTCGGTATGGAGTTGGGATGGATTTCTTAGGTTGGTATTATTGTTGAGTATGGCTTGTTGCTTTATTGTGATCTATTGGCTTGTTTCCACAAGTGTGATACTAGACTTGATGAGTAGTTGTTTTATCATGATTGTGAAACCGCATCTCTCATATGTTGGGTATTGTTTTGTAAAGAGGAAGGCTATGATATTGAGATTGTTTTTGTGATATGTGTCCATGTGTGCCACGATTTGGCATTGATATACTCTTATTGACATTGATATCATGCATGCATTCATACTTACATATTGGGATCACATGCGCACCGCAACACATATATTTGGACCGGGTTGGACGTTCCGCAACATATATTTGGACCGGGTTTCACGTTTTGCAATATATATGGAGATCGGGTTGCACGTTCCGCAACATATATTGGATCGGGTTGCACGTTCCGCAACAGATATTGGATCGGGCTGTGTGCGACAACAGGTACATGGACTTTACGGGTCCCTCATGGGTCATGACTATTGAGGCATGGAGGTATTCCGCCCGAAGCGTGTGTGTATCATTGCATTGCACTGCATTCATATTTACATATTCGTACTGTTGGATTTGGACTTGGTACTGTACTTTTGGTGATATTCGGACTTGGTGATCTGTACTGGTGGAGGTATTTGGACTTGGTATTCTGTACTTGCGGTGACATTCGGACTTGGTATTTCATGATTGTGATTCTGATCTTGGACAATGTTGGTTGTACTTGTTTGTGAGCATGTCTATCTTTCAGTGTCTTACTTATATATATGTTAGCTAACTGTTGTCGGCCTATGATGCCTACTCAGTATGTGTTGTTGTACTGATTCTACCTTGCTACATTCTTTTATGATTGCAGAGTACGTGGCTGAATCGACTTCTTCTCCTTGAGTCTGACTCCCGACGCATCATTGACGAGCATCTAGGGTGAGCACATGGCTAGATCCACAGTCCGGATGACTCCTCTCATTTTACTTGTCTTATTCGCTATTTCTGAGACAATATTTCATTTTGAGACTATGTATTCAGACTTTTAGTTATGTAGTGGCTCTTGTACGGCCTAGACCAGATTTTGGGATTATGTATTACTTCTGCACTCTTTTTACTTATTTATGTCAGACTTGTTAGATATTTATGTTGGTTGGGTTACTTTATTATTATTCAAATATTGGTTGTTGACACCTAATTTTTGACCTCCCCTAATTTACTTTGATCACTCAGAGCCCCCGGTTAATAAATAAATGAGTTGAGCATTCTGAAAGCCTTAAATGATTTTTATAAATTGTCCAGGTCAATATTTCTTTCCCTTAAATTGATAAAAGGGACTTTCATGCATCATAAATTTATTTAGAAATTAATGAGTATTTTCATGATATTTTATGAGATTTTGTTAAATTTAATTCAAAAAGAAGAAGTAGGGTTTTCATTTATTTAATTATTTAAAATTATTAAAATTTTGCAAATACTTCATTCTCTTTTTAATCTTTGAAAGTTTGAGTAATTTAAATAATTTAAGTAATTAAACTTCTGATTTTTATATAATATGCGTGATTTGTCAAAAATAGGCATAGTTGCCCATAAATGTTTTAAATGGGTTAATTAATTAATTAAGTGATAACTACAACAAAATTGATCTTTTTTATACATATATTTTGTCTTGGCCATAATTAAATTAGCTAGCACATGATTTACAGAAATTAGAGTTATTTTGCAAAAATAAGCCTGTTAATGTTTTATTTAAAATAATTAGCTTAATTTAATTTCAAAATTGATAATTAGGCCAAGCAAGGCCATAATTGAAATAATTATGCTGGGTTAATTAATTAAGGCCATTTTAGGCCCATTAATAATTTGACCAATTTTTTTAAAAATTATTTTAATAAAATAATTATGGCCTAATTTTTCCCATAATTTAAAACATTTTCGATTTTAATATTTTCTCTAATTACTGGTTTTTATGTATTAGATATACATATGTATACACTAAGTGTACACACACACACACACACACACACACACACACACATATATATATATATATATATATATATATATATATATATATATACACACACAGACACACACATACCAATATACGATTGGGCCCTTTAATTGATAACCAGCATGTTGGACCGAGTCCAGCCCAAGGCCTGGCTGAGACCCGACCCAATTAATTTTAAACGTATAATAAACATATTCCCACCCCACCCCTTATTTCATTTTCTTTTCTTTTTTGAAAAACTGCCCCTTACCCCGCTTCGCTCTCTCTCTTTCTTACCTCTTTTACGAAACCCTAGCAGCTGCCTTAAATTTCTTCACCTCTCTCATGCCAATAATGGCATGTTTGCAGACCTGGGCTGACATGCACAGTAGTTGCATGCCTATTGTGGTGAAAGTGCTAAAGTTTACACGATTTTCATGTTCACTCTTACCCGAATATGGTAAAATCTTTACTTTAATCTGAGGTTTTCAAATTTTTAGTCAAAATTGTCTTTATTTGTTGCTTTTAGATTGTTTTCGCTGGTATTTTGCTATTGGTCCATATTCGTTGGGTCAAATCGACCCAAGAGGGTCAGATCGGACTGTGTATTTGCTCGTTTCTGATCTAGATCGTTAAATTGTTGGCTAAATGTTAGATTGTAAGGAAAGGGGTTTGTCCCACATCGATTGCTGTGGATTTCATTTGAACTTTGGGGTTTTATAAATAGAACCCCAGCCTTTGCACTAAAAAAAGGCCTTTTCAGAGGGGGAAAAATTTGAAAACTGAAAAATAGCAAAGGAAAATATATAAAGAAATTTTTTAGAAAAAGGAAGTGAAAAACTCAGATTTTTAGAAAAGCTTCCTAGTAAAAAGAATTTTGAAAACCTAGACTAAGTAGTTGGGGTTTTAGTCAAAATATTTGGTTCTTACTTGTTCTTTCTTCGCATGTGGCTGAGTTTGCTGATTTGGACGCACAGAGGCTCCTAAATCCGTTCTTTTTTTGGTTGCGCATTTAAAAGGTAAACCTTGATTTAGTTTATTTCATTTTCGTATTTGGTACTTAATATTCTGCCTAGTTTAAATATATTTGTAGTTTAGTTATGCTCATATGTTCTTGTCTTGACTTGTTCTGTGCTTAATGTGTGATTCATTTGATAAGAACATGATAAGGATGAAGGAAAATATCATAGTGAACTTCATTTAAGAATGTAGATTGTTGAAGTGCTTTTGGTTTTTGTTTGTTCATATGGTCCCGAGGCTCTGTGTTCATCATAAATAGGTGTGTGTGAGGTGTTTTGAAGGTCCTTGTTTTTCCCTTGCCTTTTTCTTGAATATTATTGTTAGTTTACCGAGCATGATTTTAAGTAGAGTAAGGGACAATAAGTTCAATTTAAAATAAAGATAAGGGAGGTGAAACAGTCTATGTGTAACACAGTTCAACATGGTTGATTTGCTAGAAGTGTGCGCTTGTGATTACAGTTAAATGTCCCTATATTGCTAGTCAGTATGAATTGCCTTATTTGTGAAGTGAGGTCTGTTGTCAAAGTCTTGATTGGGCTATTGGAATTTGATCATCTGTTTCTGGATATAGCTTCTGATGTGCTTTTTTTTTCTTTTTTTTTTTCTAGAAAATGAATGAATAAAGGAAGATTTATATAAAAATATGAATCTATTGTGCTGAATCTCTGAGTATAACAGTGGGGTGTCTCATTGCTCCTTTCCTCTTAAATAATCTTACACCTAGAGTAGAGTAAGATAAGATAAGCTAATTATTTGTTTCTTGTCTAATAATAGAATAAAGAAGTGGCAGGTTCATGCCTTAGGTCTATAGTTTGATTGTTTGTTCATGGCTGTGACTATCCTTCTGTCATGACCTAATGTAGATTATGTATGATCACCTAGGACTTGTGACAAGTGTATGCTAATTGTCCATGATTCATAGCAGAAATCCTAGAAACTATTGTGAACATGGTACCTAAATGTGAATCCTGTTTCCTTTTGATTTGGTTAAGGCTATTTTATCTTGTTGGAGTCTGTTTGCTTGTGCACATGGTGTTGAAAACTTGTCTTGATAGTCTATACCATAAGCCCTTCACCTAGAAGTACTTTACCTCCCTTAATGTGCAGAATCTGACGGGAAAGGAAAAGTAAAAATAGGAGAAGTAATAGAGACCACAAGATCAGGTCTTCATTTAACTAGAATAAATGGTTAGTGGATTAATTGTCAACCTTGCCACCTAGTCATATTGAAACTAAAAAAGTTATAAAATAAAGAATGAAATGAAGGTGATGTCTAAGGGACAGGTCTGTTCTCTTGTTTGTGACTCCTTTTGCTGACACTGCCTTATTAGTTGGTCTTACTGTCACGACCCAACCCCGTGGGCCGTGACTGGTGCCCTAGCTGGGCACCCATACACACTCACTTACCAAATCGATATATCAAGGACTTATACGTATTCAACATACATTAAGTTATGCAGATATTAAAATCAGATGTCGTCTTAAGCGGTCATATATAGCAAAATATCGCACAGCAGCCGGCAAGGCTGGCGGAAAACACATCGCCCGGATATATATACATCCATACACACACATATGGGCCGTTTCGGCCATCACAGCAAACAGGACCGCTTAAGACACAAATCACAGACATGACCACACAATGATGACCCATGACCCACATATATGTCTACAGGCCTCTACAAACCATAACAAAAAACATATGACGGTACAGGGCCCCGCCGTACCCCAAATAGTCATATATATACAGAAACATGTACAACAAAGATATGTACCAAAAATATGGGCTCCGGATCAAAGGGAGCGCTCCAAAGTAGCAGAATAGGTATCCTACACTGGCGGGTCACCAGAACGACCGTCTGCACCTGCAGGCATGAAACGCAGCTCCCGAAGAAAGGGGGTTAGTACGAAATATGTACTGAGTATGTAAAGCATGAAATAGTAATCCAAATCATAACTGAAATAAGGAGTATGGAAAATGATTACAGAATAAGTATATCAAAGCTTGTTCTGAAAACAAAAATAATGCAAATAAAAATCATGCATAAGGCTCAGGAACGTGGTCGCCACTCCGACGCTGGCGCCACAACACATCATACTCCAGAAGGTTTCAAATCTCCGTACAACCCCGACACATATCGTAACATCATAACATATCACAACATCAGAACACATCATATGCCATAACCCATCATAACGTCGTATATAAGCGGTACCCGGCCATATGGCGAGGGTCTCGGGAACCGTAACACATCATACTGCCGAATATAACATAGTGCGCACGATGACAAAACCGGCCCGGGACCCGGCGAACGATATCATAGTAGTATGCACGAGCAGAGTAGTGAGAAATCACATGCACATAAATCAAGACTCAATGGATATATATACTTACCGACCCCTGAAGGCTCAGAAACAAGTTTCGGGTCGATCCGACCTAGTATGAGAAAGTTACGAACGTTTGAAGTACAGAACATTCTATAAGCGTTTCAGAAG
Source organism: Lycium barbarum (assembly GCF_019175385.1). Lineage (NCBI taxonomy): Eukaryota > Viridiplantae > Streptophyta > Magnoliopsida > Solanales > Solanaceae > Lycium > Lycium barbarum. Next base: position 87,945,204 of record NC_083341.1, read on the forward strand.
CCATTTTTGGAAAATCAAAGCCATAAGCATGTCAAAAATCTTTTGGATATTGTTATGGATCAAATCAGATAGAACCTTTGGAGTCTTATGTACGTATCGAAACATATCAAAGGCTCGATGGAGCAATCGAATGTGTTAACATTTGGAAGGTCAAAACTATAGTCATATCATTTGTTTCTCAAATGCTATTCGGAAACATATTGGCCAAACTTCGGACATCATAGATACACGTCATCGGACATCATGGATACATATCAAAACCACACGGAACAGCTCATGAGAAATCAAGGACGTTAGCCATCCTAGTGGCTCTAAGAATAAGAATCTTTCCGAAACCATACATATACATCATATACTTATTTCATAAGGATCATGCCAAAGAAGAAAAGGTTAAGCCTCACATACCTCGCTCGCCTCCTAAGCTAATCGCAACTCAAGTCTCGGGCTCCCCACAATCTACAATAACGTTATTAATTACCAAACATTAGCTACAAGTACTTAGAAATTCAATTCTAACTAGCACTTGTCTACAGCAATTTCGGCAGCATCTCCCCTGTAAACACAACAACCCTGAGAATTCAACTCGGCCAAATTTATCAACAACCATACCAACAATCATTTCAACAATACCAACAATCAATTTGGAACATATTCTAACATTAGTAACTCGCACAACATTCAAAACAATCCAACCAACTCTATTCCACCCGAAACTCTACAAATTCAACAAAAGCTACCACAACACATTTTCTTCTTTCCAATTCATAAACTACCACAACAATTCATACTTTAGCAACTTCATTCTCACAATTACGTAAAACCATATTAAAATCACATTAGTTTCCTACAACAACCCACAACAACTTTCAATGCCGACTTGAACCAGTAAACCTTCATTTACATCATAAAGGCCACAACAACACAACTAATATGCTAAATAAAATTGATTCATCTTTCCTCCACCATATAACACCACACGTCCACAAACACACACACACACCCACACGGCCCACACACAACATATAATATTTTCATGTTTTTCATTCAATTCTACTTACTACAACATATATAAACCCTCCATAACATATAAAAGAATATGAATTCTTACCTTTTTCCTCAATTTCCCACTTGAATAGAATTTTTTGAACTTGCCACCAAGGGTATTTTCTTGCTTCAATAATTATACCACGTTGAAGAGGGTCCTTGGATTAGCAAGAATACTAGAAAAATATAATTTTTGGATCAAAGATTGATGGATTCAATTTTTTTCTTTCTTTTTCTCCTATAGCCAAACCCTTGTCTCTCTCTCTCTCTCTCTCAAGTTCTTGTTTTTTTTTCTTGAATGTTCTAAAATGTGATGACAAAATAACAGGCCCTCTCTTTTATTACTTAATTTGGCTTCTACATGGGCCTTGGCCCATCCCCCTATGGCCGGCCCCCTTTGGGCCTCTTTTTTTTTTTTTTTTTTTGATTTTCCAAGCCCAATTACTTATGACTAATATTTTGTAGTTCATGAGACTATTTTCTAAATTTCCAATTTTTCCCTTAGCCTTCCTCAATATTTCCGCATCAATATTTTTCACGAACACTTATATATTAAGTAAGATCAAAATATTGCCTTAACTCTTACTAATCACAATTATCTCAAATTATCCGAATGTACAAAATACGGGATATAGCACTTACTTTAGAAATGAAATAATTTGTTATGAAAAGTAAGGGACCAATATATCATGCTCTTGTATTTGTGTTGTCTTCACCCATATATGAGTCTTAATTTGGTAAAGGATCATGAATGTTCAAATTTTATGAGTTTAAGTATTGAAAGAAGAATGAAAATAAGCAACTTGACTTTGATTTGCTCAAGTCCTAAACAATTTAGAGATTAAGGCTTTACCTTGGGACATGACTATTCTCTTTGTTATCCTATGTGCGTAAATAATTTATATAGTGATTACAATCCCTTGTTTACAAACTGCCTAGGCTTAAAAAATAGGCACAAATAGAAAGAAAAGCCCCATGATAATAATCTAAGTAAAAAAAGGAGTAGGAAGGAATGGAATAGAAGAAAGTAGTATGTGAGAGCTAAAAAAGAAAAAAAAAGCTTGTCTGTTGATCTGTAAACTGCCTAGTGTCATTTGGTGTGTGATTGGAAGAGGGAGTAATAAAAGGTCACAATTGTATAGGTGAGGTTAAAAACCACTTGGCTAGATGGGGAAGGTCTTTTAAAGACACCTTAGGAGAGGATTGAGAAAGGGTGAAGCATTGCTTCACCCATAGTATCTTTTCTCCCAAATAAAAGGTTGTCATGGCATCCCTCTCAAGTCTATGGTCTCACCCTTTGCACTTTAGGATCATCTTGTCATACTGTTAAGGCTGTTGAGTCTTAAATGATAGAACTGTTTATGCACTTGTAATGGACTCTTAGAACTGATTTAGTTTGATTTTTGTTGTGTCTGTTTTAAAGTCTCTTAAGGAAATGTTTGGATTAGTTGGAAACTGTAATAAAATTGGAAAAGAAAGTTTTTTTTTTCAGGGACACCGCTTGTTTTTGATAAATAAAAATGGAGGGGCCCTTCCCCTTTGTGAAAAGAACATGATGGCATATGACAGAACCTTTAGCAACCAGTTATGTTAGGTTTATGATTTGGATCCTATGTAGATTCTATGTATTTTTGTGATTTCAACATGTGTTCTGAAAAGCGATCTGTTTGTCCCTTTCACCCTAAGTCCTAATAAGTGAATCTTTTAAAATGTAAGGTCCATGGTCCTGTTTTTGTCAGGATATCAATATGGGTTGATGCCGCGAGAGGGGGGGGTATGTCTCACCCTTCTTCTCTGTAATCCTTTAAACAATAACTCATGTTTTCATTCCATTTCTTTCTCTGAACCAAGTCATGAGTACATTTATACAGAGGCCCAGCAAAAGATAAAGCTGGCCCTACTCTAGTCATGTTTGAATGAAGTTGTTTTCCTTCTGTGCAACATATAAAGTTGGAAATATGTGATACTTATTCAAGTTTTAAATAAAAGGTGAAGATTAGGAATAAGGTCATAGCTAAGGTTAATTGCATCCCTTAAGTTAATTTAAACTTTCCTGCAAATAAGATAGGATCAAGAGTAAAGGTTAAGACACCTAGAATAAAAGAAATATGAGATCCCTATGCATTTTGAGATTGTGACCTGCCTACTTGCTTAAGTTATGTAAAAGGGTGTAACTGTTTAGGTCTAAGATTCATATACTCTATATGGGAACATAATAGCTTAAAAGGTCCTAGGCAGTTGGTTCTATAGACAATCCTTACTTGGTTTCTATTGTTGCTTGTGTCTTGAATTGCCTTCTGTGAAAAAATAACAGGATATCATACCAGTAAAGGACTCTGGTTTGTACCTGCTTGGATTTTGGCTGTGCTGTGGTTGTTAAGATTACAGTTTGTATTTACCTGTTTATTCTTTGCCTTTATAAGAGGAATCACTTAGACTTAGAATATAATGTCTTGAAGATAACAAAGTAATCACTTGAATTGTCCATAAACCATTTGAGAGTTATTCTTAGATAGCTACAAGTATACTCTATGTATGCTAAACCTGTTATGATGACATTGTTCTTAGAGAATGATTCTCCCCTTTGTGTTCTTGTGCTTTATCACATCTGCCTGATTTCATGTTGTTTAGAACTGCATTTGACTGATCTGTTGTGGTTTGTTTGGTTAAAGTTTAACTTAGGCTATGATGTGCCCACATAGGTTACTTTCATTTTTATGCTTAAATAATGTTTTTCTCTCCTGGTATCATTATTCCTTGTTGACTGGTAGTGATTCCATACACATATATATTAGACATATCTTATTTATTCTGAACCATGTGTGGGTGTGTGAATCTATGTCTTCCCTGTTTGTTGGTTGAGAGACAGTTTAGGTAAAGGTGGGGGGGGGGGGGGGCATCTAGTTTGAACCTTTCCCAGGTGACCAGTCATGCCGGAGGTTCATGAAACCTCTTGGAACTTGTGCGGCATCAGGATCAAAAGAGGGTGATGACTTGGCCTCCCACCAACTAGTTTGGGATGTTGAGGTTGGGGACATGGAAACACATGCTTCACATGGTTTCTTGAATAAATATGATATACTGTTTATACATGTTGTATATTCATACATAGAATAGGATTTGTAAAATAGTAGTATACTTTGTATATTATGTGTGCATATCATATGTATGATAGGAACAGAAAATATAAACTAACCAAGGTATATGGTTTTTTCCCCTCTCTACTGCATGGCCACTCGAGCCGAGGTCTAGCCACTTTATTGGGCTAAAAGCCCAATAAGGAAAATTTTCTTCCAACGTCTTTGGGTCCCAAAGGGAAGAAAGAGAAGCTAATATATTGAAGGCCCAATCATGGGTAAAAATGATATGAAGGCCCAACCATGGGTGAAAAGGGTTGGGGTTTGGTACACCTCGTTTATTTTATTCAATTCCATCGTATTTCTGTTATATTTGGCTTGCTTGTATTGTGCTTGTTATTTGTAAACCCACAAATTTTATTGGAACCTTTATTATGAATTAGGCATCTTAGGCAAACGGTACATATGCCGTTTAGATTGACTTTAGCACCCCAAATTTTTTAAAACCTCGAGAACGCGTACTGATTTTGAAGAGCTAAAAAAATGGAGGCAACTGCAACAATTTTTATAAAGTAATAAACTGGAAAAGATTATGGGAATGTAAGAAATGGTATAGACAGCTTGTGAAAAACTTAGAGGATAAATAGATTAGGCAAAAGGCTTCCTTCTTAAAATGATTTTAAAGCATATCTTTTCTGGTTTTGGATTTTGGTAAAAAGCTTCGATATTTTTGGACCGTAGACCACTTGTCTTTTTCTCAAGAAAAACGAGTACTCATTAAGCTGTTTTGGGTTAGAACCCACTCGGTCTGGTAGTTGAAAACAAAGTAATGAAAGGTCTCTTTTGGACTAAAACCCCCGTCTAATTTTGTATAAACCCGTGGTCAAATAAACTTGGCTAAGGCCTACGTTTTTAAATGTTTACAAATAAGGAGTGTTTGGGCCAATAAGTCCATACAACTTGGTTATTTTTTAAGAGAACCCAAATAAAGTTAATTCTTTAGGTTAAGACCTACTTGGCCTTTTCTCTAAAAAATCGCGATCAATATTTTTTGGGACTAAGGCCCACGATTTCAATAAATAAACAAGGCATTTTGATAAAAACAGTACTGATTTTGAAATAAAGCTCTTATTTCTTAAATAAAATTGGGACTTTGTTATAAAATAGACATGTGTATGCAAGTATGTTTTAAAATGAGCATATGCGAGATTTTATTTCCATGGGTACAATTCATCTTTTTCCTAAAAAACCAATCGCGCAAAACATGCAAAGAGTTCTTTTCTTTAAAAATCAAAACAATCCGAATTATGGTTAGTTATAAAAATTTAGGTAAGGATATTCGGAAAGCATACTAGACGGAATAACCCGGTCCACATGTGAGTAAAGCATGGATAAAACTTGGTTACCCAAATCCGAAAGATAAATGAACTTTCTATCTTTTCCTATAAGAAAAACTACTATCCTTATATATAAAGGAACTAATTATACCCGGATATCATAAATCCGAACCTAAATACCCTGTATAAAAAGGGGATATATTCAACTCTTTTCAAAAAATGATATGCAACATGAAAAATCTTTTGCGAGAAATAAACACTAAATAAACAGTTCATGCAAATAATCACACATTGGAACTCGAAGGTCAACCGTATAGTACGGATCCTTAATACTAGGGTGCCTAACACCTTTCCTAGGGGATCACCAGAACCCTTACCTTGAACTTTGGATTAAGAAGGATTTTTCACGGTGTATGAATAAACCCTTCAAAACTGATTTTCCTAATCTCCTAAAAATTAGGTGGCGACTCTTTTAAAACAAAGTCTGAAAGAGCGCCAACGAGTTTGAAGTAGCTTTTCCGAACGCTAACCCCGCCCGTGAAAATGCGAACCGTAACATTAGTTAAGGGACGGGTTCACCTACTAGGTGGGGAAAAATGTATGTGCCTGCACGTTCTTCGATTTGGGACGTGACAGTCCTGCCAGGTAGAAAATATGCTGGCTTTGTAAGTCTATCAACATTCACCCATATCGAATCAAAACTGCATTGGGAACGAGGTAAGCCTGTAATGAAATCCATATTAATCGCCTCCTATTTCCAGGTTGGAATCTCTATGTCCTGCAACAGTCCACTAGGCTTCTGATGCTCAACCTTTACCTACTGACAATTAGGGCATTGGCCCATAAACTCTGCTATATCTTTCTTCATACCATTCCACCAGTATGTCTCTCTCATATCATGGTACATCTCCATTGACCCTGGATGAATAAAGTAGCAGGAATAATAAGCTTCTGCCATAATCTGCTGAGGCAACCCTGCAACATCTGGAACACATAATCTGCTTTGATACCTCAGAACTCCAACTCCAGAAATCTCAAAGGGTGACTTCATTTTCTGAGGGGCTATCTCCCTGCACTGAATCAAGGAAGGATCCTCATACTGGTGTTCCTTAACCTCAGCTACTAAGGATGATATCGCTGTATCCTGAACTGTGACTCCTATATCGCCTGAGTCCAATAATCGAACTCCTAGGCTGGCTAACTGATGAAGCTCGTGAGCTAACTCCCTCTTCTGTGCTCACAAGTAAGACAAACTACCCATAGATCTGCGACTAAGGGCATCGGCTACTACATTCGCCTTCCCTGGATGGTATAGAATATCAACATCATAATCCTTCAACAACTCTAACCATCGTCTCTGACGTAAATTCAACTCTTTCTACTTCAAGATATACTGAAGGCTCTTATGATTTGTGTAAACATCAACGTGAATACCATATAAATAATGTCTCCAAATCTTAAGTTCATGAATCACTGCAACTAACTCAAGTCATGGGTCGAATAGTTGTTCTCGTCCTTGCTAAGCTGCCTCAAAGCATAAGTAATAACCTTACCGTGCTGCATCAACACACAACCCAATCCTACGCCCGAGGCGTCACAATAGATAGTATAACCCTCTGATCCCTCTGGAAGTTCCAAAACTGGTGCTAAAGTCAGTCTATTCTTCAACTCCTGAAAACTCCGCTCACAAGCATCTGTCCACTGGAACTTAGCTGCCTTCTGAGTCAGCTTCATCAATGGTGCTGAAAGAGAAGAGAAGCCCTCTACAAACCTCCTGTAATATCCTACCAACCCCAGAAAACTATAAACCTCCATCGGTGTCATGGGTTAAGGCCAAGTCTTCACAGCCTCTATCTTTTGTTTGTCAACCCTGATGCCTTCATCTAATGCAATATGTCCAAGAAAAGCCACGAAGTTCAACCGGAACTCTCATTTGGAGAACTTCGTATACAGCTTCTTATCTTGAAGAACCCTGAGCACAGCACGCAAATGGTTCGCATGCTCAGCCTTTGATCGAGAGTAGACTAGAATATCATCGATAAACACAATCACGAATAGATCTAAGAAGGGTCTAATTATGTTATTCATCAAATCCATGAATACTGCTGGCGCATTAGTCAACCCAAAAGACTTCACAAGGAACTCGAATTGACCATATCTGGTCTTAAGTAGGTGTTTGGACATGCGATTTAAAACTATGGTTTGAAACCATGAGATGAAATTAGCATTTTGACATGCATTTCATCTCATGGTTTCAAGATTTTTAAATATAAAACTTGACCCATAAGTTTATATTTTATAAAAAAAGACCCATAAGTTGGTAGATATTTTTAACAATTACTCCCACCAACCATTTGCCAACCTTTATTTATGTCTACCATGTGAGAGGATTACATTAAAGAGTAGTTACGTTATTATTCATGTTAATTTTTTTTATTTAACTAAAGTTTGATCAATTGATGTTGTATTTTTTAGAAAGGCCTTCTACTTAGCGTATTAATTTTGTTATGAACTATGACTTGCTCATTTGGTAAGATTGTATAATAATTGAGAATCTTTTGATAATTTACACAACTTGTGGCAAATTAGATTACAACTCAACATAAAATCAAGTTCTTATTTGAACCTTCCTTCTAACTTCTTTCCCTCCAAACCTAGCATAACCATCATATGAAATCATAAGCATGGAAATAAGATGGAATTTTACCTTAAAATCTCAAGAACCCTTCAATTCCAAGATTACTTCACCTTGAAGTATCCTCCAAAGCTTCTACAAGAAAGAGAAACAAGCTTCAATAATTCTTCTCTTTTGATCATTGATTTCACTTAGGAATTGATTAGATATGTTAGAGAGTGTTTGTAGAAGGTTAGAGGTCAGGGGAAATGAAGAAAATGATATAAAGTGAGGAGTATACGAAATATCTATAAAAAAAAGAGTTGGAACTGACAAAAAATACGGCCAAAAATTACTGTTCGTAGATATATATATACACGGTCCGTATATATGGACTGTTTTTCCCAACAAATTTTTTTCCCTCTCTGCCAAGAGAAGTACGGACCGTATTTCAAGGTATGGTTCGTATTTCTAATATATGGTCTGTATTTTTACTTCCCAAACTCAACTCCAACGAAACGTATTATCTTCGATTTGTTCCTCTAATCCTTCCAGCACCTGCCAAATATGAACTTAAACCTTCGTATACTCAAGATGAACACGTCTAATCTTATAGAATCTCAAAGATACTTCCACTCTCCAAATCCATAACAACCAACTCACGAAGATGCTTAACCTACAAAAGTACGGAGTGTAAAAATCTCGTTCTTGTTCATATTAAGTATCTTGCAGTCCTTTGATAGCAGCTTATTGAAAACATGATATTACATCATATTTATGGTCTCAAATGCTATGCTTGTCAAGTAGTTTTCCAGCATGTTTCCTTTCCTGGATGTATAAATTATTTGAGTTTGATAGTGCATCATTACAGCTTGTATTTCCTCCACCGTCTCAGTTATGTCCTAAAGATTCCTTCCAGTTGTTCTCCAAAATGCTTTTGCGAACCAAGAAGTCCGTCTCTAATTGATGTTGTGAAAGATTGGTTGCAGTGCAAAAGTCTAGTGCTTACTTTATTGATGTTTCTTTTGCTATAATATTTGTTGTAATATGATTTTTTTGAGCTTGTGCATATACGAGATCTCCTTTGTCATCTCTCAAGTAGAATTCGTATGAACTTGTTTAGTTTTTCCTGCTAGTTCCATCTGTGTTGCACTTTAGTGAACCAAAAAGTGACATTTTCCAAATGATCTTAGCAACATGAAATTTTGGTTTGTAATTGTGTAGTAATTGAATGACAGATAGTCAATCTGTTGGAGCATTGTATAACCATAAAAATGTGACTCTTAGTAATTGATTGATTGTGATATGAACTTGATACAATAGTATGTTGTATGTCACAGTTCCTCCATGTTTTATTGCATTCCTTCTTTTTTAAAGCTTCACATTATAATGAACGGCATAGCGCAAAATGATGGTCTCAGTTTTGGACAAACTTTTATAATCCATCATTTCGTGATACCTTGTCATTATTTTAGTCCTTCTAGATTATAACTTGCACAAGAAGAAAACTATCCCCGTAGCTTTGCAGTAATGTGAGTCATTGTTTCTTGCTTATGGTCAATACGACACCAACATTTGGATGGTTTTTATTTCCATCTCTTCAAGACATCATACAACACCTCGTACTCTCGGGCTAAGGACTGACCCGTTGGAAATGAGTGGTTTAGCTCCAACCAAGAGGATGTGCGTCAACATTTATGTTATAACATATCAGAACGTTCGTAAATCCAAACTCTATATGAAAAGTTATTCACGTTCCACTAAAAAATAGGAAAAATATTCTAAGTGTTGGACTCAGCAAGACAGTACAACGTGAGGCCCATTGGACCAAAGTTTGGCTGGTGGAGGTCGCGCCACATTGGAATGGTTGTTATGAGGAAAAAAATTGAGAATTTGGCTAAGTGTGGGAATGGAAGATAGGTGACGCGACACGACGCCTATTGTAATGAAATTCATCATGATGGACGACGCGAAGCCTATCAAGGCCAACTCCACCACGTTGTCCATCGTGACGTGACAACTAGGGTTTCTTGCCTCCAGTCTTTAAACATGACACTTGAGCATTTTATTTTGAAAATTCATTCCAGACTTCATTTTCAAGCCCTAAGCATGGTCCTCTGCTCCTCTTATCCTCCCATGTTAAGGTAACTCAATCCTGTTGTTTAGAGGCTTATTTTGGGCCTTGGTGTGTTATGGCTTTTCTTTTATTCTAGCAGTCTCTTTGGAGCTAATGTTTAACAATTTTTACATATCACAGCTAAAAATTTATTGTAATTTTATCTTTTACTTCAGATTCGATGGGTGCAAGAGAATGTGTAGATTTTTGGACGAGGTGTACCACTCTGTAAATTTGGGTTACGTATGAATGTGCTAAATAAGTGTTAACGTGATATTTTAGCAATATGAAGTCCCATCGGGATGAGTTTGGGTGGAAATAGTTGTTTGAAATCAAGACGAATAGTGAGCTGCATAAGATTTGATAGAATCGATTAAGTTTATGGTAAGTTTGCCTTCCAGCCAGTTTACGGGAATATCCGTTAGGAATTTGAGAAAACTCAAACCATGAAAGTTGTAGCCCTTTGAAATACCTTTCCATCTATATAAGGTGGAGGTGAAACACAACCATATAAGGTGGAGGCAAAATGGAGCTGTGTACAAAAAGTATGCACATTTTACTAAAGACAGTGCATGGCATCACCGCATCGCGCGGGTGGCGCATGCCAGTACCCTCTTTGAACCTTTTTCTGTGCCTCGTGTGGCACCCCTACTATGTACGGGTGGCACACGAGTTAGGATTCTTCAGACTTCGTATTTATTTGGTATTTAAGGTCGGGGTTTATTTCGCCAACTTTCCCAGACACGAAAAACAACCTAGAGGGAGATAGAACTCATCCCAAGCCTAAAAAACACTTCAAGGTAAGTTTTGATGATGATTATAAGTTGATTTCAATTCCCTAATACCCTTATTAAACCCTTCAATTCCATAGATATTCGATTGAGACTTCATTTTTGACGAACGAATCCTAGAATCCGAATTCAAGAGAATTGAACGTCAAAAAGGTAATACCTTCATCCTCTAATCGATTATAGCTTTGTATTGGTGATTATCGACTATCATTTCATGAGATATGAGTCGATGGGTTTGATGGAAAAGCATGAACGAATATAAATTTGGGTTGTTTATTGTTGATTGTTTATTAAGGGTGTTGTTTATCAAATGGGTGATGAGGGATGATGATAATTGTAGCATTATGAGATTGTAGAATCATCTAGAAGCAAGAGGACGGGTTGTTGGTGTAGAAACACCATTGATGAGAGTTCGTAGAGCTTCATTCCTACCAAGTGTTTGATAAAATGCTTAGATGACCAAAACATGAGTATTATACTAACATTGATTCCCTTTGACATATATTGCTATAGATTAAAGTCGAAAAAGGTGACAAACATCGTAGTACGCTAAAAGAACAGAATTGAGGTATGTAAGGCTAACACTCTACGCGTGGAATGTTAATGATTCTCCCCATGCCATGATCTTTGACGACTATTATGAATTGCCTCAGAGATAGAGTTAAGCCTTAGTTTTATGGAAAACTTCTATTCTCTTAACAATATAGTTTGGTAATTCGTTCATGATGGTCATTTCGAATGTCATGAACTCAGTATATAATCAGTATAGAATCGTGTTTGATATCCTCTGAGTCTCAGTCATGAAAAATCAGTATGCTTATGAACAGTTAATACTCTATACTCTATAAACAATTCATGAATCCATGTCTCAGGCTAGTAATGTTCAGTATTCCATGTTATGCATTACAGTATGATTCTTAGTTCCTTAATAGAAATTGTTAAATGCTGAACACCTATATTTGGGCTCGAGGCCACAGTTTATGTATACGTATACTTGGGCCCGAGGCTATAGATTTTTGCACTTAGTTTTGGGCCTGAGGCCACAAAATATAAACTCACTTCAAACAGGTGATTTCACATTCAAATAGGGATTACTTATGACTATACTTCTCTTGTTCAGTTCTACTATCAGTATGTTTCAGTTTCAGTATGTTCATGTTTATTGTTGCTGCCCTTTCCCCGAGCACCCCAGAGCTAATTATATCTTTTAGTTGGTTTTAAATACAAGTACAATTCAAATGTACTTACGTCCTTTTTTCCCAGGGCTTGCATTTCGCGATACTGGTACTAATTTACAGGATGATAGATCTGCTCAGTAGGGTTCTCGTATCAACTGCTTGGTGAGACCCAGTTTCCTTCGGGGCGTTATTTATCTTTCCGTCATTCTTTTATATTAGATAGTAAGGTATGCCGGGGGCCTTGTCCCGGAATTAGTACTTCATTATTCTTTAGAGGCTTCATAGACTAGAACAACAGTTAGTCAGTGTTTCACAGGATTTTATGTTAGCCATGTTGGCTATGTTTTTACACGTCAGACTTATTTCGCATTTATGATTATTCACTTAGACATTTCAACAGCTCACTTTGTTTATTTATTAGATTTTGCATCAGTATATGTCCTATGTTGATTCAGCCAGCAATGTGGTTCGCTGGGTCACATGTAGTCAGGCACCGAGTGTCGTGTTACGCCCATGCTATGGCTTGGGGAGTGACAAAGCTTGGTATCAGATCTCTAGGTTCTAGTGTCCTAGGGAGTCTATGAAGCTGTGTCCAGTGGGGTCACTTTTACGTGTGTGTTCCTGCCACACGTGTAAACAGTTGACCATCAACACATTTAGGATTGTCTCATTTATTTCATACTCTAGATCGTGCAATTAGAGCTATGACTTCAGGAAACTCTTTTAACTCGTGCATATTGCATTTCATACTAAAAATGTCTGCTAAGAGAAAGTATACAAAGAAAAAGTAAGCTACTAGACAAAGGGATAATATCGATGCTGCCCGAGAATTGGACTCTCGAACTCAGGGAGTTTGCACCAGGGCTCAGGGACACGCATCAGGTTCAGTACCCAGACAACACCCCATCTGCTACTGAGAAGCCTGCGGAGATCCGTTCTGCAGTCCCTCCGCCGCCGAGTGCTACTGATATGGATGTTATGGGAGCTATCCAGTTGCTCACGCAGATTGTTGCTACACAAGGTCAACATTAGAGAACGTCTCCAAGTGCAGGTACTCATGACGGGTCGTCCAACTCTAGGATCAAGGAGTTCATTCGTATGTACCCTTCAGTGTTTACAGGGTCCAATAGGACTGAGGATTCGCAAAATTTTATTGATGTGGTTTAGAGGATTTTTCATGTCATGCATACTACCGAGACAGAGCAGTAGAGTTTGCTACTTATCAACTGAAGGATGTTGCTGCTATCTGGTATGAATCATGGAAAGATTCCCAAGGGGAGGATGCACTTCTTGCGACTTGGGATGAATTTGCAGAAGCATTTATTGAGCACTTCCTACCACTAGAGTTCAGGGAGGCAAAGGCTCTAGAATTGGAAAGACTCGAGCAGAATGACATGAGTGTGGATGAATACCACCTCAAGTTCTTTTCGCTGGCCAAAAATGCTCCACACATGGTTGCCAATATGAGGGCCAGAGTTAGGCATTTTGTGTTGGGTCTTGCACACTACTTGTTTGGTGTTCTAATATCCCTGCTCAGAATAAACACATGAAAATTATTAAGATGGTAGTTTTTGCACAAGGTAAAGAGGATTGAAAGAAGGAAGAAGAGAAATTACAGAAAGGGAGAGACAAGGAATTCGGTAAGGGGGCTAAGTCTACAGGTAACATCAGCAATGGGGGATCCCAGGGTGGTGGAGGTAGACGGATTTTCAATAAGAGGTCATCAAGACCCTATGTTACGGTTCACTTTTACGCGAGACATAAATGCTACTTCGAAGTTGTGGACTCTGATGGATTTATTTATTTTGAGAGTCGCCACCTAATTTATAAGGGTTATTAGGAAAACCAAGTAAAATGGTTTATTCAAACAAAGAAAAATCCTTTTAAACCAGAGTTCGAGGTAAGGGTTCAGGTGATTCCTCGGGGAAGGCGTTAAGACACCCCGATATTAAGAATCCGTAAAATACGATTGACCTTCGAGCTTCAATGTGTGATTTGTAATTATTTGCTTAAAATAGTTTAAAATCTTATATATCATATCATGGCGTTCATTTGAAATATTTTGGTAAAAATCCCTTTATTTGTAGAAGTTAAGTTCCCTAAACAAATGCATGTAAGGTTTGAAATGGTCATTTCATTTCCGGACCAAAACACTCCCAAGATTTCTCTTGAGTAGAGTTGAACTTAATTAATCCAAATGTTATGCCCCTTTAATCCTCATAAGTGTTTTATGTATAAAAAACGAAAGTCCCAAGTGTATGTCCTTTGTAAAAATGCCATATAAAAATGCAATATGATTTATGCAAGTTTATAAAAGTACTCCTTTTAATCACAAGTCATTTATCCATTTTTCATTTATATCGAAGCTCAACCGTACACTATTTGAATCCTTTCCTCAAACTATAGTTTAAAAGAAATTCACTTTGCTTCATTTCTAAGGGGCTTGGCCCAAAGGATTTAGAAAAAAAGAAAAAGGTCATTTGGGTCCCCTTTAAACTATTTTGAAATTCTTTTCTACAAGTCTTGCTTTAGAAATCAAAATTTTTCTTGTCTTTTGAAATTTCTAAAAGAAAATTAAGAAAGTTTGACCACTCATAAATGCTCACTATTTTTTCAGAATTTTGCCAGGTTCAGGACAAATCAATTTTTTCAAAGAAAACACGTACTCCACCGTTTTTCAGTTTCAATTTTACAACAAAGAGATCGAGATTCATTTTTTAGCCACGCTTTTGCTGAAACATTGGCACTTATATTTTATTGGGTCCAGATTTGAAATAGTAGCCGGGTTCCTATCCATTCTAAACGATACACGTATCATTTTGCCTAATTCAACTAAGTTATAACCAATCGAGTTTCAATATTTACAAGCATTTATCACAACATCATTTACAAAATAATGCATATAATAAAAAGAACAAGGAAGGCTGGTGGTCCTACCGAGCCCACTAGTTGGCCATTTTCACCCATGGTTGGGCCTTCAATGTTGGATTCGGATTCGATGAAAAAGAGTGTTGGGCCTTTGGCCCAACGAGACAGTAGTCGTGGGTTGGACTCGAATGGCCCATGCGAGTGAGACCATGCAAGGAAAGGAGAGGAAACAAAGAACAATGCTGTTAGAGAGCATCTAGGCTTAACAGACTATGTACACAAGAATTAATTGTAACATAACATTTACACACAATCTCAGACACATATAAACATATATCAACTATAGCATAGTATATCCATGGAAACAAACACAATGAAGACCAAATAAGTCTAACAAAACGGGACAAATCCAAACACCTAGGAAGGAGAAAAACTGTAGGCCCAAACACCAAATCGTATGTGAAGTATGAGATAAAAGGCCCAAATCAGATTTTTCAAGGATGGACTCAAAGGACAGGTCCACACCAATTAACATCAGACTTAATCAGTAGTCAATACTATGTATACCACTGGTATACATGATATACACTCTATGCATACCGAAATATACACGAGATATATATCTTGTATACTTAGCATATACCATACCATACTTAGCAAAACTCAATCAGATATACACAGAGATACAAGGACATACTTGATATATATACTCAAAACATATATTTATTCTAAAGAGAACACCTCACTAAATCAAGAGGGAAAAAGAGTAGCCCATGATAAAACCAAACATGTAATGACACCAACATGACAAATAATCTTTAGCTAAGGATGAAGGACCAAGGATAGTAGACAAGGGCACTTAGCATTTTCATATTTGCTCATTTGATCATTATGCAACAATATAAGCTTAGCTTTGACTCACTCAAGGAAAAGTCACTTAAGGGAAAAACTCATTTGCTCTGTTTGATAATCAAGTTAGATACTTAAGCTCACAATATACATGAATATATAGGAATTGAACACTGTTTGAACCAGATACAGATGAGTATTTGTAAACACTTAACTATCCCAGTGGATTAGAGTCAATTAGTCCATTCAAGAGCATATAAACACTATGAGCATTTCAACTCAACTAAGACTTAGGCCAACCAAACGGCTAATACACAAGCTTGAAAAAGTTGTTCAGTTTAATCAAAACAGACAAGGCACAAATTTTCTTCATGGTTTTAACTTAACCCTTTCATGCACAGATCCATTTTAAAACACATTTAAATTAGTTTCCAACTTAAAACTGTTCTAGATTTGATTATCAGCAAACTAACAATATTTATCACCCATTAAGTAAACTAATCAAGTGTTGACATAACTATACAAGTACACATGTGTATAATATACTAGGGCCTAACTATGAGCAAAGATTAATACAGAATTCATGAATCAGGATAAGGTTGGATCATTTACTAAGAAATTGAGTCAAACAAATCTACAGACTAGTCCTATATTAGCTAAGTTATACCAGACCAACAAAAAAGCATATATCCACAGTCAATGATCATCAGGCTAATCCAACATTCATGATTTAAAGAACAACTACATTAAGCAAATATAGAAGAATCTTATCGAGGAGGTTCATGCTTTGTGATTCCAATTGAATCCTATAAGTGCAAGATGACTTTGACTTGACCAAGATGAATGTCAAACTAAAAAAAAACTTGTGACCACCCTCTTTAAACCATGTTGGGCTATAAATAAGTTACTTCATATTCACCTTACATCAGACCAAGCAAGGCATATTGGATTCAAGTTTAATGGTAAGCTAAACTGATTCCTACATTTGCACCATCCAAGATAGATCAACTCATCAAAGCCAACACAGGCTTATTGAACAGGATAAAACTAAGTCCTATGCTGAGAAGTTAAACTAAGACAAAAATGAAAAGTTCATGAGATGAATAACCACTATTGGGATCATCCTTTACAACAACTAATAGACACCTAATAATGCTTAAGCTATTCCGGACAAACACACACCATTTAACATAGAAAAGACTACATTAGATAAGTATATAAGCAGGAAGGCACAAGCTAATGCAGATGACAGACTCATGACCTAGTGTGGATTACTTTACCTGATCAACACTCTCACATGTCTAGCTTTCATGAAGGCCAAACTTAATCTAAACGAGAAAACATTAGAAACATGGTGAGGCAAATAATTGTCACTAGATTACACTGATGTAGCAGATTAAACATTCAGACACATAGAGCATTTCAAGCAAATGATAACACTTGCCACACAGAGCATTTCAAGTATTTCAAACAGCCTAGGAAGGCTAACACATTAAAGTATAAACTAATCTACTACTAACCAAAAAAACTTAACAAAAACACACAAAATTACATACTAGATATACAAAATACTTAAGCAAATAAGTAAACAAAAACTAAAACAAAACTTAAACTAAAACAAGTAAACAAACAAACAAATAAACAAAGTAAGGATGTAATTTTACCATTTGTAGTGGTAGCCTTGCCGAGAATGGAGCTTGAGAATTGTCTATCTTCTCCACACCTCACAGCCACATGAACCACAAAGAAATCAAAAAGTTTTAATAAACTAAAATAAAATTTTAAACTAATAAGGGTTTCGGGCAAGCCAAAACCCTTAATATGCTCACAAAGCTCAGTTTAAAACCATAATGGGTTTTCGCTGAATCTTGCAAGTATTTTTGTATGTGCAATGAAGAATTGGGGGTTCTTTATATAGAACCCCAAAAACCCAAAAACGAGGGTTACCGATGTGGGAGTACTCGAATTGGGGGGAATTCAAGAGGGAATTTGATAAGCTCAAGTGCATTCATGTTTTGATGATTGTCAAACAAATTCAGAACTAGATAGAGACCTAGTATGTGATCTGCTCTCTGTGTTCCTTGCACGATGAGTAGAGACAGTTGTAAAGCCAAAGTACTTACTGCACAAGTACAGCAGTTGAGCTGGCCCATGCTTTAGGTCAAATATTAAATGAGTAGTCTCTATCTATCTCAGATGCTTCCCACTATACATACAATATGTTGCAACATATTGTGCATCACTTGGAAAACCAAAAAATCCCTCAAAAGGTGAAGCCGTCACAAGACACTCCAAGTTTTCAACAAAGCTAATCACAAACTGAAGGATCTGTTCCAACGGCAAAGATGTTTTATTCTCTTAGTTTGCTTTAAGCTTTGTTTATGTGCTTTAACTTGTAAACCTACTTTTCTCTTATAAGAAGCTGTTGTAGGTATTTCAAATTCTTAGCAGTTGTTAGGCAGTTTACCTTTCAATTTATTAAGTGGTACCCCTGGCTAGTGTGTAGTTTAAGGTGTATTAGTTGGGTTGGCTAGAGGAAGTTACCTTAGTTTCCTTGGCTAGAGTTAGTTAAGTTGAGGTGTTTGCAATTGGTGTATTGCAAAGGTTGAGGGACTATGGGAGTTAGTCCTAGGTTGCTACTATTGTAACAATTGAGGGATTATGGGAGTTAGTTCCTAGCTTACAATAGGTTGTAATCTGAAGTTGCTCGTGTAGTGGAGTTGAAATCCTGCAGGGGTAGGTCGTAGTTTTTAATCCCTTGAGCAAGGAGTTTTCCACGGTAAAAACAGTGCCTTCTTTACTTACTACATTGCACAAGGGAATTGGTACACAACCAAGTCCCTCATATATTGTTGGTGGACGCATGACCTGCAACAATTGGTATCAGAGCGGGTGATTTTTAAGAAGTTAACACCTACAAAGAATCTGTAAATTAGCTGCTCCACCCAATACGGAAGAAGGTCAATCTTTCACTAGGCCACCCATATTTAACGAAAAATACTATGGGTGGTGGAGGACTAGAATGCACGACTTCATCATGGATGAAGACTCAGAATTGTAGGATATCATCTGTGATGATCCCTATATTCCAGTACACATAGGTGAAGATCGTATAAAAACCACTGCCAAAACAAGGAAAGAATACATTGATGCTGACAGAAAGGTAGTGGAGAAAAGTTATAAAGCCAAGAAAATCCTTGTGTGTGGGATAGGACCTGATGAATACAATCGAGTCTCAGCATGATCAACTGCTAAAGAGATCTGGGAAGCTCTTCAAACTGCCCATGAAAGAACAACACAGGTGAAGAACTCCAAGATCGACATGCTCGGCATAGATTATGAAATGTTCAAAATGAAAAAGGGAGAATCTATTCATGATATGCATACTAGATTCATCTCTATTATAAATGAGCTTCATTCTCTTGGAGAAGTCATCATAACCACCAAAGTGGTAAGAACGTTGCTGGGTGTGTTACCTGACTCCTGGGATAGCAAGGTAAATGCTATCTCTGAAGCCAAATGCAACGACCCGGCTAGGGGGCCGCGACGAGCACCCGGTGCTACCCCACCCGAGCACCCCCGTATCGTACATAACATAACATCTAGGTGAACCATGAGTCAATTCGTCCTTTTCTTATCGTTAATCATATTGATCCCATTAGACGATCATCATCATTTAACATATCATAGGCATCTATGCCACATCATAAGTACAAGGCCGACGAGGCCAACAAAAGATATACAAAACATGGGCCGACATGACCGAACATGTCTACCCACATACACATGACTACGAGCCTCTAAGAGTACGACATATCGTATGAGCGGGACAGGACCCCGCTATGCCCATAATTATATACACAAAAGAATAAGTACCCAAAAGCTACGGCTCCAAAAGAAATGGAGCTCTGCTATGCAATCTCTGAATAAGCAGCTATGGATCAAGTCTGTCTCCCTGTGCACCTGCGGGCATGACCCAACGTCCACAAACAAAAAGGACGTCAGTACGAAGAATGTACTGAGTATGTAAAGCATGATCAATATCAATATAGCAGCATAATAGATATCATATGAAGATAGCATAGGAGGGGAGACAGTAATATCATCATCATCATATCGCTTACTTGCATACATCGTCGTTCATATCCCATAATAATACTCGTACCATACTTGTGCTCATACTCGTATACATGCCCCTATTCGCATTCATATACATAGTCTTTTCACATTCATATTCATATTATATACATAGCCATACACTTATATACATACATAGCGTACCTGACCCTAAGGCTCGGTGTTTCGTACGTACTTGGCCAACCAAGGCTCAATGTTATTTCTACCTGGCCCTACCAAGGCTTCAGGGTTATCCGTACCATCTGCAGACGTGTGCGCGTGTTACGTAATCATATACATACATACATATATACATCCATATACCTATATTCTACCCGGCATTATAAGCTCGGGGTGTCATTATAGGCCTTCATAGGCACATGTGAATATAATAGCCCGTAGGCACCTTTAGCATCATTATTATTATCATCGTCATCACTATCATCATCGTTTTCGCTACATCTCTATCTTATGCTTACTCGTCAATGGGGTGCGTAGTACATTCGTAGCACGTATCAAGGGTCGTGAGCTTATGAGCTCGGAATATCAATCATTTGGAGACAACATACTCATTTAGAGGAATTAGGAATATGGTCAAAGAATCATGCCTTATGAAAGAAGGGTTAGCCTCACATACCTTTCCGTCGAACTATTCTACACTTGCACGTTCCCTCCCAATGCTAGCGTTTATACCTTCATTAATATCATAACAATGGTCATTAGTCATTCACATTATCCACATTATCTAGATTCCTCAATTTGCCTCTAATTCACCCACATTCATGGTCACAACACCCATCTTCGTCCATTCGTCTAAAGTGTTTAGTTCATGATCTTAATACCATTTATAACACATTCATATCACAACACAACAACATTCATAACTCAATTCAAACTATTTCTCAAAATGTCACTATTCATCAATCATGACCTAGTTGACCACATTTTCTACAATCCATGTATTTTAATTCCCCAATACCTTAAACATCTTATAAAAATCATGAATCTTACCTTAGAAGTTGTAGGAACAGTCTTTGGTTGATAATACTCCTCTTTGAGCAAAACCCTAGTTTTTCTCCATTTGGATTTCTTGACTTGGATGATCCTTGATGATTCCCTTATCCTTGATTCACTTGTCTTAATGTTATGGATGACTTAAAATCCTTGGAAACTCATATAATAAATGTAGAGAGAAGTTTTAGATAGAAGTGGTGTAATGTTGTAATGAAATAAAATAAGTCTTGATCCTCATATTTAATGAATTGAAAAATCTGTGCTGGGTGAACAGTGGTCGTCCATGGAGGTTTACGGTCCATATTCCACTTTACGGACCGTCCCTCGTGGTCGTCTTTAAGCTTAAGCAGGACCAGAGACTTTGGCCTGCATGCATGGTGATTTACGACCATGGTTTATGGGCCGTAAATCACTTTACGGTCCGTCCACCAGGTCGTAAATCACTTTACGGTCCGTCCACTAGGTCGTATTATACCTTTTCCTCAGCTGGCAGAAAGTTGAAGTTTGGCATGCCAGTTTACGACCTGGCAGTTTACGGACCGTATACCAGTTTACGGTCCGTATTTGCACTTTACGACCACTAGCAGACAGCTGAAGCCTTTGCATGGCAGTTTACGACTGCCAGTTTACGAACCGTATTGCACTTTACGGTCCGTATTTTGCAATATACGACCACTGGGCAGTTTTGCCAACTTTCAATTCTTTTCATTTCTCGACTTTTCATTCCAATCATCCACATCCCTTTAGATACATTTCCCTTGAAACATTATACACTCGCACTCCTCACACACATCATTAGTTCATTTACTTGCGTACCAACGGGAAATTTTCCGAGGTGTAACATTCTACCCCCCTTAGGAACATTCGTCCTCGAATGTTAAAGGCTTGGGGAATTCTATAAAAATTTCGCCAGAGTTTCCTTTATAAAGTGGCAATACCATATTGTCACAACAACCCACAATAGCAATGCCTCACAGGACAATAATACGACAGCAATAGAAATTTGGCCACACACGACCTAAATGCATAAAAAGGAATTATACATACCTTATGATTTTGACGTCTCATCTTGGACTTCTTCCAAGGGCTGAAATAAATGTGGGTATTTGGATCGCATATTCTCTTTCGCTTCCCATGTCATTTCCTCTCGACTGTTATTTCTCCACAGAACTTTAATTGAGGCCACTTCTTTGTTTCTAAGCCTCCGTACTTGCCTATCTAATATGGCAATGGGTATTTCATCATAAGTTAACTTTTCTGTCACTTGAATAACATTCACTGTGACGATCCTTGTAGGATCTCCAACACACTTCCGAAGCATCGAGACATGAAATACTGGATCGACTGACTCCAAATCTGGAGGTAGATCTAGCTCATATGCCACTTTGCCTATTTTGCATATAATCTCAAAGGGTCCGATATACCGGGGACTGAGCATCCCCTTTTTGCCAAATCTCATAACGCCTTTCATTGGCGACACTTTCAAGAATACCCAATCCTTAACTTAGAACTCTAAGTCCCTTCGACGATTATCTGCATAGGCCTTCTGGCGACTTTGAGCCGCTAACAATCTATCTTGTATAAGCTTGACTTTCTCTATTGCTTGCTGGACCAAATCTGGCCCTATCAACTTGGCTTCTCCGATTTCAAACCACCCAATTGGGGATCTACACTTTCGCCCATATAGAGCCTCATACGGTGCCATTAGAATGCTAGAATGATAACTGTTATTGTAAGCAAACTCAATGAGTGGCAAATGGTCATCCCAATTTCCTCCAAAATCTATCATACATGCCCGTAACATATCTTCGAGAGTCTGAATAGTACGTTCAGCTTGCCCATCGGTCTGGGGGTGAAATGCCGTGTTTGGCGCACTTGGGTCCCTAAACCTTCTTGGAAAGATCTCCAAAACTTGGCTGTAAACTGAGTTCCTCTATTGGAGATAATAGATACTGGAACACCGTGGAGTCTCACTATCTCTTTAAGATAAAGCTTGGCATAATCTTTTGCCACATAGGTCGTCCTGACCGGTAAGAAATGAGCTGACTTTGTGAGTCTATCCACAATCACCCATATGGAATCATACTTACGTCGAGAACGGGGTAGCCCTATAATGAAATCCATATTAATCACTTCCCACTTCCAAGTCGGGATTTCTATAGCTTGCAATAAGCCACCCGGCTTTTGGTGTTCTATCTTCACTTGTTGGCAATTAGGACACTGAACCACGAATTCCGCTACGTCTTTCTTCATCCCATTCCACCAATATATAGCCTTAAGATCATGATACATTTTCGTCGCTCTGGGGTGAACGGAGTAACGGGAACAATGAGCTTCTCTCAAAATCTGATGGCGTAGACCTGCCACATTGGGAACACATAACCTTCCTTGACATCGGAGAATTCCGTCTTCCGAAATGTCAAATGATGACTCCTCCTTCTGAGGGAGTGTATCTCTGTACTGCATTAGCATGGGATCCTCAAATTGTCGCTCTTTTACTTCCGCTACTAACAATGAAACTGCTGAATTCTGAATAGTAGCTCCGCTGCTACCTGAGTCCACCACTCGGACTCCTAGGTTAGCTAACTGCTGAAGATCACGGGCCATCTCTTTCTTTTCTAGTCGTACATCACTTAGACTTCCCATCGACCTACGGCTAAGAGCATCAGCCCCAACATTTGCCTTTCCGGGGTGGTACAGGATTTCAACATCATAGTCTTTTAGCAACTCTAGCCATCGTCGTTGCCGCAAATTCAACTCTTTCTGCTTGAAGATGTACTGGAGACTCTTATGATCTGTATAAATATCCACGTGGACACCATATAAGTAATGTCTCCATATCTTTAAAGCATGGACCACCGCGGTCAATTCTAAGTCATGGGTAGGATAATTCTGCTCATGTTTTCGTAATTGTCTAGAAGCATACGCAATCACCTTACCATTTTGCATCAATACACAGCCTAGCCCGACACCTGAAGCATCACAATAAATAACATATCCTTCCAATCCCTCTGGAAGTGTCAAGACTGGGGCTGAAGTCAGTCGGTCTTTCAACTCTTGGAAACTACGCTCGCAAGCATCTGTCCATTGAAACTTAGCTGACTTCTGAGTCAACTTGGTGAGCGGTGCAGAAATAGAAGAGAAATCCTCAACAAATCTTCGGTAATAAGCTGCTAAGCCCAAAAAGCTACGAACCTCCGTAGGGGTCGTGGGCCTTGGCCAAGTCTTTACTGCCTCAATCTTTTGGCTATCCACTCGAATGCCGTCAGCTGCAACAATGTGGCCCAGAAATGCCACTGAGTTCAACCAAAACTCGCATTTGGAAAACTTCGCAAATAACTCTCGAGTTCGAAGAACTCCAAGGACAATACGCAAGTGATCCGCATGTTCTGCCTCGGATCTAGAATACACTAGGATATCATCGATGAATACAATCACGAATAAATCCAGAAAAGGCCTGAATACATTGTTCATTAAGTCCATAAACACTGCCGGTGCATTAGTTAGCCCAAACGACATTACTCGGAACTCGAAATGGCCATATCTTGTTCTGAAAGCTGTCTTAGGGATATCTTTCTCCCTAACTCTTACTTGGTGATACCCGGACCTCAAATCAATCTTTGAAAACCATTTGGCTCCTTGCAATTGATCAAATAAATCATCAATCCTCGGGAGGGGATACTTGTTCTTAATTGTCACTTTATTCAATTGCCGATAATCAATGCACATTCTCAAGGAGCCATCCTTCTTCCGGACGAACAATACGGGTGCTCCCCACGGGGATGAACTAGGCCTAATGAAGCCTTTATCAAGCAAGTCCCTCAATTGCTCCTTCAACTCTTTCAATTCTGCGGGTGCCATTCTATATGGAGAAATAGATATAGGTGTGGTTCCTGGCAACACATCAATGGTAAAATCAATCTCCCGTTCGGGAGGAAGGCCTGGAAGCTCTTCCGGGAACACATCCGGAAATTCGTTCACCACTGGAACTGACTGTAGAGTCGGCAACTCAGCTTCTACATCTTGAACTCGTACTAGATGATAAATGCACCCTTTTGTGATCATCTTCCTTGCCTTTAGATAGGAAATAAACCTACCTTTTGGTGATGCCACATTCCCTTTCCATTCCAAGACTGGTTCTCCCGGAAACTGGAAACGAACCATCTTCATTCGGCCATCAACATTTGCATAACAAGAAGCCAACCAATCCATGCCCATAATAACGTCAAAATCTACCATTTCTAGCTCATGTAAATCAATCATGGTACGACGATCACAAATCACAATCACACAATTCCTATATACTCGGCTAGCTATTACCGATTCACCCACGGGTGTAGACACCTCGAAAGGTTTGATAGACTCCGGCTCAATTATAAATCGACCCGCAATGTATGGAGTAACATATGATAATGTGGAGCCCGGATCAATCAAAGCATATACATCATGAGAGAATACCGATAATATACCTGTGACCACATCAGGAGAAGACTCAAGATCTTGGCGTCCAGCCAAAGCATAAATACGGTGCTGAGGACCGCTAGTACTGGGAGCTCTGCCTCTACCTCTACCATGGCCGACTGGCGCATATGAACCTGGCCCCGTTGGGCGTACAGATGCTGATGATCCGGCTGCCGACCCTGCTGGCTGGGTCCTACCTCTACCCTGTACTGAGGGGCAATCACGCATGATATGGCCTGGTTGACCACATGAATAGCAACCATCCGAGCCCAATCGGCATCGACCCCAATGCAACTTCCCACACTGGGAACATCGTGGTACAGGTGGTCTTGACTGGCCTTAATCACCTCTAAACTGAGACCCCGAATAGCCCTGACTCGGCTCGGAACGAGTAGATCTGTCAAATCTCTGCCCCATGAACTGTGGAGGTGTGCTGGTCATAGAATAGCCTGAATGGCTGGGAAACTGCTGTCTGTGTCCGCCCCTAGACTCGCTCCTCGAACCCGAAGGTCTGGCCCTCTTGTTATGGCCCCTATCCTGCTCACGTTCATTTCTCCGCTGCTGTAGGTGTTCCTCTAATTCCTAAGCATGTGCCTGAATGTGTGAAATATCCATGCCATCCTGAAGGGACGCAGTTAAACATTTATCCATCAAGTGTGGCCCTAGTCCTTTCACAAACCGGTGCACCCGATCGCCCATATCCGCTACCATGGCCGAAGCATACCTAGCCAAGGAATTGAAGCGGAGACTATACTCTGTATCACTCATGCTACCTTGCCTCAAATTCAAGAATTTATCGGCCCTAGCTCGCCGAACTTCCGGAGGCATATAATGACGGAGAAAAGCATCAACAAACTCTTGCCATACCGGTGGAGGTGCATTGGCTCCTCGCGAAGCCATCCAAACCGTATACCACTGGATTGAGACATCCCTCAATCTATATGACGCTAGCTCCACCGATTCGGTGTTTGAAGCATGTATCAACCGGAGCATCCTTAGCATACCATCAATAAAGTCCTGGGGATCCTCCTCCAGTTTCGACCCAAAGAATTCCGGGGGTTTCAAAGCAATGAAGTCACGGGCCCTTGCACTAACAGCCCTGCGCTTGGCCTCTGAGTCTGGGCCGCAACCAACTGAGTCAAAAAATTAATGGCCTCTCTCACGTCTTGGCTCGAAGCATCCGGTGGAGGAGCTGGAGCTGGGGCTGAGGCTCCCACGTGCTCCTCAGTAATAGGCACTGTCTGGGAGGACTAAGATTGAGCCGCACTCTGGGAATCATCTTCCTCTACTACCGGTGACGGTGCTCTTTCAGCCCACTTTTCTGCCACCGTCTTGCCCTTTCGGGTTGCTGTAGCCTTTTTCTTTCTAGGCATCTCTGAAATACACAACACACGATTTAGGAACAAGAATTTCTTACATCATAGCTCTATCGCACGATTCTTATGAAGAAAGAAGGTCATACATTCCTAAAATGTCCGCAGCTATCGTTTATAAGTGTGGCGCGCAACACACCCATAACCAAGACTCTACTAGACACGGCTCGTAGACACATCCTAGGACTGAACTGCTCTGATACCACTTTTGTCACGACCCGGCTAGGGGGCCGCGACGAGCACCCGGTGCTACCCCACCCGAGCACCCCCGTATCGTACATAACATAACATCTAGGTGAACCATAAGTCAATTCGTGCTTTTCTTATCGTTAATCATATTGATCCCATTAGACGATCATCATCATTTAACATATCATAGGCATCTATGCCACATCATAAGTACAAGGCCGACGAGGCCAACAAAAGATATACAAAACATGGGCCGACATGGCCGAACATCTCTACCCACATACACATGACTACGAGCCTCTAAGAGTATGACATATCGTATGAGCGGGACAGGACCCCGCTATGCCCATAATTATATACACAAAAGAATAAGTACCCAAAAGCTACGGCTCCGAAAGAAATGGAGCTCTGCTATGCAATCTCTGAATAAGCAGCTATGGATCAAGTCTTTCTCCCTGTGCACCTGCGGGCATGACGCAGCGTCCACAAATAAAAAGGACGTCAGTACGAAGAATGTACTGAGTATGTAAAGCAT
This sequence comes from Lycium barbarum, assembly GCF_019175385.1. Taxonomy (NCBI): domain Eukaryota; kingdom Viridiplantae; phylum Streptophyta; class Magnoliopsida; order Solanales; family Solanaceae; genus Lycium; species Lycium barbarum. The sequence continues at coordinate 87,972,766 of NC_083341.1, forward strand.
GATCAACATCAATATAGCAGCATAATAGATATCATATGAAGATAGCATAGAAGGGGAGACAGTCATAATAATACTCGTACCATACTTGTGCTCATACTCGTATACATGCCCCTATTCGCATTCATATACATAGTCTTTTCACATTCATATTCATATTATATACATAGCCATACACTTATATACATACATTGCGTACCCGACCCTAAGGCGCGGTGTTTCGTACGTACTTGGCCAACCAAGGCTCAATGTTATTTCTACCTGGACCTACCAAGGCTTCAGGGTTATCCGTACCATCTGCAGACGTGTGCGCGCGTTACGTAATCATATACATACATACATATATACATCCATATACCTATATTCTACCCGGCATTATAAGCTCGGGGTGTCATTATAGGCCTTCATAGGCACATGTGAATATAATAGCCCGTAGGCACCTTTAGCATCATTATTATTATCATCGTCATCACTATCATCGTCGTTTTCGCTACATCTCTATCTTATGATTACTCGTCAATGGGGTGCGTAGTACATTCGTAGCACGTATCAAGGGTCGTGAGCTTATGAGCTCGGAATATCAATCATTTGGAGACAACATACTCATTTAGAGGAATTAGGAATATGGCCAAAGAATCATGCCTTATGAAAGAAGGGTTAGCCTCACATACCTTTCCGTCGAACTATTCTACACTTGCACGTTCCCTCCCAATGCTAGCGTTTATACCTTCATTAATATCATAACAATGACCATTAGTCATTCACATTATCCACATTATCTAGATTCCTCAATTTGCCTCTAATTCACCCACATTCATGGTCACAACACCCATCTTCGTCCATTCGTCTAAAGTGTTTAGTTCATGATCTTAATACCATTTATAACACATTCATATCACAACACAACAACATTCATAACTCAATTCAAACTATTTCTCAAAATGTCACTATTCATCAATCATGACCTAGTTGACCACATTTTCTACAATCCATGTATTTTAATTCTCCAATACCTTAAACATCTTGTAAAAATCATGAATCTTACCTTAGAAGTTGTAGGAACAAGCTTTGGTTGATAATACTCCTCTTTGAGCAAAACCCTAGTTTTTCTCCATTTTGATTTCTTGACTTGGATGATCCTTGATGATTCCCTTATCCTTGATTCACTTTTCTTAATGTTATGGATGACTTAAAATCCTTGGAAACTCATATAATAAATGTAGAGAGAAGTTTTAGAGAGAAGTGGTGTAATGTTGTAATGAAATAAAATAAGTCTTGATCCTCATATTTAATGAATTGGAAAATCTGTGCTGGGTGAACAGTGGTTGTCCATGGAGGTTTACGGTCTGTATTCCACTTTACGGACCGTCCCTCGTGGTCGTTTTTAAGCTTAAGCAGCACCAGAGACTTTGGCCTGCATGCATGGTGATTTACAACCATGGTTTACGGGACGTAAATCACTTTACGGTCCGTCCACCAGGTTGTATTATACCTTTTCCTCAGCTGGCAAAAAGTTGAAGTTTAGCATGCCAGTTTACGACCTGGAAGTTTATGGACCGTATACCAGTTTACGGTCCGTATTTGCACTTTACGACCACTGGCAGACAGCTGAAGCCTTTGCATGGCAGTTTACGGACCGTATTGCACTTTACGGTCCGTATTTTGCAATATACGACCACTGGGCAGTTTTGCCAACTTTCAATTCTTTTCATTTCTCCACTTTTCATTCCAATCATCCACATCCCTTTACATACATTTCCCATGAAACATTATACACTCGCACTCCTCGCACACATCATTAGTTCATTTACTTGCGTACCAACGGGAAATTTTCCGAGGTGTAACACCAAAGATCTATGTACATTGACTGTCGATGAGCTCGTCGGAAACCTTAAGACATATGAGATGAAGATGTCTATGAAGAAGGAAGAAAAGAATGAAATCAAAAAAGAAAGGAGCCTAGCTCTCAAAGAGGCTGGGGAAGACTCAAGTGATGATGAATCAAAGTTGGCATATCTTACACGGAGATTCCATAAATTGATTTAGAAAAATGGTGGAATCCAGAGGATGGGAAGCTTTAGAAAGAATCTCAAAGAAAATGAATATTCTTGCCATAGGTGTGGAAGACCCGGTCACTTTGCTAAAGAGTGCCCTCTAAACAAGCAGGACAGCGATAACAGAACTGCAAGAAAGAACCAGTTTCCTAATAGAAAGTTCAGAAGAAAGGAAGCTGCCATTGCTATGATAAAACAAGCACTTGCTACGCTGAGGGACTCTTCCAGTGAGTCTAAAGAAGAAGATGAAAAAAGGAACACATCAATGGTGGTCATAGAAAATGAAGCCTCCAAGTATGAGTCAATTTTTGCACTCATGGAAAAATCACACTCAGATGATAGTGATGAGAGTAATAAAGATGCGGAGGTAAATCTTCATGAGGTAAAGAAGAACCTGAAAGCCTACTCTCAAAATAAACTCAGGTCGCTGTCAGGCATGCTAATTGATGCATATCATGCCCTTGTCGCTGAGAAAGGTGCACCTCGTTCATAAAATTAGTGATTTTGAACTCGAAAGAGACAAGATGTTGGTGTCAATTGGAGATATGAGGGAACAAGTTGATGAGCCTAATCAACTGAATATTATGCTGGAAAAGGAATTGAAAAGGGATACAAAAGTGTATCTTAAAGGAAAGGATGAAGCCAGTAGAGCTCACTTGGAACTCAAAGATGAACTCAAAAAAGCAAAACTGAGCTCACTTGAACTTGAAGATGAACTCAAAAAAGCAAAAATGAGTCTTATCACTGAGATTGAGAGAAGCAATCAGTTAAAGTAAGACTTGAATTGAATCAAGTTTGATCTTGACAGAGCTCTCAAGTGGACATGGTCTTCTGATGTGATCATTTCTATGTACAAAGGTAAGGCAAGTAATAAAGAAGGAAGTGGTTTTGTGAAAGAGAAGACCCCCTAAAATTCCCACATCAAGAATGTCTCCACCACTGAAAATTGCTTGTGCACCCATTGTTGACAAGCAGGACACTACAAGGAGTCTTGCAAAGTAAGAATAAAATCAGTTAAGAGGAACAAAGAGTTTATCGCAAGGAGAGTAGGTTTAGGTACAAAATAAAGTGGTTCTCAAAAGAAAGGACCTCGGAAGGAGAAAGGGAATGTGCTGCCTGTTTGGGCAAAAAGGACCCTGATCCATCCTTTCTATAATTATAAGGGACCCAAGCTGGTTTAGGTTCCCAAATCCAAACACTGACATTTTGTGTAGGCTGAGGAGAGAGAGAAGAAAGGAAATAGTTAATTAATCTTCTGAGTTAACTTGAGAAGTCTCTCCTTAAAGCCTTCACGATAGGATATGTGTCTTTGTCATCTAATAGAAGGGACACATCTTAATATCAAAAGCTGCAGTTCAAAATTCAATCACTCCAAGGGAAGCAAGAACGAAGATAAGCAAGAGGAAAAAGCAGGGTATGAAAATGCTGGGTCAAAAGGTGGATGTGACAGAAAATGGGTTATGCACACATGAGAAGTATAGTACAGCGCATGAACAAGTTCGAGTTTTCAGAATTGCTGCTCCGCACTGTCAAGATTGTGTAGAGACCCGGTCTCCCTGTGACTCAGGTTAGTAGTTCTCTCATCACTCTCATATGTCTCTTAACTACTTATTGTACCAAGTCGGTCAAGTGTCTCCCACCTCAAAAGTCAATCTGGTTCACATCTCTTTCCCACTGCTAAATACTTCTTAGTGTGACATACTAATATCTAACCAAAGCAAAATAGTTCCTGTGTCATCATCCTCATATGGTCCAACCTCCTCAGACCAAAATACCAGCGACTCTGTTTCTCTTGGAGGCGGTAACCGTAGAACCTGGGGGAAATCCATATCTCTGTCCGAGTTGTTTTGCTCAAGTCAACAACACTACTCCATCGATAGTGCTGAAAATTCATACCTATCAATATCAAACTCATCCCTTTGGAAACAAAAGGTTCTTTTTGGAATGATGATCGATACAAGACTTGGGAAGGAGACCGGAATGAAAGAATTGATGGAAATGTTGGAATTTCAAAATTGGACTCATCTTTTTACACCACCGACTCCTGGCGTATATGAAACTGAAGTGGATGAACTGTATGAAAACCTATGTCACCTTGATAATAGCACATTGGCTCTAACAGTGAATGTGATAGATTTTGTTTTGAATGAATCAACACTAGCAAAAATTTTGGGAGTACCAGCTGTAGGGATAAGGGATGTGACTGGAAGAGCTTCCATCTTCTTCGAAATATGATTGTAAAAAATGGATCGTCAACTTGCATAAAAAAACTCTTCAAAAGAGAGATCCAGCCTGTTTATCAACTAGTCCTTGAATTTGTGGACAAAGTACTCATACCAAGAACTGGAGGAAGTGCTAGCGTCACTCCGGCACATTTAGTTCTCATGGAAGCTTTATCAGCTTTTGAACCGATCAATCTACCAGCCATCATGATTGGACAAATGATCAAAGCAGTGCGCATTAGGGAAGATGAACCTGGTCTTTCCTATGGATTCTTCTTGACAAAAGCACTGGGGCACTTCAACCTAAGAACTGGAAAAGCAACTGTAGGAACAGCAGAGAACACACTCTCTATGGATAATCTAGAACATTGCGAATATGTCACTGAAGGAACGGGTTCCACCATCTGTGTCCTGACCAAAGCCCTAAAGGCTGTAATTACGAAATTGAATAACTTAAGGCTGAGAATGCTCTCCTGAAGGATCAACTGAAAGCAAGAGTGGAAGAACTCCAGCACTAAATGCTTCAGGATCAGGGTGAAATTATTGATAGAATTGATGGGATTCTTCACGATCTAAATCATTCCCAGTAACCCACTCCTAAGCAAAATCTTCCCAGTCCCCATCATTCCTTTCCTTTGTTGTCTAGTTCTGTGCTGCTATGTGGTGGTCTATTTTTCTATCTCCTCCTATTGGTACAATAGTAGTTGATTTAACATATGTCTGTACTGTTTAAACTATTATCTATCATGTGATCACTCTTTGTTCTAGCTAGCTTGCTCTAAATTACACTGATCCCTGTCAATTACATTGTGGCTATGTGGTGGTACATTTGACCTTCTTACTCGCTGTGCCTTAGTTATTTTTGATAATGCCAAAAGGGGGAAAATTGGTTGATGTAGTTGATGCGTTGGTGATTAAGTGAAATGATGAGAGTATGCTGAAATGAGAAAGTAATGTATGTGTGTGGTGATAAAGGGGGAATGTGTGAGGTGATTAAGGGGGAAGACATGTCGAATAATTGTGCTGAAAATTCACAACTATGGGAAGATGTGCTGAGCAAGAGAGAAGAACTGGAAGACTGATATGTGATGCTATTGTGGCATTTTTTTGTCTTCCAGTTGAAATTGGTATTACGTTGCTAGCATATTCGCAGAGGAGGCATTAGGAAGCTGGTTCTCAGGGGGAACATCATCTATAAGTTTGTCATCATAAAAAAAGGGGAAATTGATAAGCTCAAGTACATTCGTGTTTTGATGATTTTCAAACTAATTCAGAACCAGATAGAGACCTGGTCTGTGATTTGCTCTCTATGCACCTTGTACAATAAGCAGAGACAGCTGCAAAGCTGAGCTACTCACTGCACAAGTATATCAGTTGAGCTGGCCCATACTTTAGGTCAAATATTGAATGAGTGGTCTCTATCTATCTCACATGCTTCCCACTATATATACAATATGTTCCAGCATATTGTGCATCACTTGGAGAACCTAAAAGTCACTCAAAAGGTGCAGCCGTCACAAGACACTCCAAGTGTTCAACAAAGCTAATCTCAAATTGAAGGATCTATTCCAACACCGAAGATGCTTTATTCTCTTAGTTTGCTTTAAGCTTTGTTTATGTGCTTTAACTTGTAAACTTATTCTTCTCTTATAAGAAGCTATTGTAGGTATTTAAAATTCTTAGTAGTTGTTAGGCAGTTTACCTTTCAATCTATTAAGTGGTACCCTTGGCTAGTGTGTACTCTAAGGTGTATTAGTTGGGTTGGCTAGAGGTAGTTAACCTTAGTTTCTTTGGCTAGAGTTAGTCAATTGGAGGTGTTTGCAAAGGTTGAGGGACTACGAGAGCTAGTCTTAAGTTGCTACTATTGTAAGGGTTGAGGGATTATGGGAGTTAGTTCCTAGCTTACAATAGGTTGTAATATGAAGTTGCTCGTGCAGTGGATTTGAAATCCTATAGGGGTAGGTCATGGTTTTTAATCCATTGAGCAAGGAGTTTTCCACGGTAAAAACAGTGTCTTCTTTACTTACTGCATTGTACAAGGAAACCGGTACACAACCAAGTCCCTCATATACTATTGGTAGACGCACGACCTGCAATAAAATTCTTCTTGAATTCCCTCCAATTGTGTGACTAACCAATCAAACCCAACATTTGAAATCAGAACCAGACAAAATCAATTAAAGAAAATGCAGAAAAGCAAAGAGAGAGAGGGGTAACCTCACCTTTGAGGTTGATCAACGGTGGTGTAGATGCGAGAGGGCAAGAACATTAATTGCTCTTGGCCAAAATGGCTTGGCAACTCTAGAAAAAGTAAGACGTACATTGTTTTTATGCCATTATTGGCAAAGATGATGGAGAGAGTACACAAGCGGCGTTAGGGTTATGAAACCCTCTTTCAATATAACAACATAGATGTATTGTATATCTGAGGGTCATTTGGTTTAAGTGTATAAGAATAGGAATTGAGCGGGGCCGACTGAAAGAAAGGAATGGGCTACGGTCCAATTAAAATTGAATCAATCAGTTAAAAGAGAAAAATGGCTAAATGGTGCAAATGTGGTCACAATTTTAAAAAAGTTAAATTAAACAAGTTATTTCAGTCAGGGTTGTCTGGAAAACAACTTGTCATTTCAGTTATAGCCTAATTAAAAGTGCAGAAGCTAATTGATCATTTAAATTATGATCTCATTTAACACATAAAAAAAATCGACAATTTATATTTTAGCCGTTTTGAAAGTAATTGCAATTAGAGCCAACTAAATTGTAAAATTTGAGACGTAATTGATTACTTATTTAATTAATCAAATTTCTTGATTTAATAGAGTAAAATATTTATCCTTTAACCGTTATATAGTTTTAAACAATTAATCAAGTAATTGTTTTCACTATTTTGAATTAAAACCTTGATGGATACGTTTGAAATTCTTAAAAAATATACTGAATATACAATATGATATAAAGCAGTATACTTGATGATATTTTCCCAAATGAAATGGCAAAAATGTCACTGAAATAATTTTTAAAACATTTTTTACTTGTAAAATGTATATTCCACTCCGTTTGTGACTCAAGAACTCCGAATAATTATATAAAATTATTGAAGGGAAAAAATTAGGTGTCAACAATTTCCCCTTCATTGTTCAGGGATGGCTTTTCCATCCTTGATCATCGAAATTTGACTAACCTGATTTTTTACCGACCAATTCAAAATACTTATCTTTTTATGCGATTTTCAAAATTGTGGTTGGACCATGGTTTCTGGGTTTCCTATATATCTCAGAATTTATGAGAATTCAGGTCACTTGTAGTTTGACTCAATTAAACTTGTAATGCAATTCTTATAAAACAATCCTGAAACTTCCCGTGTAAAACTGAAAGTCCCGGAATGGTCTGTCGGAATGTGACCGACTCTCTAGTATTGGGTCCGCCTACATATCCCCGATTTTAAGAATCAGGTCACCTATAGTTCGACTCAATTAGTAGAAAAGGTTTTCTCTTATGAGGGAATTCCTTTGCACTTCCCGGTATGTGTGTGACCGGTTGCGGCATTTTGAAATAACAAAAAGCAAAGTGAAAAAGAAAAAATTCAAAATCAATTTTGTGGCTGAGTGTGGTGTGGAGTGGTCTTCAACTTTTTCCTAGAGGGCTTGACTCTCATGGCACCCTATCTAGACCGGCTACCAAAAATAAAGTTCCACGTTTGCTCCGCATGTGTCTGGATTTGGTTTGATCAACCTGTTCCTTCTTTGGCTGCTTCAGACCTTCTATCATTTGCTGGGTAGCATTATGGTTGACCGTATTGGATCCATTTGGTTTTCTATGGGTGACCCTCTTGGCACCGTTTGATTCGAATGACCTTCTTGGTCTTGTGTGTTTTGTCTTACCACCCTTGTGTGGTTTCAATTATATGGCCTTCTCGGCTAACTATTAAGAAATTGGTGACCTTCTTGGCTCCGTTTGAATTGGTTGACCCTTTTGGTCATTGCTTCCATGAAATGGCCCTCTTGGCATTTTATTTGAATAACCCTTTTGGCGTTGGTTTGAACGAATGAACCTTTTGGCATTTGTTCGAATGAATGGCCCTCCTGGCATTTGATGTGAATGACCCACTTGACATTTGATATAAATGGCCCTCTTGTCAATGTTTGATATGAATGGTCTTCTTGGCAATGTTTGATATGAATGGCCCTCTCGGCAATGTTTGATATGAATGACCTTCTCGACAATGTTTGATATGAATGGCCCTCTCGGCAATGTTTGATATGAATGGCCCTCTCGGCAATGTTTGTATGAATGGACCTCTCGACAATGTTTGATATGAATGGCCCTCTCGGCATATTTTATATGAATGGTACTCTCGGAAATGTTTGATAAAAATGGCCCTCTTGGCAATGTTTGATGTGAATGGCCCTTTCGGCAATGTTTGTATGAATGTCCCTCTCGGCAATGTTTGTATGAATGTCCCTCTCGGCAATGTTTGATATGACTGGACTTCTCAGCATGTTTGAGATGAATGGCCCTTTTGGAAATGTTTGTATGAATGGCCCTCTTGGCATGCAAATGTTTGAATGACAGATATGGCCCTTTAGCTAGGTTGTCTTTATTTCATCTTTTATGTCGGTTGTGACTCTCTTGGTCATGATATTCTTTTTCATTCGTTGTGTGATCCTTCAACATGATGATTTCATCCTTATGACATTTCTCTCATTATAGCCCCCTTGGCTCGATTGTGCTGCCCTTGTGGCACTTTTGTCCTTTTGTAGCCCTCTTGGCTAAATTGTGCCACCCTTTTGGAACTTTTTTCCTTTTGTAGCCCTTTTGGCCAGATTGTGCTGCCCTTGTGGCGCTTTTATCCTTTTGTATCCCTTTTGGCTAGATTGTACTGCCCTTGCAGTGTTTTTTGTCCTTTTGTAGCCCTCTTGGCTAGATTGTGCCGCCCTTGTGGCATTGTTTGTCCTTTTGGAGCCCTCTTGGCTAGCTTGTGTCGCTCTTGTGGTGTTTTTGTCCTTTTGTATCCTTCTTGGCTAGATTGCGTACTTAGTGTGGATCGGGATTTCCTTCGACGAGCCATTTCTTACATGTTTTATCATTATGTGCAAACAAGGTTAGCAGAATAAATTATCGTCCTCCTGACGACACTGCGGAACCTGTATTCATAGAAAGAGTGTTAGTTTTCTATGAGGTTGATCCATGTCGTCGACTCCTGTCACGTCTTTCCTTTGCTTTCTTGGTTGCGCTATTGGTAACGATCCTCTTGGATTCTCTTGGGTTCGGTAGTATGAGAGATGAATTTGTCTTAAAGTAAATGCAGTAAAAAATTTCAAAGCGTTGATCATAAGCTTTTCAAAATGTTTGATTGTAAAAAGGAATATAATTTCGAAAAGTATTTGTGTTGTTGTCATGACATGTGTATTTGACCGAGAATCTTTAATTGTCCGCGACATCTTACGGCGGAATCTGGCTTTATCCGGTGGAATTTTTGAGACCCTCTCTAAAATTTTGCCCCAAATTGAGTTTTATGTCGGCGAACTCTCGTGCTGCATTGTAGTGAAGGAATTTTTGAGATCATCTCAAAATTTTTCTCCAGTTGAAGGCTTTTTCGGCTGATTCTTATGGCGAATTGTTGCGGAGGAATTTTTGTGATCCACTCAAAAATTCTGGCCCAGTTAAAGAGGTATTGGCGAACTCTCGTGCCAACTCTAAATTTTGGAATTTTTGTGGTCCATCTCAATAATTCTTTCCTTGTGGCTTCCTAGGGGTTTCTTGGGTTTTTTGACTTGTATTCTTAGCTCAAGAAGCGCCTACGTATCCTGTCGCAGCAGGAATCGGGTCGAACGTAATTCAAAATATAATAATGTGACTGTGTCCTAGATAGACTTCCTACATATCCAACCTTAGGAAATCAGGTCATATCGTGGTTCATATTACAAGGAAATCATTTGGGTTTCTATCTATTACCAAAGGAAGACCAAATCCGATATGGATTTCTACGTATCTCTGCCATAAGATATAGGTCTTAATGTAGTGATTACAAGCAAAAGTATGATTAAAAATTGAAAAGCGTGTCTTCACGCGTAGTATCTCTTAATTGCGTCTGAACTGATTTCTTTGGGCAATTTTTGACCATCCATTTCGACTAAAATCACTACTCTTCCGGACAGTACCTTGCGGACCACGTACGGGCCTTGCCAGTTGGGTGCGAACTTTCCTTTGTACTCGTCTTAGTGCCGGAACACTAGCTTGAGTACTAGTTTTCCTATTTGAAAAAGTCGAGCTCTGACTCGCTTGTTGAAGGCACGAGCCATCCTTTGTTGGTATAAATAGGTCGTCGCATACGACGATCATTCTTTTCTCGTCAATCAAAGCCAGTTGCTCGTATCGATTTCAGACCCATTCTGCATTGTCCAACTCTGCTTCTTGCATGATTATGAGTGACGATATTTCCACCTTGGCGGGTGTCACGACCCAATTTCACTAAGTCATGCGGGCACCTACCATTTCCCACCTCGGTAGGCGAATCCTTTCCCAAATCATCAATTCAAACCACAATAAAGTAAATCGAGCAGAATAACTAGAAGCATGAATCATAAATAATCATTAGTGCGGAATATAAATATAATCCCCAAGGAACTGGTCTAACTCGTACAAGAGCAACTAAGTAATGTATAGAAAACACAAGTCTCAACTGCTAAACACATCTATCTGAATGGAAGAAATAAAGACAGGGATAGAGGAGTCTCCGGGCAGCTACTCTTCCGATGCTCACCCTAGATACTCGCAAGCTAGGCTTCGAAAATCAGTCTCAGGAAGTGGAAGTGGAAGTGCCTGTCACAAAACTCTACATCCCAAAAAGTAGTGTAGGAAGGTAGCATTAGTACAAACAACACGTATTGAATAGGCATCATAGGCCGACAAAAGGCAGTTAACATATATAAGAAAGAGACTGAAGAATGGACATGCTCACAATCAGGTATACACACCACACAGTCCAAGAATAACAACTTAAGTACATAAGATCAATAACCGAATCATAGCCTATGGTGAAGCACCTAAACACAAGTCTTGCCAAGTTTCCCACGATCTCTAAGAATAACCATAAACACTAGTACAACCAACAATGTTACTCCGTAACCTCAAGTCTCAACCTAGGAGAAAGTCTCAACTCCTCGAGTCCATCAATTCCCAAATATCTATTAAACAAGCACACAGTGATCTCAAGTCAGTAACCAACAAGGAAGTCAATGTTCACGAGCACCGTAAAATACGATAAATAACCACTACTAGAAATCAGATGTATGAGTGAATGAAATATGAATGCAATGATACACACACGCTTCGGGCGGAAATATCTTGTCGCCTTGACAGTCATGACCCATGGGGGACCGATGAAGTCCATGTACCTGCTGCGGCGCACAGCTCGATCCAAGTCAGTGTTGCGGAACGTGCAACCTTATCCCAGTCAGTGTTGCGGTACGTGCAACCCGATCACAGTCAGTGTTGCGGTACGTGCAACTCGATCTAAGCAAGTATTGCAGAACTTGAATCCCGATCAAATATATGTATATATATATATATGTGTGTGTGTGTGTGTTGCGGCGCACAACCTGTTCCAAATATATGAGTATGAATGCATGCATGATATCAATGCCAACAAGAGTATATCAATTACAACCGTGCCACCCATGGACACATATCCCAACATCAAGATCAATATCAATTCCTTCCTCTTCACAAGTCAATATCCAATAACTGAGAGGTACGGGTTCACAACCATGAATAAGTCACTAAGTATTCATATAAGAGTATCATGAAAGATGAGATTGAGTACACTGCATAATATCAATGAATGAACATATCTAATTAATCATGCCACCCATGGACACATATCACAATAACAGTCTCAATATCATAGCTTTTCTTTCCTTCCCAACAACATCAACACATGATAAAATGTGATCTCCAAATCATAAGGTAAATCACTAAGCAACAAGTCTGGAATCACTCACGTGGCTACCAACCAATAAATCACAACAAGGAAATAACTCAATAGAACACAACAAGGCGACAAGCCATAGTCAACAACAATATCAGCCTAAGCATTCCATCCTAACTTCATACCTGAAGGCGTACATGCTTTCTCCAACAATCACTAACTCTACATATGATTCGCTAACCGAAGTCTGACCAAAGGTAAGCCGTAACCTACCTGGAATGCCAAACAGGAGCCATGAACAATCAAACCTTAGCCTTGCTCTTTCTTTGCGCTTCCAAATACTCAAAATCTAACCATTTTCGAATTCTACATTAGAAATCGAGAAGAACAAAACCCATGTTGCTATACTTCTAATTTATATCCCATTCTAACTATGGAAAATGGGGAAACATGCCCACAAGAGTAACAATTCTAAAGTGGAATAGGTGATTCATGCTCTGAATAATCAAAACCCACAACTCAATTGCAAGATTAACTCAAGATTAAGCTAAAATCGAAATTAAAGTGAAACCTCTAATTTTGGGTATGAACCCTAACTTTTGAATACTCATATTAATCCCTAATAATGGAAGGATTAAGCTTAACAATAATGAATTCATCAAATTCTATGGTTACACTAGTCAATTTCGTCATCAATTTCCATTTAGGAAGTCTAGAACTCATTTCAAGAAATTTTCAGAAGGACCCATCTTCCCCCTTTATTTTTAAAGATTTCGAGCATGGGTTATGGATTAAGGAATGTAAATAATAAAGTCTAAGGTTAAAGATCTTACTGAAATGAAGATTCAGTTCCTAAGCTATCTAAATCACCCAAAGTAAGCTTAGAGAGTGATGAGGGAAGTGATAGGGTTTAAGGGTTTTTAACTTAGCAATAAATAGAAATTCTGTCTCGCCATCTGCCGCAGTGGTCGGATTACCTGCTACAGCGCCTCCTGGCCCGCTGTGGTGACCAACACAAAAATCTCGACCAGCCGCCGCGAGTCCGCCTCAATGAATATCTGTCCGCCGGGGTGACTCATCACAATTTCCTCACACTCGCTACAACGGTCAGTCCCTCGCTACAGCGGGACCGCTACCACGAGCTTGGTGCTGCTGTAGTAGACACTAGACACCAGACACCAGAAAATTCTGGTTTTTGACAAGTTTCAATCTGAAATCCGACTATCACCCAAGGCCCCACATATAAAAAATAAACATGCAAACACACATAAAAACGTGCTATGATCTCATCCTAACCTCAAAATTTCCAATAGAGGTCTATTTGACCAAGTCAACCCCAGTGGCCTAACGCCAAGTTTCCAACCCAAGTCCCAAAACGCTCCCAAGTGCCTTGGAACTAAACCAAACATCCCACCAAGTCACAAACGGTCATCCAGACCTCTTGGAATCAACAGAATTCTAAAAAAAGGTCTATTTACCAAAAAGTCAACTTTGAGTCAAACATACCTCACTTAAAGGCTCAAACTTCCAAAAGTCACACTAAAACCCGCCCGATGACCTCGGGAAAGGGTCAACGGGGTAAAAGGGTCAAAAACACTACAACAACCAAACGGGTCGTTACATCAGATACCAATTTAACAATCGTTCGTCCTCGAACGAAGAAAGGAAGTATAAAAGCTGACGGTAACCAAGGAACCACTATCATAACATAACGGATATCTCCACGGCACGAAGTACGCCACAATCACTGCCCTCTCACCTTATCAGTCAAACTTCCTCTAACTTATCTAAAAGACCCAATTTCCATAATACCATACTCGAAATGCTCTCACAACTGATCCCCGAATAAAAAAGCTGCTCTTACCGGTATTCTCTGATTCGACATAACCGTACCTCTGAAAATGATTAATCGATCTCACAAACATTCCTTAAACAGTACAAACCGTTAGACATAGACACGATAATAGCCTACAATGAACCGGTATAATACCCTGATTCTGCTAACCTTTCTTTCACACTTTCTAAGCCCGTCCTTCTCACTATGATTTCTTCAAAACACATAAACACAAGCCCGAAACCATGACTTACTCTTGCCAAAGAGGAATTCTTACTTTATTCTTGAACTATACGCAATTCCATCAAAACGGATCTTACTCACAACCGACTTCTCTGGTCCCAAGTCTTCTTAAACCTTCCAATCACAAAACAGGAAGCATACCACTAAATACCGTGCCGAGCTAAGTCCGCAGGAAACCATGTGATCACTCTAAAGACCTCTTGCAACCGTAGTACCTCCTCAAATCATTACCAAGTATCGAAGAAAACCATTATAACTGTCTGAATAACTGACCCTGGTAAAATATCATCAAGTCTACTCGCAAACCCCTATAAAGCTCGGTAAACCTGTCATACCTCAAATCTGAACTGTAACCCATCGAATCTGTGAAGGTGATTCATTGGGAACCCATAAGTCCCTCTGGGAATATAGCTATTGCCCATCAAGTTCTAACCAAACAATCCTAACCCGGAATGAATCCACAACCCCTGAATACCACTAATAGCCACTCAAACTGGTTTCAACTTTTCGAAACCAATCAAAGTCCTACCACACATCTGTGGCGGCTAATTCTAATCTATTCCTCATTCATAATCAATCATGTCTGTCATCCTCTACTACAAAAGCTGAGTCCTCTCCAAGCTATCAACTAAGTACCGAAGAATTCTACCTTATGAATGCAACCTTCGAGTTTCTCAACCCTTACCAATATGCAAATCTGATACACCCCGAAGTTTCAACATAAAAACCTGTAGCCTCAATAAGAACCCTTTAACCATCGAACCCCCCCATTGCAACACCTCGATATGACCATAATAATTTCAAAAGCATCAAATCTCGCAATCTCTTGTGCCAACCTAGCCCAACTATTTTCAAGTCCTTAATATCCAAAACTACTAACCCAAGATATCCAATCAATATTACTTGTAGCATAACACACTACCATGACTACGGTCCCATCTCGAAAATATAACTCCAGCCTTCCCATAAATAGGACCTTCGCAATTCCGCTCTTTTAAAACCACACTAGCTCATCCACTGTAGAGTGGTATGAAACTATCAACCTGTGTACCACACAAGCCACTTCCTTAAGCCTTAACATATTGGTTACCTAAAATTTACTTCTCACTAGTCGATGATCACGAAACCCCAAAGATTTTCATCATATCACGTAGCCCATTTCTGTAGACTTCCTTTTATAAGTTTACTTAACATTCATACCTCATCTGAATTATGCAAGACAACAACACCCGAATCTATATAGACCCAAGTAATCCTAAAATGTTCATTATTCCTACCAATTCTCGATCAACTATACCTTTTATTGACCTTTAATTCCTCAATTTTTATCAGTTCACTCTTACCACCACCGTCTGACCATTTCTTGAAACCACTCACTATAATACAGCATAATCAGAAGTCTTGCAAACAAGCTGAGTAATTCCTGGAGATAGTAGTGTACCACACACTCTACACACTAGAGTTCCCTTAACTTACTCAACCCTAAAACTGAATACTCTCTAAATCCAGCATAACACATACACAGTCCTACTAATGTCCCCACGTATCTCCACCAAGGTGCCTTTGCTCAAATTTACTTAACTTAAATTTCAAAATGTTCTCCACAACTCGAATTTATTTAAACCTCACTATTGATTTATCACTTCAAACATCCCAATTGTCGAACCAGAATACGTCTAACCATCCGCGTGATTGTCCCTTTTATTCTATCAACTCAACCGAGTGGCGACACCAACAATAGCAGGAGCTATCCGAAACTTGCACAATAGGTACAAAGCTCTCTACCCTAATCCAGTATTAGATGCAACACAAGATAGCTCCCTAAGTACTAAAATTTACATTTGTCCAATACTAGAGTCCTTTCATTAATCAACCACTGGCTCCCACTAGCCCACGACATAACCAAACATAGCAACCCAACACTGAACCCTTATGTCTATTCTACCATGTATGACCGTAACATAACTATCAGATCAACTAGCTCTTGGTTCCACAATATCTTTGTCATTCCTCTATCACGAAGACCCCGTGAACATACCCTTTACTAATGGATCCGAACCACAGCTGCCCAACATCTTAAGTCTCCACTCGTCACAAGTAACCCTACTTTTTGATATAGAACCGACAACCACTTCACTGAAAGAACCCTCAAACAATTACCATATAGTCACGTCGATGCCCAACTTAGCCTTTCATAACCGAATACGAAATCCACTCTCGTACCAATTGTAACCTTATTCTAATAAGCACGTCAGATATCAATTATTCCCTTCCTAATAGCAGAGATTATTCTATCCACGTCCTCTTCCTTACGCGTCCGTCCCATTAACACAAAAAGTACTCATACCAAAATACCCTAAGAAAACTTACTTCGCTACACGTTTTCAAGAAAAGTCATCTTTTAAGTCCTTATTCTCAACTTCTCTTCTTTATTACACGGGTCACTATACTCTTGCCAAATTCGATGATCCTTACCGAACATATACTCATCCCCGCATATGGACATCTAATACCATACCACTGATGAATCATTGACCTGTCATTAGCACACCCGTGTCACGCAAACCATCAAAATTCCTTGACGATATTGAAACTTTTTTCCAAACCAATCATACCTCGATTGAATCATTCTTGTTAAGCCATAAATGCACTTTTGCCACTTTCGACCAACCCAACGCTGAAAAATTGGAGATTATCTGACCTTTTGCACCATATTTCCCAAGAAGTCCACACAATAACGAGTCTAACCCCTGTCCCACACAATTGAATCTTGAAGCCATAGCTAGAAACTGAACTTGGTCACACGTCTGAATCAGGATAACACCTCGTACCATATTAGCCACGGCATAACAAAACCGCTCGCATGAGAATTCAAGATCGAGCTTCCACTATTTGTGAGAGAATAAGACCAGGATATTCAGATACCAATTGAAATCAACTTGATACAAATTCGAATAAAGTAGCACGAAGGAATGAAAGAATTTGAAGTTTCCTAAATCTCCCGTTGCACCTCCCAGATAAGTACGGAGCTCATCGTACTGATTCGCAAGACTCTACTAGACATGATGTTGTACCTATAGATCGGGTAACCTAGGGCTCTGATACCAACTTGTCACTATCCAATTTCACTAAGTCGCACTGGCACCTACGATTTCCCACCTTGGTAGGTGAACCTTTTCCCAAATCACCAATTCAAACCACAATAAAGTAAATAGAGCAGAATAAGTAGAAACCTGAATCATAAATAATCATAAGTGCGGAATATAAATACAATCCCCAAGGAACTGGTCTGATTTGTAGAAGAGCAACTAAGTAATGTCTAGAAAATACAAGTCTCAACTGCTAAACACATCTGTCTAAATGAAAGAAAATAAAGACATGGATAGAGGAGTTTTCGGGCAGCGACTCATATGATGCTCACCCTAGATACTCACAAGCCAGGCTTCGAAAATCAGTCTCGGGAAGTGGAAGTAGAACCGGTCTCAGTACTCTACACTCCAAAAAGTAGTGTAGCAAGGTAGCATCAGTACAAACAACACATACTGAGAGGGTATCATAGGCCGACAATAACTACTTAACATATATAAGAAAGAGACTGAATAGACATGCTCATAATCAGGTATACACACCACACAGTCCAAGAATAACAACTCAAGTACATAAGGATCAATAACCGAATCATAGCCTATGGTGAAGCACCTAAACACAAGTCTTGCCAAGTTTCCCACAATCTCTCAAAATAACCATAAACACTAGTACAACCAATCATGTTACTCCGTAACCTCAAGTCTCAACCTAGGAGAAAGTATCTACTCCTTGAATCCATCAATTCCCAAATATATATTAATCAGGCACACGACGATCTCAATTCAATAACCAACCAGGAAGTCAATGTTCATGAGAATCGTACAATACAATAAATAATCAGTACCAGAAATAAGATGTATGAGTGAATCAAATATGAATGCAATGCAATACAATGATACATACACACTTCGGGCTGAAATATCTCGTCGCCTAAATTGTCATGACCCATGGGGGACTCGCCAAGTCCATGTACCTGCTGCGGTGCACAGTCCAATCCAAGTCAGTGTTGCAGAACGTGAAACCTGATCCCAGTCAATGTTGCGGTAGGTGCAACCCGATCCAAGTATGTTTTGCGGAACGTGTAACCCGGTCCAATATATGTGTGTATATATATATATATATATATATATATATATATATATATATATATATATATGTGTGTGTGTGTGTGTGTGTGTGTGTGTGTGTTGCGGCACGCAACCCAATCCAAATATATTAATATGAATGCATGCATGAAAACAATGCCAACAAAAGTATATCAATGACAATCGTGCCACACATAGACACCTATCCCAACATTAAGATCAATATCAATTCCTTCCTCTTCACAAGTCAATAACTAATAACTGTGAGATACAGGTTCACAACCATGAATAAGTCACTAAGCATTCATATAAAAAAGCATTATAGAAAATGAGATTTAGTACACTGCATAATATCAATGAATGAACATATCAAATCAATCATGCCACACATGGATACATATCATAATAACAGTCTCAATATCATAGCTTTTATTTCCTTCAAAACAACATCAACGCATGATAAAATACGATCTCCAAATCATAAGGTAAATCAATCAGCAACAGGTCTGGAATTACTCACGTGGCTACCAACTAATAAATCACAATAGGGCAACAACTCAATAGAGCACAACAAGGCGACAAGCCATAGTCAACAACAATATCAATCTAAGTATTCCATCCCAACTTCATACCCGAAGGCGTACATGCTTTCTCCAACAATAACTAACTCTACATATGATTCGCTAAGAAAGTCTAACCAAAAGGTAAATCATAACCTACCTGGAATGCTGAACAGGAGCCAGGACTGTCAAACCTTAGCCTTGCCCTTTATTTGCGCCTCTAAATACTCAAAGTCTAACCATATTCGAATTCAACATTTGAAACAAGAAGAACAAAACCCATATTGCTATACTTCTAATTTAGTCCCCATTCTGGTGATGGAAAATGGGGAAACGGACCCACAAGGGTAAAATAGGCAATTCAAAAGTGGAATAGGTGATTCATGCTCTAGATAATCAAAACCCACTACTCAATTGCTAGATTAACTCAAGATTAAGCCAAATTCGAAATTAAAGTGAAACCCCCAATTTTGGATATGAACCCTAACTTTTCAATACTTAAATTAATCCATAAAAATGGAAGGATTAGGCTTAACAATAATGAATTCATCAAATTCTATGGTTACACTAGTCAAGTTCGTCATAAATTTCCATTTAGGAAGTCTAGAACTCATTTCAAGAAATTATCATAAGTACCCATCTTCCCCCTTTGTTTTTAAATATTTCTAGCATGGATTATGGATTAAGGAAGGTAACTAGTGAAGTCTAAGGTTAAGGATCTTACCAAAATAAAGATTCAGTTCCTAAGCTCTCCAAATCGTCCAAAGTAAGCTTAGAGAGTGATGAGGGAAGTGATAGGGTTTAAGGGGTTTTTAATTTAGCAATAAACAGGAATTCTATCGCGCCATCCGCTGCGACAGTCGGATTACCCACTACAGTTGTCACGCTACAGCGCCTCCGGGCCTGTTGTGGCGACCAACACCAAAATATCGACCAACCGCTACGGCAGCTCTCATAACGCTATAGCGAGTCCGGGGCGTCTCATCACAATTTCCTCACACTCGCTACAGCGGGATCACTTCCGCGAGCCTAGTGCCACTGCAGCGGACACCAGACACCTGAAAATTCTATTTTTACAAGTTTCAACCCAAATCCGACCATCACCCGAGGCCCCACAGATACAAAATAAACATGCAAACACATATAAAATGTGCTACCATCTCATCCGTGGCCTCGAAATTTCCAACGAAGGTTTATTTTACCAAGTCAACCCCCCAATGTCCTAAAGCCAAGTTTCCAACCAAAGTGCCAAAACGCTCCCAACTGCCTTGGGAACCGAACTAAACATCCCACCAAGTAACAATCGGTCATCTAGACCTCTCAGAATCAACAGAATTATGAAAAAGGTCTGTTTACCCAAAAGTCAACTTTGAGTCAAACATAACTCACTTCAAGGCTCAAACTTCCAAAAGTCACACTAAAACCCGCACGATGACCTCGGGAAAGGGTCAATGGGGCTAAAAGGGTCAAAAACACTATAACGACCAAACGGGTTTGGTCGGTACAACAAGTATGACTGCTTTGGCACCATCGACAAGTAAATACAGAGTTGCCCCTGTTGAAGTCTGAACTTTTGTTCGGTACCCTAGCGATGCATAAGGCAATTATTCATGCCAACACTTGAAATTGTCTGTCATTTTCCTTAATATCCTCTTGATATTATTATTGGCTGTGTCTGTGGCTCTATTTATTTTTGGGAAGTTGGCGGTGGCATTTCGATGGGTTATTCAGAATTGTTCCCAGATGTCTGTCATCAAGTGACTGTTCAGATTTGCTCCATTATTCGTTATGATGGACTCTGGTATGCCGAATTGGCATATGATGTTGTTTTGTATGAAATCAGCAGTCACTTTCTTTGTCACTGATTTGTGTGATGTGGTTTCCACCCACTTGGTGAAATAATCTATGGTGACAAAGATGAATCAGTGTCTATTGGATGCGACTTGTTCGATGGGTCCAATGACGACCATGCCCCAGGCAGCGAATGGCCAAGGTGAGCTCATGACATTGAGTTCACCTGGTGGGATTCTGATCAGGTCTCCGTCGATTTGGAATTGATGGCATCTTTGCACGAACTTACTGCACTCAGTTTCCATTGCCATCCAGTAGTAGCCTGCTGTTGTCTAGGAATTTTGGCACATCTAATGCTTTTTAACTCTAAGTTTTACTTGTTTTCGAGCAATTTTTGTTAGTTTGATGTGTTTTGTGTGTTGTGCAGGTATTTTGAAGTTAGAATGCTCGGAAAGCAAAAAATCGAGAAAAAGAAACAATCTATTCTGATAAGCTTAAGGACGGACCGTCAACATGCTCGACCGCCCGTCGAGTTGCCTCGTCAATAAGTTCTTGCGAAGTGACAATTCATCAGATCATCATCAGATCGTCGACTTGCACCGTCGACATGATCGACCGTCCATCAAAGTGCTTCCACGGTGGAGTTCCTATAGAGTGCTAAAAGTATACTCAGATCGTCGAGTTGGTCGTCGAGCATGTCGATGACCGTCAAAGTGCAAAGATGACCCGTCGAAGTGCAAGCCGAGATGGAACAGGACTGAGATTGATTATTCCGAGTTTTGACTTGTATAAATACCTGTTTAGGTTTTATTTTTCAGACATCTGGAGTTTTAGACTTGTAGTAATTACTTTTGAGTTATTATTGCTTTTGAAGATTTCCAGACAATTACATTCATTACTTTCAAGTTTTATTCGTAAGTTCAATACAATAATTCAATTATGCAATCTTCAATATTTTATTGTTTTCTTGTTGCCATGAGTAGCTAAACACCTTTACTAAGATTGTGAACCCAAGCATGGGTGTATTGTGATTGGGGATTGTGAAAGATATACACATAATGGATTGTTAGGATTTATTTGTTCTTCGTTTTCATCATATAGTAAGTGGTTGCAAACATTAACTAACGCCATAACTTTTGTTTATTTGGGAAAGTAGCTAGGGTTAGGTAAGAACAAATAACAAGAA
Source organism: Lycium barbarum (assembly GCF_019175385.1). Taxonomy (NCBI): domain Eukaryota; kingdom Viridiplantae; phylum Streptophyta; class Magnoliopsida; order Solanales; family Solanaceae; genus Lycium; species Lycium barbarum. Next base: position 87,994,758 of record NC_083341.1, read on the forward strand.
CTCAGGGCTTTAAACCTTGTTTAATAAATTCACTTAGGAATAAGAGGATTTACTTGGCATTATTAACTGGTCTTCATGCATACTTTCTTATCTTTGGAAAAAGCATAGAAAGAAATAATCTTTTCTTATTGGGAAATAGTTTAGATTCACATAGAGGTTAAGTGCATACATATAAAAAGTCCATTAGAAGTATATCAATATCGATACCCATGACCATACACTTTATCTGACGGGGACACAACCTTGGTTCCTTTTTACCCATATATTTACAACTTTAAATTTTCAGTCATTTTAAATTAGTCCACAAACCAAATCAACCATAAAACCCTTTTCTAGAATACACCAAGACCGCAGGAATTAGTATAATACTCATTTAGTAAACTTTTCACGCCATATTGTTTGTGGGATTCGACACCAACCTCGTTGGGTTACTATATTTGACAACGTCCGCGTTATACCATTAATAGGTGTAATTTGAGCGTATCAAATTTTGGCCTGCTCATAAGATTTTCTTAGCTAGAACGAACCCATTCATGTGAGGCCCACAAGTCCAGCATGTACTTCTTCTAGAAACTTTGTGGCCTTTGCGGCAGCCACGCACCTGAGTAATCCCAGATTTGGCATTCTTTTGTAGAGTATTTCCTTATTTACAAAGAATCCAGTGGCTATTCTCCGGATGGTTTTCTTTTGATTGCTCGTGGTATTTTCGGGATATTCTCCCTTCTCCAAATATGTCTTAATGTCGATGTACCATGGCTTGCCATCGGGGTCCGCCTCCACATGAGAACAATAAGTGTGTTCTTCTCTTAGGCTTATCTCAAGTGGGTCAATGTGGCTGCTTTTGGGATGCTATATCATGGACGGTATGGTAGCAAGAGCATCGGGGAATTCATTTTGAACCCTTGGCGTATGCTTGAATTCAATTTTCTTGAACTTTTTGCATAACCTTTGTGCAAGGTTTACATATGGTAGTATTTTGGCATTCTTCGTAGCCCATTCTCCTTCTACTTGGTGAATTAGTAGATCTGAATTGCCTATTACTAATAATTCGTGGATGTCCATGTCGAGTGCCATTAGAATGCCTAAGATGCAGGCCTCGTATTCCTCCATATTGTTGGTGCATCAAAACTTAAGCTTCGCGGCCATCAGGTAATGTTGTCCTGTCTCTGATACTAAGACTGCTCCGATTTTCGAACCCTTATAATTGACTACGCTATCGAAAAACATTCTCCAACCTGAATAGGGTTTAGCTATGTCTTCTTCCACTGTCAATACCTCTACTCCCGAAAAGTAAGTTCAAAGTGGTTCGAAATCCTTGTCAACTGGGCTTTTTGCCAGTAGGTCGGCCAACGCTTGTCCTTTGACGACCTTTTGTACCATGTAGGTGATGTCAAATTCTTTCAATAACATTTTCCACTTGGCCAATTTCCCTGTAGGCATGGGTTGGCGGAAGATGTATTTGAGTGGATCCAATTTGGATATTAGGTGACTGGTGTATGATGGCAGGTAGTGCCTCAGATTTTGGGCCACCCACATCAAAGCATATCATGTTTTTTCTACCAGACTATACCTCACCTCGCACGGGATGAACTTTTGCTCATATAGTAAATTGCGCGCTCTTTTTTGCCTGTTTTGTCATGTTGTCCTAACACGCATCCGAAAGCGTTGTCTGATACTGACATGTATAGTACTAACGAACTTCCCAGTGTAGGAGGAACTAGGACAGGTAGGTTGGAAAGGTATTTCCTAATGGTGTCAAATGCCTTCTGACACTCCTCAGTCCATTCCGGTGGTGCGTCCTTTTTCAGCAGTTTGAGTATGGGTTCAACAATTATGGTGGAATAGGCTATGAACCGATCGATGTAATTTAATCTTCCCGGAAAGCTCATGATCTCCTTATTGGTCTTTGGTGGAGGCAACTCTTGGATAACTTTAATTTTTGACGGGTCTAGCTCTATGCCTCTTCAGCTGACTGTGAACCCCAACAGTTTTCTGTCAGGCACTCCAAATGCTCACTTGGCCAGATTTAGATTGAGATTGAACTTTCGGGGTATGTCAAAGAATTTTCATAAGTGTGTGGTATGCTCTGATCTTTATCTAGACTTGATAATGACGTCGTCCACGTACTCTTCGATGATCATGTCATGAAAAATAGTAGTCATTGCCCTCGTGTAAGTGGCGTCGACATTTTTGAGGCCGAACGACATTACACGATAGTGTTACGCTCCCCATGGAGTGATGAAAGGTTTTTTTCTCTACATCCCCCTCACTCATCAAAATCTGATGGTATCTCACGAAGCAATCCATGAACGATTGTAACTCTTACTTCGCACAATTATTGATAAGTATATGGATGTTCAGGAGTGGGAAATTATCCTTGGGACTAGCCCGATTGAGGTCATGGTAGTCCACACAAATTCATATTTTCCATTCTTCATTAGTACCGACACAATGTTAGCTGACCATGTTGGGTACGAAGGTACTTCCACTACTCCAAATTTGATCTGTTTTTCCATTTCGTCCTTAATTCGGATGGTCAAATCTGGCTTAAACTGGCTGGTTTTCTATTAAACTGGAGAAAAACTTGCATTGATGGGTAGCCTGTGGGCCAGTATATCAGTGCTTAGCCCAGGCATGTCAGCATATGACCAGGCGATGATGTCTACATACTCTCTAAATAGTTTTATTAATTCTTCCTTTTGTGGCGCTTCTAAATGGTCACTTATATTGGTTTCTTTGGCCGTTTCCTCATCTTCTAGATTAATTACTCCAGCCATGTGGATCCTGGGCCTTTCTAACAATAGATTATAGTTGTCAGTGAGTGCCATGACTTGGAATTCGGCAATGTATTCAGCAGGTCCCATTTGGATACAGAGATCGACTTCTCCAACAGGATCATGTTGGCCTCCATTAGAGGCTCTTACATTTGTGCGGCTTTGGAGGATCTCGCCGACATCATAGTCCAAAAGAGTGAGCGTAGATTCGGGGCAGATATTAGGGCCAGCCCCATTGTCAACTAATACTTGTGCCACAATCTTGTCTCGACACTTAACAATTATGTGCAGCGCTTTGTTGTGCGCCATTCTTTCTTTGGGTAGCTCTTTCCTAGTAAAGGAGATTTGATACTCCTCTATGACATGGGCCACCTTATCGACTAGATTTTCACTACTTGTGCCTACGGTGACATGAGCTTTGTCTAACACGTTCATTAGAGCATGGCGATGTTGCGGAGAACTTAGCAGCAATGCTAACACTGATATTTGGGCAGGCGTCTTCTTCAAATGCTCAATAATGGAATATTCTTTATGCTGCATCCTTCACCAGAAATCTTCAGCCTCACCCTCGGTGATGGGTCTTTTCTGGTTTCCTTCTTTCCTTGGTGCTCCTGCTAGTTCTTCGGGATTATAACATCTCCCGAATTCAGTCATACTAGGGGAAACTGTTGCTTGGATGAAAAACTCTTTTCTTGGGGCTAGCACTATCTCTTGGGACACTTGTGTTATGACCGGTGTAGGGATCAACACTTTGAATAGCGGGTGCTCTTGAATTGTGAGAGAGGACACTGTTTGCTCAAGTGCTTCAATAGGTTCTTTGACCAATGGTTTACATATAGCCTAATCTTCCTCTCTTTCGATCATGTGAATGGTAGTATTGCCATGGTTAGGCAGAAGAAATGTATTCACATTCGATGAAGCTGTTTGTAGAGTGATTTCTCTCTTGTCGATCAAAACTTGTATCTTGTGTTTCAAGTTGGTACAATCTTCAGTACTGTGTCCATTTTTTCTAGATTGATACGCACGTGTCTGATCAGCTCGGAAAAACTAATTTCTGGGATTGGCAGGTCTTGGGGGAACAGTCTGAATCAGACCAGCAGCGCTCAACTATTAAAATAATCGAGTTCATGTTTCAATCAATGGAGTGAATACACAAGGTGGCCTCTTTTTGAAGTTAAGACCTATCAGATTATATTCGGCTGAAGGTGGTTGGTCTTGGTAGTTAGATGGTTGGTTATTTTGTGGAGCTCGATAAACAGGTGCAGGTGCTTGATAATTTGGCTGTCAATCTTGGTAAGTAGGGGTGGGCATTTGGAAGTTTGTTTGTGGAGCTTGGTAAGTAGGTGCAGGTGTTTGAAAGTTGGTTGTGCATAGAAGACAGGAACAATACTATATGGTGTTGTCAGGTAACTGCTAGGAGGTGGTGATTGATATATTTCGAGCAGAGAGTGTGACTCCTCTCATCTTTTGGGTTTCAGGATAGGTGTATGGGAAGCGTTTGCCACGTCCTCCTTCTTTTTCCTAGCAAGCCCCACATTCTTTAGTAGGCAGCCTTGTTGGCCACACTGATGATCCTTCCAGATTTGAGGCCACCTCATAGCTTGTCCCACTTTAACCAATTCAGAAAATGGCCTTCCATTTATAGACAGTATTCAATGGCAGAAATCTAATTCTTATGACCGGAGGAAGACAGAATCCAGCTCTTCCTTCCTCATGGGTGGTTACACTCGAGCGACTTTGACCCTCCACCTACTTGCGTATTCACCATAGTTTTTAGTGGATTTTTGCTTGACCTTTTCCAGATTGTATTGATCAGGCACGGTTGCAATATTGAATCAGAACCTTTCCATAAAGGATTCTACCATATCTTCCCATATGGCCTATCAGTGCATGTCTTGCGCGGTAAACCATTCAGAGCCTTTTCCCATCAGACTTTGGCTAAATAGCCTCATGATCAGTGCTAGTTTTCTCTCTACGCCAACCAATTGGTCGCAGTAGGATTGCAAGTGAGCCTTGGGATTTCCCGTTCCATTGAACATCTCAAATTTGGGCACTTTGAAGCCCTCAGGCAAATCCTAGTCATGGTGTATGCAAAGGTTGTCATAACTTAAACTAGTTGCCTTTCGGGTGGCTCTTGTAGATTTTTCAAGCATCTCTGCCATCTTTCTCTCGATCTCCTTATCATGCTTTTCTTGCTCAGCTCTCCCAGCCTTTTCCATCTCCTCATAATGGTCGAGTTCATGGTGTTCTGGGGAGCATTCATTTGGATTGATAGGGGAAAGGATATGGTTTGATGCGTAGGGCAATTTCTGGGCGTATAGGCCGTTTGTGCAGTAGGTAAGGTGATGGTGCTTGGACGGATTGTAGGGTTGGTGTGAGCAAGTCTTAGTGCTTGGTACGACGGCACAGAATGAGTAGTTCTGGGGATTTGGGTAGTGTTGGCGGGTGGTGGAGTGTGGTAGGATGTACCAATGTGGAGAAGTTCAGTAGCAAGTGGGTTTAGGGTAGGTGGTATAGTTCCAGCAGGGTAAGTGAGAAAGTGGTCAGGCAGCGGGGAACTTAGAGATGGAAAGGGCGGAGGAGGCCTCCTTGCCTCAGCAGATGTTTCCTTGGCCGCATTGGCCGATTCAGCTTTCGTTACCTTCTCTTGAAGGTCAGCAACTTTCTCAAATAGCATGGTGATTACATCCTTAGAATGCAATGCCTCTTTTGGGTCTGGGGATACCGAATCCCTTATGAAGATTTCATTTTTGTCGCGTTCATTTTCTGAAGTACCAACCATTTTCTCTTTACCTTTGTCTTGTTAAGAAAGGGATGCTATCACGGCTTTGGATCTAGTAAGGTATGCCAGCATGACACGACACGGATAGAAACCCCTTTATAAGAAAATAAAAACTCAAAGGAAAATGAAGTTAGTACGTTAGGCAATAAGAAATAATACAGGATATCACACGTAATTGTCAAGTAAACACTCAAATCACAGAATCTACTTATTCGACCCAAATTCTGACTAATACTCCAATCTGTGGTATTTGGTGTTTGGGAATTTTGAGGTTGTGGATTTCGATTTGAGAATCTATAGTTGGCTTGCACTCGAAATGTTGTTGGGATTTACCCTTGAGCGATCCTTTTGATGCTCTCTTTTCCTTGAGTGGGGAATATATATTTTATATAATTTAGGGACCTAGTCTTACGTAAACTACCTACGTATCCCTCCATGAAAATCAGGCCCTTCTGTAGTTCGGTTTACATAAAATATCCCCTAGTTTTGTTCTACCCAAAAGACTTCTCAAACCAGGCCCGATAAGGGCTTCCTACGTATCCCTTCTTAGGACATCAGGTCAGACGCAATTTCTTTTACATATAAATAGGGGGATAATCTTTGATTTGAAAGAAAAGGGACGCCTAAATCTATCCAAAAGATGACCTCTCATCGAGGTCATAGCGGGTCGTCGTCCTTACAACCACGCATTTGGCCACTGGCCTTACTTCCTAGTAACGGGGAGGGAGCACTACCTAAATTTCACCACTATAGACTAGGTGTTCCAACTCAAACTTGAAGGATTCACATTCTTCGATGTCGTGCCCAGGTTCTTCAGAATGAAACAAACATTTCCTCTTCGACTTGGTCCATTCGGTGATGGTTTCCAAGAAGCCTCAATTAGCCGGATTTTTCCAGTGCTTGCCAGCTTTTGGAAGATGCTCGCATACGGGTCTTTGAAGATGGTGGAGTCATAGCGCTAGATTTGAGAGTCCAGCGTGATTCCGTCAATAGGGATGATTAGGTCATGGACCAACAAAGAGTGTGGTCCCCACAGATTTGGGATTGTCTTGTCGTCAATCAGTCTTATAATCCTCCTTTTGAGGGCCAAACATTCATTGGTGGTATGTCCAGGTTTATTCTTATGGAATGGGCACCTCTTATGTACGTAGACTGGAGCACATGGTGGAAGCCTTTCATAGCTAGAGCACGCAGCCCCTACAACTTTCATTTTTTCGTTGATCTCCTTGCATCGCATATGCCTTGGTGTGACTCTGTAGGGGCACGCATGGGCTTTGAGGGAAATTTCCCACCAAGTTGGTGATGGTGGGCGAGTGGACCCTTGAGGTACTTCATAATTCTCAGCTTCAGCAACAAAGGCAGCAGTGGTGGCCCTTTTGGATGGCTGATTTTGTTCCTCTTCATAAGGTTCGAACTCCTCCTTGGGAACCTCAATTTCTTTCTTGGGATTCTCCGACTTGCCCAGAAGTGGTATGTAGCTTCTTAGCATTCCCTTGCCCTCGTCTGAATAGTTCTTGCTGTAGCGCTCCATTTTAGTAGCTTCTCTTGGCGGACTGCCATCCAGGTCCAAGATTTGGTCGGCTTCCTTAATCTTAGCATTACCAAATTGATATTTCCTTTCGGCCTACGAATCTTCTCACGAAGTGAGCCTTTACCTTCTTCTCCTCTAACCAAGTTTACAATAGGGGTAGTGGCACTTTGGCTATCTTGAGTGTCCATAGTGGCAAGTCAACCTTTTTAGAGAGGTACAAATGGTTAGTCATCTGGAATATTTGGGAGGTGATGCCGCTTTGGCACCTTTGGTATTCTTTCGTGTTTTTCTTTGGGGTAGTGGTAGGAATGTGGAATCAATCAATCATTTAGACAGATTACATGAAAGCACATAAGCATGTAATCACATAATCATATATTTGCAATAAACTATGCTACGCGCGTTGTTAAGTCCTTTTTGAACCAAGGCCTTTCTAATCGTTTGAAACATGATTGTGCCATTTGTCAAGTCAAACCATTGCCCCTCATAAATCATAGCTTTATTAATAATAATATTTCCCCAAAGGGGTTACAAAATATGTTAAAGCTGACAGGGGACTATAAATAAACAAGAAAGTAAAATCAGCCGAAATGGCCTCAAGTGGCAGATGACGAGGCTTTATAAGTCTGAGCCTTCTTAGCCCTTCGAAGAGTGGTCTGAATCCGGAGATGAGTCGATGTCAGCAATGATTCCATCAAGAAACTTCTCTATGTGAATGTTACTGGTGTAGTCTCATCTATCGCTTTCTTCATGCGATCATCGAGATCCTCCAAGCACTCATGTGTGAACCCCAACCTATGTCAAGCTAGCTATTATTGCCTGATCATGTTCAATCTTCTCCAAATATTTGGCATCCCTATCATCGATTTTCCTTTGGGTCAAGCGCACCTTGATCTCGGCTTTGGAAGACTTGTCTTAGACACAGTGATAAAGGTTGGGTCCGGAGTACAGTGATAAAGGTTGGGTCCTGAGTGAGGGTGCCTTGAAAATGTGCCCTTAGCCAATTTTTACAGTCCTCGTCAAACCCAGGATGAAACCTATCATGAGCCAAAGTCTCAGGACACCAAGTTATTAGATCGTTCCATTGTCGGACGATATCCCCAACATCTCGAATCCTATCCTCCTCATAATCGATCACATATTCCCCCATGTTCCCTACTTGGGATATCACTTAGGTCCTGCCAAATTGTCTCAAAACCCTAGCAAGTGCATAAGGATGTATCCCTCAAATTCCCATGAGTGGTAGGAATGGGCGCTTTCTACCTCTAACCACGACTTGCTCGAATTTAAAATCAGGGAACATCCATTATATGTTGTCTACCCTAAGTCTCCAGAAGATGAAGGCCCAACCCTATTTGGTTTGATACCCAAAATTTGGATAGTGGGATTTCAGTCTATCTTTTCAATTTTTGGTCACTTAGGTATTGGGGACCCTCAGATTTGTTCAGATGTTTTATGATCCACCATTGTAATAGTAGGTTTCACCCTTGGAAGTGCTTATGATGGTTTTGGCATTGTCTTAGGGCTCGGTACATGTCGGCAAGGATCATGGGACGGGGTCAAAGTATTTGGTTTCTCCATTTGTGGTTATGCCATGAAAGATAGCATGGGTGGCAGAAATGACACAGGTGTCTATGGCCTAGTGTCTATCTTTAGGGGGAAAATCCTAATTAGCATATGGTAAAGACTAAAGGTTGGGTGGCTTCCCAGTCGACAAAGGTTCGAAATTCAATAGAGTATTCTAAGAATCCTCTTTTGGTTCCAAATCGGTTGTACAACTCTCTAAAGGATATGGTTGGACCGAAAATCCAATTGGCACTGGCTAAGGATAGTAATTTCAGGATTTCATCAGACGTAGGCTTATGTGGGATTAAAAGGTTGTGGTCGGGCTTCCTCCTCCTCCTTAGACAGGTTCCTTTGCTGTCTATGCAGTCTCGGATTTCTTCCATAGTTGAGGTCATTTCTATCTTCCCAAATTTGAACACCATCCTATCACAATCCAATTAGCCAGCAAGCGCTTCAACGAGTTTCCTACAACCCTTCATGGTTATCAACGAGGGTAGGTGTCCTAAGTAGTTTGTAACTTTCTTTTGTTGTGCATCATCCAACCACCCCCCCCCCCTCCCAAATTTTAAGCATAGCGGGTGCCTCGAACTTTAGGTTGGACGACATCTACAAAACAGAGCACATTTAATACCCCCCCCCCCCCCCCCCCACGGACAATGGTTCAACACATATGGCACAATCATATTTCAAATTAGCACATAGTTGGATGCGGTGTCTTCGAGTCATAGAACTTCTTGACACAAGGTGGTCACTTAATGGGCTTAGATACGCCTCAAAAAGCCAAGCCCGGGTAGGTAAGCATGCACTAGTCCGTTGGGATTTGGCTTCGCTCTATCCTAGGCAATACTAGAGTGGGATTTTCAAATGACTTAGGACTTGTCACGACCCAACTCGTGGCTCGTACGGGCACCTAAAATCATCAAGCAGAAAGTAAAGACTGAGATATATCAAAAGTCATAAACAATAACAGAATAAGATATGTGCGGAAATGTGAATAATACAATTGTTACACCTCGAAAATTTCTCCGTACTTGTATGATGAGTGGAATGATGAAGAGTTTGAGTGTATGATATTTTGTTAAGTCGGGAATGGCTAATTATGAATTTGTGGAAATAAGAAAGTCGGGGAAAAATTTTCAGCCCAGTGGTCGTATATGGCACTATACGGCCTGTATAGTGATTTACGGACCGTATAGTGCAATCGTCTTCCATCAACCAAAAATTCTAAGTTTCTGTCAAAGTGTTGAATATGGTTAAATACAACCCAGTTTACGGCCCGTAAACTGGTTTACGGTCCGTAAACCAGGTCGTAAAATGCCATGTTCCTCGGCCAAAACTTTCTGTTTTTGAAATGATTAAATACGGCCATGGAGGACGGACCGTAAATCAAAATACGGTTCGTATATGGTGGTTTACGACCACTGTTCATCCCGACAAGAATTCATTAAAGATCAGATTTTGTGATTTTTAAAGGGGACTTAAGCCTCATTTTAATTCATTATTCATTCAACGAACTCAAAGGATCAAAGGAACCATTAAGATCAACACAACCAAATTCAAGGAATCAAGTGTAAGAACACAACAAAGGATCATCTAAGTCAAGCAATCCCACAAAGGGTGGAACTAGGGTTTTGGTTAATTGAAGTATTTCAACTTAAGGATTGTTCAACCATCATCCAAGGTAAGTTTCATGATTATTCCATGTTGTTTGAAGTATTGGAAAGCTTAGACAATTGAAATGTAGAAGAACATAGAAATGGGTCATTATTGAGTGAATAGTGACATAAATGAATGATAGTGGAATTGAACTATGAACATTGAAGTGTAGTGAGTACAAATACGTTATAAATGATGTTTATATCATGAAACAAGCATTAAATGCATGAAAACGCAAGGATGAGCTAGAAGTAGAAATAAGGGAAAATTGGAGGAAAATGGTGGATTTTGCCAAATGTACGTAAACGACGATTGTCGATTGCGGTATTGTAAGTAATATTATGAATATTGGGAGTTGATATAGAACGTGAGAAAAGTAGTATGAGAAAAGGAGACGCTGCCCAACTTTTCCTAGAATTAGCGATGCGTTCTTATAGTTAGTTTACTAATGTTGATACGAATTCTCTTATGAAGGTAACGACGTGATATCGACGGAGAACAAGTGAGCGATATCTTAGCTAAACGACCAAGGTATGTGAGGCTAGTCCTTCTTTCTAATGGCATGAATCTTTTAGCTTGAATCCCTATTCCTTTCATGAGTTCTTACATTCTAAGAAGTTAAAAGCTTATACCTATGAATGTCTATATGAGATAAGTTATACGATATGATGACACTACAATGATGATGATGTTATTCCTTGCCTACACTCACCTTATGTACTAGTCCTTTCAAGGTGAGGCAGAATGTCCATAATGGTTCCATAATGTAACCGGGGGATCACGACCTTACGTCACCCCGATAGAGTAAAGTTGATCATGAGCCTTATACACGCATTATGATAAGATAAGTATTTTATGATAAGCATATAGAGTATTTATGTTAAGCATGTCATGAGCATTTCACACCGTGCCTAGTTGGCCGGGCAGTCACCGCCAAGGCGGGCAGCTATACGGATACACCATGACCTTCGGGCATGGGCAGACACCACTAGTGGGCAGCATGAGATGGTACCTCGGACGCGGGAGGCCTGGACGCGGGCTAATATTATTGATTATCACACCGTTCCGACATGAACGGGCAGCTTGCATATGATGCATACATGTTATGATGATGAGTATGAGTAAGATAGCATGCATTACTTCATTTATGATTATCAGCCAGATCCAGATGTCTCATGTTGATGTTATCCCCATATTATTGATGTCTCCTTTCATTATGTATGCCTCTCATACTCGGTACAATATTTGTACTGACGTCCTTTCTTCGGACGCTTCGTTCATGCCCACAGGTAGACAGGGAGGAGAGCTTGGCCCAGGTCCTCAGTAGCTGTCAGCTGATAGATAGCACTCTATTGTTCGGAGGTGCTTATGGCTATTCTTTTGATGTACATTAATATATGCATATTTTGGGCATGACGGAGTCTTGTTCCGTCTATGTATTCATTATGTTAGTAGAGGCTCGTGGATACGCAGTGTGTGTTAGATGGTCTCACAAGATGTTTTCATATGTATGTATATTATTTTGATGGCCGAGAGGCAAATGTATATAAAGTATTTATGTTTTGATTAAATATGATTTTCCTACAATTGGTATGTAAAATTGATAAAAGAGTATTAAATGAGCAAGACAAGTAGTAGGGTGAGCGGTGCTCGGTAATTTGCTTCGGGTACCCGTCGCGGCCCCTAGCTGGGTCGTGACAACAATAACCCTAAGAATCTAGTCTGAAACTCGTACAAGAGCTATTATCACTAAAATAATGTCTGACTACTAGAGTAAACCTCATAAACATAAGATAATAATTGTCTGAGAATAAGGAAAGAAAGATATAAGGAGGATTCTCCGGGCTGCAGATCTAGCAAGTGGCTCACCCTGGAATCTCTGGCAAAAGGTCCTCAGATCACTCACGAGGTCGGGAAGATGAACCAGCAACGAACTCTACACTCAAGAAAAGTACAATAAGAGTAGTATGAGTACAAACAAACATACTTGTCGGTATCATAGGCCAACAACGATTAGTTCACACATATAAATGGACAGAAACAAACAGATAGATCAGATAAGCAACCAAGTACAATCATGAAATAGGTTGAACACATATAAGATCAAATGAAGTGTATAAAGTGCCAAGTAAACAACCAAGAATAGATGTATGAATATAAATGTATGAAATGCACTGGCCAACTTTCCATATCCGTGCACACATACTAAGGGCAATCACTCAAAGACATGACCCATGGGGGACCCGTGAAGTCCATGTACCCTCGTTCTAACAAATTACCTTGGACACGAGCACTCTTTTGTTCCGATAAATGACCTCGGATCACCAGCACTCATCTCGCTCCGGTAAAGGCCACTGATCACGAGATCTCATCTCTTTTATGCTCTCCAGAAAAGACCTCGGAGGCTACACTCCGTCACTTATTATCATTTCAGTCACCATCATATCAGATCACATTATGCAATAAATAATGCATGCCATGTATGAATCAACCTCAAACAACACCACGTATTGCGGGATCAACAGAAACTTACTATGAAATACACATCACAATTCGATTCATTCACATTGTCATTATTCGATTCATTCACATTGTCATTCCTTTCAAGATGATAAGTGAGATATAAAGAGATAGAGATGAAGCAATCAAGTTTCACAAACATCACAAACATGGCAACAAGCCCACATAACTGCTTTCAATACTAACCTAGTTGGAATAACCTCCACACCGTGCCCAAAGGTCTATGATGCTTTCCCCGTCAATAACTATCATCTACATATGATTCGCTTATATAAGTCTAACCAACAGGTAAGCCATAGCCTACCTTGAAAGCCGAACCGGTGCCACGAACTAGTCCGCAAGAGCCTTTCCCTTTTGAATAGCTTCCGAACGATCAAAGTCTATCTAGTAATTAATCTATGTTAGATTACGGAACTAACGATACTCATATTACCATAATCCCCAAATCGAAATCCAAAACCGACCTTAAGAGGAACCCTAGGCCCACATGGGTAAAATCATAAATTTATGTTGAAAAAGGTTTACCCAAAGTCTTGGGAGTCAAAATACCAAGATTGATCACAAACTAGTCTCAATGTGGAAGTAATTTCAATAGTTCATCAAAACCCCCAATTTAGAGAAAAAACCCTCATTTTCCATAACAAAAAATCTTGAGTAAAAGAAGGATTCAAGCTTAGGAACCAGCTACCCATTGATTAGATGCTTAGAAACTAGAAAATTTCCCAATAAAACTCGATTTAGATAGAAAATGGTTCAAAACTCATTTAAGGGTTCATGACCCAAAATGCCAATCAAATTCATGATTTCTACCATAGATTCCATAGCTAAAACATGATACAAGCAATATAAGAGTGTAGGGAACTTAACACAAAGATGAATCCCAAAAACCTCCACAAAAAATGCCCCTCAAAACTCTGTAGGTCTCCAATTTGTGAATGAAAAGAAAAGTGTTCGAATTGGAACTTTAACGTTTCTGATTATCAGCGATTTTGCACTTACGGACCATTCTCGTATCTGTAGATCCAGCCTCACTTAAACATTCAATTTTGGTACCTGCGTACAAAGTCCTACACAAGCGAGCCTGCCGGTGCGAACCCAAGTCCGCAGATGCGACAGATCAGGCACCAGAAAAATTTGGTTTTTCACTGAGTCCAACCCCAAACCCGAAACTCATCCGAGACTTCCCGGACACAAACTAAATGTGCAGCTCATTAAAAAAATATACTACGAACTCATGCGCGCCCTCAGAATTCCCAAAAGAGGTCATCTTGACCTGATCAACCCCCAAACACCCAAAGACAAGGTTTCCAACCTAATGACCAAAATACCCCGAGTACCTCGGGAACCGAACCAAACATACTACCAAGTTATAATCGACCTTCCGGACCTAAAAGAACCGATAAAAATCCCAAAAAGACTCATTTACCCAAAAATCAACTATTGGTCAACAGTTTTTCACTTATTCAACTTAAAGGCTTCTAATTTCCTCAAAATCAACCCGATTACTTCGGGAACCGTGCTACCCATCCCCACGAGTCAAGTACACTCTAGCGAAGCTAGGGGAAGAGTCAACATGGGTGAATGGGGTTAAAAGCCTAAATGACCAAACGGATTATTACATCAGATACCAATTAAACAACTGTTCATCCTCGAACGAAGAAGAAATAGGGAGAAAGGTACCTGAATAGTAAAGAGTTGGGGATATCTGCCGAGCATATCGGACTCGGTCTCCCAAGTAGCCTCCTCAACTGGACGGTGTTTCCATTACACCTTCACTGAAGATATCACGTTTGAACTCAACTTTCTCACCTATTTATCTAGTATCGTTACGGGTTCCTCTTCAAAGGACAGTTTCTGATTGAACAATACCGAGTCCCACTGGATGATATAAGACCCTTCAGAATGATACTTCTTCAACATAGAAATATGGAACACCGGATGAACACCCGCTAAGTCTGGTGGCAGAGCCAACTCATAAGCCACCTCACCAACGCGTCAAAGAATCTCAAAAAGGCTAATAAATCTCAGGCTTAGCTTGCCCTTCTTCCCAAATCTCATAACACCATCCATGGGTGAAACCTTCAATAGAACCTAGTCACTAACCAAAAAACTCCAAGTCCGGAGCCATCCAGTCCGCATACTCTTTTTTGCCTACTCTGAGTCGCAAGAATCATCTCCTGGATCAACTACACCTTATCCAAGGACTCTCGTAACAAGTCCATACCCCAAGGTCTCACCTCAAATGCATCAAACCAACCAATCGAAGAGCGATATCTCCTACTATACAAAGCCTCAAATGGAGCCATGTCAATACTCGAGGGATAACTGTTGTTTTAAGCAAACTCCGCCAAGGGCAAGAACTGGTCTCAATGACCACCAAAGTCGATCACACAAGCCCGCAACATATCCTCTAACACCTGAATAGTCCTCTCAGACTGACCATTTGTATGTGGGTGAAAAGCGGTACTAAGATCCAACTTAGTCCCCAATTCGTTCTTCAAAGTCCTCCAGAAATGGGAAGTGAATTGAGTGCCTCTGCTTGAAATGATAGAGGCAGGCACCTCATGCAATCGAACAATCTCCCTGATGTAGATCCTAGCCAACTTCTCTTAATTATAGGTAGTCTGAACTGGAATGAAGTGTGCCGGCATAGTCAACCTATCCACAATAACCCAAATGGCATCAAACTTACCTAAAGTCTTCGGTAGACCAACCATGAAATCCATAACTATCCTCTCCCACTTCCACTCGGGAATGGGCATCCTCTGAGTCACACCACTCGGTCTCTAGTGCTCATACTTAACTTGCTGGCAATTCAAACTTTGAGAAATGAACTCTACTATATCCCTCTTCATCCTACCCCACCAATAATGCTATCTCAGGTCACGATACATCTTAGTAGCACCAGGATGGATGGAATATTTGGAACTGTGAGCCTCTTCCAAAATCAACTTAATCAAACCACCCACACGAGGAACGCAAATGCGCCCCTTAATCCTCAAAACGCCCCCATTATCAAGAGTAGCCTCCTTGGCTTCTCCACGTAACACTTTATCCCGAATCTTGCACAATTTCGCATTCTCAAACTGCTGAGCCTTAATCTGCTCCAAAAGAGACGACCTCGCCTCGACACAAGCTAGAACGTTGCCAAGTTTTGAAGTATCAAGCCTCACCATACTATTAGCCAAACACTGAACCTCCATAGCTAAGGGACGCTCCTCGATAATCAAACACGCCATGCTACCCATACTCATTGCCTTTCGGCTCAACACATCGACTACCACATTAGCCTTGCCTGGATGATAAAGAATGTTAATGTCATAATCCTTGAGTAACTCCATCCATCTATGATGCCTTGAATTTTGATCTCACTAATTGAACACATGTTGATGACTACCATGATCCCTGAATACCTCACAATGGACTCCCTACAAGTAATGCCTCCAAATCTTTCAAGCAAACACTACCGCTGCCAACTCTAGGTCATGAGTGGGGTAGTTATTCTCATGGACCTTCAACTGCGTCAAACCATACACGATCACTTTACCATCTTGCATCAACATGCAACCCAAACCACTTCGAGAAGCATCATAATAAACAGTAAAGTCCTTGCCCTCCACAAGTAAAGCCAAAATCAGAGCTGAAGTCAGTAAAGCCTTGAGCTTTTGAAAGCTCTCCTCACACTCATCGGATCACCTAAAAGGAACTTTATTCTGAGTCAACCGAGTCAAATGAGAAGCAATAGCTAAGAACCCCTTCACGAACCGATGATAATAACTCGCTAAGCCCACAAACTCTGAATCTCGATCACCGAAGTAGGCTTATCCCAATCACTAACTTCTAGAATCTTCTTAGGATCCATCATAATCCCATCCTTAGACACAACATGCCCCAAAAATGCCACGGAACTGAGCCAGAACTCACATTTGGAAAATTTGGCATACAACTTCTTCTCCTTCAACAACCCAAGTACTATTCTCAAGTGCTACTCATGATCTTCCTTACTCCGAGAGTACACCAAAATGTCATCAATGAACACAATCACAAATGAATCCAAGTAAGGCTTGAAGATTCCATTCATCAAATCGACGAAAGCTACGGGGGCATTGGTAAGCCTGAAAGACATAACCAAGAACTCGTAGTGACAATAGTAGGTCCTGAAAGTAGTTTTCAGAATATCCTCCGCTCTAATCTTCAACTAATGATACCTTGACCTCAAGTCGATCTTAGAAAATACCGATTTACCCTGGAGCTGATCAAACAAGTCATCTAAGTAAGGTATCAGATAATTGTTCCGAAGAGTAACCTTATTCAACTACCGATAATTGATACACATCCGAATAGAACTATCCTTCTTCTTCACGAACAATACGGGAGCACTCCAAAGGGAAACACTAAGTCTAATGAACCCCTTACTCAATAAATCCTGCAATTTTCCCTTCAATTCCCTCTACTCTGTCGGGGCTATACGATAAGGTGGAATGAAAATAGGCCCAGTGTCTGGCTCCAAATCAATATAGAAATCAATATCGCGATCAAGTGGCATACCAAGAAAGTCCATGGGAAAGACCTCTATGAACTCGCTAACTATAGGAACTGACTCCAGGAAGGAGTATCCGCACTCGTATCCCGAATATGCGCCAAGTAAGCAAAAAATCCCTTATCCACTAACTTCTTTGCCCGAAGGAACGATATAAACTTCTTGGGAGCAGGGCTAGGAGTACCCTTCCACTCTAATCTCGAAATGCCAGGCATGGCTAATGCGACAATCTAGAATTGCGTGATCGGGAGAAAAACCAATTCATACCCAAGATGACATTGAAATCTACCATATTGAGGATCACCAAATCTACCCAAGTACCATAACCTATAAATGTAACTGTAAAAGATCGATAGACTCAATCTACCACCAAGAATATCCGACGTGAGTAGACACACGAAAAGGCACATTAAGTAGATCACATATCATATCCAAACCCATAGAGAAATATGTGGACACATAATAGAAAGTAGAGCTCAGATCAAATAATACTGAGGCTTCCTGGTAATAGACCGAAATAGTACCTGTGATAACTGCATTAGAAGCCTCTGTCTCTGGTCTGTCAGGAAAAGCATAACAATGAACTCATCTGCTCTCGGACTGTGCGCCTCCACGGGCACCCTGACCAGACTGAGCTCCACCTCACGCAGCCTGAGAACTGCCCCTGTCGGGCTGATGACCACCTCTCCCAGACTGATAACCCCCCTGTGCTAGGCTGAGAACCACATCTTCCCGAAGATCCACCTCTACTAACTGATGGTGTTGGAGCCTTGGGAGTTTGAAATAGAGAGCCCTGCTAAGCCTCACTTTGTTTGGGTCTAGGACACTCTTTCGCGAAATGTCCTGGGTCACCATACTCAAAGCAACATGTACCCAACCGGGGATATGACACTGAAGCTAAAGAACCAAAATATCCTCCACAATTTGAGGGCCGAGGGTAAGAACCTCGAGAAGTCTGTCCAAAACTAAATCCACTCTGCCCAGAAATGCCACCAATTGAAAACTGCAATGCTAACTAAATGGGGCAGCCAGAATGGTACTGAGGGACTCTCCCTAGATGGCCCCCACCCCTATAAGACAAACCACTGAAACTGCCAAATAGGTGCATCCTCTTGTCGCTACCCCCACTATTAGATTGGATCCTCACAGACTCTACCTTAGTAGCATGATCAACCACAGATCGGAAAGAGGACCCAGAAGCTACTAACCACAAGGGCGCCAACTACAATGAAAGCACCAACCCCTTGACGAACCTCGTCCCTCTTTCTGCCTCGGTGGGGATTAACCGAACTATAACGGGCCAATGAATGAAATTTGGACTCATACTCCGCGATCGACAACCCTCTGTGCTCCAGATTGTTAAACTCATCCCTCTGCCTGTCCCTCAAAGTCTGAGAAAAGTACTTCTAAAGAAATACCTGATAGAAATGGGTCTAAGTGAAAGGAGACAACCCAGCTGGTCGACACTCAATATAAGCCCTCCACCACATCTTTACGTCCCCACGCAACTGGAAGGAAATATAGTCGACCCCATGTGAATCCACCACACCCGACTTGTGAAGCCTCTCATCAACGATGAACTCATAAGCATCCTCTCCAAGGGTACCATAAAACCCCTAAAGCTTCATCTTGGTACACCTCGCAAATAGATCTTGCTTCTCATGAGTCATAGTCGGCCCATCAATGGGCCTAGGAGCGAATGCCGGCAGTGGAATCTCATCAATACAGGGTGTCATAGCTGCAGGAGGCTATGCCCTGTGGGTCTGGTACTACTTTTGGATTAATCCCCCGGTTCTGGTCTGAGACCCATCTGGTGTAGCTGGATGGACACCCACCTGGGTCAACCCCTCAAGTAGACTCAAGATGCGAACCATGGCATCCTGAAGAACGGGTGTTGAGATGACCTCTAGCTAGGCCTAGGTCGGTCCCAGCTCATCGTCCTCTATTGGATTATCATCGTGCTGAAACATTAGCTCGGGCGATACAGATCTAGCTCGGGCCTGGCCAGCCACGAGAGTAAACCTCATAAACATAAGGTAACAACTGTCTGAGAATAAGGAAAGACAGATATAAGGAGTAGTCTGTGGGTTGAAGATCTAGAAAATGGCTGACCTTGGTTTTACAGCAAAAGGGCCTCGGATCACTCACAAGGTCGGGAAGATGAACCAGCAATGAACTCTACACTCAAGAAAAAGTGCAACAAGAGTAGTATGAGTACAAACACACGTACTCATAGGTATCGTAGGCCGACAACGATTAGCTCACACATATAAATGAACAGAAACTAACAGATAGAGTAGATAAGCAATCAAGTATAATCATGAAACAAGTCGAACACATATAGGATCAGATGAAGTGTATAGAGTGCCAAGTAAACAACCAAGAATAGATGAATGAATGTAAACGTATGCCATGTAATGCAATGCAATGCACTGGCTAACTTTCCATATCCGTACACGCATACCAAGGGAAATGCCTCAAATCCATGACTCATGGGGGACCCACAAAGTCTATGTACCCTCTGTCATGACCCAAACCACCTGTTGTGCGGGCACCAACCCTTTCCCACCAAACCACCAGTTCTGCGGGCACCTACCCTTTCCCACCTTGGTAGGCAAACCCGTCCCTCAATCATTAACTTAATCCACAATAAATTAAATAAAGACAGAAGAAGTAGGAGTCTAAAACATAAATAAACATAAGTTCGGAATACAAATACAATCCCTAAGAACTAGTCTGAATCGTGCAAGAGTAACTACGTAAATGTCTAAATATACAAGTCTGTAAATAAAAAATGATTGTCTGAATGGAAGAATATAAAGACAGGGTAGATGAGTCTCCGGGCAGTGGCTCGTCAGATGCTCACCCTAGACACTCAGAAAATAGGGCCTTGGGATCAATCACGGAGAGTGGAAGTAGAGCCTATCACGTACTCTGCACTCAGAAAAGAATGCACCAAGATAGTATTAGTACAACACTATGTACTAGTAGGTGTCATAGGCCGACAATAGTTAACTAACATATATAAAGAAAGAAATTGAAGAATAGACATGCTCGCAATCACGTACAAACACAATCCAAGAACAACTACTCAAGTATAGAAGTATCAAGTGAGAATCCAAGAAATATATGAATGTAGTAATGAGTGCATATGTAATGCAATGAAATGCACTGGCCAAATGTAATCTCCGTACACACATGCTACGAACGGAATACCGCCACGCCTCAATAGTCATGACCTATGAGGTACCCGCGAAGTCCATGTACCACACTTATGATCCCGAAAAAGACCTCGGGCATCGAACACTCATCTCTCTTATCATCATCAGTACG
The DNA here is from genome assembly GCF_019175385.1 of Lycium barbarum. Classification (NCBI taxonomy): domain Eukaryota; kingdom Viridiplantae; phylum Streptophyta; class Magnoliopsida; order Solanales; family Solanaceae; genus Lycium; species Lycium barbarum. The sequence continues at coordinate 88,015,460 of NC_083341.1, forward strand.
AAGTCCCAGCTCATATCAATGTATCATGTAGAATGAGGATAAGTGCCATGCATAATGTCAATGCCAAGTGAAATCATATCAATACAGATCGTGCCACACATGGACACATATCACAATATCAAGATTAAGTCAAGTTCTTTCCTCTATCCATGATAATACCAAGATAAGTGAGAGACAACTGTATCACAATCACGATATGACAACTAAGTGTTAAGTCCAATATCACATATATGGCAACAAGACAATAAATCAGTCAACAATACCAAACCTAAGTAATTCATCCCATCTTCATACTCGAAGGCGTAACATGCTTTATCCGACAATAACTAATTCTACATATGCTTCGCTAACCAAAGTCTAACCAGAAGGTAAGCCGTAACCTAGCTGGCTGTCGAGCTGGAGCCACGAATAATCAAATTTGCGCCTTGCCTTTTCGGAGAGCCTCCAAGTACTCAAAGTCTATCCATTATCGAATTCTAAGTTAGAAATAAGAAACAACGATACCCATATTTCTATTCAATCTTCCAATCGAAAATAACTAATAAAAAAGGGGAAAATGGGCCCACAAACGGGTATTTCAATGATGGAATAGGTAACCCAACGTTCTAGAAGTTCAATTCTACTCCCTAATTGTTAAATTAGATCAAGAATTGGTCAATTTCATCATTCAAGTGAAAACCCCCAATTGGGGTATAAACCCTAACTTTCAATTTTTCAATTCATCAACTATAATGGAAGATTCAAACCTATTGGTCACTAATTCATTAAATTCCATGCTTAGATTAGTCAAATCTATCAACAAATCTCATATTGGAAGACTAAATATCAAAGGATAAAGAAAACATCAAAACCCATCTTCTTCCTTAAGTTCTATTGATTTTCTACCATGGATTCATGCTTAAGAAAGGCAAATAAATGAAATCATGGTTGGAGGACTTACCCCCAAGAAGCATCTGCTTAGAACCTCTTTAATTCTCTTTAAAGACACTTAGGAATAATAAATATAGGAATAGGAAATGAAGGGTCTTACTTAGCATTTAAATAGGATTCTGATCTGCGTTTCCCGTTGCAGCGGTAATGGGACCGCTATAGAGGGATAGCTCCTGCGATGCCCTTACCTCCACAGCGTGTCCGCTGGAGTGGATTCCCACGAATCCCCTCAACTCGCACCAGCAAACCAGGCCTTGCTGATGCGGGTCCGCTGCAGCGCAAAAGGTCTCGCCCCAGCGAGATAACAGACACCAGCAGATTGCTGGTTTTTCACTAACTTATTCCCAAAACCCAACAATCACTCGGGACCTCCCAGATGCAAACCAGGCATGCAAACATACATAAAAGCACGCTACGGACTCATTCGTGGTCTCGAAATTCCCAATGAAGATCAATTTGACCGGGTCAACACCCAATGGCCAAAGTTCAACTTTCTAACCAATATCCCAAAACGCTCTTGAGTGCCTCCGTGCCCGAACTGAACATCCCACTAAGTCGTATTCGACCATCCGGACCAATCAGAATTAACGAATTTCCAAAAAAGGTCCGTTTACCCAAAAGTCAACTATCGGTCAACCGTTTTTCACTTTAAGTCTCTATCTCTCAAAAGTCATCATAAAACTCGCCTTACTACCTAGGGAACTATTCCACCCATTTCCGCGGGTCAAAATCGCACTAATAGGGCTCGGGGAAGAGTCAACGGAAGTAAATAGGTCAAAAGCACTATAATGACCAAATGGGTCATTACACCCTCGTTCCGGCAAATAACCTCGGACACGAACACTCTGTCGCTCCGGTAAATGACCTTGGATCACGAGCACTCACCTCGCTCCGATAAAGACCTTGGATCACGAGCTCTCATCTCTCTTTTATGCTCTCCAACAAAGACCTTGGAGGATACACTCCGTCACTTATCATCATTTTAGTCACCATCATATCAGATCATATTATGCAATAAATAATGCATGCCATGTATGAATCAACCTCAAACAACGCCGCATATCGTGGGATCAACATAAACTTCCCATGAAATACACATCACAATTCGATTCATTCACATTTCTTTCCTTTTCAGATGATAAGTGAGATATCAAGAGATAGAGATGAAGCAGTCAAGTTTCAAAAACATCACAAACATGGCAAAAATCCCACAAAACAGCTATCAATACTAACCTAGTTGGAATCACCTCCACACCGTGTCCGAAGACCTATCATGCTTTTCCCGCCAATAACTATCATCTAGATATGCCTCACTAATTGAAGTCTAACCACAGGTAAGTCGTAACCTATCTCGAAAGTCGAACCGGTGCCACAAATTGGTCCGCTAGAGCCTTTTCCTTCCGAATAGCTTTCGAACGATCAAAGTCTATCAAGTGATTAATCTATATTAGATTATGAAACTAACGATACTCATATTACCATAATCCCCAAATCAAAATCCAAAAATTACCTTAAAAGGAACCTCGGGCCCACAAGGGCAAAATAAAAAATTTATTTTTATGTCCCATATTTTATACATTGGGACGATCCGGATTAACTATGATAAGTTAGGGCCAAGACCATTCCGGGACTTGAAGTAGAGACTTTTGACCTTCGATTTTATTTTGAGACATAAGTTGTTCATGAAATTGTTGGCATGGAACAATTAGGAAAAGTTGGGACCAAAAGTCACATAATTGGAAGTTGAAAATCATGCAAGTAGTCCCACACACTTTGTGGCCAATTTTAAATGGTCCAACTCATGGGTGGACCATGGACACTTGGAGGGTTCATCTTGGGGCTTAAAAGATGACTTCTAAGTCATCTTCTCTCATTACAACTTAGCAAAAAAAATCAAGAAGTTGAAGAACAACAACCAACACCATTCGGCCAAGCCTAAGAAAAACCAAGTCCAATTTTATCCATCCCAAAAAAAATTCTTTGGTGCAAATCCACTAATTGAAGGTCCCTAAGTAACGTGGAAGTGTTGTTGGAGCGATCAAGCCATCCGTTTAGTAGATCGCAAACCCTAGGCAAAGTGTGGAGTTGAAGAAGAAAGGTAGGATTTGATCTTGTTTTATGTGTCATAAATGTTGTATGCATGTTGTAGTATGCTAAAATGGATGAAAATCATGAGATAGGGTATGTTGGAAGTGGGTCGTGTGCTTGGTGTGTTAGCCGTGTGAGGTGTGTGTATGTTGTGTGGTGTGGAGGTGATGAATTGATCTTATGTAGCATGTTTGATTGTTGTAGTGTGTAGGATGGCTAAGAATCACTAATATATGCATGTGTGGTGATAGCCGAATGTGGGTCATACTATATGCCAAAGAACGCATTAATGTCGCTTAATCTTTTAGTGGTTGTTGTGATGACTTTTATGTTGGAAATAAGAGTTTAATGTCGCAAGTTGATATGGTAAGTGTTGCGGACTGATTTGGAGAATTATGTGCAATTAATGCAACTTTTATTTTCATGAGAATAGCATTGTTAGAATGTGGATTGTTGGTGCAAATCATGATTCGAAAGTCGGAAGTGTGTATAGCGAGGTTCTCGGGTTTGGGACTGTTTTCGGGAAAATTGGAGCAATTGTTGGATTGTTGGAAATATTGTGTAAGTTGTTTAAAATGTCCTTGAATATTGTTGGTATGGGTTCGGGTTGGTAATTGAATGTATGAGCGGTATTGTGGCTTGAATGTAAGCCGTCGAATTGAATATTATGAATGTTGTTGAATGATGAAAAAGAGAGCTATTAATGTTATATTGCCTTTCGGATTGGTCATTGGGGTTGTTAGGTTGGTTATTGTTGTTGTGATTGTTGATTTGGCCGAGTTAAATTCTCGGGGTTAGCCTTTTTACAGGGGAAATGCTGCCCAAATTTCTGTAGAATTGAGTGTTACTTTGGAATAAATCGCCTAAGTGCCTATGTCTAATGTTTGATATTCGTTGACGTATTTGTAGACCTTGGGGAGCCCGAGGCGTAGGTTGTGATTAGCTTGAGTTGGGCTAGCTTGGAGTGCGTACGAGGTATGTAAAGCTCAAACCTTCCTTCTTTTGGCATGCCTTAGTTATACATAGGTTATATCACGAGCCTCGAGGAAATTCTAAATTCGCAATCCGCGTACGTTATGACTCTTATATATTTCTTGGCACTCGTATGTTTGATGTGATGAAATATGAATCCTTATGTCTTCGAAATAACTAATTTCCAAATGTTTTACAAAAAGTTTTGTTTTAAAGAATTTCATAATTATGGACGTCGTATCTTTCACATAAAGGCTCGGATTGCTTCGATATCTTCGTAGGAGTTTGTATGGCGTATGATGAGTATGTTCTCCATAGGCGGGCCCGGCTCGGGTCGATACCCGTCCGTGGGTCCCGCGACTTTCCTTTATGTAATTCGGAAGACTTTTGAAAGAATTTGGTATGACTATTATTTCGATTTTCAAGTATGGTCATTTTACTTATATTTGAGTCCATGATAATGATTTTATGCATATGGTTACTCACGACTCTGCTCGTGCGTTCTGTCATATCTTTCACCGGATCTCGGGCCGGTTCTGTTGTCGTGCGCACTTTGATATACTCCGGTGTTATGCTGTGTTTATGGTTCACCGAGCCACTCTCTAGAGGGCCGGGTTCCACTTATATTTGGTGTTATGCTGTGTATGGCGTTATGCTTTGTTATGATGTGTGACGGGGATACGGAGATTTGAAACCTTCTAGTGTTATGCTGTGTTATGGCGCCATCGACGGGCGGGCGACCATATTCTCTGTGCCCTATGCATGACTTATATTTTGAGAGTAAACATTTTGGTATTTTGGGTTTGCACTTATGGTCTGTACTTTCATTTCGTTTATGCCTTAGATTTGTTTTCTGTATCTTCTGCTTTGCATACTCAGTACATATTTCGTACTGACCCCCTTTCTTCGGGGGGGCTGCGTTTCATGCCCGCAGGTGCAGACGCACAGTTTGGTGATCCAGCCGTTTAGGACACCCTCTTCTGTTGTTTGGAGTGCTCCTCTTATTCCGGAGCCTACATTTTGGTATATATCTTCGTTAGCTGCATATGTATGTACTTGTTTAGGGGTACGGCGGGGCCCTGTCCCGCCATATGATTCGGTTGGTCTGTTTAGAGGTCTGTAGACGTATATGTGGGTTGTGCCTACTTCTTTTCAGGTGTGTTTGTATGATCACACTCGCCATGGCAGCCTCGTCGGCGTGCATTTGTATATGTTTTGGGCCGTCGTGCCATTTGATAGCCTTGTCGGCTTCTGATATATATGTACATATATGGTTGTGTTTGAAATGTGTCTGAGACAGTTTGATATAATTTGAGGCAGCGTGTGATATTTGTGCCTGTATACGCTATCTGTATGTGATTCGGATTGGATGAGTGTGTTCGGGTGCCCAGTTCGGGCACTAGTCACGGCCTACGGGGTTGGGTCGTGACAGAAGTGGTATCACAGCGGTTTGTCCTCGGAATGTCTACAGGCCGTGTCTCGTTGAGTCTTGTTTATCGGTGTGTTTTGCACCACATCTATAAACAGGAGGCTACAGGACATTTAGGGTGTTACCTTTCTTTGAATCTTAGATCATGCGATAGAGCTGTGCTATTAGGATGATTCTGTTCTGATCAGTTGTTGTGTTTTTAGAGATGCCTCCGAAGAAGGCGACAGCCGCCCAGAAAGGCAAGGCGGTGGTAGGAGAGACTAGTCAGGCGCAGAGAGTTACCCGGGCTCGTGCTCAGGATTTGCCCGATGTTGTGCCCCAGTCGGAGGGTTATGCTACACCACCGGAGGAGCCTGGAGCAGGTCCATCATTAGCTCCAGACGCCCCAGCGCCCGAGCCTCCAGCTCCTTAGCCAGGGGTGGAGGATAGGACGTTGAGGGAGGCAGTACAGTTGTTGACGACTTTGGTAGCGGGACAGGCTCGCAGACGCGGGCTGAGAGGTGATGATGATGATGACAGGCGTGATAGCCTGAGGGTTCGTGATTTTCTGACATGTAGTCCCCCAGATTTTTTCGGGTCTAAGCCCGAGGAGGACCCCCACGACTTCATTCGGGGGATGAGGCGCTCATTGGGATTGGTCAGGGCTTCAGAGACCGAGTCCGTTGAGTTAGCCTCGTACAGATTACGAGATGTTGTGGCTAATTGGTATAAGTCCTGGGAGCTATCCAAAGGTGAGGGTGCTCCCCCAGCTACATGGGACGAGTTTGTGGCCGCTTTTCTCCGCCACTTTTTGCCCCTAGAGTTACGACGGGCGCGGGTTGATAGATTTTTACAGCTGCAGCAGAGAGGTCGGAGTGTTCGTGAGTATAATTTGGAGTTTGATTCTCTGGCTCGATATGCACCTGCGATAGTAGCGGATATGGCGGACCGGATGCACCGGTACGTGATAGGATTGGACCGCTACCTGGTTGACAGCTGTATGGCGATGGCATCGCAGACTGATATGGACATCGCCCGGTTACAGGCCTACGCGCAGGGTATGGAGGACCGGCACAGAGAGGATCAGTCAGGCAGAGATCGTGATAGGAGACCGCCCAAGCGGGTCAGGTCAGCTGGGTATTCTGGGGAGTCTCAAGGCAGGCAGCCTCAACAGTATGTTAGACAGTCTTCTCAGCCGGCGCAGAGTGCACTCCCGCAGTCTACCGGAGAGGGATTTGATAGTGTGAGATACTCAGGAGCAGGCCAGAGTTCCAGAGCATCAGGTTCGTAGATGACCAGGGGTTCCAGCCAGTCCCGACCACCCAGGCCCCGTTGTTCTTATTGTGGGAGATCGCACCCAGGGGAGTGCTACCGAGCCACAGGAGCTTGTTTTTCCTGCGGCCGTCAGGGCCATGTTTTGCGAGATTGTCCGATAGCGAGTGGTTCTGGTAGTACAGTTCAGCCGATGGGATCAGCCGCTGGTTCATCTTCTACTCCCTCAGCTATGCGCCCTACAGGGCGGGGTATGCTGGCACCGACGGGCCGCGGTCGAGGCCGTGGCGGTGTTTCAAATTCTAGCGGTCCTTCGAACCGCGTATATGCGTTGGCCAGCCGACAAGACCAGGAGGCGCCACCAGGTGTGGTTACAGGTGATTTGAATTTCTAAATTCGTTACATTGATTGGTAAGAAATTGATATATGCTACTAAAAAAGAAACTCCCCCGAAATGTTTGTGAGACCCTATAAGGTTAATCTAACATTCGAGGACGAATGTTATTAAGAGGGGGAGGATGTTATGTCTCGTATTTTATACATTGGGACGATCCGGATTAACTATGATAAGTTAGGGCCAAGACCATTCCGGGACTTGAAGTAGAGACTTTTGACCTTCGATTTTATTTTGAGACATAAGTTGTTCATGAAATTGTTGGCATGGAAAACTTAGGAAAAGTTGGGACCAAAAGTCACATAATTGGAAGTTGAAAATCATGCAAGTAGTCCCACACACTTTGTGGCCAATTTTAAATGGTCCAACTCATGGGTGGACCATGGACACTTGGAGGGTTCATCTTGGGGCTTAAAAGATGACTTCTAAGTCATCTTCTCTCATTACAACTTAGCAAAAAAAATCAAGAAGTTGAAGAACAACAACCAACACCATTCGGCCAAGCCTAAGAAAAACCAAGTCCAATTTTATCCATCCCAAAAAAAATTCTTTGGTGCAAATCCACTAATTGAAGGTCCCTAAGTAACGTGGAAGTGTTGTTGGAGCGATCAAGCCATCCGTTTAGTAGATCGCAAACCCTAGGCAAAGTGTGGAGTTGAAGAAGAAAGGTAGGATTTGATCTTGTTTTATGTGTCATAAATGTTGTATGCATGTTGTAGTATGCTAAAATGGATGAAAATCATGAGATAGGGTATGTTGGAAGTGGGTCGTGTGCTTGGTGTGTTAGCCGTGTGAGGTGTGTGTATGTTGTGTGGTGTGGAGGTGATGAATTGATCTTATGTAGCATGTTTGATTGTTGTAGTGTGTAGGATGGCTAAGAATCACTAATATATGCATGTGTGGTGATAGCCGAATGTGGGTCATACTATATGCCAAAGAACGCATTAATGTCGCTTAATCTTTTAGTGGTTGTTGTGATGACTTTTATGTTGGAAATAAGAGTTTAATGTCGCAAGTTGATATGGTAAGTGTTGCGGACTGATTTGGAGAATTATGTGCAATTAATGCAACTTTTATTTTCATGAGAATAGCATTGTTAGAATGTGGATTGTTGGTGCAAATCATGATTCGAAAGTAGGAAGTGTGTATAGCGAGGTTCTCGGGTTTGGGACTGTTTTCGGGAAAATTGGAGTAATTGTTGGATTGTTGGAAATATTGTGTAAGTTGTTTAAAATGTCCTTGAATATTGTTGGTATGGGTTCGGGTTGGTAATTGAATGTATGAGCGGTATTGTGGCTTGAATGTAAGCCGTCGAATTGAATATTATGAATGTTGTTGAATGATGAAAAAGAGAGCTATTAATGTTATATTGCCTTTCGGATTGGTCATTGGGGTTGTTAGGTTGGTTATTGTTGTTGTGATTGTTGATTTGGCCGAGTTAAATTCTCGGGTTTGGCCTTTTTACAGGGGAAATGCTGTCCAAATTTCTGTAGAATTGAGTGTTAGTTTGGAATAAATCGTCTAAGTGCCTATGTCTAATGTTTGATATTCGTTGACGTATTTGTAGACCTTGGGGAGCCCGAGGCGTAGGTTGGGATTAGCTTGAGTTGGGCTAGCTTGGAGTGCGTACGAGGTATGTAAAGCTCAAACCTTCCTTCTTTTGGCATGCCTTAGTTATACATAGGTTATATCACGAGCCTCGAGGAAATTCTAAATTCGCAATCCGCGTACGTTATGACTCTTATATATTTCTTGGCACTCGTATGTTTGATGTGATGAAATATGAATCCTTATGTCTTCGAAATAACTGATTTCCAAATGTTTTACAAAAAATTTTGTTTTAAATAATTTCGTAATTATGGACGCCGTATCTTTCACATAAAGGCTCGGATTGCTTCGATATCTTCGTAGGAGTTTGTATGGCGTATGATGAGTATGTTCTCCATAGGCGGGCCCGGCTCGGGTCGATACCCGTCCGTGGGTCCCGCGACTTTCCTTTATGTAATTCGGAAGACTTTTGAAAGAATTTGGTATGACTATTATTTCGATTTTCAAGTATGGTCATTTTACTTATATTTGAGTCCATGATAATGATTTTATGCATATGGTTACTCACGACTCTGCTCGTGCGTTCTGTCATATCTTTCGCCGGATCCCGGGCCGGTTCTGTTGTCGTGCGCACTTTGATATACTTCGGTGTTATGCTGTGTTTATGGTTCACCGAGCCACTCGCTAGAGGGCCGGGTTCCACTTATATTTGGTGTTATGCTGTATATGGCGTTATGCTGTGTTATGATGTGTGACGGGGATACGAAGATTTGAAACCTTCTGGTGTTATGCTGTGTTATGGCGCCATCGACGGGCGGGCGACCATATTCTCTGTGCCCTATAGAGGGCCGGGTTCCACTTATATTTGGTGTTATGCTGTATATGGCGTTATGCTGTGTTATGATGTGTGACGGGGATACGGAGATTTGAAACCTTCTGGTGTTATGCTGTGTTATGGCGCCATCGACGGGCGGGCGACCATATTCTCTGTGCCCTATGCATGACTTATATTTTGAGAGTAAACATTTTGGTATTTTGGGTTTGCACTTATGTTCTGTACTTCCATTTCGTTTATGCCTCAGATTTGTTTTCTGTATCTTCTGCTTTGCATACTCAGTACATATTTCGTACTGACCCCCTTTCTTCGGGGGGGCTGCGTTTCATGCCCGCAGGTGCAGACGCACAGTTTGGTGATCCAGCCGTTTAAGACACCCTCTTCTGTTGTTTGGAGTGCTCCTCTTATTCCGGAGCCTACATTTTGGTATATATCTTCGTTCGCTGCATATGTATGTACTTGTTCAGGGGTACGGCGGGGCCCTGTCCCGCCATATGATTCGGTTGGTCTGTTTAGAGGTCTGTAGACGTATATGTGGGTTGTGCCTACTTCTGTTCAGGTGTGTTTGTATGATCACACTCGCCATGGCAGCCTCGTCGGCGTGCATTTGTATATGTTTTGGGCCGTTGTGCCATTTGATAGCCTTGTCGGCTTCTGATATATATGTACATATATGGTTGTGTTTGAAATGTGTCTGAGACAGTCTGATATAATTTGAGGCAGCGTGTGATATTTGTGCCCGTATACGCTATCTGTATGTGATTCAGATTGGATGAGTGTGTTCAGGTGCCCAGTTCGGGCACTAGTCACGGCCTACGGGGTTGGGTCGTGACATTTATGCTGAAAAAGTTTTACCCAAAGTCTAGGGAGTCAAATTACCAAGATTCATTACAAACTAGTCTCAATTTGGTAGTAATTTCAATAGTTCATCAAAACCCCCAATTTAGAGAAAAACCCTCATTTTCCATAACAAGAAATCTTGCGTAAAAGAAGGATTCAAGCTCAGGAACTAGCTACCCATTGATGAAATGTTTAGAAATCAGGAAATTTCCCAACAAAACTCGATTTAGATAGAAAATGGTCCAAAAATCATTTTAGGATTCATGACCAAAAATCCCCAATCAAATTCATGATTTCTACGATAGATTGCATAGCTAAAACATAATACAAGCAATATAAGAGTGTAGGGAACTTACGCCAAAGATGAATCCCAAAAAGCTCCACAAAAATCGCCCCTCAAAACTCCGTAGGTCTCCAATTTGTGAATGAAAAGAAAAGGCTTCGAATTGGAAATTTCAGGTATCTGATTCTCAGCAATTCCACACCTGTGAAAAATGCAGACCATATTCCGCAGATGCGGCCTCACTTAAACTTTTACTTGTCGCACCACCGGGCCAAGTCCCGCTCAAGCGAGCTTGCAGGTGCGAACCCAAGTCCGCAATTGCGGCACACCAGACACCAGAAAAATCTTATTTTTCACCAAGTCCAACCCCAAACCTGAAACTCATCCGAGACTTCCCGGACACAAACTAAGCATGCAACCCATTATAAAAATACACTAGGAACTTATCCGCGCCCTCAAAATTCTCAAAAGAGGTCATCTTGACCCGGTCAACCCCCAAACACCCAAAGACAAGGTTTCCAACCCAATTACCAAACACCCCCGAATGTCTTGGGAACCAAACCAAACATCCTACCAAGCTATAATCGACCTTCCGGATCTAAAGAAATAGACGAAAATCCCAAAAAGTCTCGTTTACCCAAAAGTCAATTAGTGGTCAACACTTTTTCACTTATTCAACTTAAAGGCTTCTAGTTTCCTCAAAACCAGCCCGATCAATTCGGGAACTGCGCTACCCATCCCCATGAGTTAAGTACACTCTAACGAAGCCAGGGGAAGGGTCAATAGAGGTAATTGGGGTAAAAAGCCTAAACGACCAAACAGGTCATTACAAGACTCGAGCGGACTACTCGAGGTGAACTGTTGTTGACTGTTAGACTACCGCGAACCAACTCTATCTTCAACATGTTCCAAAGAAATTAATTTGGACTTTTAGTGAAGGATCGACCGTGAAATCGCATAGTCTCCTTTGAAATCATGCAGGTTTTTACCAATTTGGCGGATTTTATGATATGCATGCAATGACAGTTATATGTACAAGAAAGCAAACAAATAAGCAAATAATTACAATGAATCACATTACATTGAAACCCTTATGGTTAGAACCTATTCGAAATCCCCAACAGAGTCACCATCTGTTACGTTTCACTTTTACGCGAGGCATAAAAGCTACTTCAAAGTTGTGGACTCTTATGGATTTATTTATTTTTTAGAGACGCCACCTAATTTATAAGGGAAATTAGGAAAACCAAGTAAAAGGATTTATTCCAACAAAGAAAAAACCTTTTAAACTAGAGTTCGAGGTAAGGGTTGTGGTGATTCCTCAGGGAAGGCGTTAAGACACACTGATATTAAGAATCTGTAGAATATGGTTGACCTTCCAGCTTCATGTGTGATTTGTGCTTATTTGCTTAAACTAGTTTAAAATCTTATATATCATGTCATGGTATATCATTTGAAATATTTTTGCAAAAATCCCTTTATTTGAGGAAGTTTACTTCCCTAAAAAAAAGACATGTAAGGTTTGAAATGGTCATTTCATTTCCGGGCCAAAACACACTCAAGATTTCTCTTGAGTTTAATTTGGTCCAAATGTTATGCCCCTTTATCCTCATAAGTTTTTATGTATAAAAAAAAAGTCCCAAGTGTATGTCCATGTAAAAATGCCATATGATTTATACAACTTCATAAAAGTACTCCTTTTAATCACAAGTCATTTTTCCATTTTTCGGTTATATTGAAGGTCAACCATACCCTTTTTGAATCCTTTCCTCAAACTAACGTTTAAAAGAAATTCACTTTGCTTCATTTCAATTAGAATGGGCTTGGCCCAAAGGATTTAGAAAAAAAAAAGGTCATTTGGGTCCCCTTTAAACTATTTTGAAATTCTTCTCTACAAGTCTTGCTTTAGAAACCAGAATTTTTCCCTTAACTCTTTTGAAATTTCTAAAAGAAAATTAAGAAAGTTGGACCTCTCATAAATGCTCACTATTTTTCAAAATTTTCCCAGGTTCAAGACAAATCAATTTCTTCTAACAAAACACGTACTCCACCGTTTTTTTTGTTTCAATTTTACAAGAAAGAGATCGGAATTCATTTTTTAGCCACACTTTTGCTGAAACATTGTCACTTATCTTTTATTGGGTCCAGATTTGAAATATTAGCCGGGTTCCTATCCATTCTAAACGATACATGTATCGTTTTGCCTAATTCAACTAAGTTATAAGCCATCGGGTTTCAATATTTACAAGCATTCATAATAACATCATTTACAAGATAATGCATTTAGATAAAAAGAATAAGGAAGGCTAGTGGGCCTACCGAGCCCACTAGTTGACCATATTCACCCATGGTTCGGCCTTCAATGTTGGATTTAGACTCGACAAAGAAGAGTGTTGCCTTTGGCCCAATGACATAGTAGTCGTGGTTTCGACCCGAATGGCCTATGCGAGTGAGATCATGCAAGGAAAGGAGAGGGAAGAAAGAACAATGCGGTTAGAGAGCATCTAGGCTTAACAAACTATTTAAACAAGAATGAATTGTCACATAACATTTACACATAATCTCAGATACATATAAACATAAATCAACTATAGCATAGTATATCCATGGAAACGAACACAGTGAAGGCCAAATAAGTACAAAACGGAACAAACCCAAACAGCTCGGAAGGAGAAAAACAGTAGGCCCAAACACCAAATCGTATGCGAAGTATGGCATAAAAGGCTCAAATCAGTTTTTTCAATGATGGACTCAAAGGACAGGCCCACACCAATTAACACCAGACTTAATCAGCAGTCAATACTATGTATACCACTAGTATACATGATATACACTCCATCCATACCACAGTATACACGAGATATATATCTTGTATACTTAGCATATACCATACCATCACAATATCAAACAAGAGGAAGGAGAGAGGAGGGGAGAAATCGCAAGCAAAACTCAATCAGATATACATAGATATACAGGGACATACTTGATATATATACTCAAAACATATACTTATTCTAAAGAGAACACCTCACTGAATCAAGAGGGAAGAGGAGTAGCCCATGATCAAACCAAACATGTACTGACACCAATAAGACAAATAATCTTTAGCTAAGGATGAAGGACCAATGACAGTAGACAAGGGCACTTAGCATGTTCATATTTGCTCACTTGATCATTATGGAACAATATAAGCTTAGCTTTGACTCACTCGGGGAAAAATAATCAACTCAAGGGAAGAAGTCATTTGCTCTGTTTGGTGATCAATTTAGACACTTAAGCTTACTATATACAGGAATTGATCATTGTTTAAACTAGATAGAGATGAGTATTTGCAAACACTTAACTAACCCAGTATATTAGAGTCAATTAGTCCATTCAAGATCATATCGACACTATGAGCATTTCAACCGACTAAGGCTTAGGCCAACCAATCAGCTACTACATATGCTTGACCAAGATGAATGTCAAACTAAAAAAAACTTGTGCCCACCCTTTATACACTATGTTGGGCTATAAACAAGTTACTTTATATACACCTTACATCAGACCAAGAAAGGCATATTGATTCAAGTTTAATAGTAAGCTAAACTGATTCCTACATTTGCACAATCCAAGACTGATCAACTCATTAAAGCCAGCACAAGCTTATTGAACAGGATAAAACCAAGTCCTATGTTGAGAATTTAAACTAAGACAAAAATGACAAGTTCGTGAGATGCATAACCACTATTGGATCATCCTTTACAACAACTAATAGACACCTGATAATGCTTAAGCTATTCTGGACAAACACACAACATTTAACAGAGACAAGACTATATTGGATAAGTATATAAGTAGGAAGACACATGCTAATGTAGATGACAGACTCATGACTTACTGATCAACACGCTCATATGCCTAGCTTTCATGAAGGCCAAACTTACTCTAAACAAGAACACATTAGAAACATGGTGAGGCTAATAATTGTCACTAGACTACACTGATCTAGCAGATTAATCATGCATACACATTGAGCATTTCAAGCACATGATAACACTTGTTAGACTGAGCTTAAATAATCAACTAGACAATAACAAAGGTCATATTGAAAAGTACTAGCACATGGACTACTCAGATAAATGACAAGTTAGACTTGATGTACTCAATTCAAACATACTTGCAATAATGTACACTCATTTAGTTCAAACAAGTTCAGGATCTGAATAGCACGGGAATATTCAAAACCAAACTTGGTTTCAAAACAAGGCATATGCTAACAGTATTAAGCTAGCTAAGGAACATATAGAAGCATAAGTATCTAACCATATTCTGAATTACATGAATAACCATTGATAAACTAACTAAGCATGCTTGAACTAAACAACCTAGGAAGGCTAACACATTAAAGAATAAGCTGACCTACTAATACCAACAAACAAAAAAAAAACTAAACAAACAAACACACAATTACATACTGGATATACAAAATACATAAGCAAATAAATAAACAAAAACTATAGCTAAAACTAAAACAAAACTGAAACTAAAACAATGAACAAACAAAAAAATAAACAAAAAAAGGATGGAATTTTACCTTTTGTTGTGGTATCCTTGCCGATAATAGAGCTTGAGAACCTTCTAACTCCTCCACACCTCACAGCCACACGAACCACAAAGAAATCAAAAAAAAATAAGAAACCAAAACCAAATTTTAAACTAATAAGGGTTTCGGGCAAACCAAAGCCCTATGTATGCTCACAAAACTCAGTTTAAAACCTCAATGGGTTTTCGCTGAATCTTGCAAGTATTTTCGTGTGTGTAATGAGGAATTGGGGGTTCTTTATATAGAACCCCAAAAACCCAACAGGTAGGGTTGTACCTATGTGGGAATAGTGGAATTGGGGGAAATGCTTCTTGAATTCCCTCTAATTGTGTAACTAACCAATAAAAAAAACATTTGAAATCACAACCAGACAAAATCCATTAAAGAAAATGCAGAAAAGCAAAGAGAGAGAGGGGAAACCTCACCTTTGAGGTTGTTCAATGGTGGTGTAGATGAGAGAGGGCAAGAGCATTAATTGCCCTTGCCCAAAACGGATTGGCAACTCTGAAAAGTAAGACGTACAATGTTTTCATGCCATTATTGGCAAAGATGACAGAGAGAGTACAAAGGTGGCGTTAAGGTTTTTAAACCCTCTTTCAACATAACAACACATATGTGTTGTATATGTCAGGGACATTTGGTTTAAATGTATAAAGAATAGAAATTGGGCCGGGTCGGTTAAAGGAAATGAATGGGCTACGGCCCAATTTGAATTGAATCAATCAATTAAAACAGAAAAATGGCTAAACTGTGCAAATGTGGTCACAATTTTAAAAAAAGTGAAATTAAACAAGTTATTTCAATTAGGGTCATCTGGAAAACAACTGGTCGTTTCAATTATATCCTAATTAAAAGTGAAGAAGCTAACTGATCATTTCAATTATGACCTCATTTAACACATAAATAAAATCGACGATTTCAATTTTAGCCGTTTTGAAAGTAATTGCAATTAGAGCCAACTAAATTGTAAAATTTGAGACGTATTTGATTACTTATTTAATCAATCAAATTTCTTGATTTAATGAAGTAAAATATTTATCCATTAACCATTAAATAGTTTTAAACAATTATTCAAGTAATTAATTTCACTATTTTAAATTAAAACCTTGATAAATACGTTTGAAATTCTTAAAAAACATATCGAATATACAAGACGATATACAATAGTATACTTGATGATATTTTCCCAAATGAAATGAAAAAAATGTCACCGAAATAAATTTGGAAATCATTTTTTACTTCTAAAATGCATATTCCACCCTGTTTGTGACACAATAAAATTATTGGAGGGAAAAAATTAGGTGTCAACACCCTCTCCATCTATAGCCAGTACCCTAGTCACGAGGTCCAAGTTTAATCAAAAAAGCCGGAATTTCAGAGCAGCAAGCTCACAATCACAGACCAATATGGGCCACAGAGATTTTCCCTACTTGCAACAAGTGTGGTAAGAGGCACCTAGGAGTGCATCGTTCGGGCATGGATGGTTGCTTTGGGTGCGGTCAGCAGGGTCACTATCTGAGGCATTGTCCATCCGAAAAAAAGAATACTGGAGGTAATGTGGCTCATTCCACAAATTAACAGCTCCTCGCAATCCTCAATCCTCAAGCCCATGCTAGGTTATTACACCTCGTACTTTCGTATGTTAGGTTCGTTGTAAGTTAACGATGTACGCTTGGAAAGTTAGATTATATTTGAGGTTATAGGAGGTTAATCATGATATTCATAAAGGTTGCAAGTGTTATAACCATTTTTAGTGAGTATTAGGGGGTTTATACGTTAAACGAATAGAAAAGAATACGCTTCATCGAAGTTCGTCAGAAAAGTGTGAAGTACGGTGCAAAGTATAGACCGTCGAAGTGATCTATGGACCGTATAAATGGTCACTTAGAACGTAGAAGGACTCAGAGACTTGGCCCTGATTTTAGCAGATCTACGGTGCAATATAAGGACCGTAGATCAATTCTACGGACCGTATATTCCACAGTAGATTGGAGACGGTGGAATTTGTTTGAGATGTATAAATCGGTGGGACTCCTTTCTCAATCATATTTCACCCTCCACAGACCCTATACACCCAAAAACACTCACCAATAGTTCCCATATCATCCAAGTACAAAACCCAAGTTAATCAACGTAAATAAATTACCAGGAATCCTGGGGTGCTAGTGAAACCAAGCTCTTCTCTTTTGTTGCTAAGTTAGAGGTTCCCTTGAGTTGAAGTAATATCAAATCAGAGGTGGTTCTTGTGTTCCAAGGTAAGATCTACCCTCTCCTTCATGCAATTATACTTATATAAGTCATGGATAGTTTGTTTGATGGAGAACTTGTGAAGCTAAGGTTGAGAACCATAGTTTAAGTGTGGTTGTGTATTGGACTATTTTAAGTTGTTATTGAGCTATCTTATGGATGGAAATTATGAAGTAATAGCTTGTATATGTTGTTGTAGGTTTTTTTATTGATGGTTCTAGATTTGTCGTGAAGCAAAGAGGGTTATGAAGAATTGTTGGTTATATTAAGAAACGAGCTTGTCGCTCGATATACCGTATCCTTGTTTCCCCTCATTAATAAGAGTTCTATTGTTGTTATTGTAGATTGAGGTGCTATTTGATTTGGGTGTGTTGTTGTTGACGAGCTGTCAATGAAAGGTATGTAAAGGCTACTTCTTTCCTCTTGATGGCATGAATCAATAGTAAATAAGAACCCCCGAGCATATACAATAAGAGTGATTCATAGAGTTCCATGTTCATATTGTTCTATCGTTCATGTCATAGATATCCCTCATCGAGAGATTATACTCAGCTGACATTGTTCTATGTCATAGTAATTCCTTGTCGGGAATTCCTATACGATTGAGTTTGAGCTAATCTTAGTTGAGAAGTAGATGGTACATCATGTATATCATTTACTACGTAGTTGCATTCATTTGCCTTCAAGGCTATGCATTTGCCTTCGGGGTTAGATAGATATACTCATTGCCTTCGAGGCTATTCTGAGATACATTTGCCTTCAGGGCTATGCACTTCCTTCGAGCTATTCATGTTACCATTGGAGCTATGCACTTACACACCGGACCTCACACGAGGCCGGATAATTTATTTTCAGTATCGTATACATGACATAAGAAAGAGGTAGGTAGTGATTCTTCCAGATTGTCTTTAATTCCCCAACTACATTCTGTATATCATGTATATCAATTTAGTTTCAGTTTCGGTTATTTTAGTTGCCTTACATACTCGGTATGTTATTTCTTACTGACGTCCCTTTTGCTGGGGGCGCTGCATTTTATGCCTGAAGGCCCTGATAAGCTGTGCCAAGTACCAGCTTGAGTGGTAAGCTCAATTTCATTCGGAGTTACCAGTCCAGAGTTTTGGGAGTATTTTGTATGTATATAGATTTGATTGGTAGGTCGGGGCCCTGTCCCGACCACAGTACAGTCATGATCTCTTTAGAGGCTTGTAAACATATCCTGTTTGTATAGCATGTCAGCATGGTGGCCTTGTCGGCCCTTGTTTGTATCTTTTTTTTGGTTTTGCTATTTGGAGAGACCTATGTAGCCTTGTTGGTTCATCCAGATATGTGTATATATGCGTGTTGGGATGATCCCACTTTGGAGAGATGTTTTCATTATAGAAATTGGCCTTGTCGGCTTGAGGTGTTATGATTTATTTACAGTTGGCCTTGTCAGCCCAGTTTGTTAGTATGTACATCCATGGTTCATGAGTTATAGATGGTATGCTTGGGGTCAAGTAAGGCACTGGGTGCCAGCCACGCCTCTCCAGATTTAAGGCGTGACAAACTTAGTATTAGAGTCGGTCTGTCCTAGGGAGTCTACAAGCTGTGTCTAGAAGAGTCATGTAAACAAGTGTGTTATGTACCACATTATATAAACAGGGAGCTACAGGGCATTTAGGAGATGGTTACCCTTCTTTCAAATCCAAATCGTGCTATAGAGTTGAGTCAAAGGGAATTGAGTATAAACTTACCTGTTGGTGTTTTTATACAAAGATGCATGTGACTAGAAAGTCTACAGCTAGCCAGAGGAATAATGCAGCAGCGGGTGAGGGTACTAGCAGAGTACTACCAATTGATGTGGCCGAGTCTGAGGCCTAGGGTGAGACACCCTCACATCCATCTTCGACTCCTCTACGACTAGATGAGCTTCTAAGAGAGGCAGCACCTTTAGTTCCCCCTCCTATGCCACCAGATTAGGATATCAGGAGTGCAGTGTAGCTATTGACACAAATAGTGGCTACACAATGACAACCGAGAGGTTCGGCTAGTGTGTGGCCTTCTAAGGGGCCTGGTAGTGTGAGAGTCCGTGATTTTATAGCTTTGGACCCTCCAGAGCATACGGGGACTGGCAGGATGAAGATCCATAGTATATCATTGATCAGCTTCACAGGATTTTCAAGGTGATGCATGCTTCAGAGACCGAGGCAGTAGAGCTAGCGACTTTCAGGCTTCGAGACATAGCTGTCATGTGGTATGAGGGATGGAAGAGTTCCAGAGGACCTGAGGCACCTCTAACAGAGTGGCATGACTTTTTAGAGGCCTTCCTAGACATTTATTTTCCTTTAGAGATATGTGAGGCCTAGGTTGATCAGTTCTTGGCCCTTCAGCAGGGCAGTATAAGTGATCGGGAGTATTGTCTCCGCTTTGATTCTCTGGCCAAGTATGCTCCATCTCTCATGCAATCCATGCGGGCTAGGATTCACTGATTTATAGTAGTACTTTTACCAGGCTATGTAAAGGCCTGTAGTACAGCTGCATTGAACGATAATATGGACATTTCTCGGATTAAGGCTTTCACCCAAAATTCACAGAAGCGTAGATACCAGCAGTAGGTCACTGAGAGGATAGAGAAAGAGCAGCATAAGCAAGAGAGGTCCTCTGGTTATTAGGGTGATTCTCAGGGTGGTTTCAGGCCACAGTATTATGGCAGGCCACCTAGACCTCCACCATCCAGTTCAAAGGTTGTAGGTCTAATCATTATATTCAATCAGGACTGGGTGAGAGTTTATGGGTGTCAGGCTCCCGACAGCTGTAAAGTTCTGAGCAGAGAAGGTCAGCTCCCCCGTGTTGTGGTACTTGTGGAAGGAGGCATTATAGGGTATGTAGAGTGAGTTTGACTACTTGATATACGTGTGGTCGTGAGGTCCAAAAAGCTCTTCTTACTTAAAATAGGTCGTCGATTCAGCATTAGATAAAGGGGGTAAAATCCCCATTTTTACAATTTACAATAAGCGAGACTGATCGGATCTGCCGTAGACACCCGAGAGATCTTCACAAGGCAAGCTAAAATAAAAGACTAAGAGGCGCTGCAAGCGAGCAAAGAGTTATGCTTTCATTTCTTTGTTGAGATTGAAATCTTGGGAAAAGGTTAGGTATAATACACGCAGGCTAAGTCAAGAAAAGGACTTCCTTACTTTGTCACATGATGAGAGACTGCCTGACTAGAGAATAGGGTTGTATGGCTAAGCTGACTAGCTCAGTAGCAGGTTCGTATTCTTCAGTACGTCCTACAGGACACGGGCCCCAGTGTTCAACTGGTAGAGGTCGGGTAGTGGCAGAGCATCCATCTCAGGCGGTGGTCAAAACTGTATTTATGTTCTAGCAGGTCATCAGGACCTAGAGTCTTCGCCAGATATTATGATAGGTACATTGGCAATTTTCTCACATAGAGTCTAAGCATTATTAGATCTTGGATCCACCTTGTCATATGTCTCTCCATTTGTTACGGGGAAATTCGATATAGTACCTGAGTCGTTTAGTAGATCATTCTCTGTGTCCACGCCAGTTGGTGAGTCTGTTATTGCTAGGAAAGTTTATTGAGGTTGCACGGTAGTGATTTGTAGCCATCAGACCTCAATACATCTCGTAGAGTTAGAGATGGTTGATTTCGATGTTATTATGGGTATGGATTGGTTAGCGTCTTGTTATGCTTATGTCGAATGTTGGACAAAGATTGTCAGACTTTATTTCCTAGGGGAACTAGTTCTAGAGTGGAAGGGTAATGCGGCAACGCCGAGAGGTAGGTTTGTTTCCTATCTCAATGTGAATAAGATAATTACTAAGGGTTGTACCTATCGTATCGTCCGAGTTAGAGATATATATGCAGAGCCATCGGTCCTTCAATCTGTTCCAGTGATTAGTGAATTCCAAGATGTGTTCCCAAATGAGCTGGTAGGTATTCCTCCATAGCAGGAGATCGACTTTGCAGGGTGCCAAGTGTTTTCCAAGATTGACTTAAGATCCGGGTAACATCAGGTTAGAGTTGGGGAGAAAGATATTTTGAAGACGGCTTTGCAGACCACATATTGTCGCTTTGAGTTTACAGTGATGTCCTTCAGGTTGACGAATACTTCAGCGTATTTATGGACTTGATGAACAGCATATTCAGACAGTTCTTAGATCTATTCATAACTGTATTCATCGATGATATTCTGGTTTATTCACAATCAGAAGCAGACCATGCGGATCACTTGGGAGCGGTACTTCAGGATCGTATGTTTTATGTGAAGTTTTCTAAGTGTGAGTTCTAGTTGAACTCTGTGGCATTCCTAGGCCACATTGTATCAGACAAGGGCATCAGGGTTGATACAAAGAAGATAGAGGCCATGACGACTTAGCCTAGACCTACTACTCCAACAGAGATTCACAGTTTTTTGGGTTAGCATGTTATTACAGGAGATTCGTAGAGGGTTCTCTTCTCTTTCAACACCATTGATGAAGCTGACTCAGAAAGCAACTAAGTTTCAGTGGACAGATGCTTGCGAGCAAAGTTTCCAAGGGTTGAAGAATAGATTGACATCAGCACCCGTTCTGACACTTCTAGAGGGTTTAGAGGGCTATGCAGTTTATTGTGATGCATCGATCGTCGGGTTAGGGTGTGTTCTGATGCGGCAAGGTAAAGTAATTTCTTATGCTTCGAGACAGTTGAGGAAATATGAGAAGAACAACCCGACCCATGATCTAGAGTTAGTTGCGGTCGTGCACGCACATAAGATTCGGAGGCACTATTTGTATGGCGTACATGTTAATATATTCAGAGATCATAAGAGCCTTCAGTATATCTTTAAGCAGAAGGAGTTAAACTTACGGCAAAGACACTCGCTAGAGTTTCTAAAGGATTGTGATGTCAATAAATTGTACAATCTAAGAAAGGCTAATGTTGTAGCTGATGCCCTCAGTCCTAGATCCATGGATAGCTTGTTGTACTTGAGGGTCAAGAAGAGAGAGTTAGCTCGAGAGCTACATCAGCTAGGTAGTTTAGGAGTCTGATTATTGGACAAGTAATAGTGGGTAACTGATCAAGACACAACAACATCATCATTAGTAGAAAAAGTGAAGGAAGGAGCGCCAGTACGAAGATCCCACTTTAGTACAGCTCAGAGACCAGGTTCAACAGATCGAGAAATCAGCCTTCAGAGTATCCGAAGATGGGGTGCTGTGGTATCGAGGCCAATTATGTGTTTCGAATATAGTAGGGCTTCGACACCAAATCATGGTAGAGGCTCATTATTCCCGTTATTCCATTCACCCAAGATCGACGAAGATGTACCATGATATTAAAGAGATCTATTGGTGGAACGGTATGAAGACGAATATTGCCAAATTTGTAGCTTAGTGCCCTAATTGCCAGTAGATGAAGGTAGAGCAATAGAAGCCCGGTGGGCTATCACAGAGCATAGAGATCCTGAAATGCAAAGGGAGATAATCAATATGTATTTCATTACAAATTTTCCCTATTCACAACATAAGTTCGATTCCATATGGGTGATTGTTGATAGACTTATAAAGTCAGCCAACTTCTTACTAATCAGAACTGCTTATACGGCCGAGGACATCCCAGTATCTATTATATCACATAGAGGGGCACAGTTTACGGCTAACTTCTGAAATCCTTCTAGAAAGGTCTGCGGACACAGGTGAACCTTAACACAACTTTCCATCCACAGACAGATAACCAGGCCGAACGCATGATTCAAACATTTAAGGACATGTTACGGGCTTGTGTGCTAGATTTCAAAGGGAGCTGGAACGATCAGTTGCCGCTTATAGAGTTTATATATAATAATAGTTATCACTCCAATATCCAGATGGCTCCTTACGAGGCCTTATATGGGAGGAAGTGTAGATCTCTTGTCGAGTGGTTTGAGGTAGGCGAGACAGAATTTTTCGAACCCGACTTAATTCACTAGGACATAGAGAAGATGAAGCTTATTGAGGAGCGATTGTTATCAGCCCAGAGTGGCCAGAAGTCCTATGCAGATGTGAGGCATCACCATTTGGAGTTTCAGATTGGCGTTTGGGTATTCTTGAAGGTTTCGCCTATGAAGGGAGTTTTGAGATTCGACTGAAAGGGAAAGCTTAGCCAGAGATAAATTGGGACTTATAGGATCGTTGGCAGGATAGGCCAAGTGGCATCTGAGCTAGAGTTACCTCTAGAGTTAGAATCATTTCATTCGATCTTCCATGTGTCCATGATACGAAAGTGTATCAAAGACCCTTCCTCAATTGTATCAGTAGAGAATGTTCAGGTCACGGAGAATTTATCATATGAGGAAATGCCAGTTTCCATTCTTGATCGACAGGTCTGTAGGTTGAAGACTAAGGATATGGCTTTTGTGAAGGTATTATGGAGTAACATGAATATTGTAGAGATGACGTGGGAAATCGAGGATGAAATAAAGTCCAAATACTCTTACTTATTTCAGGATAAAGGTTTCAAATGACTATAATTTGATTGTAGATTACTTTAATTATGTTGTGTATTTACAAACGAACCCCTACTTATGACTAGATGATGCTTAAGTTGTGATACTACAGCCCTCCTAGAGGTGGAATCACTTATTCACGAGGTAAGTTACAGTCTATGATGCGTTGTATTTGATATTGATGGCCGTATGGGGCAAATGAGATCTTTTTGATTATTTGTGGCGCTGTGTGGCATGTATAGTAATGTTTTCTGGTTGTGTGGCAGGTTTGGTAGTGTCCCGTTTATAGGGTGGACTCTGCTGAAATTTTTTGTAAGTCTCTAGGGGTTTAATATTCGAGGACGAATGTTTCGTACATTAGGTTCATCGTAAGTTCATCGACGTACGTTCAGAAAGTGAGACTATCGTTGAGGTTATAAGAGGTTAATCAAGATAGACCTAAAGGTTACAAGTGCTTATAACTATGTTTAGTGAGCATAAGGGGGTTCAGAAGTAAAACGAATCGAAAGGAATACGTTCCGTCGAAGTTCATCAAAAAAGTGTGAAGTATGGTCCAAAGTATGGATCGTAGAAGTGATCTACGGGCCATATAAATGGTAACTCAAAAAATAGAAGGATTCAGAGACTTGGCCCTGATTTTGGCAGATCTACGTTGCAATGTACAGACCATAGATCAATTCTACGGACCGTATATTCCACCGTAGATTTGAGGCGGTGGAATTTTTTTGAGATGTATAAATTAGTGAGACTCCTTTCTTAAATCATATTTCACCCTCCACAGACCCTATACATCCAAAAACACTCTTCAAGAGTTCTAATACCATCCAAGTGCAAAATGCAAGGTGATCAACGTGAATCAAGTGTCAGGATTCCCGGGGTGCTAGTGAAACCAATCTTTTCTCTTTAGTTGCTAAGTTGGAGGTTTCGTTGAGTTGAAGTAATATAAAATAATAGTTGGTTCTTGTGTTCCAAGGTAAGATCTACCCCTCCTTCATGTAATTGAACTTATATAAGTCATGGATGGTTTTTTTGACCGAGAACTTCTGAAGCTAAGGTCGAGAACCATAGTTGAAGTGTGGCTGTGTATTGGACTGTTTTAAGTTGTTCTTGAGCTATCTTGTGGCTGGAAATTATGAATTATTAGCTTGTATATGCTATGTTGTTGTTGATGTTGCTATATATGTCATGAAGCAAAGAGGGTTATGGATTATTGCTGGTTATATAAGAAACGAGCTTGTTACTCGATATACTGTATCCTAGTTTCCCCTCGTTAATAATACTTCTATCATTGTTATTATAGATTAAGGTTCTATTCAATTTGGGTGCTTTGTTTTTTATGAGCGCTTAACGAAAGGTATGTAAAGGCTACTTCTTTCCTCTTAATGGCATGAATCCATAGTAAGTAAGAACCCAGCAAGCGTATACCAGAAGAGTGATTCATAGAGTTCCATGTTCATATTGTTCTATCATTCATGTCATAGATATCTTTTGTCGAGAGATTATACTCAGCAGGCATTGTTCCATGTCATAGTAATTCCTTGTCAGAAATTCCTATACGATTGAGTTTGAGCTGATCTTAGTTGAGCAGTAGAAAGTATATCATGTATATCATTTACTACATTGTTGCATTCATTTGCCTTCAGGCCATGCATTCATTATCACATACATTTTCCTTCGAGACTATGCATTTTTCTTCGGGGCAATACAGATATGCTCATTACCTTTGTGGATATTCAGAGATACATTTGCCTTCAGGGCTATGCACTGCCTTCGGGCCATTCACATTGCCTTCGGGGCTAAGCACTTACACAACGAACCTCACATGAGGCCGGACAGTCTATTTTTAGAATCATATACACGACATGAGATAGAGGCAGGTAGTGGACCTTCCAGATTATATTTGATTCCCCAGCTTCATTCAGTATATCATGTATATCACTTCAGTTTTTGTTTCAGTTTCAGTTATTTCAGTTGCCTTACATACTTGGTACATTATTTCGTACTAACGTCCCTTTAGCCGGGGGCGCTGCATTTTATGCCTGCAGATCCTGATAAACAACCAGACAGACCTCCACAGTAGTCGTGCCGAATACCAGCTTGAGTGGTAAGCTCCATTTCATCTAGAGTTACCAAGTCCAGAATTTTGGGAGTATTTTGTATTTATATAGACTTGATGGGTATGTCAGGGCCCCGTCCCCACCATAGTACAGTCATGATCTCTTTAGAGGCTTGTATAAATGTCATGTTTATATAATATGTCAGCATGGTGGCCTTGTCGGGCTTTGTTTAAATCTTGTTTTGGGTTTTGCTGTTTGCTGAGACCTATGATGGCTTTGTCGTTCTGTCTAAATATTTGTATATATACGTGTTGGGATAATCCCACTTTAGAGAGATGTTTTCATTAACAGATTTACAGAAATTGGCTAGTCGGCCTGAGGTATTATGATTTATTTGTAGATGTCCCTGCCAGCTCAGTTTGTCCGTATGTACGTCCAGGGTTCATGAGTTACAAATGGTACGCTCCAGGTCAAGTAAGGCACCAGATGTCGGTCATGCCTCCCCAGGCTTAGGGTGTGACAAAGGTGCAGCAAAGTCCGGTAATACATGTGGCGGTTAGAACTGCTGGTATGCACTGGTAGGTCGTCAGGATATAGAGGCTTGTACAGATATTGTCACAGGTATATTAACAGTCTTTACTTTTGATGTTCATGCCCTTATGGATCTAGGACCCACCCTATCTTATGTAACCTCATTTTCTTCTAATATATTTGGGATAGAGCCAGAAAAGTTACATGAAACCTTTGAAGTGTCCACTCCAGTTGGAGAGTGATGTTCGGCTCAAAAATGCATATATTTACCCATTGTTTGCCTCGCATTTTATTACTTTTAATCGTCTTTTGAGTACTATTATATTGCTTTGTGCTTACTATTATATTTTTATTATGTAGTAATAAAGAATTGCAAAATTAAAGAGATTTGGAGCAAAATTGAATAAAATGCGGGACAAGAAAAAGAAGGAAAAAACAAAAGGAAAGGGGACAAGAAAGAAACATAATGATTAGTGTAATGATGACTACAAATGTTCAAAAGAATGGAGAAGTAACTTCAATGTAAAATGTTACCTGGCAGTGAAATTAAATTGAGCATTCAGAAACTTAAGTGCGACGAAAAACTGGCTGCTGAATATTGTTTGGATTTCGAGCCTGGTATTTTTCCCGATCCGAGTTGTATTTGGTTTTTAAAATCCCAAGCCTTTTGGCACCACATAAATACATATTCTAAAAGGTTTTTACATAACTTCATATATTTTAGAGAGCGGGGAGCCACCGTGGAGGTCGTAGTTATAGGGTTTTATCTTCTCTTCTCTGTAATACTCATTTTTATGTTTCTATTCGGATAATTTGTTATTTTTCCTCCATGTCTATGTGGAGCTAAACTCTTTAGTTCTAGGGTTTTGGCTCAAAAATGAAAGTTGACGTACGATAATCGTTTACGTCTATTGGTTTTCCATCTTTGGGTTATTTATTTATTCTTGGTCTTAATTGTTTAATTATTTGATGAAATAGTTGAAAATAATCTGTGGCGTGTGAATTGAACTAAGAATAGGGAATTTGCATGCGTAATAAGAATAAGTAGAGCTTGTTTGTGATCCTCCTAAGGGCGATCATTTCACTATTGTGGATAGGAATATACCATTTCGCCTCGCTTAGTTGAATACAGAGATTTAAATGTGTTCTTGTTATTTTCTAATGACCATAGGAATATAGGCGTTGGAGTAGCTTTAATAGACTTGCGAGCAACTCGGAAGAGACTCATAAAGTAAATATTAACCCATCAACTAGTAACTCAGGGAAATCAATAGGTGTAACGATTGGAAGACTTAACTGGATTGATAGTAGTTATAGCCCTAGATCTTTCTCTTCTCTGATAAAGATCTTCTCTTTCTTGGTTGAAGTTCATTATTTTATTTCTTTTATTTTTAGTTAGTTTGTATATATAACTTTGTATTTTATTTCTTGTTTAGATAATTAGCATTAGTTTAATTTAGTTGACTGTTAATCATAACTCCTTGTGGGTATGATAGATGGACTTCAATCTTATATTACTTGTACAACTGCATATACTTGCGTGTGCGTTTGGGAGCAACAAGTTTTTGAGTCTGTTCCCGAGGATTTAGAAATTAAATGGTTATTTAAATTAGACTTTTCTTTTTGTCTGTTCAAGTGTTTTTTTAGTTTGATATTTTGTTATTCTTCTTGACATGGCATCTTGGCATAAAAAGTGATCGAATGCTGGTTGTTCTTATTTTGGTGATCCATGTCAGATTTCTAGAGGACTCCACCTGTGGAAACACTGTCATAATATTTCCGGGAATGGGTTGTGTGCACCTCTCCAATCCTTTGAGTGGAATGTTTGTAGTATATGAGGTGGTTAAGACAACCATTGGAATGTTTGTCCTAATTCTTATTCCCCATCCCCGAGCCCCTATTATATGATTCTCTAGTTGTTTGTGATGTTGATAGGAGTAATGAAGTGGCGGATACGGAATGTCTTGCTAGGTATAGCGATATGGTAAATCAAATAATGGACCAGAACACATTAATAATGGACCAGTGGGAGGAACAAAGGAACGCCATAGAATGAATTATTGCCAAGCTCATGGAGAGGCAAGCCGAGGATGAAACTTGTAATGATCTGCAAATTATAGGCTTAGACAATACTCAAGATGAACCTCCAACCGAAGAAAAGAGCAAGTTCCCTCAAGAAGATAGCTTTGACGAAGCAGAGATAGTGAGCCAGTCTTGGCTAACGGAACAAACTCAACAAATACAACTTTATGGATTTCTCCATGATGGTCTAACAAACATGGTGCTATAACTGATAGATGGAAGGACTGAGCTAAGACAAGAGATAGACCAAATTTGGCGCAGATATCCATGACCTGTAGGCTCAATTAAATAATAAGGTTGAGGTGTCTGATGCCCAACTACCAATTGTCATGGATAGTAGTCAGGATTTGGAGCAGAAAGAGGAATTACAGTCATTCGACCAGAATATTGTTGATGATGCTGAGGTTGAGGGAGTATACATTAGTGAGGATGTCAAACATAATGAAGTTTTGGAGTTGGAGCTTGTCGGCCTTCATTCTAAACATTTTTCTACATTATGTTTGTCTAGCGACATAGAAATCGAGCCTCCAAAGCCTTTGGAGAGGTGTATAGATAAGGAACAAACCCTTACATTCTAAAATTTGCCACACCAAAACTAGAAAATGATATCCCTCCCTTAAGGGCCAAGAAGTGCAAGATGCGACACCTATTGTTTGGTTCTTTTATTTTCACACCACCGCCCCAGAAGTGTGATAGAAAATTTTATACAAAATTAGGGGCGCAATTTATATCCTTAATGTGGAAGGGAAAGTAGCGAAAGTGATGGCGTCATGCCACCATGTTAACTAAGGCGCTTATTGGGAGGTAACCCAATGTGTAATAGTTTTAGATTTTTATTCTTATAGTGTTACATTTTGTTTTGTTTTATTTTTGCAGATTAGGGGAAGTCTGAGTACCCGAAGTTAAAGCTGAGAAGCATGTTTGGGCTTAAGTGTGGGGTCGTGGCGACCCTTGATGTTGAGGTTTATAAGAAGTGGCTTAGTGGTACACCGTTGGATAAGTTTCGTAATATTCTACAGTGAATGGGTTAGCGTGCTTAAAAGAAAAGATTTGTGGAATCCCTATCATATGAAGACTAGAGTTATAATTTCGAGGTGAGACCCTACTCGTGGTAATATATTATGTTTCAAGTATCATTGACTGGATAGCTTGGGTGAGCACTTTGGATATTAAGGACTTGGGAGTAATTACGTGAGGTTTAAAGAGGTAGTTGGAAGACTGGATACCTTAGGAAAATTTATGGGCATATCGAGGTGATACTATGAGAGGTTCGATGGTTAAATGATTATTATATCAAGCTTCAGGTTTTGCATCAAAAATTTTGGGGTTGTATCGGATTTGCATATCGGGTAAAGGTTGAGAAACATGAAGATTGAAATCGTAAGGTATAGCTGTTCAGTACTAAGTTGATAACTTAGATAGGACACAACTTGTGGAGTCGAAAGTGATAGACATGATTTGTTACGCGTGAGGAAATTATTAGAATTAGCCACCACAGATGTGCGATAGAACTGTGATTGGTTTTAGAAATTCGGAGTCAGTTCAAATAACTATTGGTGATATTCGAGAGTTGTGCATTCATTCAGGGTCATCATTGTTCGAGTTAAGCTTAATGGTCTATGGTTATATTCAAGAAATATATTTAACATTTTGATGCGTTTCGGCTCAGATTTGAGGTATGACATATTTATCGAGCGTTGTCAGGGTTTTCTAGTGGATTTGATGATATTTTCTGAGAACAGTTACCCAGATAGAGTAATGGTTTACAATGAGCATAGTGCAGATTTGAGGAGGAACTTTTGTACGAGAGGTCTTTATAGTGACTAGTTAGGTTCCGACGGACTTTGCTCGGTTAGGTATTAATTGGTATGTTCCTGTATTGTGATTTGAGGGTTAAAAAGACTTAGAACTAGCCATGTTGGCGGTAAGTAAGATGAGTTTTGATAGGAATGCGTAGAATTCTCAGATGGAGCAAGGGTTCATTTCTGGCAAAAGTAAGCCATGGTTTCGGGCTTGTGGTGTGTGTTCAGGTGTTTCTACGAAATTGCGGTGCGAGTAGCTGCTTTAGAAGATGTGGGAGAAAGAGTTAGCGGAATCATAGCATTTTATCGGTTCAAAATGGGCTTCGATTTGTGGCCATGTTTCAAATGATTGCGGGGGTTTGGGAAAGTGTTTATGGGGTCTACTGATAGCCCAGAGCTGAGTTCTTTTTATCAAATCAGGGAATTCAGGCAAAAATCATTCATTTATTTGAGGATCAATTGCCGAGGAAATTTGAATACGGAGATACGAGTGTTGGATCTTGAGCTATGTGTAAAGAGTTCTCACTGATTAAGTGAGTGCGCAGGTTCTCCTAAAGTTTACACCCATGTGGGGTGTCATTGATTTGGGGAAGAAAGGCAAGTGAGCTCGAGGTGTATTGGCCTATTTGAGACTATCAACTGTATTGATCCGGTGTTTTATAAGTTAGTTTTCACCAGGCCGATCAGGTGTTCATCCGATCTTCCATGTTTCTATGTTGAGGAAGTACCATTTTTATAGTCCTATATCATTTGTTGGGATTCAATTTTGTTCGATGAGAATCTTCCCTATAAGGAAAAGTCCGACATGCGTAGCTGATATCCTCAGTTATTACCGATCCAGGTACATCCCGTCCTATCTTCCTTGTCGCTCGAGGACGAGTGATTGTTTAATTGGTATCTGATGTAATGATCTGTTTGGTCTTTATTGCGCTCCCGGCCCTTTTGATCCCTTTTCGAGATTTATTAGCTCATATTTGACCTACGGGGACCATTGGCTCGCTTCCTGAGGTCATTGGAGTTGATTTGGGGAAATTTGGCTTAAAAGCGAAAAATGGTTGACTCAAAGTTGACTTGGGGTTAAACGCATCTTTTCCGAGAATCCGTCGATTCCGAGAGGTCTGGATGGTCTGTTAGAACTTGTGAGCATATTTGGTTAGGTTCCCAATGCAATCGGGTGAACTTTGGGACTTGGGTTGGAAAGCTAGTTTTGAGATATTGGGGGTTGACTCGGTCAATGAGACCCCCGATGGGAATTTTGAGGCCACAAGTGCATTCGTAGCAAGTTTTTATGTATGTCTACATATTCAGTTTGTGAGCAGATGGTCTCGAGTGATAGTCGGGATTTTGGGTTGAATTGTGAAACTTGGTTTTGGGATTCTGGTGTCCGTTGTCCTCTATGGCAACACCAGAACCGCTATAACGGCACCGCTGTTGCGGTGCCATGGCGATCTGAGAATCCGTTGTAGTGGCCGTGATGCCCCAGGAGCGGCGATAACTGAATTAGAGTCTTAAAAGTGATTAAAAACCCCAACCTCTTGTCATTATTTCATATTCATATCTTGAGGCTTGGGAGGCGATTTTTAGAGGGTTTTGGCTATTTCTTCACAAAGTTAACTTCCTTGGTCCTAGAATCCTTCATTTACTTCCATTAATCATTAATCTAAGGCTAGAATTGTTACATCCCTCGTGTTCATAGTGGTAGAACTTATGATTCCTTAGTTGAGTATGCCTTGGGAATTGAGACCCGAGCCCGATTTTTGGAGATAGAACGTGTCGTACCCCGTGTGCAATGGTACCAGCAAGTATTCCTGGCAATTTATAGAGTTAGAAGTCGAACGAATCGAATCGATGCGATCTGAACAGAATCAGAAAAACCTACAGGACACCAGTCATGTTCGACGGGTCGTCGAACCTATCGACTGGCCATCGTTGTATGGCGTCGACAGGGTTCCGCAGCCATGCATTCTGCAGGCACAGGTCGACGAGCACGCCGATGGACCGGACCACTAAAGCATTTAATTCTCCGAGTATAAATACGTGGTCCACGACGTTATTTCATATCTCTCTCATTCCCAGATCAGAAAACCCTAATATTTTGCTCTCCCAACAGTTATGGCATATTGGTGAAGGTTAGGTAAGACCCGGACCCCGTAAACCCGAGCTAGTAAAGGGAAGGTTGTTCCTAGGGTTTGATTGAAGTTGTTGAGCTTGAAGAGTGTGATTTGAAGCTAGGGTTTGAGATTTTTATCTCTCCAAGGTATGTAAATGATTTCTACCTTTATATTTGAGTTGACTATCGAGAGTTTCAGTGATTTTAGGTGGAGAGAAGGTACTTGTGGAAGTGATAGATTGATGAAGGTCAAGGTAGTGACATGAGACTATTTTAGAGAAATGATTAGAGATGGATTTTGCGGGTATTTTGATATATATAGGTGTTACAATTGTAAGCTCATAAAGGAGATGGTCATCTATAATTCGTTAAGCTTTATACGTGCTTGGGTATGGTTAGTAAGCAAGGCAAGTAGCCTAATTAAGGCTTATGTTATCTTAATTGTAGATTACAAGTTGAAGAGATAGAAGTTGGGCGATTCGATATACATCAAGGTATGTTAAGGCTATTCCTTCTTTTCTTTGGCATGATCCTATGATATGAACCGATAACGAGTAAGAAAGTTTCCATATTACTCTATTATTATAAGCACTAAGAGAAATACAGTTTTGATGTTTCCATGTCCCGGCTATGGTATTTTCCCCATATACAGATCTTATGATTTCCTCTCCTAGTAGTATGAGTTCAGTAAGGCCCATGAGAGGCAAACTATCATTTTATTGTTTGAGAATCTTGTCGTTTAGTCTTACTTGTACTACGAATTTACTTCCAATTCTTAGGGGTATGAGTGAAAGGCGCACTTGACAGGGGGTGAAGGTGTGACCTATGATATTACGTTGTATGTGTGAAAGGCACACTTGACGGGGGGTGAAGGTGTGGCCTATGTGTCACACCCTAACCTTGGTAGGGCATGATGGGCACCCGACTCTCATCAGAGTCGAGCGAACCCTTAAACGTTCGCTTTACCAAAACCTGTCATTTCAAAAACTTTTAAAAACATGAAACTTTTCCAAATAGAGGTCATTATCTTTATACCGATTATGAAAAACTTTCAGTCAATTACGTACTTTCTACCAACTGAAATCATCTGAAAATACATACTCTTTTAACATATGTACATGATTCGCGCTTCTCGACGCCCTATCCACAGGACACTGTCTGCAAAGTCTCTAACATATACAAAATACCATGACATAAACACTTGACCCGGCAATAGTCCGAACTGAGATGGAGCTCGCCAATCCCACTGGAACACCTTTAGCAGAGTCTTCTACTCACCTGGGTGTACCTGCGTGTACCTGCGTGGCATGAAACGCAGCCCCCATATTTCGGCAACATTTCCCTTGTAAATACACCATCCCCGAGAATCTCACTCGGCCAATTTATCAACACAAATCCGAGAATTCAACTCGGCCAAATTATCAACAACAATACCAACAATCATATCTCCAACTTCAACAATTATTTCAAAATATATTCTAACATTAGTAGCTCCTTTTACATAATTCGACGACATTTCATTTATATTCAATTCAATCACATACGATCAAGCCAACATAAATGCTCACACGTTCAAGAACTTGCCCAAGACCTTACAAACAAGACTCAAGACCACTTCAAACAATCCGCGCAATGACCAAAACAACCCAACCAATGCACAATACCACCCGAAACCTCCCAAATGCAACAAGAACAATAACGACACATTTTATTCCTTCAAATTCATGAACTACACCAACAATCCACACACTAACAACATTGTTTTCCATAATTACAAGAAAACGATATTCAAATCACATTAACTTCTAAAGCAACTCTCCAACCAATACAACTTCACTAGAATCATTAAACTTTCTTTCTCAACATAGAATCCACAACAAGAACAATCAAAACACTAGATAAAATAATTGACTCATCTTCCTACACAACACACATATACACGGCCACAACCAACATCCATGTTTTCATGAATTTCACCCATTTTCTACATACTACAACATACACAACCATCCATAACATATAAAAGAAGATCAAATCTTACCTTTTTCCACTTACTTCTCACTTGGCTTTGGTTGTGAACTTGCAACAAAGAGGGATCTGCTTGCTCCAACAATTATACCACGTTAAAGAGGACCTTCAAGTTAGTAGGAATACTAGGGGAAAATATTTTTTTGGATCAAGGTTGAAGGCCTCACTTTTTCTTGGTCATGGCCAAATATGGCCTTTCCTTTCTTCTCTTCAAGCTTCTTGAACTTTCTAAGGGTCAAAGATGAAAATATGACCTTTAAGTCATCTTATACACATATATAATTAATCCATATGGGCCTAAGCCCACTTACCATGGACGGCCACTTGGGCCTCTTATTTCAAGACCAATCTTTTTTTTTGTCTTGCACTTCATGACAATTTATTTCCCAAATTTCAAATTTTGCCCTTAGCCTTCCTCCGTATTTTTTATGAGCCATCTTGCGAATTTCCCTTTCTGCCCCTAGTCTTTCTTAATATTTCCACATCAAAACTTTCATAAACAACTTGTGTGCTAAACAAGGTCAAAAATATAGCCTCGCCCTTAACTTCCCACAATTATCTTCAATTATCCGAATACGCAAAATACGGGATATAACAGTATGAGTGGTCCATGAGTGGCCTATGATGTTGAAGTATATACATGAGAAAGGCACACTTGACAGGGGGTGAAGGTGTGGCCTGTGATGTGACAATGAGGTGTATGTATATATATATATATATATATATATATATATATATATATATATATATATATATGTCCATACTTCCCGACATACAGATTCAGTCAGATGCAGACAGATACTAATTCATACAGATTTATACAGCTAGTCATTTCAGCTTATGAGTTCAGATCTTATTCATGATTTCTATATATATATGTATGTTGTCTTTATGCTTTACATATTCAGTACATTATCCGTACTGACTCCCCGTTGCTCGGGGGGTTGCGTTCATGCCCGCAAGTACAGGTAGACAGGGAGGTGGTCCAGCTTAGTAGGACCTTTATGCAGCAGAGATCAGTGCACTCCATTTGATCCAGAGTTTCAGTCTATTTTGGTAGGCCTTTCTTTTGAGATTTATATAGATGGGTATGACGGGGCCCTGTCCCGTCCTTTCTACAGCTTTCATTCCAGTAGAGGTCTGAAGATAGTTGTATGTAGTAGTCAGACGATGTAGTCTTGTCGGCTTATATGTCACGACCCGTCTAGGGGCTGTGACGAGTACCCGATACTTGTACCGAGCACCCCTTGTCTATCGTTTTACCTTTACCTCTTAGCAAGCCATGTAAACAGAGCCATTTTTTTTTTAAACATTAACATTAGCGGCGTCATTCTGAACATAGACTAATAAACTTCGTTATCACTTATACATCAACATTAACATGCCAAAACACCATATATCTTACTGTACTTAACTGACTGTACATAACTGTCTACGAGCCTCTAGACGTAGTACACTTATACATAGAAAGGGCTGAGTACTGCCATGCCCGAATATATATACACAAAATAGTACCAAGGAAGTGAGGCTCCGGAATAACTGGAGCACTGTCAACACTGCTGGTAGAGCTTCTAAGGATCAAATCCGCCTGTCTGCTGACCTGCGCGGCATCAAACGCAGCGTCCACAAGAAGGGACGTCAGCACGAATAGTGTACCGAGTATGTAAGGCATGAATAGTAATATACAGAAAATATGAATCATGTATAATGACATAAGAGAGTTACAACACATGTCCTGGGATAGAAACATAACCTGTATATATATATACCCTTGGCAGGTGCTATGCGTACTTAACTTTCCTTTAAGAATCTTTCCTTGTTCATATACATATACATATAAAATAGGACATCTCATATTGCCGAGGCGTCGGCAGCCGATCCATTTAACCATAAATATACACATCCCGCGTCCGGGCATCCCGCGTCCGGGACGATATCATATCATGTAATGCCAACTGATTAGGTGGATATGCGTTCATAACGCTCTGCCCTTACCTCCATTTTCCCCGTATACACATGCATATATCATGTACATATATCAGCGTCTATAGCGCTCTAGCTCTTTTATCATATACATATACGTGTGTCGTGTAGGTACATCAGCGTCTATAGCGCTCTAGCTCTTTCGTCATGTGCATGTTTTAAAAAAATATATACACATATCTTACATACATTTACATGTCTTATATGCATTTACGTATCCTATATACATATGTCTCATAGGCACGCAGGAAAGCCCAAAGAAGAATCATGTAGTCATCGGAGTGACGTAAGGTCGGTGACCTCCAATTATATTATAGAATACTCGTGATCGCTTTGTCTCACCTTGAAGGAACGAGTATTTTAAGGTGAGACTACCAACGGGGAATAATATTAAAGTAAACGTAGAATGAAATCGGGGCATCATAGATGACAGTTCATAGACTTTGAATTCTTTTAGAAAATAAAGTCATAGCTAGGAAATATAAATAAGATTCAAAAATTAGTTTATCATTTTCATGTTTACATAAGATACTTAGCTTAGTCATCTTAGTCATAGAGTCGTTCCGGTAGTACGTATCATAGGCATATTCTCTTATCTAACATCATTGTTATCATTATCGTCATGGAAGTGCCCTCGTTAGAGGAGTCATAGTATTTATCATTTGGTATCGAAATTGGGATCAAAGGTTCCCTTTGGATTCACTTTAAGTAAGTCAAGCAAGACTGTAAGGAAAAATCCGAGAGTAGCGGGCCCACCTCGGGCCGGATGGGGTGACGTATATGATTTACATATATTACGTGTCATGTCATTACTTGTGAGGGTCCTAGGGTAATCGGGTCCCACTTATGCAAGTTCTAAGGGTTTAAGAGGTCTTTCCATCATTTGCACACTTTCTAGTTCAATTCTATTGAATAAAAAGTGGAAAACTTTAGGTGCCGATTTCGGGGGCTAGGGTTGTCCCCGAGGCTCGTACCCGACTTATTACATCTAAGACATGCCATAGAAAGAAGAGTGAAGCCTTACATACCTCTTTCCGCTACTTTTGCTATTCCAAATTCACGTCGCAATCTCATCAAAATCTGCAAATTGGTCATGTTTACCAAAACTCTTATTAGGGTACTTAGAGTTGAATTCTTAAGGAAACATTTGGCTACCGAAATTTCGGCAGCACTTCCCCTATAAATACTCCATCCCACCAAGTTCAACTTGGCTAATTTCAATCAACAACAACATACACAACCATCCATAACATATAAAAGAAGATCAAATCTTACCTTTTTCCACTTACTTCTCACTTGGATTTGGTTGTGAACTTGCAACAAAGAGGGATCTGCTTGCTCCAACAATTATACCACGTTAAAGAGGACCTTCAAGTTAGTAGGAATACTAGGGGAAAATATTTTTTTGGATCAAGGTTGAAGGCCTCACTTTTTCTTGGTCATGGCCAAATATGGCCTTTCCTTTCTTCTCTTCAAGCTTCTTGAAATTTCTAAGGGTCAAAGATGAAAATATGACCTTTAAGTCATCTTATACACATATATAATTAATCCATATGGGCCTAAGCCCACTTACCATGGACGGCCACTTGGGCCTCTTATTTCAAGACCAATCTTTTTTTTTTGTCTTGCACTTCATGACAATTTATTTCCCAAATTTCAAATTTTGCCCTTAGCCTTCCTCCGTATTTTTTATGAGCCATCTTGCGAATTTCCCTTTCTGCCCCTAGTCTTTCTTAATATTTCCACATCAAAACTTTCATAAACAACTTGTGTGCTAAACAAGGTCAAAAATATAGCCTCGCCCTTAACTTCCCACAATTATCTTCAATTATCCGAATACGCAAAATACGAGATATAACAGTATGAGTGGTCCATGAGTGGCCTATGATGTTGAAGTATATACATGAGAAAGGCACACTTGACAGGGGGTGAAGGTGTGGCCTGTGATGTGACAATGAGGTGTATGTATATATATATACACATATATATATATATATATATATATATATATATATATATATATATATATATATATATATATATGTCCATACTTCCCGACATACAGATTCAGTCAGATGCAGACAGATACTAATTCATACAGATTTATACAGCTAGTCATTTCAGCTTATGAGTTCAGATCTTATTCATGATTTCTATATATATATATATATATATATATATATATATATGTTGTCTTTATGCTTTACATATTCAGTACATTATCCGTACTGACTCCCCGTTGCTCGGGGGGTTGCGTTCATGCCCGCAAGTACAGGTAGACAGGGAGGTGGTCGAGCTTAGTAGGACCTTTATGCAGCAGAGATCAGTGCACTCCATTTGATCCAGAGTTTCAGTCTATTTTGGTAGGCCTTTCTTTTGAGATTTATATAGATGGGTATGACGGGGCCCTGTCCCGTCCTTTCTACAACTTTCATTCCAGTAGAGGTCTGAAGATAGTTGTATGTAGTAGTCAGACGATGTAGTCTTGTCGGCTTATATGTCACGACCCGTCTAGGGGCTGTGACGAGTACCCGATACTTGTACCGAGCACCCCTTGTCTATCGTTTTACCTTTACCTCTTAGCAAACCATGTAAACAGAGCCATTTTTTTTTTTGAACATTAACATTAGCGGCGTCATTCTGAACATAGACTAATAAACTTCGTTATCACATATACATCAACATTAACATGCCAAAACACCATATATCTTACTGTACTTAACTGACTGTACATAACTGTCTACGAGCCTCTAGACGTAGTACACTTATACATAGAAAGGGCTGAGTACTGCCATGCCCGAATATATATACACAAAATAGTACCAAGGAAGTGAGGCTCCGGAATAACTGGAGCACTGTCAACACTGCTGGTAGAGCTTCTAAGGATCAAATCCGCCTGTCTGCTGACCTGCGCGGCATCAAACGCAGCGTCCACAAGAAGGGACGTCAGTACGAATAGTGTACCGAGTATGTAAGGCATGAATAGTAATATACAGAAAATATGAATCATGTATAATGACATAAGAGAGTTACAACACATGTCCTGGGATAGAAACATAACCTGTATATATATATACCCTTGGCAGGTGCTATGCGTACTTAACTTTCCTTTAAGAATCTTTCCTTGTTCATATACATATACATATAAAATAGGACATCTCATATTGCCGAGGCGTCGGCAGCCGATCCATTTAACCATAAATATACACATCCCGCGTCCGGGCATCCCGCGTCCGGGACGATATCATATCATGTAATGCCAACTGATTAGGTGGATATGCGTTCATAACGCTCTGCCCTTACCTCCATTTTCCCCGTATACACATGCATATATCATGTACATATATCAGCGTCTATAGCGCTCTAGCTCTTTTATCATATACATATACGTGTGTCGTGTAGGTACATCAGCGTCTATAGCGCTCTAGCTCTTTCGTCATGTGCATGTTTTAAAAAAATATATACACATATCTTACATACATTTACATGTCTTATATGCATTTACGTATCCTATATACATATGTCTCATAGGCACGCAGGAAAGCCCAAAGAAGAATCATGTAGTCATCGGAGTGACGTAAGGTCGGTGACCTCCAATTATATTATAGAATACTTGTGATCGCTTTGTCTCACCTTGAAGGAACGAGTATTTTAAGGTGAGACTACCAACGGGGAATAATATTAAAGTAAACGTAGAATGAAATCGGGGCATCATAGATGACAGTTCATAGACTTTGAATTCTTTTAGAAAATAAAGTCATAGCTAGGAAATATAAATAAGATTCAAAAATTAGTTTATCATTTTCATTTTTACATAAGATACTTAGCTTAGTCATCTTAGTCATAGAGTCGTTCCGGTAGTACGTATCATAGGCATATTCTCTTATCTAACATCATTGTTATCAATATCGTCATGGAAGTGCCCTCGTTAGAGGAGTCATAGTATTTATCATTTGGTATCGAAATCGTGATCAAAGGTTCCCTTTGGATTCACTTCAAGTAAGTCAAGCAAGACTGTAAGGAAAAATCCGAGAGTAGCGGGCCCACCTCGGGCCGGATGGGGTGACGTATATGATTTACATATATTACGTGTCATGTCATTACTTGTGAGGGTCCTAGGGTAATCGGGTCCCACTTATGCAAGTTCTAAGGGTTTAAGAGGTCTTTCCTTACATACCTCTTTCCGCTCCTTTTGCTATTCCAAATTCACGTCGCAATCTCGTCAAAATCTGCAAATTGGTCATGTTTACCAAAACTCTTATTAGGGTACTTAGAGTTGAATTCTTAAGGAAACATTTGGCTACCGAAATTTCGGCAGCACTTCCCCTATAAATACTCCATCCCACCAAGTTCAACTTGGCTAATTTCAATCAACAACAATCCCGGGAATTCAAACCCGGCCAAAATATCAACCACAATTCCAACAACAACAATACTAACAACTTCCATATTCAATCAACTTACTACTTCTTCCAAAAACTTTCTAACTTTAATGAAAACAATAACAACCTCATAATCTATATTCCAACAACATCATACTAAATAAAATTAACTCATTCTCTTCCATTTTTTCACCATAACCACACGGCCAACACCAACATACACACTACAACTTCTCAAAATTCATTCAACTTCCATTTTCCACATATCATTCACAACAATAACAACCAAACACTAATTAAAATAATTGAAGCATGACTCCTACACATATATACATACACACGGCCATGTACTATATTTCTCTCCTTCATGAATTTCATCCATTTTAGCATACTACAACACATATAAACCATATATAACACATAAAACAAGATCAAAACTCACCTTTCTTCTTCAACTTCTCACTTGACTACAACTTGACAATTTGTATGATTTTGAATTTTTCTTACTCCAACAACAACTCCACCTTGTTAATCACCCTTTACTTGGTAGAAAATGATTTTTGAAGAATTTTTATCAATATTTCCTTGGAAATTTGATCTTGGCCGAAATGGCCTTCAACTTTTCTCCTTCTCTTTCTTGTTCTTCAACTTCTTGAATATTCTAGAGGTTGTGTGATAAAGATGACTTAGTCATCTTATTTATTGACCAAATTTTATGTAATATGGGCTTGGGCCATAACCATGGCCGGTTGGGCCTCACAAATTTGGGCCTTATTATTGTTTTTGATTTTTTTGGGCCAACTCGGTTTGGTCCCGAGTTGGGCCTAGCCCACTGACCGTTCGACCCTAAAACGTTCATATCTCCTTGAACCGACGTCACCTGGGGACCCACGACCTATGGTTGGAAAGATAATTCAATTATCTACAACTTATAGCTCTTGGTACATTTCCAAATTCCAAACTTATAATACCGTTTTTTCCCCATGAAGTCAGATCACCCGAAAACGTTTTCTTAAAATATTCGTTTGGAGGACTTCCACTTTGATTTGGCCCAAGGGTCTTTCTTGAGTTGTGTTTAACTTCTCATATGTGATTCATATGAATTTTCAGATGTCCCAAAAAAAATCTCGATGTGTGGGTCCCATCTCAGCAAATAATCTGACGTTCAAAAATACGGGATACAACATTCTCCCCCCCCCCCCCCCCCCCCCCTTTAGAACATTCGTCCTCGAATGTTAAACTGGCCTCATAGTGTATCATAATACTTCGGGGAGGTCTCCTTCGTAGACATCTCACATGTTGCTTAGGTCGCTTTTATGTCGTAAGTCCATTGAGTATGCTCTGAACGTTAGCCCTACGTTAATAAGTCCCCTTTCTGTCACGCTTTCTCCTCTTCCGTTAGTCTTGTCCGTCTCAGCCTACATGACTTTTATAGGGTTTGTAACCACTCCACACACTCTAATTTACATTGGACTACCTAGCTTCACATTCGTCTCTTGTTCCCACATTTGTGAAAATTTCAGCATATTTCCCAGGGGGTCACCCATCATGAAATTACTCTCACCCTAGCACGCTTAACCTTGAAACTTTAGTACATTTCAGCGTCTTAGCGTTAGTATTTTCGCCCCCACTCCCTCGCACTACTTATATCACATATTATGGAACGAGTTGGGGTCTTAGCAGTTTTCGAAACGCCGCGTAACACATCTCTTCTTTTATTTACGGTTCTAACCTCCGCAATCTCTAGTATTCGTCTTTTTACCTGTGCGTATGGCTACCTTTCGTCCTAATTTCTGAATTCTTAATATGATCAGCAATATAAAGGCAACGTAGGATAGGATAGAATCCGAATCAATTAACATACACATCATAGAAGGTGCCGAAAAAGTACCTGTGGCCGCGTCTGCGGAAGGCTCAGGGTCCTGTCGTCCTGTCAATGCATATAGGCGGTGCGGAGGACCAGCTGAACTAGGTGTCCCTCCTCTACCTCGGCCGCGGCCCGCTGGAGCTTGGGAAGTCTGTCCAAGAGGGCGTACGGTCGACGATGAACCAACCGCGAACCCGACGGGCTGGGCTTGGTCTCCCTCATACCTCAGTGGGCAATCACGCATCAAATGGCCAACCCGCCCACAAGTATAACATGCACCTGTACCTGCGCGACACTCTCCAGATGTGGTCTACCACATCGCGCACACTGTGGCGGGGGTGGCATCATCCTGCTAGAATCAGCTCTATACTGGGATCCTGACGCCTTAGTACCCTGATCTGGTCGCGAGTGAGTAGAACGGTCAAGTCCCCTGTCCATAAATCGAGGCTGTGCACTGGCCGCCGGTTGTTCTGAATGCCTGAATAGCTCTTGTGCCTGTCCCCCTCTGTACTCGCTTCTAGTCCTGGAAAACCTGCCCATTTTTCTGGAACCCCTATCTGGGTAACGCTCCTCTCGCCGTGGCTGATATTGTTCCTCCAGATTTTGGGCGTGGGCCTGGATTCGAGTAATAGTCATCCCGTCCTGGAGTGAAGCTGTCAAACATTCCTTAACCAAATGTGGCCCTAGCCCACTCATAAATCGGTGTACATGATCTCCCTTATCCGCTATCATGGCTGGGGCATACCTGGCTACTGAA
Source organism: Lycium barbarum (assembly GCF_019175385.1). NCBI lineage: Eukaryota > Viridiplantae > Streptophyta > Magnoliopsida > Solanales > Solanaceae > Lycium > Lycium barbarum. Next base: position 88,058,931 of record NC_083341.1, read on the forward strand.
TTAAAACGGAGGTTGTATTCTCGAACGCTCATATTTCCCAGTCTCAGGTTCAAGAACATATCGGCTCGAGCCCGTCGAACCTCTGGCGGTAGGAAATGTCGCAGGAACGCCTCAGTGAACTCCTGCCAAACCGGAGGGGGTGCATTTGCTCCCCTCGATGATATCCAGCTACTGTACCACAGAACTGCCACATCCCGCAGCCTGTATGAAGCCAACTCTACGGACTCCGTATCCGAAGCATGTATGATCCCCAGAGTCCTCAGCATCTCATCTATAAAACTCTGCGGGTCCTCCTCTGGTTTTGATCCATAAAACTCTGGAGGCTTCAGGGTGATAAAGTCGCGGGCCCTTGCACTTACCGCTCTGCCTCCCAGGTCTACATCTTGCCGCTGAGCTTGTGCGGCAACGACCTGGGTTAATAACTGGATGGCCTCTGCCATCTGCTGGCCCGGAACTACTGGCGGTGGAACTGGAGGTGAGGGGGCTGGAGTTGGAACTCTTTCCTGCTCTGCTGGTGCAGGGGGAGCAGGAACAGTGTGAGGGGGAGCCTCATTATGAGATTCCTCTTCTTCTAGCTCCCGTTCAACTCTGCTGGCCGCCACCCCCTTGGCTTTCTCGGCCATCGTAGCCTTTTTCTTCGGCGGCATTACTTAAACCATAACACAGGTTTAGGAAAAGGAATATGGAAGCCTGGCAACTTAGCTCTATCGCAATATTTCAGAATGCAAAGAAGGTCACATTTCCTAAATGCCCTGTAGCCTCCTGTTTATAAGTGTGGCGCGCTACACACCCATAAATAAGACTCTACTGGACACGGCTCGTAGACAAACTCCTAGGACCGAACTGCTCTGATACCACTTCTGTCACGACCCGTCTAGGGGCTGTGACGAGTACCCGATACTTGTACCGAGAACCCCTTGTCTATCGTTTTACCTTTACCTCTTAGCAAGCCATGTAAACAGAGCCATTTTTTTTTTAACATTAACATTAGCGGCGTCATTCTGAACATAGACTAATAAACTTCGTTATCACTTATACATCAACATTAACATGCCAAAACACCATATATCTTACTGTACTTAAATGACTGTACATAACTGTCTACGAGCCTCTAGACGTAGTACACTTATACATAGAAAGGGCTGAGTACTGCCATGCCCGAATATATATACACAAAATAGTACCAAGGAAGTGAGGCTCCGGAATAACTGGAGCACTGTCAACACTGCTGGTAGAGCTTCTAAGGATCAAATTCGCCTGTCTGCTGACCTGCGCGGCATCAAACGCAGCGTCCACAAGAAGGGACGTCAGTACGAATAGTGTACCGAGTATGTAAGGCATGAATAGTAATATACAGAAAATATGAATCATGTATAATGACATAAGAGAGTTACAACACATGTCCTGGGATAGAAACATAACCTCTATATATATATACCCTTGGCAGGTGCTATGCGTACTTAGCTTTCCTTTAAGAATCTTTCCTTGTTCATATACATATACATATAAAATAGGACATCTCATATTGCCGAGGCGTCGGCAGCCGATCCATTTAACCATAAATATACACATCCCGCGTCCGGGACGATATCATATCATGTAATGCCAACTGATTAGGTGGATATGCGTTCATAACGCTCTGCCCTTACCTCCATTTTCCCCGTATACACATGCATATATCATGTACATATATCAGCGTCTATAGCCCTCTAGCTCTTTTATCATATACATATACGTGTGTCGTGTAGGTACATCAGCGTCTATAGCGCTCTAGCTCTTTCGTCATGTGCATGTTTTAAAAAAATATATACACATATCTTACATACATTTACATGTCTTATATGCATTTACGTATCCTATATACATATGTCTCATAGGCACGCAGGAAAGCCCAAAGAAGAATCATGTAGTCATCGGAGTGACGTAAGGTCGGTGACCTCCAATTATATTATAGAAAACTCGTGATCGCTTTGTCTCACCTTGAAGGAACGAGTATTTTAAGGTGAGACTACCAACGGGGAATAATATTAAAGTAAACGTAGAATGAAATCGGGGAATCATAGATGACAGTTCATAGACTTTGAAATCTTTTAGAAAATAAAGTCATAGCTAGGAAATATAAATAAGATTCAAAAATTAGTTTATCATTATTTTCATGTTTACATAAGATACTTAGCTTAGTCATCTTAGTCATAGAGTCGTTCCGGTAGTACGTATCATAGGCATATTCTCTTATCTAACATCATTGTTATCATTATCGTCATGGAAGTGCCCTCGTTAGAGGAGTCATAGTATTTATCATTTGGTATCGAAATCGGGATCAAAGGTTCCCTTTGGATTCACTTCAAGTAAGTCAAGCAAGACTGTAGGGAAAAATCCGAGAGTAGCAGGCCCACCTCGGGCCGGATGGGGTGATGTATATGATTTACATATATTACGTGTCATGTCATTACTTGTGAGGGTCCTAGGGTAATCGGGTACCACTTATGCAAGTTCTAAGGGTTTAAGAGGTCTTTCCATCATTTGCACACTTTCTAGTTCAATTCTATTGAACAAAAAGTGAAAAACTTTAGGTGCGGATTCCGAGGGCTAGGGTTGTCCCCGAGGCTCGTACCCGACTTATTTCATCTAAGACATGCCATAGAAAGAAGAGTGAAGCCTTACATACCTCTTTCCGCTCCTTTTGCTATTCCAAATTCACGTCGCAATCTCGTCAAAATCTGCAAATTGGTCATGTTTACCAAAACTCTTATTAGGGTACTTAGAGTTGAATTCTTAAGGAAACATTTGGCTACCGAAATTTCGGCAGCACTTCCCCTATAAATACTCCATCCCACCAAGTTCAACTTGGCTAATTTCAATCAACAACAATCCCGGGAATTCAAACCCGGCCAAAATATCAACCACAATTCCAACAACAACAATACTAACAACTTCCATATTCAATCAACTTACTACTTCTTCCAAAAACTTTCTAACTTTAATGAAAACAATAACAACCTCATAATCTATATTCCAACAACATCATACTAAATAAAATTAACTCATTCTCTTCCATTTTTTCACCATAACCACACGGCCAACACCAACATACACACTACAACTTCTCAAAATTCATTCAACTTCCATTTTCCACATATCATTCACAACAATAACAACCAAACACTAATTAAAATAATTGAAGCATGACTCCTACACATATATACATACACACGACCATGTACTATATTTCTCTCCTTCATGAATTTCATCCATTTTAGCATACTACAACACATATAAACCATATATAACACATAAAACAAGATCAAAACTCACCTTTCTTCTTCAACTTCTCACTTGACTACAACTTGACAATTTGTATGATTTTGAATTTTTCTTACTCCAACAACAACTCCACCTTGTTAATCACCCTTTACTTGGTAGAAAATGATTTTTGAAGAATTTTTATCAATATTTCCTTGGAAATTTGATCTTGGCCGAAATGGCCTTCAACTTTTCTCCTTCTCTTTCTTGTTCTTCAACTTCTTGAATATTCTAGAGGTTGTGTGATAAAGATGACTTAGTCATCTTATTTATTGACCAAATTTTATGTAATATGGGCTTGGGCCATAACCATGGCCGGTTGGGCCTCACAAATTTGGGCCTTATTATTGTTTTTGATTTTTTTGGGCCAACTCGGTTTGGTCCCGAGTTGGGCCTAGCCCACTGACCGTTCGACCTTAAAACGTTCATATCTCCTTGTACCGACGTCACCTGGGGACCCACGACCTATGGTTGGAAAGCTAATTCAATTATCTACAACTTCTAGTTCTTGGTACGTTTCCAAATTCCAAACTTATAATACCGTTTTTGCCCCTTGAAGTCAGATCACCCGAAAACGTTTTCTTAAAATATTCGTTTGGAGGACTTCCACTTTGATTTGGCCCAAGGGTACTTCTTGAGTTGTGTTTAACTTCTCATATGTGATTCATATGAATTTTCAGATGTCCCAAAAAAAATCTCGATGTGTGGGTCCCATCTCACCAAATAATCTGACGTTCAAAAATACGGGATACAACATTATATTCTTTTGTGTACAGTATATATAGCTGCCAACCTGGCTTGCACTGTTCTTCCGCATGTTGTGTATATATATGCAGATTGTACAGGGTCTTGATGTTCCCCTTTTATGAGATTGGTTTATGTTATTATGGGCCCTTGATGCTTAGTAAGATTTGAATATGAGAATAGGGGCGTTTGGTCACTAGAGGTCAGACTCCCGTCACGGCTCATCGGTTTGGGTCGTGACAGAAGTGGTATCAGAGCAGTTCGGTCCTAGGATTGTCTACAGACCGTGTTTAGTAGAGTCTTGTTTATGGTTGTGTTATTCACCACACTTATAAACAGGATGCTACAGGACATTTAGGATGATGTCATTCTTTTCACTCTTAGATTGTGCGAAAGAGCCAAGTGTTAAGAGTTCGCCTTCTAATGATTTGTTCTGATTTCAGCAATGCCTCCCAAGAAAGCTACAACTGCCCAGAAAGGAAAGAATGCCACAGGTGAGGCCACTAGCCATACTTGGCAGGCCACTAGGGGTCAAGATGAGATTTAGAGAGAGAGCCCATCTCAGACTTCACATACTTCGCCTTCAGCACCCACCCCAGTTCCTCAGCCAGACGCACCAGGCCAGGATATGCGGGATGTTGTACAGTTGTTGACCAGGGTAGTAGTCGCTCAGGCTCAGCGGCAGGGAGCTAGTATTTCGAGGGTTAAGACCTTCCTTGAGTTAGATCCTCCATAATTTTCAGTGATAAAGCAAAACATGGACCCCCAAGATTTTGTTGATGGTATGCAGAGGACTTTGAGGGTTATGCATGCAAGTGAGGTTGAGTCGGTGGAGTTAGCTTCGTATAGGAGTTATCGAGGGAGAGAATGCTCCTCCAGTTGTTTGGCGAGAGTTCGCAGATGCTTTTATCCGCCATTATTTGCCTCCAGAGGTCCGACAGGCTATCACATATGCACAAAATAAGAACAGTCACTCATTTTAGTCAAAACATTCTAGTCACATGGATGAGGCCCGGATATACAAGATATACACAGTTAATAAACAATTCTTTTATTTACATTAATAAGCACAATTTCAGTCTCTTGATTACAATTTAAATACATTAGATCATTTATGTCACACCCTAACAATGGTAGGGCATGATGGGCACCCGACTCTCCTCAGAGTCGAGCGAACCCTCATACATTCGCTCTATCAAAACCTGTCATTTCAAAAACTTTTAAGAACATAAAACTTTCCCAAATAGAATCATTATCTTTATAATGATTATGAAAACTTTCAATCAAATAAGTACTTTAAACCAATTGAAATCATCTAAAATACATACTCTTTTAAAATCCACAAATAACTCAACTGACATCACTTTGTCGACATCTCGACAAATATACCACAGGACACTGTCTGCAGAAGTCTCTAAGAAGTGAACTGAACATTATGAGTCAGGACAGGGCCCTGACATACCCATAATCATGTATATCTATACATTACTCAGCACAGCCCCAGAATGAGGTGGAACTTGTCAATCCCAGCTGACGTCCAAGCATTCTAGCTATACACTTAACCTGCCAAACAATCTGGGGCTGCGGGCATGAACGCAGCGTCCCCAGGCAAAAGAACGTCAGTACGGACAATGTACTGAGTATGTAAGGTGGTCACAAATCATAATCATAATTTGATTTAGGAGAGAAGAAATCACAATCTAACTCAATACTTGCAACCTTCGCTAGAAGAAACATAAATGTGCACACGAAGTCTCAAAACAATCTTTAAGTAAATAATGCAATCCAACACACATGCCGCTTCCAACATGTTAACCGAATGGTCCCTTCGGACAGCCGCTTCCGGCTAGTATCACAATATTCCCTTCGGACGGCCGTTTCCGGCATAATAATGATGGCCCCTTCGGGCAGCCGCTTCCGACTTAATAATGATGGCCCCTTCGGGCAGCCGCTTCCAGCTTAATATCTCCATCATATCAACACAAACTCAATCCACAAATATCAATTTCAATTCATATCATTAGTCACTAATCAATTCATCACAATCCAGTTATTAGCCTTAGTCTTTATAAGAAGTTATCAAGTTTGTATCTCACCAGACTTAGAAGGACATACTTCCAGGTTTGAGGGTAGAATTGTTATGAAATTCTTACTACTTATATTCTACTCAATTTCATCTTATTTCTCTACTCAAAGAATAAATGATCATATCAATACAAAGGGATGATACTATAGAATGTAAACATAAATCGTAAATGAAATGAAGTAGTAAAATCTCGCACCCCTTTCGGAGTGGTTTTGAAAATCAAACTTTATGTTTCCTTTAGTATAAAACTCATTTCTTCTAAATCATTAGTAAAACCATATACACAACCCAACTTGGCACCTTATAGGTGTTCCCTTTGAAACAGAATAAGAGTACAATATGAATAAGCCATCACAAGAAACATTTAGACCTTACTCGTCTAAGAATGGAATCATATGGAGTACATATAGAATGAATAGCAACAAGAATCATGCCAAAGGAAGAAAGGTTTGCCTTACATACCTGTCGTAGATCAACCGTAACCAAGCTTGCTTCGGTGCCCCTTTAGCCTATTTAATATGAGAGTAACACTATTGTTAATAAACTACGACTTCCCAAACTTATAAATTTACGGCCAATCATTTATGGGAATCACTTCTTCGTTCATACTTCTTGATTAGTATTTTGATTAGTTAAGAACTTAACGGAAATCGGGCAGCATTTCCTCTATATAACTCGCCTAACCCGAACTTCCAATTAATCTCTTACTATCACAACAATACCAATAACAACGATAACAGAAATAATCATATCAAATCCTTAAAATCCAGCCCATAAGATACTCAAACAACCACCAACAACCTACACGACAACAACCCCACCAACTTATACGATTTCCCGCCATTAATTCGGCAGTTTTCATTTCACAATTTTGCTATGACCTGGATGAATTTAAATGTACCTAGGAGAGGATTTCTCACCTTATGTGCCAAGAAATGATCTTCTTCCACTTTACTTCCCTTCGAAGAAAGCTCGGAGTCAACAACACGACAATGCGAAATAACGAGATCGAAGCGGTGAGCAAAACCCGTTACCAAATTGAATAACGATATTTGCTATAAAGGGAAAATCATGATGTTGCCTCTATTTCTCATGAAATAAGTTGCTGGAATTTTAGTCTTCAAGATAATTCTCAAAGTGGTATAAGAATTTCCAAAGTGAGAGAACGAATTATCCAAAATGAAAAATATAATTGCTGAAACGTTTTTTTCTATTTCTAGCAAGTTTACCAAAGTGAAATGATTATATCTTATGGATGAAAAAATATCCCCATGATTCCACCTATACTTATATAAACTTAGTCACTCTTGCATTTCTTCCACGTGGACAGCCCACTACAATAGTCATCCACAATAGATTAATTACCCGATTAATCTCCCACTAATGTCCAACATTTCACTAATTATTCACATAATTAATTCCGTGCTCTCAATTTACTTAAATAATAATTTTTAACATACTCCATATATTCATTATCATGACCATGTGATATAGCACTAGTCCATAGTCTCATTTGCCACACATAAAAATATTATTTTCAATCACTGTCATCACACTTTTAAGTCCTACATCATTTCGGGACTTCTTTCCTTGTATACACCGAGCTCTTGATTTTTATGCTTGAATATAACCAAATCCTCCGGGCTCGGGTAAATTTGCTCATGTTGGACGATTAAATGCTCTAGTCCAAAAATACGGGGTATTATAGCTTAAACCGTATTTCACTCAAATAAATGTTGAAACTCGACAAAATTTATTTTCTTCGATTGGTTTAACTTCAAATCCTTACGATACATGTGTACCATCACTTTAACCACCTATAAGCTTAGGGGATAACCTCGTGTCCATTACTAATATCATTTAACTCGTACACTTTCCAACGCATGAGAATACGGGATGTAACAATTTAGGTTGGACTAAGAATTTTGACGCTAAGAATTGTTACAGAGAACCTTTAGCTCTGAAGGTAGTGTCATTGGCAGGACAAGAGCTCATCAAATATTTTTCTTTCTCCTTGATCTGAATTTTAACCCGGTATTTGATGATTGAAATTTATGCCCCTCAGAATGCCTTCTAGCACTTGCAGTTCAATTATTCAGATCGCGCTCCTTTATTTTATCCTTCCTTGTTTCTTCATGAAACCTTATTCCTTCATACCTCGTTTTCATTATTATTTTACTAGTGTTCACCTAAACCGAGCTTGCAACATCAAGCAACTCATTTTTCCATTTGAGAAAATATTGCTTTGATAATTTTTGCCTCACCTTCCGTTGTTTCAGAGGCTTCATCTCATTCCCCTGTCTATATGCTCCACCTAATTTTTCTTTTCACCTCCCTTGAGGATATGTACATATGAATAACTTTGTAAAGGTGAATTTCAAAGATAGCACACAGAACAGTATAGGCTAAGGTTGGAAATTTTTGAGTGACTTAGAGGGAAGTGAACTTGGCGAATCTTTAAATCTTTTCTACTTTGGTTCTATAGTGAGAGAGTGATAAGGGTTACCAATTTAAATAGTTATGAGAGTGAAGAACGATATAGTGTGAATGAGTATTTGAAGAGTCTTCTTGGAGAGTGGATGACATAATTGTGACAGCTTTCCAAGAGGGTCATCATGACTTACTAATTCAGTTCTCAATACACACTTAATGACAGCTATAGTTGGCTTACGTCACGACCCAAATCGGGATCGTGCAGGTACCTACCCAATCCCACCTAGTAGGCGAACCCTTTTCTCCAAAAGCAACTCATTTAATGGGAAAGAATGAATAACCCAATGCTAACTCATTTAATTTATCTACAAATTGAAAATAATACAAGGATACTTATACAATAACCAATTCCCAAAATCGGGTCTAGACTAGTACAAGAGCTTCTAAGATTTACAACTCGATAAGTGTAATACAATGGAGTAAAACCTCAGTTTTAGAATAGAATTAATAGAAGTCTTCGAGATGGACACCGAAGAATCCTCGGAAGCTAATGATCCACGAACTCAACCTGAAACAACTCTACACCCCAAAATGGATGTAGCAAGAGCAGTATCAGTACACCACTCGTACTGGTAATCATCATAGGCCGATAATGATTAGGAGAACATAATAACAATAGTAATCAGTAGATAGGTATGGTAGGTAGTAACTCAGTCAATCCACATAATCTATACGTGGGAGGGGGGTGTTTACCACAAGAGATTCAAATCAGCATTAAAGCCTAAATATGAACTTCTACTCCCCAATCCACTAATCGTACCAATCAAAATTTACAAATACTACCTCAAGCCATCAAATAGAAGTAACCTTACTAATCCCAATTATAGATCAAGTTTACGCCTACTACACATAATATGCCCACTCTCAGCAGGGGGCTATTCCACCTCACTAACCAAATAAACAGGCAACTTACATTGCAAGGGTGGACAACACAGGGATTTAGGATACCATATACAAATACATTATTAAAAAAATACCATCAAAGACACAGTCCCATACAACAACTCAAGAGATAGAAATATCAAGTCAAAATCCAACAAGTAAGTATATGTAATAAAGAGTGCGTATGTAATGCAATGATATGCAATGGCCAATGAAATTATTACACCTCGTAAGTTTGTACATTGAGATTCGCTAAGTGTTAGTTCTTCAATCATGGACATTAGAGTAACCTCCAAAGATATATGAGATCATATGTGATTAACTTATGACAAGGAGAGACAACTTTATCCCAACTTGGAGAAAGGATATCTTTTAGTATATGAGGAGTGATGAAGCAAAGTAAAAGCCTAAAATGAAGTTCAGGAAGTCTAGTTTCCAATGCAATAAACCGCGCATGGAACGAACATCGGGATCAAGCGTTATGATCATTCTAAGACAGGCTGCCATAGCAGGGATTAACTCTGCGCGAACGCGCCTGGGGGAGGCGCGAACGCGCAGAGGAGCCAGGGGATAACTCAGTGCAAACGAGCCCCAAGGTGCCACGAATGCGCTGAGTAATTTTTAAGTCGGTTTGGACAGAATCTAGAACATTATATAAGGCGACTCACCCCTCTTTTCTGGTCCAAAACTTCTCTAATTTTCTGGAAAATTCTCCCAAGCTCCAAACCTCAAATTTTAACGTGAATCAAGTTTAATCTCCAGATTTAGGTTCCGAAGGCGCATAGTTGCGATTATAATATCGTATTGCGGTGAATCTTGGCTGGAATTCAAGGTGGATATTGAAGATATCATATTTTTAGTGGGAGTAAGGTATGAATCTTCCTTTTTTGGTATTGATTTAGGTGTAATTATGGAGATAAAGTTATTTAATAGTCGTATAGCGAATTTGTTCGTTGAAAAATTGGATAAACATCGTGTGGGATGTTTATGAAATATTTTTGCTATTGAGGATGATGTTATTGGTGTTGTTGTTATTGTGGTTGTGTTGGTTGCTGAAATTATGATTTTGGCTAGGGATATAAACAGGGGAGATACTGCCCCAATTTCGGCATATTCTAAAGGAGTTTGATTTAAATACTTGAGATAGGCATATGACGATAAGTCTAACGGTAGTATAATTTCTCTTGAATGTAGATTTACAAGTTCAGGAGAATAACAATTAATTCGTAGGAGATCAATCAGGTATGTTAAGGCTAGTCACTTTCTTTCCAAATGCATGACTCCTTTCTTGTGTATTCATACATGTTTTCCCAGTGTCCTTATCCTCAAAAGTTAGAGATTCATGGTTCCAAGAGTTTCTTATGACGCTAAGGATAAGTATGCTTTATGACGATAAAGAAGATGAGATGTTTTCTATGATGAGCATGATGATGATCATTTTTATTCTAGAAGTTCCAAAGCTTATGATTGTAATGCTATTATGAGATTATCGAGTTTATTTCATGATTTTCTTGAATTGCTCATTGTTGTTGGTCTCACCTCATGAATTGTTCCTTCGAGGTGAGATAGCGATGATGATTATTCCATAATATAAATCGGAGGTTATCGAACTTACGTCACTCCGATAGAGTTGTAGCTTCTACTTGGGATCTCATGCATGTTTTATAATTATGTATGTATTTTAATAACACCACGCTGCCCAATAGGCGGCCGGGCAGACACACCACTGCAGTGGGCAGGTTACGTCCCAGACGCGGGAGGCCCGGATGCAGGCTAATGATGATAACACTGTGCCTATATGTCCGGGCAGCATAACACCATACCTATATGGTCGGGCAGTTTACTTATTTGTATTTATAATGTTGTTTAAAAGAAGTTAAAGTTAGCATGCATGACATCCGCCTTAAGAGGCAATCATATGTAAAGGTTATCTCGTTACTTTATGTTGTGTTACACGTTTCTCATTATGATGTTATTCATGTCTTATATATTCAGTACATTATTTGTACTGACGTCCTTTCTTGTGGACGCTGCGTTCATACCCGCAGGTGGACGGATAGACAAACCTGCCCCTTAAGAGCTTTATCAGCGGAGTTCCAGAAAGGCTCCTATTGTCCCGGAGCTGTAGCTTATTGGTACTTCCCTTTTGTATATATAATTGGGCATGGCGTAGCCCTGCCCTGTCCTTATGAATTCTTGTATCCTGTATATATAGAGGCTCGTAGACCAATACAAGTATCTAGATATTTCGTAGCCTCGTCAGTACATATTGGTGTATAGTATTTAGACAGCCTTGACGACTTATGTTTATGGGCAATGATTGCTGGTGATTACATATTAATGTGCCATTATATTGTGACACCCATCCTTAAAAAGTATGATGCATATGATCTAGCTTATGGCCCACCTAGAAAAGATTATGAGGTGTATGTTCAGAGGTACTCGGTAGACCAACTCCGGGTACTCGTCATGACCCTCCAACTGGGTCGTGACAAAAGTGATATCAGAGCAGTTCGTCCTAGGGCGTGTCTACGAGCCGTGTCCGGTAGAGTCCTGTTTATGGGTGTGAAGCACGCCACACTTATAAACAGGAGGCTGAAGGGCATTTTAGGAATAATTGACCTTTTTCCTTATCTTAGATCGTGCAATAGATCTATGTTATCAGGATTCCCTCTTTCTTAATCGTGTGTTATGATTTCAGCAATGCCAGTGAAGAGGAAGCTATAGCAGCCCAGAAGGGCAAGACGGTAGCGGGGAGAAAGACTGAACGGGAGCCACCGGTAGAGATAGAAGAGGGTGAGTCTCATAATTAGGTTCAATCTCGGACCTCCACTACTCCACCCTACCAGAGGAGTGGGAAGGGGCTTCAGCTCCAGCTCCAGCTCCAGTACCGTCAGTCCCTCCACCAGGTGCCTCAGGCCAGCAGATGACCGAGGCTATCCAGTTACTGACCCAGTTGGTTGCCGCTCAGGCTCAGTCGCAAGGTATGGGCCAAGGTGATAGAGCGGTTAGTGCATGAGCTTGCAATTTTATTAGCCTAAATCCTCCAAAATTTTACAGGTCGAAGCCGGATGAAGACCTACAGGGCTTGATAGACAAGATGCTAAGGACACTACGGATAATACATGCTTCTGATACAGAGTCAGTTGAACTGGCTTCTTATAGACTGCGGGATGTGGCCATCCACTAGTACAATACTTGGATGTCTTCACGAAGGGCAAATGCACCTCCCCCCAGTATGCCAGGAGTTCGTGGATGCCTTTCTTCGACATTATCTTCTACCGGAGGTTCGACGGGCCCGAGCTGACAAATTCTTGAATCTCAGGCAGGGGAATATGAGCGTTCGGGAATACAGTCTCCGTTTTAATTCTCTTGCTAGGTATGCCCCAGCCATGGTAGCCGACATGGGAGACCGTGTACACTGATTCATGAGTAGTTTGGGTCCGTATTTGGTTAAGGAATGCTTGACCGCTTCGCTCCAGGACGGGATGGATATTGCTCATATACAGGCCCATGCTCAGAATTTGGAAGAACAGCAGCAGCCGCAAAGGAGCGAGCGTGATCCTGATAAGAGGCACAGTAAGAGGACCAAATATTTTGGTGCCACTAACGTGTTCAGAGGGAGTCAAAGGTGGCAATATTCCAGTCATACGGGCCAATCAGCCACCAGTCCACCCCCTCGATTTGCGGGCAAGATATTTGATCGCCCCATCTATTCAGGACCGGGTTAGAGCTCTAGGATTTCGAGCTCCCAGTATAAAGGTGAATCCGATCAGATGAGGCCACCCCTACCACGATGCAATCAGTGTGGTAGGTTGCATTCGTGACAGTATCGCCTGGGTTCGGATGCTTGCTATGCCTACGGTCAGAATGGGTATATGGTGTGTGATTATCCATCGATGGCTAGCTGAGGTAGGACCCAACCCACAGGATTAGTAGCGGGTTCTTCATCGTCTGTGATCCCTATTGGGCAAGGTTTGCAGGCACCAGTAGGTCACGGTAGAGGCAGGGGAGGAGTATCCGGTACAAGCGGCCCTCAAAATTGTATATATGCACTGGCGGGACGGCAAGATCTTGAGTCCTCCCCTAACGTTGTCAAAGGTATATTTTCAATATCCTCTCACGATATGCATGCATTGATTGATCCTGGTTCTACTCTGTCATATATTACTCCTTATGTTGCTAATCGTACAGGGGTGAAACCGGAGCTGATCAAACCCTTTGAGGTGTCTACGCCGGTAGGAGAACTAGTGGTAGTTAAGCAGGTATATAGAAATTGTGTACTCGTAGTTTGTAACCGCCATAATACCGCTGATTTACATGAGTTGAAAATGGTAGACTTTGACGTTATTATAGGTATGGATTGGTTAACCTTCTGTTACGCCAATGTCGACTGTAGAACAAAGATGGCCCGATTTCAGTTTCCCGGAGAACCAGTCTTAGAATGGAAAGGTAATACAGCCTCCCCGAGAGGTAGGTTTATTTCCTATCTCAAATCTAGAAAGATGATTGCTAAAGGCTATATTTACCATTTAGTCCGGGTTCAAGACACGGAAGCAAAATCACCAACTCTCCAGTCGGTTCCGGTAGTGAATGAGTTCCTAGACAAACTGCAAGGCCTTCCTCCAGAACGGGAGATTGAGTTTACCATTGATGTGTTGCCAGATACTAAGCCCATATCTTTTCCTCCCTATTGAATGGCCCCTGCCGAATTAAAGGAATTAAAGGCGCAACTGAAAGATTTGCTTGAAAAAGGCTTTATTAGACCTAGTTCGTCGTCATAGGGAGTGTCGGTGTTGTTCGTAAGGAAGAAAGATGGTTTCTTGAGGATGTATATCGATTACAGACAATTGAACAAGGTGACGATAAAGAATAAATACCCACTTCCAAGGATCAATGATTTATTCAACCAACTGCAAGGTGCTAAATGGTTTTCAAAAATAGATCTAAGATCGAGATATTATCAAGTGAGAGTGAAGGAAGAGGACATCCCAAATACATCTTTCAGAACTAGATATGGTCATTATGAGTTCCAGGTGATGTCATTCGGACTGACTAACGCTCTGGCGGTATTCATGAATTTGATGAATAATGTTTTCAGGCCTTTCCTAGATTTGTTCATGATTGTGTTCATTGATGATATTTTGGTATATTCCCGATCGGAGGCGAAACATGCAGAACATCTACGTATTGTCCTTGGAATTCTTTGAGCTCGGGAGTTATATGCCAAATTTTCAAAATGTGAATTTTGGCTAAATTCTGTAGCTTTTCTGGGGCATATTATTTCAGCTAACGGTATTCAAGTAGATACCCAGAAGATTGAAGCTATGAAGGATTGGCCGAGGCCTACAACGCCTACAGAGGTCCGCAGTTTCTTGGGGTTAGCCGATTACTATAGGAGATTTGTAGAAGGATTTTCTTCTATTTCAGCACCACTGACGAAGTTGACTCAGAAATCGGCTAAATTCCAATGGACAGACGCGTGCGAGCGGAGTTTTCAAGAGTTGAAGGATAGGTTGACTTCAGCCCCAGTCTTAACACTTCCAGAGGGATCAGAGGGTTATGTTATCTCTTTTGATGCTTTAGGTGTTGGGCTAGGCTGTGTGCTGATGCAACATGGTAAATGTCACGACCCAGCACCGTGGGCCGCGACTGGTGCCCTATTTGGACACCCAAACTGACTTACGTACCAAATCGACATATCAAAGATTTATTCAGACTTAACATATGTTATTTCAAACAGATACTAAGAACAAATGTCATCTTAAGCGGCTGCCCGTACAGAAATATCATATCAAATCTGGTAGGCTGGCGGAATACACATCGCCCAGATATACAAACATATGGGTCGTTTTGGCCATAACAGCAACCGGAACCGCTTAAGGCACAGATCATAAACAGAAACGAACAAACATGACCCATGACCCACATATATGACTACAGACCTCTAAAAAACATAACAGAAACATATGACGGGACAGGGCCCCGCCGTCCCCCAGATAGTCATACATATATACAGAGACATATACAATGAAAGGTTTTTACCAAAAGTATGGGCTCCGAGTCAAAGGAGCACTCCAAAGTAGCAGAATGTATCCTACACTGGCGGGTCACCAGAACAAACGTCCGTACCTGCGGGCATGAAACGCAGCCCCCGAAGAAAGGGGGTCAGTACGAAATATGTACTGAGTATTTAAAGCATGAAGTACAGTAATCCAAATCAGAACTGAAATAGGGAGTATGGAAAGCGGTTACAGAATCAGTATATCAAACCTATTTTTAAAAACATAAATAATGCAAATAAAATCATGCATAAGGCTCAGGAGCGTGGTCGCCACTCCGACACTGGCGCCACAGCACATCATACTCCAGAAGGTTTCAAATCTCCGTACAATCCCCGAACATATCATATCATCATATCATATCAAAACATCAGAACATATCATATGCCATATCACATCATAACGCCGTATATATATAAGCGGTACCCGGCCCTATGGCGAGGTCTCGGGAACCGCAACACATCATACCGCCGAATATACATAGTGCGCACGATCACAAAACCGGCATGGGATCCGGCGAACGATATCATAGTAGTAGGCACGAGCAGAGTAGTGCGGAAACTATATGCATATAAATAAATAAATTTCGAAACTCGCTGAACAAATATATTTACGGCATCCGAAGGCTCAGAAATCAGTTTCGGGTCAATCGGAGTTAGTATACCAAAGTTACAAACTTTTGAAGTACAGAACTTTCTAAAAGCATTTCAGAAGCTCTTTTCGGAAATTCAAGTGACATTCATATTAGGGGAACTTTTAACCATTACTATGGAGCAAATCAAATGGAGCCTTTAAGATCATATGTACGTATCAAAATATATGTATCCAAAGCTTTAGCCATATCAAATATTTTTCGGACATCATTATGGATCACATATTCATACTAGGAAACTTGCGGATAACATTATGGATCAAATCAAATGGGGACTTTAAGACCATATTTTCATATCGAAATATTCGTCAAAGGCTTTAGTCTTCTCGTTTTTCTTTCGAACAACATTCGGAACATAACAAATAGAATCTTTGAACATCATAAAATATGTACCCAGTCATATGGAATAGCTTATGGAGGTCAAAGATGTTAGTCATCCTAATGGCTCTAAGAATAGGATTTTCTTTAGGAGCATACTTATACGTTATTTGTTCATTCCAAAAAGGTCATACCAAAAGAAAGAAAGGTAGGCTTTACATACCTCAATCGCTCGCTAACAAATCTCGATCACTCGCTAGACAAATCCCGACTCAAGTCTCGGGTTCTCCAAGATCTACAATAGCGTTATTAATTACCAAATATTAGCTACAAGTACTTAGAAATCCAAATTCTAACTAGTACTTGTCTACAGAAATTTCGGGAGCATCTCCCCTGTAAATTCAACAACCCCGAGAATTTAACTCGGCCAAATTCATCAACAACCACACCAACGATACCAACACCCATAATAATAGTCATCAAGAATCAATTTAAACGCATTCTAACATTAATAACTTTCTTCTCTACATAGCGTATCATATTCGATTCAACTACGTCCTTTCTAGCCAATATCGACACTTACATATTCACTACTAATTCAAGATCATTCAAATACAATTCAAAATCATTTCATACAATTCTACAAAATATTCAACAATCCCACCAAAAACCATACTTCACCCGAAACCTCCAATCTTCGACACGAACATTCACAACACTTTTTTTTTATCCTCCGATTTCATCAACGAACAATAACCATTCATGCTTTAGCAATTCCATTCCCATAATTACATAAGACCATAATAAAATCACACAATTTTCCTACAACAACTTACAACTAATTTTCATGTCAATCTTGAACCATTATTCTTCCATTTACATCACAAGGTCACAACAACACAATTAACAAGCTAAATAAAATTAATCCATCTTCTCCTCACCATAACAACATCACACGGCCACATATACTTACACACACCCACACGGCTCACTCAACACACAACAACTCCATGATCCTCATTCAATTCTACGCACTATATCATATATAAATCTTCCATAACAAGAAAAGGATAGAATTCTTACCTTTTTCCAATTTTC
The DNA here is from genome assembly GCF_019175385.1 of Lycium barbarum. Taxonomy (NCBI): domain Eukaryota; kingdom Viridiplantae; phylum Streptophyta; class Magnoliopsida; order Solanales; family Solanaceae; genus Lycium; species Lycium barbarum. Next base: position 88,076,569 of record NC_083341.1, read on the forward strand.
CCACTTGCTAAAAAAAGTACTTTCTTGCCTCAAAATTTATATTCCGTTGAAGAGGGTCTTGAGCTTAGTAGGGATACTAGAAAATTAGGATTTTTGTATCAAGGTTGATGGCTAAAAAATTTTTTTCCTTGGGTTGGCCGAACCCCTCTCTTGTTCTTGCTCTCTCTCTTTCTTTTGTTTCTTGAACTTTCTTGACACTTCTTGAAAATGAAGACTTGGTGGCCCTTTTTATTATTTGCTACATGAATTAATTAGTTATGGGCTTGGGCCATTTGTTGCCCATGGCCGGCCACTACTATATTTTTGGGCCTTTTGTTTCTTTTTTTAATTTTATTGTTTCTAGCCCAATTGGTTATGGATCCTATTTTGTAATTCCCGAAACTAATTTCCGAAATTCTCAATTTTTCCCTTGGCCTTACTCCTTATTTCCACATCAACACTTCATGAACAACACATATATATTGAATAAAAATCAAATATGGCCTTATTTCTTACAAGTCAAAATTATTTTGAATTTTTCGAATGTGCAAAATTACGGGATATAACATCCTCCCCCCCTTTAGAACATTCTTCCTCGAATGTTAAATTAGCCTTATAGGTCTTACAAGCATTTTGGGGGAGGTTCTTTCTATGGACGGCACATATAAATCATTCATTAATCAGTATAACCAATTTCGGAATTTAGATTACCTGAAGGCATGGGAAACAAATGAGGGTACTTCTTCTTCATCTCGTCCTCCGCTTCCCAGGTCATTTCTTCTCTATTATAGCTTCGCCACAAGACCTTAACAGAGGGTACATCTTTGGTGCGTAGTCTCCTCACCTGACGATCCAGAATAGCTACAGGTTATTCTTCATAAGACAATTCCTCTGTTACCTGGATATCCTCTGTAGGGAATATTCTGGAAGGATCGCCAATACATTTACGGAGCGTTGACACATGGAATACCGGATGTACTGCCTCCAGATCAGATGGTAGGTCTAACTCGTAGGCGACCTCGCCTATTTTTCGAACAATCGGATAAGGTCCAATGTACCGCGAACTGAGCTTTTTTTTTCTGTCGAATCTCATCACACCTTTCATAGGTGACACTTTTAGAAATACCCAGTCACCAATCTGGAACTCTAACGGTCGACGTCGTTTATCTGCATATGATTTCTGTCGACTCTGGGCTGCTAACAATCGCTCCCGAATGAGTTTCACCTTATCGACTGGTTGCTGAATCATATCTGGCCCAATCAATTAGTTTCACCCACATCTAACCAACCAATCGAAGATCTGCATTTTCTACCATATAGGGCTTCATACGGCGCCATCTGAATACTGGAATGATAACTATTATAATAAGCAAATTCAATAAGCGGCAAATGATCATCCCAACTACCTCTGAAATCAATAACACAGGCCCATAGTATATCTTCCAGTGTCTAAATAGTACGCTCGGCCTGTCCGTCGGACTGAGGATGGAATGTTGTGCTAAGACTCACCTGATTCCCCAATCCTTCCTGAAATGACCTCCAGAAATTTGCTGTAAACTGAGCACCCCTGTCGGTTATAATAAATAGAGGAAATCCGTGAAGCCTTACTATCTCTTTGATATACAATCTGGCATAATCCTCAGTCGAATAAGTAGTCCTGACCGGAAGAAAATGGGCTGATTTCGTCAGTCTATCAACAATAACCCAAATAGAATCATACCTGCGTGGAGTGCGCGGTAAACCTGTAATGAAATCCATATTAATTATTTCCCATTTCCAAGCTGGGATTTCCATTTACTGTAACAATCCACCGGGCTTTTGATGCTCGATCTTAACTTGCAGGCAATTTGGGCACTGAGCAACGAACTCTGTAATATCTCTTTTCATACCATCCCACCAATATAAACATCTGAGATCTTGGTACATTTTAGTGGATCCAGGATGAACAGAATACCGAGCATAATGTGCCTCTCCCATAATCTGTTGCCGCAGTCCTGCAATGTCAAGCACACATAACCTGCCACTATATAGCAATACCCCGTCAGGTGACATCTCGAATTGGGTCCTTTTGTTTATTAAGGGTCACATCTCTATACTGTACCAAAATAGATCCTCGAACTGACGTCGTTTTACTTCTTCTATAATAGACGATTCAGCAACTTCTCGGACAGAACCCCAATATTTCCAGAATCGGCCAAACGGACTCCAAGGCTGGCTAACTGATGAATTTCACGGACTAATTCCTTCTTCTCGGGCTGCACGTCGGTCAAACTGCCCATAGATTTGCGACTAAGTGCATCTGCCACAACATTAGCTTTTCCAGGATGATACAAAATATCGACGTCATAATATTTCAATAATTCAAGCCATCTTCTTTTCCACAAATTCAGCTCCTTTTGCTTAAAAATATACTGAAGGCTTTTGTGATCCGTATAGATATCAACATGGACCCCATATAAGTAATGCCGCCATATCTTCAAAGCATGAATCACCGCGGCTAATTCCAGATCATGAGTAGGATAATTTCTCTCGTGCGGTCTGAGCTGTCGAGAAGCATAGGTTATAACTCGACGATGCTGCATTAATACACAACCTATCCCAATACCAGAAGCATTACAATAAATGACATACCCGTCTGACCCCTCTAGAAGAGCTAGAACTGGAGCTGTAATTAAAAAAAAATTCCTTCAGCAACTGGAAGCTGCGTTCACAAGCATCGGTCCACTGAAATTTTGCTGCCTTCTGAGTTAGCTTTGTTAATGGTGCTGCAATAGAAGTAAGATTCTCCACAAATCTTCTGTAATATCCGGCCAATCCCAAAAAACTGCGTACCTCAGTCGGTGTCGTAGGCCTAGGCCAATTCTTTACAGCTTCGATCTTCTGTGTGTCAATTGTTTCCATTTATACTTACTTTACTTTCACCCGCTCCCCCCTTTGGGGTTGTACTTATACCATATCCATGTCTTTTCTTTATAATCTATAACTTGATTATCTTCGTATGAGACCTTAACAAAATCACGAGGTGATGAGAACTCTCGATTATATAGTACAAAATCTTATCTGATGGCTGGCACTCAAGTAATGTAATTAATGTAGCAATTTATCCGAAGCCACGTTCCATTTATTACGATCAGTAATTAGCTAGTGCTTATAGTCGTTTCAAATTCTCCATTAGGTAGCACTTATATTCTAATGATAAATGTCCCAAACTTTCTTATAACACTATCTTTATCCCAACGAATATCGTCTGTTTTTTCTGATAAATTCACAATACATCAGTTGTTTCGCAAATCCACAATCCTTGTCCTGTAAAAATTTCACTATTCCTGAGGTGAAGTCGCATATACGCAGTACTCTTTTATGCCTCATACTCTTTCTCTCTTGTTGTATATCAAATGCTAACTTCTAACTTACCCGAAATCATGTCGAATTTGTCTTAATAGTGGTCTTGTCTTATTATCGTTTCGTCGCACTACATCTTTAAGTCCATAACTATATGTTTCCCCTTTTATTCTATACTCATACTCAATTAATTACGTCCGTCTTGGGTACTTCCTTTAGTATTTCTTTCATTTCTCCAGTCTATGTCCATCTTTTATTTCGTGCACGAGGAATCTCATGCTATTCCCGTATCCTTCAGAGAATACAACTTCTACGTAAGCCTTTTCTCATTTTCAAATCATGTTCTGTTTATCTCTTTTTATTCTTATCACACCAGTCATTTCTGGTATTTGTTCTGTCTTGTTGTTCGTCTTTTCCTAGATCATCTTTAGTACTTCACCAACAACACATGAAATATATGATCCTAGACAGCCCACAAGTTTAAGTTTTTATTCCACAAATTCCATCTCCAATTAGTCGATGAGAACTGATAAAATGTTACTATAAGGTATTCTCCAACCACCAGCAGAAAAAAACTAGAGTCCGACAAGCACCACAGAACTTCTTAGTACTTAATTCACATAGTTTACCTCCATATTTATTTATTTTTAGTCATGAGCGAATCATTTAATTCCCAACTGCTTGTCATACGCTTTGTATTCTTCCAATAAGGTGAAACTTAATCGCCGGACATTTTTGCCCTTCAACGTAGGCTTTTTCTAAAGCAAAATGTGGTTGGAACGTATTCTGGTTCGTTTAAATGAATTACGAATTCGCTGCTCATATATGCTTTCTCGAAATAAAATTTCCCAAATAAGGATGATGCTTCTTGCGAATGACATGGAGGGTACCTCTTAAGCTTTAATCCAACATAATAGATTTACCCTATCGGTATCGACTTTCAAGACATATCAAGAACTTATATCTCATTCTCCTTTTTATATTTCTGGAAAAATTTGGGCAGAGGTTCCCCTGTACTTCTTACTATCCCAAAACCTGCACGCAGGAAATACCAACAAAGCCTCACAGGGCCAACACATATACGTATATATCATATCGTATCATAGCCACACAGGGCTAACAATTTCAAGTAAAAGTATGAAGATGTCGAGACTTACCTCACATGTCCAACTCAACTGCACCTGTTACACTTTCCTGTTTACTTTCCCTTTCAATCTTCAACTTTATATTTCAATCGTACTTCAAATACCTTACCCGACATACATCTTTCATACCATTGCTTACCCGTGTACTGTGTAGCTTCCAATATCATCAGTCACTTTCTTCTGTGGATGCCGTTCTTCAGCTGAAATCAAGGGTTAGTAAAAGGAATTTCATTTCCTATGGCAGGGCTCTATCGCACGATCTAAGATCGAAAGAAAGGTAACACCCTAAATGTCCTGTAGCCTCCTGTTTATAGATGTGGTGCACAACAAACCGATAAACAAGACTCTACTAGAGACGGCCTGCAGACATTCCGAGGACAAACCGCTCTGATACCACTTCTGTCACGACCCAACCCCGTGGGCCGCGCCTGGTGCCCTATTTGGATACCCAAACTGACTTACGTACCAGATAGACATATCAAAGATTTATTCAGACTTAAAGTATGTTATTTCAAACAGATACTAAGAACAAATGTCATCTTAAGCGGTTGCCCGTACAGAAATATCATATCAAATCCGTTAGGCTGGCGGAATACACATCGCCCAGATATACAAACATATACAAACATATGGGCTGTTTTGGCCATAACAGCAACCGGGACCGCTTAAGGCACAGATCATAAACAGAAACGAACAAACATGACTCATGACCCACATATATGACTACAGGCCTCTACAAAAAATAACAGAAACATATGACGGGACAGGACCCCGTCGTACCCCAGATAGTCATACATATATACAGAGACATATACAATGAAAGGTCTTTACCAAAAGTATGGGCTCCGAGTCAAAGGAGCACTCCAAAGTAGCAGAATGTATCCTACACTGGCGGGTCAACAGAACAAACGTCTGTACCTGCAGGCATGAAACGCAGCTCCCGAAGAAAGGGGGTCAGTACGAAATATGTACTGAGTATGTAAAGCATGAAGTATAGTAATCCAAATCAGAACTGAAATAGGGAGTATGGAAAGCGGTTACAGAATCAGTATATCAAACCTATTTTTAAAAACATAAATAATGCAAATAAAATCATGCATAAGGCTCAAGAACGTGGTCGCCACTCCGACACTGGCGCCACAGCACATCATACTCCAGAAGGTTTCAAATCTCCGTACAATCCCCGAACATATCATATCATCATATCACATCAAAACATCAGAACATATCATATGCCATATCACATCATAACGCCGTATATATATAAGAGTTACCCGGCCCTATGGCGAGGTCTCGGGAACCGCAACACATCATACCGCCGAATATACATAGTGCGCACGATCACAAAACCGGCCCGGGATCCGGCGAACGATATCATAGTAGTAGGCACGAGCAGAGTAGTGCGGAAACTATATGCATATAAATAAATAAATTTCGAAACTCGCTGAACAAATATAATTACGGCATCCGAAGGCTCAGAAATCAGTTTCGGGTCAATCGGAGTTAGTATACCAAAGTTACAAACTTTTGAAGTACAGAACTTTCTAAAAGTATTTCAGAAGCTCTTTTCGGAAATTCAAGTGACATTCATATTAGGGGAACTTTCAACCATTACTATGGAGCAAATCAAATGGAGCCTTTAAGATCATATGTACGTATCAAAATATATGTATCCAAAGCTTTAGCCATATCAAATACTTTTCGGACGTCATTATGGATCACATATTCATACTAGGAAACTTGCGGATAACATTATGGATCAAATCAAATGGGGACTTTAAGACCATATTATCAAACATTAGCTACAAGTACTTAGAAATCCAAATTCTAACTAGTACTTGTCTACAGAAATTTCGGCAGCATCTCCCTTGTAAATTCAACAACCCCGAGAATTTAACTCGGCCAAATTCATCAACAACCACACCAACGATACCAACACCCATAATAATAGTCATCAAGAATCAATTTAAACGCATTCTAACATTAATAACTTTCTTCTCTACATAGCGTATCATATTCGATTCAACTACGTCCTTTCAAGCCAATATCGACACTTACATATTCATTACTAATTCAAGATCATTCAAATACAATTCAAAAGCATTTCATACAATTCTACAAAATATTCAACAATCCCACCAAAAACTATACTTCACCCGAAACCTCCAATCTTCGACATGACCATTCACAACACATTTTTTTTTATCCTCCAATTTCATCAACAACAATAACCATTCATACTTTAGCAATTCCATTCCCATAATTACATAAGACCATAATAAAATCACATAATTTTCCTACAACAACTTACAACTAATTTTCATGTCAATCTTGAACCATTATTCTTCCATTTACATCACAAGGTCACAACAACACAATTAACAAGCTAAATAAAATTAATCCATCTTCTCCTCACCATAACAACATCACACGGCCACATATACTTACACACACCCACACGGCTCACTCAACGCACAACAACTCCATGATCCTCATTCAATTCTACTCACTATATCATATATAAATCTTCCATAACAAGAAAAGGATAGAATTCTTACCTTTTTCCAATTTTCCCACTTGCTAAAAAAAGTACTTTCTTGCCTCAAAATTTATATTCCGTTGAAGAGGGTCTTGAGCTTAGTAGGGATACTAGAAAATTAGGATTTTTGGATCAAGGTTGATGGCTAAAAATTTTTTTTCCTTGGGTTGGCCGAACCCCTCTCTTGTTCTTGCTCTCTCTCTTTCTTTTGTTTCTTGAACTTTCTTGACACTTCTTGAAAATGAAGACTTGGTGGCCCTTTTTATTATTTGCTACATGAATTAATTAGTTATGGGCTTGGGCCATTTGTTGCCCATGGCCGGCCACTACTATATTTTTGGGCCTTTTGTTTCTTTTTTTTTTTTGATTTTTTCTAGCCCAATTGGTTATGGGTCCTATTTTGTAATTCCCGAAACTAATTTCTGAAATTCCCAATTTTTCCCTTGGCCTTCCTCCATATTTCCACATCAACACTTCATGAACAACACATATATATTGAATAAAAATCAAATATGGCCTTATTTCTTACAAGTCAAAATTATTTTGAATTTTTCGAATGTGCAAAATTACGGGATATAACAGTAAAGTTATTGCCTATGCTTCAAGGCAACTGCAGAAACACGAGAAAAATTACCCGACTCATGACCTAGAGTTGGCTGCGGTTATTCATGCATTAAAGATGTGGAGACATTATTTATATGGTGTCCATGTGGACATTTATACGGATCATAAGATTCTCCAATATATTTTCAAACAGAAGGAATTGAACTTGCGGAAAAGGCGGTGGTTGGAGCTATTAAAAGATTATGATATGAGTAGCTTGTATCATCCGGGGAAGGCAAATGTAGTAGTTGATGCTCTTAGTCGCAAGTCCATGGGTAGTTTAAGTGATGTTCAACCGGAGAAGAAGGAGTTAATTTGCGAGCTTCGACAGCTAGCCAGCCTAGGAGTTCGCATAATAGATTCGGGCAATGCGGGAGTCACCGTCCAGAACTCAACGGTGTAATCTTTAGTAGAGGAGGTAAAGAAGCGCCAATATGAAGACCCCGTGTTAATTCATTATAGATATGTGCTTCCTCAAAAGGAGAAGTCGCCATTTGAGGTTCCTGCAGATGGAGTTCTTAGACATCAAGGCAAATTATGTGTTCCGGATGTTGCAGGATTACGTCGTCAAGTTTTAGAAGAAGCCCATCATTCTCATTATTCTGTCCACCCAGGAGAGACAAAGATGTATCATGATCTTAAATCTGTATATTGGTGGGATGGAATGAAGAAAGATGTAGCAGAGTTTGTAGCTCAATGTCCTAATTGTCAACAGGCAAAAACTGAGCATCAGAAGCCCGGGGACTACTGCAAGCTATAGAGATTCCAACGTGGAAATGGGAGGCGATTAATATGGACTTCATTATAGGCTTGCCTCCCTCCTGGCATAAGTATGACTCTGTATGAGTGATTGTGGATAGACTCACAAAATCAGCTCATTTCTTGCTAGCCAGAACTACGTACTCCGTAGAAGATTATGCAAAGTTGTAAATCAAAGAGATAGTGCGACTCCACGGTAATCCAGTATCCATTATTACTGATAGAGGAGCTCAATTTACAGCTATTTTTTGGAGATCCTTTCAAAAAGGTTTGGGAACACAAGTGAAGCTTAGTACAACATTTCATCCACAGACTGATAGGCAGGCTGAGCGCACTATCTAGACCCTTGAAGATATGCTAATAGCTTGTGTGTTGGATTTTGGAGGTAGCTGGGATGATCATTTGCCACTCATTGAATTTGCGTATAATAATAGCTACTACTTCAGTATTCAGATGGCCCCATATGAAGTTCTATACGGGAGAAAATGTAGATCACCTATTGGATGGTTCGAAGTAGGAGAGACAAAGTTAGTAGGCCCAAACTTAATCCAGCATGCAGTGGAGAAGATCAAGCTTATTCGAAATGCCTAAAGCATCGCAATAAACAACATATCCTTCCAATCCCTCTGAAAGTGTCAGGACTGGGGAAGAAGTCAATCTATCTTTTAACTCTTGGAAACTACGTTCACAAGCATCTGTCCATTAAAACTTTGCTGATTTCTGGGTCAACTTTGTGAGTGGTGCAGAAATAGAAGAAAAACCTTCAATAAACCTCCTGTAATAACCTGCTAAGCCCAGAAAGCTACGAACCTCCGTAGGATTTTTGGGCCTTGGCCAAGTCTTCACGGCCTCAATCTTTTGGCTAGCTACCCGAATACCATCGACTGCAACAATGTGTCCCAGAAATGTCACTGAGTTCAACCAGAACTCACGCTTAGAAAATTTTGCAAACAACTCTCGAGTTTGAAGAACTCTGAGGACAGCACGCAAATGATCAGCATGTTCTGCCTCAGATCTAGAATATACCAAGATATCATCGATGAATACGATCACAAATAGATCTGAGAAGGGCCTGAACACATTGTTCATCAAATCCATAAATACTGCCAGTGCATTAGTTAGCCCAAATGACATTACCCGGAACTCAAAATGATCATATCTTGTTCTGAAGGCAGTCTTAGGGACATCTTCCTCCCTAACTCTCACTTGATGATACCCGGACCTCAAATCTATCTTTGAAAACCATTTGGCACCTTGTAATTGATCAAATAAGTCGTCAATCCTCGGAAGAGGATATCTATTCTTAATCGTCACCTTATTCAATTGCCGATAGTCAATGCACATTCTCAAGGAGCCATCTTTCTTTCGGACAAACAATATGGGTGCTCCCCACGGGGATGAACTAGGCCTAATAAAGCCTTTCTCAAGCAAGTCTTTCAATTGCTCCTTCAACTCTTTCAATTCTACGGGAGCCATTCTATAAGGAGGAATAGATATAGGCTTGGTGTTTGGCAACACATCAATAGCAAAATCAATCTCCCGCTCAGGAGGAAGGCCTGGAAGCTCTTCCGGGAACACATTCGGAAATTCATTCACCACGGGAACTGACTGAAGAGTTGGCGGTTCAGCTTTTACATCTTGAACCTGGACTAGATGATGAATACATCCTTTTGTGATTAGTTTCCTTGCCTTTAGATAGGAAAGAAACCTACCTTTTGGTGACGCAGTATTCCCTTTACATTCTAAAACTGGTTCTCCCAGAAATTAGAAGCTAACCATTTTCATTCTACAATCAACATTGGCATAGCAAGAAGCCAACCAATCCATGCCCATAATGACATCAAAGTCTACCATTTTTAACTCATGCAAGTCAATCATAGTATGACTGTCACAAATCACAACTATGCAGTTTCTATATACTCGGCTAGCTATTACCGATTCACCAACGGGTGTAGACACTTCAAAAGGTTTGATCGACTCCGGTTCGACTCTAAATCGACCCGCAATAGACGGAGTAACATACGACAATGTGGAGCCCGGATCAATCAAAGCATATACATCATGAGAAAATACCGATAATATACCTGTGACCACATCAGGAGAAAACTCAAGATCTTGGCGTCCAGCCAAAGCATAAATACGGTGCTGAGGACCGCTAGAACTGGGGACTCTCTCTCTGCCTCTACCATGGCCGACTGGCGCATGTGAACCTGGCCCCATAGGGCGTACAGATGCTGACGATCCGGCTACCGACCCCAAAGGCTGGGTCCTACCTCTACTATGAACTGAGGGGCAATCACGCATAATATGGCCTGGTCGACCACATGAATAACAAACCTCTGAACCAGATCGGCATGGGCCCCAATGTAACTTCCCACACTGGGAACATCACGGTACGGGTGGCCTCGCCTGCCCCGAATCACCCCTGAACTGAGACCCCGAAAAACTCTGACTCGACCCGGAACAAGTAGATCTATCAAATCTCTAGCCTAAAAACCGTGGAGGCGCACTAGTCATAGGAGGCCTGAATGCCTAGAAAACTGTTGTCTGTGCCCGCCTCTAAACTCACTCATCGGACCTGAAGATCTGGCCCTCTTGCTATTTCCCCTATCATGCTCGCGTTCACTTCTCTGCTGCTGCAGGCTTTCTTCTAAGTTCTAAGCATGGGCCTGAATGCGTGAAATATCCATATTATCCTGAAGGGACGCAATCAAGCACCTATCCATCAAATATGGCCCTAGGCCTTTCACGAATCAGTGTACCCGGTCACCCATATCCGCTACCATGGCCGAAGCATACCTAGCCAAAGAGTTGAAGCGAAGACTATACTCTAGAGCACTCATGCTACCTTGCCTCAAATTCAAGAACTTATCGGCTCTAGCTCGCCAAACTTCTGGAGGCATATAATGTCGGAGGAAAGCATCAACAAATTCTTGCCATACTGGGGGAGGTGCATTGGCTCCCCGTGAAGCCATCCAAACCGTGTACCAATGGATCGAGACATCCCTCAATCTATAGGACGCTAACTCCACCGACTCGGTGTCCGAAGCATGTATCAACCGAAGCGTCCTCAACATACCATCAATAAAGGCCTGAGAGTCCTCATCCGGCTTTGATCCAAAGAATTCTAGAGGGTTTAAACTAATGAAGTCATGGACCCTTACACTAACAGCCCTATCACCTTGCCCTACACTTTGCCGCTAAGTCTGAGAAGCAACCAATTGAGTAAGCAAACGAATGGACTCTTTTACATCTTGGCCTGAAGCATCCGGTGGAGGAGCCGGAGGTGCTGGAGCTGGGGCTGAGGCTCCCTCACGCTCCACAAAAATAGGGACTGTCTGGGAGGACTGAGATTGAGCCGTATTCTGGGACTCACTTTCCTCTACAACTGTTGGCGGTACTCTTTGAGCCCGCTTTTCTGCCGTTGTCTTTCCTTTTTGGGCTGTCGTAGCCTTTCTCTTTACAGGCATTTCTGAAATACACAATACACGTAATATGTTGGATGTGAGCCTCGGGGATAACTCTACCCTCCGGAATCCGCGCCTAAAGTTTCCCCTTTTTCATTCAGAAGAATTGAATTAAAAATTGTGAAAAATGTTGGAAGAACTTCCTAAACCTCTAGAACTCGCATAAATAGGACCCGACTACCCTAAAACCCTCACAAGTAACGCCATGACATGTAACATATGTAAATTTGATACGCCGCCTCATTTGACCCGAGGTGGGCCCATTGTTTCCGGATTTTCCTTATTGTTCCGCTTGACTTACTTGAAGCTGAATCTAAAAGAAACCTTCGATCCTTATTCCATTACCAAATGACAAGTACTATACCTATCCCAACGAGAATACTTCTATGACGATAATGATAACGATGATATTAGAAAAGAGGATATGCCTACGATAAGTATGACTAGAATGATTCCATGACCAAGATTTCTAAGCAAAGGATTCAATGTGAATACGAAGGTGACTAACTAGTTCTTGATCCTTATCTCTATTTCTTAGCTATGACACTATTTCCTAAGGATTTCAAAGCCTATGAATTGACGTCTATGATGCCTATGATTTCATACTACGTTTTTCTTCTAGTACTATTCTTCGTTGGTAGTCTCGCCTTAAAATACTCATTCCTTCAAGGTGAGACAAAGCGGTCACGGTTATTCCATAATGCAATCGGAGGTCATCGACCTTACGTCACTCCGATGGATATATGATTTTCTTTGGGCTCTCTTGCATGCTTATATGATATAGATATATAAGCTATGAAATATGAATATAAACATGGGGTGGGGCGAAGGGATACATGGGGATGGGAAGGGAAACATGTTTCACTGCCACCTGGTCAGCTGGCTTATCATCCCGGACGCGGGATATAAATATATATATGGGCGAGCCGATGTATTTCGGCGCAATGTGGGCGAGCCGACATTGTTCGGTGCTATGATATTACATAATATACTATGATATGCTATGACATGTTACACTGTGAAATAAGCTCTATTTTCTATGAATATGAAAAAGAAATGTTTTCAAAAGACAGCCAAGCATGCATGGTATCCGGCCTGAAAGGGCAGTCCTATGTACAGGTTACTTTCTTGTCTTATTATATGTCTACGACCCCATGATATTGGTAATCATAATCTATGTTCTTGTTTGTATTAATTTCCATGCCTTACATACTCGGTACACTATTCGTACTGATTTCTAGGAGTTCTATCAGCGGTTATCGGCAGCGCTCCAGTTGTCCCGGAGCCTCAGTTTCTTGGTACTATTTTGTGGATATATGTTCGGGCACGGCAGTACTCGGCCCTTCCCATGTATATGTATACTATGTTTAGAGGCTCGTAGATAGATATGTACAGTTAGATGTTTTGTACTTTTGATGGTCCTAGTCGCTGTATACTGTGCTAGTAAAGCTTATTAGCCTATGTTTATAAGTATTCTCCTAATGTTAACGTTTAGTAAACAAGAAAAATATATGGTATAGTTCATATGGCCCACTCAGTAATACAGGTAAGATGATAGATAAGGGGTGCTCGGTACAAGTATCGGGTACCCGTCGCGGCCCTAGTTGGGTCGTGACAGTATCCGTACTCATTTACATTACGTCCATAATCGTATTCATATACATAGCCATATCATAAACATAACATTTACATAGCATGCCCGACCACGAAGGTTCGGTGTTTCATACATACTTGGCCAACCAAGGCTCAAGGTTACACATACATGGCCCTACCAAGGCTTCAGGGTTACATCTACCTGGCCCTACCAAGGCTTCAGGTTTATCCATACTATCTGCAGAGGTGTGCGCGCGTTACATAATTATATACATATTCTACCCGGCCTTATAAGCTCGGGGTTCCATAATAGTCATACATAGATACATATACATACTAGTTCATAAGAATCTTTACTATTATCATCTCTATCAACATCGTCATCGCTTTTACCATTATAGTCATCATCCTTATCATTCTCACTATTATCGTCATTCACTACATCCATCTTTATAGGCTTACTCGTCATATGAGGAACTTAGTACAGTCGTAGCATATCGAGAAACATAAGGTTAATAGCTCGAATGATAGAATCATTTGAAGGATATCATAGACTTATAAAAGATTTAGATGATTGGCCCAAGAACCATGTCGTATGAAAGAAGGGTTAGCCTTACATACCTTTTCATTCAACTATTCTACCACTTGCACGTTCTCCTTCAACGCTCACATTTCTACCTTCATTAAAGTCACACTATCATTAGAAATTGATAGCTAGAATACATGACTAAAGCTAGAGAAAATTAAACATCATCTCCTTTATTTATACGACATTCCTCCATATCGTATATCAACTCCCAAACGTCAATAATACATTCACAATATCATAACAATAGTCATTCATCCACATTATCGATATTTCTCACTTCGCTTCCATTCATCCATATCCATGGTCATAACACACGACTACGTTCATTCACATACATTGCCTATCCCATGTCCTCAACGTCATTTATAACCTATTTATATCACAACACATCAAGAATCATGACTCAATTCAAGCTATTACTCAAAACGACACTATTCCACATTCATGACCCATCTTTCTATATCCTTCTACAATCCAAGTATTTCAACTTCCAAATACCTTAAACAACATGGAAATATCATAAATCTTACCTTAGATGCTGTAGGAACAAGCCTTGGATGGTAATACTTCACTTGAGCAAAACCCTAGTTCATCTCCAATGAGGTTTCTTGACTTGAATAATCTTTAATGGGTTTTATTACACTTGATTCACTTAGTTTATGTTGTTGATCACCAATACTTCTTGAATTCTTGTGGAATAAATGTAGAGAGATATTTTATAGAGAAGGGATGTGATATGGAAATGAAATGAAATGAAACTTGGATCCCTTATTTAATGAACCAAATCTGATCCCGACCAGATATACGGTACGATCGACGAAGCGTCGATCTGATCGTCGAAGTTGTTAAATTTCCAGTGAGCAACCTTTCGTTTCCTTTCATTTTACGGTGAGAAGGACGGTCCGTCGAACTGATCGACGGAGCGTCGAACTGATCGACGGAGCGTCGATCTGATCGTCGAATGGTCTTCGCGCTAACTCGATTCTACGGCGCAATCGAAGAATCGTCGGCCCATCCGACGGTACAAAGAACAACCGTCGAACCCCCCTTTCGCATAACTGCAGTGAAGTTTTATTTGACGAACTTTTCTCTCTTGCCTCTAACTTCTTTGGAATCTTAATTAGAATCATTAAGCATCCCTTCTTACTTGTAGGGACATCATGTACACCTTAACTTACATTAGTCCATTCACTGCCCAGCAACCCAAAGTTCCGAGTTGTAGCAGTAGCCCTGTGAGGCATTGTATATTTTGGGTTGTTGTGACATGAGGGTAGTGGTACAATTACAGGGGAAACTCTGGCAAAATCTTCGTAGAAATTCCGAAGAGCTTAACATTTGAGGACGAATGTTCCTAAGGAGAGAGGAATGTTATACCTGGTAAGTTTGTACATTGAGATTTTCTAGGTGTTAGTTGTTCAATCGTGGACATTAGAGTTACCTCCAAAGATATATGAGATCATATGTGCTT
This sequence comes from Lycium barbarum, assembly GCF_019175385.1. Lineage (NCBI taxonomy): Eukaryota > Viridiplantae > Streptophyta > Magnoliopsida > Solanales > Solanaceae > Lycium > Lycium barbarum. The sequence continues at coordinate 88,092,053 of NC_083341.1, forward strand.
AACTTATGACAAGGAGGGGAAATTTTGGCCCAACTTGGAGAAAGGATATCTTTTAGTATATGAGGAGTGTTGAAGCAAAGTAAAGGCCTATAATGAAGTTCAGGAAGTCTAGTTTCAAACGCAATAAACCGCGCATCAAACTGACATCGGGATCAAGTGTTATGATCATTCTAAGACAGGCTGCCAGATCAGGGATTAACTCTGCGCGAACGCGCCTGGGGGTGGCGCGAACGTGCAGAGGAGCCAGAGGACAACTCAGTGCGAATGCGCCCCAAGGTGGCGCGAATTTGCTGATTAATTTTTAAGTCAGTTTGGATAGAATCTAAAACATTATATAAAGGGGCTCACCCCCTCATTTCTGGTCCAAAACTTCTCTAATTTTCTAGAAAATTCTCCCAAGCTCCAAACCTCAAAATTTTAACGCAAATCAAGTTTAATCTCCGGATTTAGGTTCCGACGGCGCATAGTTGCGATTATAATATCGTATTGCGATGAATCTTGGCCGGAATTCAAGGTGGATATTGAAGATATCGCAGTTTTAGCGGGAGTAAGGTATGAATCTTCCTTTTTTGGTATTGATTTAGGTGTAATTATCGAGATAAAGTTATTTAATAGTCGTATAGCGAATTTGTTGGTTGAAAAATTGGATAAACATCGTGTGGGATGTTTTTGGAATATTATGGTATTGAGGATGATGTTCTTGGTGTTGTTGTTGTTGTGGTTGTGTTGGTTGCTGAAATTATGATTTCGGGCTACAGATATAAACAGGGGAGATGCTGCCCAAATTTTGGCAGATTCTAAAGGAGTTTGATTTAAATACTTGAGATAGGCATATGACGATAAGTCTAACGGTAGTATAATTTCTCTTGAATGTAAATTTACAAGTTCGGCAGAATAAGCGTTAATTCGTAGGAGATCAATCAGGTATGTTAAGGCTAGTCCCTTTCTTTCCAAAGGCATGACTCCTTTCTTGTGTATTCATACATGTTTTCCCCAATGTCCTTATCCTCAAAAGTTAGAGATTCATAGTTCCAAGAGTTTCTTATGACGCTAAGGATGAGTATGCTTTTTGAGGATAAAGAAGATAAGATGTTTTCTATGATGAGCATGATAATGATGGTTTTGATTCTAGAAGTTCCAAAACTTATGATTTTAATGCTATTGTGAGATTATCGAGTTTATTTCATCATTTTCTTGAATTGCTCATTGTTGTTGGTCTCACCTCATGAATTGTTCCTTCGAGGTGAGATATAGCGATGATGATTATTCCATAATATAAATCGGAGGTTGCCGACCTTACGTCACTCCGATAAAGTTGTAGATTTTACTTGGGCTCTCATGCATGCTTTATAATTATGTATGTATTTTAATAACACCGCGCTGCCCAATAGGCGGCCGGGCAGACACACCACTGCAGTGGGCAGCTTACGTCCCAGACGCGGGAGGCCCGGATGTGGGCTAATGATGATAACACCGTGCCTATATGGCCGGGCAGCATAACACCGTACCTATATGGTCGGGTAGTTTACTTGTTTGTATTTATAATGTTGTTTAAAAGAAGTTAAAGTTAGCATGCATGACATCCGCCTTAAGAGGCAATCAAATGTACAGGTTATCTCTTTACTTCATGTTGTGTTACTCGTTTCTCATTATGATGTTATTCATGCCTTACATACTGAGTACATTATTCGTACTGACGTCCTTTCTTGTGGACGTTACGTTCATGCCCGCTGGTGGACGGATAGACGAACCTGCCCCTTAGGAGCTTTATCAGCAGAGTTCCAGAAAGGCTCCTGTTGTCCTGGAGCTGCAGCTTATTGGTACTTCCCTTTTGTGTATGTACTTGGGCACGGCGTAGCCCTGCCCTGTCCTTATGAATTCTTGTATCCTGTATATATAGAGGCTCGTAGACCAATACAAGTATCTAGATATTTCGTAGCCTCGTCAGTACATATTTGTGTATAGTATTGAGACAGCCTTGACAGCTTATGTTTATGGGCAATGATTGCTGGTGATTACATATTAATGTGCCATTATATTGTGACACCCATCCTTACAACGTATGATGCATATGATCTAGCTTATGGCCCACCTAGAAAAGATTATGAGTTGTATGTTTAGAGGTATTCGGTCGGCCAACTCCTGGTGCCCGTCATGACCCTCCAGCTGGGTCGTGACAGAAATCTCTATACACACATGCCCCAGGTGGAATACCTTCACGCATCGATAGTCATTACCCCTGGGGGACTCGCGAAGTCCATGTACCACTCTCGTGATCCCGATAAAGACCTCGAGTATCGGACACTCTCTCGATCCCGTAAAGACCTCGGGCATCGGCCGCTCATCTCTCTCATCGTCATCATCAGTACCAAGTCTCAACTCATATCAGTGTACCATGAAAGATGAGAATGAATGCATGCTTAATTTCAATGCCAATGAAAATAGATCTATATCAATCGTGCCACACATGGACACATATCTATCAATACCAAGAATAAGTGAAGTTCTCTACTCTATCCAAGATATCACCCAATAAGTGAGAGATAATGGTTTCACAATAACGATAGGGAAACTAAGTACTAAGTCTAATATCACACACGTGGCGACAAGCCAATAGATCACAATAAGGCATCAAGCCCACAACAACAATACCAACCTAGGTAATCCATCCTAACTTCATACCCGAAGGCGTAACATGCTTTTTCTGACAATCACTAACTCTACATACACTTCGCTAACCGAAGTCTAACTATAAGGTAAACTAGAATAATCAATAGAACTCAAATAATACAGCACAGACTCAGTAATGTTAAATAGTCACTAACACTCACAACCAACGAGACACCCAACAAGAATCATTAGGCGACAAGCCACACATAACAGTACCAACCTAGAACTATCCATCCCAACACCATGTCCGGAGACCTAGGTATTCTTTCTCCGTCAATCTCTACTGTACATTTATAAAATCCTAATTGGAGTCTAACTCAAGTAAGCCGTAACCTACCCCAAGGCCGACCAGGTGCAGCAAACATCCACTTGATCTTCATCTTCCATTTCTGAAAAGGAAGTCGAGATGAAAAGGTCTAGGGATAGCAAGAAATTCGAGTAAGCAAGTGTCAAGGATTAAGGTATGCATACCCATTAAGAATCTAGAGAATCTAAATACAACTCTGGGCCCACAAGGGTAAAACTGAAACTTTTTCTCAAATTAGGTTTTCTAGGTTTCCATTGACTAATAATTTATATTTTATTGTTATCTACACCAAAACAAGTCATAATTTTCATTCTTCTTTAAAATCCCCAATTTCAAGAAAACCCAAGACTCAACCCATTTGCAAAATAGTGGAAGAAATAGGATTTGGAGTTGGTTAATTAGCCTAGAATGGGAATCTATTAGTTCCTTTGAAAATGCCCTGATTTAAGCCAAGATAACCACTTTACCCTTCTAGGGCTTTGCAAGTTAGGAAATCACCATTTTTATTAATTCCTAGAATCAAAACATGGTAAGTAAAGGAAGATATCTAAGAATGATGGAATAAATGAGGTCTAGATGTTACCTTTCCCAAGGTTCTATGAGATTTGCTCTGAAAATAGCCCAAATGGCAGCTTGGATTGAGAGTTGTGAGAAAAATAAGCTCAAATCCCGAAATGGATTTTAAATGCTAGGTCTGCCCAGCGACTATCGCTGTGGCGAACACAGGTTCGTTGTGGCGAGAGGTCACCACAGTAAATTCCTAACCGCAGGGGCAGTCTAGAGAAGGTCTACTCCTTCCGCCGTGGCAGAAATGGGACCCGCTGGGGTGGATGCCTTTATCCGTGATTAGCCTGCTATGGCGAGCAGCAGTTCACTGGGGCAAACCCGCTACAGCGGTTCACCCCTCGCTGTGGTGAAGAACTAGGCTCGGTGGCCCTAACTCGATTCTTAATTTCCTTCTAACTCGACTACGGGTTAGCTTTAATCGAAAATTCCCGGTGTACAACTAACAGGAACAACTGATCAAGAATGTGTAGGATACGAATTAAGGAAAGTTGGTAATGGCCAAGCAGGTCGTTACAGCTTAGGGTGACGACACCAGGTTGTTTGAGTTGTTCTATTGATCTGTATGTATGTAAGTAACTACAAGAGACAGAGTACATACTTGAAATGTAGATGACTAACCATATGTAATCTTTTAACATTTATGCCAGTTTTATGTGATAGTTACTATGTTAGGCCTTTTAGGAGATCATGAACATATTATGGTATAGGACATACAACTCAATGTAAAACACTGAGTAAAATATTCAATTACTTAAAAAAAACATAGTCTGGGACAACCTTTCTAGCCAATTTTAAGGAATAATATTCCTTTTTAATCATCCTCAATATCAATATAATTATTCCTTTTCACTCATTCTTAATCAATGAAGGAACCTTTTACCATATTTGTATACTACATAACCTGTTGTAGTCTTCTGATGTCCTCTTTGTTGATGTTCCAGTGGGAATTTTAATTACCGTAGCACTTCATTGGATCAGATTGAACTACTTGTTCCAGTTGACTGTCTTCATTCTCTTTCATAGAACAGGTTCTTCAACCTGTTTCATGATCACTTGACTGTTTTCCACTTGGATTTATTCTTCTCTTTCAAGCAGTTTCTTATGAATAAGTGATCTCCCCCTTTTCTCTTCTCATCACCTGTCTCCACTCTGTCATCATCCTCTTAGTGGAACTCAATTTTCTTTAGAATTTTTGCAGTTGTTCCCCCTCACATTCAGCCTGGGTGCTTCCTCGAATTCATCTTTTTACTCAATATTCTCTCTAAACCTTCTCTTGTCTAACATAAGAGTGAATAGAATTTCTAAAATTTTCCTGTTGTAGCGATTTTAGAGCAAGCCTTTGCATATCCCATTGTTTTACTTTCCCTTCTATCACTCTTTTCTGCTTGGATTATTATAGGTTGGTCTGAGGACCCTTGCCTGGCTTGGGTCCCTTTCGTTTCCCTCTGTTGGCTGAATTTTTCTTCTTTCTATGCGCATTTTTCTCCTTCTTTTCCTCAGGTACCAGCTTTTCTCTTTTCAAGATGATGTCACCCTCTTCAGTTAGCTTCAAAGCTTCAACTTGGAAAGCTGCTACGTATGAACCAAGATGGGCTACCTGTTCCTTTAATGAGCGATTTTCCCTGATCTTTCTTTTCGCTCTTCTTTGATCTCCTAGACCCTTTTGTTAAGCTGGCAATGGTTCTTAGCAACTTGACTCTTTCGTTGCTCATGTCTTAACATTCATAACTCAATTTTATCACCAATGTTATGAGCCTTTCTTGGCGAGGCCATATAGTTTTCTAAGATCAAGTATTCCTTCCCCATTATTCTTTTCAATGTCAGAGTCTGAATCTACAACGGCTATGAGAGCCTTGTAATCTGCTTCCACCAAGTCTTTCTTGGATCTTAGACTTGAAGTTGTTGTCATGGGCCCCTTTCCTTTTCCTCTCCATGTTGTACCATTTCAAATCTTGGAGTTTGATTTTTCATAGACAGAACATCCTTTGTGTGCAAAGTTGTCTACTCTTGGTTCTTCTGTGTCGCTGTCTGAATCCACTGATCTAGCTCTTAATTTTGAGGAATCTTCTTTTGCTTCGTGTGTTAGCAAGTTCATATATAGATAGTCTATCTGTATGGTGCTTATTTCACAATAAGTCGCAATGACACCTATACCCTGACCTAGTAGATGAACTAAATCATAATAAATCCTTTTATATTATTAAGAAACAATAATATAGCGTTTAAATCAGTCGAAAGTCATGATAACATAAATTGAAATGTTATAAGTGCGACAATACAAAGTGAATCCCTAAGAATTGACAATATAAGTCATGAGCAACTGCTGAACATAAATAAAACCGCCTAGTAACTAAGTCTGATATAAATAGAACAATTGGAATATAAAATAGAAATGGAGTCTACGGTGTTGCTTATCAACCAAGCTCACCCTGAGATCTTCAAGCTAACTCCCGAGCCGCGAACACAGACTCTGCTGTAATGTGATAAGTATCTGCACAAAAGTGCAACAAGTGCATCCAAAAATCAAAGAGTACTCAATAAACATCATAAACCGACCCCAATAAGATAGTAGGGTTGACTTTCAAAACATTTACCTTAACATGTACAGTTAATATGATCTCAACAGATAAAGAAAATAACAGTGCAAGAAAATCAGTTCAAAACAACATAGTAATTATGCACCGATACAGTATATGAAGTAATATGCACAAGTAGCAGTCAATGAATCGATTATATGACACTGTCTTTATTTCAACATCACAACTTAATACTTCCTACACAATTTTCACGCATAACGTCTGAGGTGTCTAGGATCAGTAATTCATGGGGAAAAAACACGTCGTCCACACTTTGCACAGACAATCTCCACGTGTATATCGAACAACTAGTATAGACGATCTCAACGTACATATCAAGTAACCATCACATACGATCTTAACATGCATATCACACACCCACCATGGACGATCTTAATATGCATATCAAGTAACTAGTACGGTCGATGTTATACCTTGTAGTTTTGTGCATTGAGATTCTTAGTACGTTGGTGTCTTAATTTTAAACACCGAGACTTGTTTCAAGGATATATGAGGTTGGAAATGTTTAACTTGTGATTATAGGTGTTTAAATTGATGTTTGGTAAGTTATGGAAGGATTGGAGAATAAATGAATCGAAGCGGGAAGGTTCATCAAAATTTGTTTTTGGAAAATATGGTCTACAGGTCGTATAAGTGAGATACGGTTCGTATTTTAAGATATGGATCGTATTTAAGGATATTAAAAGTTAATAGAGAAGCACAAACTGAGGTTGTATTATACAGCCAAATTATACAGACCGTATAATATTATACGGCCAGCAAGTTAGCTGTATAATGTTATACGGCCAATATAATACAAAATCGGTGGAAATTTTCAAAATTTAAGTACGACGACCCTCTCTATTTTAGTCATTTTAAACACACTCCCAAGTTCAAGAGAGCTCTAGAATTTCTCCAAACATATTCCAACATTTCTCCAAGCCAAAATAAAGTATCAAAGTGAAGATTAAAGTACTTAGGGTTACAAAGTGCGGTTTAAACTTATCTCTTCGTCTTGTAAAAGTTTAGGAAGGCATTTGTAAGGTGGAGTAACCTTATAATTGAAGTGTTCTTGAATTTTGAGGTAAGATTTCATCTTAGTTTCATGCTTATGAGTTTATTTGGTAATTATGTTAAGATTTGAGGAGAAAAAATTGGAGGAAAAGTTCAAATATGAATTTGATGATATTTTGAGTTGTAAACTACCTTGAGCTATAATTATGAGCATGTTTTGAGCATGATCTTGTTATGAGGGGTCACAATCATGTTGAAGAAGTGTGGTATACAAGTGTATAAGAGTTGTGTCGATGTTATTGTTATTGATTGATTATGAAAAGGAATTTTGGGATTGAATTGAGTATAATTTGAATGTAATCTTTTGATTAGAGAATTGTTGATGTTTTATTATGGTTTTGGGAGTTGTTTTGAAGATTGCAAGAAGTAGAAGATATAGGGAAATGTTGTCCGATTTTCATTAGCTTACCAATTAATCTAGTTTAACCCTATAAGCATTTCTATGACTTGCCCTTAGTGCAAATCATCTTGAATGTAGATTTACAAGCTCGGCAAGATAGGCGTTGAGTAGTTCAAGAGACAACAAGGTATGTTAAGGTTGTCCCTTTCTTTCTTATGGCATGATTCTTTTCTTACGAGCTTACACGAAGGATATCTACAATGCCTACACTCATAGAAATGTTAGAAGCTTACGTTCTTGATTCTTTTATGATATTACTGATCCTTGTCTTATGAATATTGATTATTGATCTTGTCTTATGATTATTGATTTTGTTAATTGACATTGACTCTCATCTTATAATTATTGATTCCTTCAAGATGAGATATGTTGACGATGATAGATCCATAATGATAATCGGAGATTTACCGACCTTACATCACTCCGATAGAGTTATAGCTTTTATTTGGGCTCTCATGCATGCTTTATATATATATATATATATATATATATGTATTTTCTCACACCGCACAGTGCTATAGTCGGTCGGGCAGGCACGTAGATATGCACACCACTGCAGTGGGCAGGTTATGATATTACCCCAGACGCGGGATTCCCCGGACACGGGAAGATGATGATATAATGATAACACCGAGCCTAGATGACCGGGCAGGATATATATGTATGTATAAGTGTTTTTTTAAAAAGCTAAGCATGCAAGACATCTGCCATGCGAGGCATTCAGATGTACATGTTATTTCTCTTATCTCATGTTTTCTTTTCATTCTTTATTGTGTTGATTATTCACGCCTTACATACTAAGTACATCATTTGTACCGACGTCCTTCGGTTGTGGACGCTGCGTTCATGCCCGCAGGTAGACAAGGAGACGGACCAGACCCCTAGGCTACTTCATCAGTGATTGTACAAGAGTGTTTCGCTTGTTCCGGAGCTACAGTTCAGCTGGTACTATTCTTTTGTGTATATATGCCCATGGAAGGGTCCTGTCCCGTCTTTATAATGTTATTCATTCTATATAGAGTATCTTAGACAGAATGTATATGTTACACCCCGTAAGAGTCCGTGCTACTTGACTTAAGACAAGAATGAATGAGTTAAGAAAGTTCAAGGAAAGTTAATCGAGTTAGTAGGAATATCGTTATATATATGGTTGCCTTAACTATCCCGAGGTGACATGGTAACCTAAAGGATTTGAAATCATGTTATGAGTACGTATAAGAGGTAATGTGAGTGACCTTTTAAAGTATTTGAGATTATTAGTAATGATATAGAAGATGGACAAAAGATATGAATATACTTTTGCGATTGGAGTTTTGTCGAAGCTTTGTGAGTTCTCTAGTTATGTTTAAAGTTATTGTGATTCTTCGGACCCTTCGAGATGTGTGTATGGATTTTTATAGATGTATAGGAGTAGGTATATGTATGTATAAGAGGTTACATGAGGGTTGGGAGAGGATTAGAAGTTAAACGAATCTAAACGAAATGAATCGAAACAGCTTCAGTGAAATCTCGGACCAGATTTTTAGCCCATATTGTTATAGGAATATCTCCTAGTATATTAGGAGTTTTATGGAGTTTCAAAATCCTAAAACGAAGTTCATCTAGTCTAGATTCCAACGCAACAAACCTCTCATCAAAATGATATAGGGATAAGGAGTTATGGACGATGCAAGTTGGGTTGGCGGTGCAGCAAGTTGAGACCCCGACCCAAACATTCATATTTCGGCCCATAAGGCCCATTAAACTTTATATATATATGATACCACTTTTGTCATGACCCGCCTAGGGGCCGCGACGGGTACCCGGGGCTAACCACCGAGCACCTCTCGTTCTATTACTCATTATACTCATTCAACGTTCCTTTATCATTTCATACCCAAATTATAAGAAAATCATCTTTCATTAGAAAACATAAGTGATTTACGGCCCGTAAACTGGCAGTCGTAAACTGCCATGCAAGGTTTCAACTTTCTGCCAGCCGAGGAAATGGTTAAATACGACCTGCTGGACAGACCGTAAAGTGATTTACGACCCGTAAACCATGGTCGTAAACCACCATGAAGGCAGTCCAGCTTCTGGTTCTGGAAATGGTTAAATACGCCCATGGAGGACGAGCCGTATAGTGGAATACGGGCCGTAAACCTCCATGGACGACCATTGTTCACCCAGCACAGATTTTTCAATTCATTAAATGTGAGGATCAAGACTTGTCTTATTTCATTACAACATTTCACCACCTCTCTAAAACTTCTCTCTACATTTATTATATGATTTTTCAAGGATTATAAGCCATCAATAACATTAAGACAAGTGAATCAAGGATAAGGGAATCATCAAGGATCATCCAAGTCAAGAATTCCAAATGGAGAAAAACTAGGGTTTTGCTCAAAGAGATGTATTATCAACCAAAGCTTGTTCCTACAACTTCTAGGGTAAGATTCATGATTTTTACAAGATGTTTAAGGTATTGGAGAATTAAAATACATGGATTGTAGAAAATGTGGTCAACTAGGTCATGAATGATGAATAGTGACATTTTGAGAAATAGTTTGAATTGAGTTATGAATGTTGTTGTGTTACGATATGAATGTATTATAAATGGTACTAATATCATGAACTAGACACTTTAGACCAATGGACGAAGTTGGGTGTTATGACCATGAATGTGGGTGAATTAGAGGCAAATTGAGGAATCTAGATAATGTGGATAATGTGAATGACTAATGGCCATTGTTATGATATTAATGAAGGTATAAACGCTAGCATTGGAAGGAAACGTGCAAGTGTAGAATAGTCCGACGAAAAGGTATGTAAGGCTAACCCTTCTTTCATAAGGCATGGTTCTTGGCCAAATTTCTAATAACTCTATATGAGTATGTTGTATTCAAATGATTGACACTCCGAGCTCATAAGCTCACGATCCTTATGTGCAACGATTGTACTACGCATCCCATATGACGAGTAAGCATAAGATATAGATGTAGCCAAAATGACGATGATAGTGATGACGATGATGATAATAATGATGCCAAAGGTGCCTACGGGCTATTATACTTATATGTGCCTATGAAAGGCTATAATGACACCCCGACCTTATAACCCCGGGTAGGATATATGTATATGAATATGTATAAAGTATGTATATGATAACGAAACGCGCGCACACCTCTGCAGATGGTACGGATAACCCTGAAGCCTTGGTAGGGCCAGGTATGAATAACCTTGAGCCTTGGTTGGCCAAGTATGTATGAAACACCGATCCCGTGAGGTCGGGTATGCTATGTAAATGCTATGTATATGAAATGACTATGTATATAATATGAATATGAATGGGATAAAACTATGTATAAGAATACGAATAAGGACATGTATACGAATATGAGCACAAGTATGGTACGAGTACTATTATGGAATACGGATGATGACGTAGGTGTGCTAATACGTATGAAAAATGGAAAGTCCTACGAAAGGCAGGTAAGTACTATGACGACGATATTATTGTCTCCCCTCCTATGCTATTTCATCTGTTGTTCATTATACTTATATATCGATATTGATCATGCTTTACATACTCAGTACATTCTTCGTACTGACGTCCTTTTATTTGTGGACGTTGCGTCATGCCCGCAGGTGCACAGGGAGACAGACTTGATCCATAGCTGCTTATTCAGAGATTGCATAGCAGAGCTCCATTTCTTTCGGAGCCGTAGCTTTTGGGTACTTATCCTTTTGTGTATATAATTATGGGCATAGCGGGGTCCTGTCCCGCTCATACGATATGTCATACTCTTAGAGGCTCGTAGTCATGTGTATTTGGGTAGAGATGTTCAGCCATGTCGGCCCATGTTTTGTATATTTCCTTTTTGTTGGCCTCGTCGGCCTTGTACTTATGATGTGGCATAGATGCCTATGATATGTTAAATGATGATGGTCGTCTAATGGGATCAATATGATTAACGATAAGAAAAGCACGAATTGACTTATGGTTCACCTAGATGTTATGTTATGTGCGATAAGGGGGTGCCTGGGTGGGGTAGCACCGGGTGCTCGTCGCGGCTCCCTAGCCGGGTCGTGACAAAAGTGGTATCAGAGCAGGTCAGTCCTAGGGTGTGTCTACGAGCCGTGTCTAGTAGAGTCTTGGTTATGGGTGTGTTGCGCGCCACACTTATAAACAAGAAGTTGCGGACATTTTAGGAATATATGACCTTCTTTCTTCATAAGAATCGTGCGATAGAGCTATGATGTAAGAAATTACTGTTCCTAAATTGTGTGTTGTGTATTTCAGAGATGCCTAAAGAGATAAAGGCTACAGCAGCCCAAAAGGGCAAGACGGTGGCAGAAAAGCGGGCTGAAAGAGCACCGCCACCGGTAGTAGAGGAAGATGAGTCCCAGAGTGCGGCTCAATCTCAGTCCTCCCAGACAGTGCCTATTACCGAGGAGCACGTGGGAGCCTCAGCCCCAGCTCCAGCTCCAGCTCCTCCACCGAATGCTTCGGGCCAAGACGTGAGAGAGGCCATTAATTTGTTGACTCAGTTGGCTGCGGCCCAGACTCAGAGGCCAAGTGCAGGGCAAGGTGACAGGGCTGTTAGTGCAAGGGCCCGTGACTTCATTGCTTTGAAACCCCCGGAATTCTTTGGGTCGAGACCGGAGGAGGATCCCCAGGACTTTATTGATGGTATGCTAAGGACGCTCCGGTTGATACATGCTTCATACACTGAGTCGGTAGAGCTAGCGTCCTATAGATTGAGAGATATCTTGATCCAGTGGTATACAGTATGGATGGCTTCGCGGGGAGCCAATGCACCTCCGCCGGTATGGCAAGAGTTTGTCGATGCTTTTCTCCGTCACTACATGCCTCCAGAAGTTCGGCGAGCTAGGGCCGATAAATTCTTGAATTTGAGGCAAGGTAACATGAGTGCTACAGAGTATAGTCTCCGCTTTAAATCCTTGGCCAGGTATGCTTCGGCCATGGTAGCAGATATGGGCGATCGGGTGCACCGGTTTGTGAAAGGCCTAGGGCCATACTTGATGGATAAATGCTTGACTGCGTCCCTTCAGGACGGTATGGATATTGCATGCATTCAGGCACATGCTCAAAACTTAGAGGAAAGCCTACAGCAGCGGAGAAGTGAACGTGAAAAGGATAGGGGACATAGCAAGAGGGCCAGATCTTCGGGCCCAATAAGTGAGTCCAGAGGCGGACACAGGCAACAGTTCCCTAGACATTCGGGCTATTCTATGACCAATGCACCTCCACGGTTTTAAGGCCAGAGCCTTAATAGATCTACTCATCCCGGGCCGAGTCAGAGTTATTCGGGGTCCCAGTTCAGAGGTGATTCAGGCCAGTCAAGGCCACCTATACCACGATGTTCCCAGTGTGGGAAGTCGCATTGAGGTCAATGCCGATTGGGTTCAGATGGTTGCTATTCATGTGGTCGACCGGGCCATATTATGCGTGATTGCCCCTCAGTGCATGGTAGAGGTAGGACCCAGCCATCAGGGTCGGTAGCCGGATCTTCGGCATATGTACGCCCTACGGGGCCAGGTTCACATGCGCCAGTCGGCCATGGTAGAGGTAGGGGAAGAGCTCCCAGTACTAGCGGTTCTCAGCACCGTATTTATGTTTTGGCTGGACGCCAAGATCTTGAGTCTTCTCCTGACGTGGTCACAGGTATATTATCGGTATTCTCTCATGATGTATATGCTTTGATTGATCCGGGCTCCACATTATCATATGTTACTCCATATATTGCGGGTCGATTTATAATTGAGTCAGAGTCTATCAAGCCTTTTGAGGTGTCTACACCCGTGGGTGAATCGGTAATAGCTAGCCGAGTATATAGGAATTGTGTGATTGTGATTTGTGATCGTCGTACCATGATTGATTTGCATGAGCTAGAGATGGTAGATTTTGATGTCATTATGGGCATGGATTGGTTGGCTTCTTGTTATGCCAATGTTGATTGTAGAATGAAGATGGTTCGTTTCCAATTTCCGGGAGAACCTGTCTTAGAATGGAAAGGAAATTCGGCATCACCAAAAGGTAGGTTTATTTCCTATCTAAAGGCAAGAAAGATGATCACGAAAAGGTGTATTTATCACCTAGTGCGAGTGCAAGATGTAGAAGCTGAGTCGCCGACTCTTCAGTCAGTTCTGGTAGTGAATGAATTTTCGGATGTGTTCCCGAAAGAGCTTCCAGGCCTTCCTCCCGAGCGAGAGATCGATTTTGCGATTGATGTGTTGCCAGACACTAATCCCATATCTATTCCACCCGATAGGATGGCACCCGCAGAGTTGAAAGAGTTGAAGGAGCAATTGAAAGACTTGCTTGAAAAAGGCTTTATTAGGCCTAGTTCATCCCCGTGGAGAGCACCCGTATTGTTCGTCCGGAAGAAGGATGGCTCCTTGAGAATGTGCATTGATTATCGGTAATTGAATAAAGTGACGATTAAGAACAAGTATCCCCTCCCGAGGATTGATGATTTATTTGATCAATTGCAAGGTGCCAAATGGTTTTCAAAGATTGATTTGAGGTCCGGGTATCACCAAGTAAGAGTTAGGGAGAAAGATATCCCTAAGACAGCTTTCAAAACAAGATACGGTCATTTTGAGTTTCGAGTGATGTCGTTTGGCCTAACTAATGCACCGACAGTGTTTATGGACTTAATGAACAATGTATTCAGGCCTTTTCTGGATCTATTCGTGATTGTATTCATCGATGACATCCTAGTGTATTCTAGATCCGAGGCAGAACATGCGGATCACTTGCATATTGTCCTTGGAGTTCTTCGAACTCGAGAGTTATTCGCGAAGTTTTCCAAATGCGAGTTTTGGTTGAACTCAGTGGCATTTCTAGGCCACATTGTTGCAGCTGACGGTATTCGAGTGGATAGCCAAAAGATTGAGGCAGTGAAGACTTGGCCAAGGCCCACGACCCCTACGGAGGTTCGTAGCTTTTTGGGCTTAGCAGGTTATTACAGAAGATTTGTTGAGGGTTTCTCTTCTATTTCTGCACCGCTCACCAAGTTGACTCAGAAGTCAGCTAAGTTTCAATGGACAGATGCTTGCGAGCGTAGTTTCCAAGAGTTGAAAGACCAATTGACTTCAGCCCCAGTCTTGACACTTTCAGAGGGATTGGAAGGATATGTTATTTATTGTGATGCTTCAGACGTCGGGCTAGGTTGTGTATTGATGCAAAATGGTAAGGTGATTGCGTATGCTTCTAGACAATTACGGAAACATGAACAGAACTATCCAACCCACGATTTAGAATTGGCCGCAGTGGTCCATGCATTAAAGATACGGCGACATTATTTATATGGTGTCCATGTAGATGTTTATACAGATCATAAGAGCCTTCAGTATATCTTCAAGCAGAAAGAGTTGAATTTGCGACAACGACGATGGTTGGAGTTGCTAAAGGATTACGATGTTGAGATCCTGTACCACCCCGGGAAGGCAAATGTTGTGGCTGATGCTCTTAGCCGTAGGTCGATGGGAAGTCTAAGTGATGTACGACCAGAAAAGAAAGAGATGGCCCGCGATCTTCAGCAGTTAGCTAGCCTAGGAGTCCGAGTGGTGGACTCAGGTAGCAGCGGAGCTACTAATCAGAATTCAGCAGTTTCATCGCTAGTAGCGGAAGTAAAAGAGTGACAATATGAGGATCCCATGCTAATGCAGTACAGAGATACACTCCCTCAGAAGGAGGAGTCATCATTTGATATTTCGGAAGACGGAGTTCTCCGATGTCGAGGCAGGTTATGTGTTCCCGATGTGGTAGGTCTACGTCACCAAATATTGAGGGAAGCTCATTGTTCCCGTTACTCCGTTCACCCCGGAGCGGCGAAAATGTATCATGATCTTAAGTCTATATATTGGTGGAATGGGATGAAGAAAGACGTAGCGGAATTTGTAGCTCAATGTCCTAATTTCCAACAAGTGAAGATCGAGCACCAAAAGCCGGGTGGCTTATTGCAAGCTATAGAAATCCCAACTTGGAAGTGGGAAGTGATTAATATGGATTTCATTACAGGGTTACCCCGTTCTCGACGTAAGTATGATTCCATATGGGTGATTGTGGATAGACTCACAAAGTCAGCTCATTTCTTACCGGTCAGGATGACCTATGTGGCAGAAGATTATGCAACGCTTTATCTTAAAGAGATAGTGAGACTCCATGGCGTTCCGGTATCTATTATCTCCGATAGAGGAACTCAGTTCACAGCTAAGTTTTGGGGGTCTTTCAAAGAGGGTTTAGGGACCCAAGTGCGCCTTAGCACGGCATTTCACCCCCAGACCGATGGGCAAGCTGAACGTACTATTCAGACTCTTAAAGATATGCTACGGGCATGTGTGATAGATTTTGGAGGAAATTGGGATGACCATTTGCCACTCATTGAGTTTGCTTACAATAACAGTTATCATTCTAGCATTCAAATGGCACCGTATGAGGCTCTATATGGGCGAAAGTGTAGATCCCCAATTGGGTGGTTTGAAACCGGAGAAACTAAGTTGATAGGGCCAGATTTAGTCCAGCAAGCTATAGAGAAAGTCAAGCTCTTACAAGATCGGTTATTAGCGGCTCAAAGTCGCCAGAAGTCCTATGCGGATAATCGTCGAAGGGACTTAGAGTTCCAAGTGAAGGATTGGGTATTCTTGAAAGTGTCGCCAATGAAAGGCGTTATGAGATTTGGAAAAAAGGGGAAGCTCAGTCCCCGGTATATCGGACCCTATGAGATTGTGCGCAAAATAGGCAAAGTGGCCTATGAGCTAGATCTACCTCCAGATTTGGAGTCAGTCCATCCAGTATTTCATGTCTCGATGCTTCGGAAGTGTGTTGGAGATCCTACGAGGATCGTCCCAGTGAATGATGTTCAAGTGACAGAAAACTTAACTTATGATGAAATACCCATTGCCATATTAGATAGGCAAGTACGGAGACTTAGAAACAAAGAAGTGGCCTCAATTAAAGTTCTGTGGAGAAATAACAATCGAGAGGAAATAAAATGGGAAGCGGAAGAGAATATGCGATCCAAATACCCACATTTATTTCAGCCCTTGGAAGAAGTCCAAGATGAGACGTCAAAATCATAAGGTATGCATGTTTTCCCTTTTATACATTCAGGTCGTCTGTGGCCAAATTTCTAGCGCTGTTGTATTATTGCCCTGTGAGGCATTGTTATCGTGGGTTGTTGTGACAGGGTGGTAGTGCCACATTACAGAGGAAACTCTGGCGAAATTTTTATAGAATTCCCCAAGCCTTTAACATTCGAGGACGAATGTTCCTAAGGGGGGTAGAATGTTACACATCGGAAAATTTTCTGTTGGTACGCAAGAGAATGAATTAGTGATGAATATGAGTACATGATGTCCATGAGCAAGAAACGACTTTGATGACCTTAGGCGAGATTTCAAAAGTATCTGATGTGAGACGGGGAAGTTGGCTAAGTTAAGATAAGATACAAGGTGAGCAATGCATGTGCATGGACGGGGGTGATTAAAATGAGAAGTCCAAGAAATATGGGAAGTTGCAGAATTGCAACTGCCCAGTGGTCGTATATTGCAAAATACGGACCGTAAAGTGCAATACGATCCGTAAACTGGCAGTCGTAAACTGCCATGCAAGGTTTCAACTTTCTGCCAACCGAGGAAATGGTTAAATACGACCTGGTGGACGGACCGTAAAGTGATTTACGGCCCGTAAACTATGGTCGTAAACCACCATGAAGGCAGTCCAGCTTCTAGTTCTGGAAATGGTTAAATACGCCCATGGAGGACGAGCCGTATAGTGGAATACGGGCCGTAAACCTCCATGGACGACCACTGTTCACCCAGCACAGATTTTTCAATTCATTAAATGTGAGGATCAAGACTTGTCTTATTTCATTACAACATTTCACCACCTCTCTCTAAAACTTCTCTCTACATTTATTATATGAGTTTTCAAGGATTTTAAGCCATCAATAACATTAAGACAAGTGAATCAAGGATAAGGGAATCATCAAGGATCATCCAAGTCAAGAATTCCAAATGGAGAAAAACTAGGGTTTTGCTCAAAGAAGAGTATTATTAACCAAAGCTTGTTCCTACAACTTCTAAGGTAAGATTCATGATTTTTACAAGATGTTTAAGATATTGGAGAATTAAAATACATGGATTGTAGAAAATGTGGTCAACTAGGTCATGAATGATGAATAGTGACATTTTGAGAAATAGTTTGAATTGAGTTATGAATATTGTTGTGTTACGATATGAATGTATTATAAATGGTACTAAGATCATGAACTAGACACTTTAGACGAATGGACGAAGTTGGGTGTTATGACCATGAATGTGAGTGAATTAGAGGCAAATTAAGGAATCTAGATAATGTGGATAATGTGAATGACTAATGGCCATTGTTATGATATTAATGAAGGTATAAACACTAGCATTGGAAGGAAACGTGCAAGTGTAGAATAGTCCGACGAAAAGGTATGTAAGGCTAACCCTTCTTTCATAAGGCATGGTTCTTGGCCAAATTTCTAATTCCTTTATATGAGTATGTTGTATTCAAATGATTGACACTCCGAGCTCATAAGCTCACGATCCTCGATATGTGCTACGATTGTACTACGCACCCCATATGACGAGTAAGCATAAGATATATATGTAGCCAAAATGACGATGATAGTGATGACGATGATGAAAATAATGATGCCAAAAGTTCCTAAGGGCTATTATACTTATATGTGCCTATGAAAGGCTATAATGACACCCCGAGCTTATAACGCCGGGTAGGATATATGTATATGAATATGTATAAAGTATGTATACGATTACGAAATGCGCGCACACCTCTGCAGATGGTACGGGTAACCCTGAAGCCTTGGTTGGGCCAGGTATGAATAACCTTGAGCCTTGGTTGGCCAAGTATGTATGAAACACCGATCCCGTGAGGTCGGGTATGCTATGTAAATGTTATGTATATGAAATGACTATGTATATAATATGAATATGAATGTGATAAGACTATATATAAGAATACGAATAAGGACATGTATACGAATATGAGCACAAGTATGGTACGAGTACTATTATGGAATACGGATGATGACGTAGGTGTGCTAATACGTATGAAAAATGGAAAGTCCTACGAAAGGCAGGTAAGTACTATGACGATGATATTATTGTCTCCCCTCCTATGCTATTTCATTTGTTGTTCATTATACTTATATATGGATGTTGATCATGCTTTACATACTCAGTACATTCTTCGTACTGACGTCCTTTTATTTGTGGACGCTGCGTCATGCCCGCAGGTGCACAGGGAAACAGACTTGATCCATAGCTGCTTATTCAGAGATTGCATAGCAGAGCTCCATTTCTTTCAGAGCCGTAGCTTTTGGGTACTTATCCTTTTGTGTATATAATTATTGGCATAGCGGGGTCCTGTCCCGCTCATACGATATGTCATACTCTTAGAGGCTCGTAGTCATGTGTATGTGGGTAGATATGTTCGGCCATGTCGGCCCATGTTTTCTATATTTCCTTTTTGTTGGCCTCGTCGGCCTTGTACTTATGATGTGGCATAGATGCCTATGATATGTTAAATGATGATGGTCGTCTAATGGGATCAATATGATTAACGATAAGAAAAGCACGAATTGACTTATGGTTCACCTAGATGTTATGTTATGTGAGATAAGGGGGTGCCCGGGTGGGGTAGCACCGGGTGCTCGTCGCGGCCCCCTAGCCGGGTCGTGACAGCACAGTGGAATCATATGCAGCCCACATTAGCGGTGACATGCCTGGCCATTTAGGCATGGTGGAATCGTATCGTTATGTAGTCAATCATAACCCATTATTAGTACACATCTCATGAACATATCATATTCTTATCATAGCTTGATCTTTTCATACATAACATAGGCATATTATAAGCTAGCATTATTGATCATCTTATAGACATACCATGACTTAGCATCATTTCACATCTATCATTAGGAGCATACATTAGGCTTTGAAAGCGACTATGGCTATATCGGGGTGACGTAAGGTCGTGAACCCTCGATTATATTATGAACATTTATGAGTATCCTGCCTCACCTCGAAGGAAATAGTATATAAGGTGAGTGTTAATAATAATGACATCATTAACGTTATAGGAGCATCATATCATGAACTTTAGAATCTCTACACTTTTACCCATCATCATCATTATCATACTCGTATGTAGTTTGGTATATTTGCGGATTCATAAGCTCCATCATATAGGAGGATCATTGAAAAACTTGGGAGATTCATGCCTTTGAAGGAAGGGATTAGCCTTACATACCTTTGTCGTTTAACTATTCTATCGCTTGATCGTCCTCCTTCGATGCTCGCGTTTCTACCTTCAAGAGGATTCGCATTAACATTAGTTACTCGGCTATAAGAACATTTTACTATTTCTAGGGAAAATTGGGCAGCATTTCCTTTGTTCCTACTACTTTCCCCACGTTCTATATCAACTCCCAAACGTTCATAACAATATTCACAATATCGCAACAACAATCATCAATCGTCTACATTTACCACAATTCACCATTTCCCTTCAATTTCTCCACAATTATAGTTATAGCCCATTATCGCGTTTTCTCATACATAATACTTAATCCGTGGTCTAAGTGTCATTAATAACATATTCACAATCACAACATACTAACATTCATAATTCCTCCCTAATATTGTTCAATAATGACACTATTCACTCATTCATGACCCATTTTCTACCTCCTTCTACAATCCAAGTGTTTCAACTTTCAACACCTTAAATAACATGTAAATACCATAAAACTCACCTTGGATGAAGGATGAACAACCTTTGAGTGGAACTTCTCTTCTTGCACCAAAACCCTAACTTTCTTCTCTTGAGTTTTCTTGGCTTAGATGAACTTTTAATGGGTTTCATGCACTTGATTTCATGGTTTTGGTGTAGTTGATCATGGATTTCCTTTGACTTCTTGAGGATGAATGATGGAGAAGGTTCTATAGGTTTCTTGATGTGTGGAGGAGTGAGATGTAAATGAAATAAAATGAAGGAGGGGTCCTTCTATCAATTCATGAATTCAGTCCCGACCGAGATATATGGTACGCTCGACGGAGCGTCGATCGGATCGACGGGGCGTCGATCTGGTCGTCGAAGTCGTTAAATTTCCAGTGAGCAATCTGTCGTTTCCTATCATTCTACGGTGAGAAGGACGGTTCGTCGAACTGATCGACGGAGCGTCGATCTCTTCGTCGAATGGTCTTTGCTCTAGCTCGATTCAACAGCACAATCGACGAATCGTCGGCCCGTCCGACGGTACAATGAACGACCGTCGAATCCCCTTTTTGCAGAACTGCAGTGAAGTTTCATTTAACTAACTTTTCTCCCATGCCTCTAACTTCTTTGGAATCTTAATTGGGATTATTAAATATCCCTTCTTACTTGTAGGGACATTATGTACACCTTAACTTGCGTTAGTCCCCTCACTGCTTAACAACCCAAGGTTCCGGGGTGTAACATTCTCCCCCCCCCCCCCCCCCCCTTTTGGAACATTCATCCTCGAATGTTAAGTACTCGGGAATTCTAAAAAGAATTGCCAGAGTTTCCCCTGTAATATGGCGTTACCATCCAGTCACAACAACCCATAATAACTTTGCCTCACAGGGCCACAACATAATAGCAGCATAACTTGGCCACATACGACCAAAAGCATAAAAGAAAGCATACACACCTTATAATGTTTGTATTTCATCTTGAATCTCTCTTGGGGGTTGGAATAAATGCAAGTAATTGAACTTCATACTCTCTTCTTCTTCCCAAGGCATTTCTTCTCGGTTGTTGTTTCGCCACAAGACTTTAACTGAAGTTATTTCCTTATTTCGAAGTCTTCGTACCTGCCTGTCTAAAATGGCAATGGGCACTTCTTCATATGCTAGTTTTTCTGTCATTTGCACATCATTTATTGGAACAATTCTCTTGGGATCCCCAACAAACTTGCGGAGCATTGAGACATGAAAAACTGGGTGAACTGATTCAAGCTCTGAAGGCAAGTTTAATTCATAGGCTACTTGGCCCACCTTACTAATGATTTTATAGGGTCCAATGTAGCGGTGACTCAATTTCCCTTTCTTGCAAAATCTCATCACTCCTTTCATTGGTGATACCTTTAAAAATACCCAATCATCAACCTGAAATTCCAAGTCTCGCCGGCGGTTGTCCGCGTAAGATTTTTGGCGACTTTGGGCTGTTAGCAAGCGATCTCGGATCACTTTGACTTTTTCTACCGCTTGTTGAACTAATTCATGGCCTATTAACTGTACTTTCCCTATTTCGAACCATCCAATTGGGGACCTACACTTTCTTCCATACAAAGCTTCATACGGAGCCATTTGAATACTGGATTGATAACTATTGTTGTATGCAGATTCGATTAGAGGCAAATGATCATCCCAACTACCACCGAAATATAGTATACATGCCCGCAGCATATCTTCCAAAGTCTGAATAGTACGTTCGGCCTGTCCATCGGTTTGCGGATGAAATATCGTGCTAAGCCTCACCTGGGTACCTAGACCTTCTTGGAAGGACTTCCAGAACTTAGTTGTAAACTGTGCTCCTCTATCTGTGATAATGGATAGTGGAATACCATGAAGTCACAAAATTTCCTTAAGATACAACCTCGCAGAATCTTCTGCTGAGTATGTGGTTCTAACCGGAAAAAAATGAGCTGCTTTTGTTAATCTGTCCACAATTACCCATATAGAATCATACTTGCCTCGAGAACGAGGTAACCCCACAATAAAATCCATGTTGATCACCTCCCATTTCCAAGAAGGAATTTCCATTGCTTGCAATAATCCCCCTGGCTTTTGATGTTCGATCTTTACTTGTTGGCAATTTGGACATTGGGCTACAAATTCCGCTATGTCTCTCTTCATGCCATCCCACCAATATATTAATTTAAGATCATGATACATCTTGGTTGCACTTGGGTGAATAGAATACCGAGAATAATGGGCTTCTTCTAGAATTTGACGGCGCAATTTTGTAACATTCGGAACACATGGCCTGCCTTGGTATCTAAGAATCTCATCCATCGAAGTTTTAAATGGAGATCTCTCTTTTTCATGAAGTGCGTCTCTATACTGGCTCAACTAAGGATCTTCATACTGACGCTCTTTCATTTCCACATTCAGGGACGATACCATAGGATCATTAATACCAATCCCTGTACTACCTGAATCAAATACACGCACTCCAAGATTAGCTAATTGATGGAGCTCGTGAGCCATCTCTTTCTTTTCCGGAGGAACTTCACATAAACTGCCCATTGATCGGCGGCTAAGCGCATCGGCTTCTACATTTGCTTTTCCGGGATGGTACAAAATGTTCACATCATAATCTTTTAACAATTCTAACCACCGCCTCTGTCGCAGATTTAACTCCTTTTGCCTGAAAATGTACTGAAGACTTTTGTAATCTGTATAGATATCGACATGCACAGTATACAGGTAATGTCTCCACATCTTCAGTGCATGAATAACCGCAGCCAATTCGAGATCATGAGTTGGGTAGTTCTTTTCATGTTTCCGCAGCTGTCTCGAAGCATAAGCAATGACTCTACCGTGCTGCATTAACACACATCCTAGCCCAACACCGGAAGCATCACAGTACACCACGTAACCATCTGACCCTTTTGGAAGTGTTAAGACTGGAGCTGAGGTTAATCTATCCTTCAACTCGAAGTTGCGTTCACAAGCATCATTCCATTGAAATTTATCCGACTTCTGGGTTAGCTTCATCAATGGGGCTGAAATAGATGAGAAGCCCTCTACGAATCTTCTATAATAACCTGCCAAACCCAGAAAACTACGAACTTCTGTAGGCATCGTAGGCCTTGGCCAAGTATTCACAGCTTCAATTTTCTGGGTGTCGACTCGAATACCATCATTTGAAATAACATGGCCCAGAAATGTTACAGAATCCAGCCAAAACTCACACTTTGAAAAGTTTGCATATAATTCTCGGGCTCGAAGAATGCCAAGAACAATTCGCAAATGATCTGCATGTTCTGATTCTGTGCGAGAGTACACCAGAATATCATCAATGAATACTATCACAAATAAGTCCAAGAGTGGCCTGAACACATTATTCATTAAATTCATGAACACTGCCGGAGCATTAGTCAACCCAAACGACATTACTCTGGATTCATAGTGGTCATATCTCGTTCTAAAAGCTGTTTTGGAAATATCTTCTTCTCTAACCCTCACTTGATGATAACCCGACCTCAAGTCTATTTTAGAAAACCACTTGGCACCCTGTAGCTGATCGAATAAGTCATCAATCCTTGGGAGGGGATATTTGTTCTTTATCGTCACTTTGTTCAACTGCCTGTAATCGATGTACATTCGTAGGGAACCATCTTTCTTTCTCACGAACAAAACTGGTGCTCCCCACGGCGATGAACTGGGTCTAATAAACCCCTTCTCAAAAAAATCTTTCAACTGCGCCTTTAGCTCTTTCAATTCTGTCGGAGCCATTCGAGAAGGAGGAATAGAAATAGGCCTGGTGTCCGGCAGCACATCAATGGCGAAGTCAATTTCTCCTTCTGGAGGAAGACCTGGAAGTTCATCAGGAAATACATCTAGAAATTCATTCACTACCGGAACGGATTGGAAAGTTGGTGACTTTGCTTCGGTGTCATGTACTCGGACTAGATGATTAATATAGCCTTTAGCTATCATCTTCCTTGCCTTAAGGTAGGAAATAAACCTACCTTTTAGAGAGGTTGTATTACCCTTCCATTCAAGCACGGGCTCTCCCGGAAATTAGAATCGAACTACTTTCAATCGGCAATCAACATTAGCATAACATGATGCCAACCAATCCATACTCATAATCACATCAAAATCTAACATTTCCAGCTTAATCAAATCAGCTTTGGTCTGGCGATCACATATCACAATTACACAATTTTTATACACTTGTCTAGCCATCACGGGATCTCCAATCGGAGCAGATACCTCAAAAGGTTTGATTGGCTCATATTTCACCCCAATACAACCAGCAACATATGGAGTAATATAAGAAAATGTAGAAACCGGATCTATCAATGCATACACATCACGGGAGAATATAGACAATATACTTGTAACCACATCCAGGGAGGACTCAAGATCCTGTCGTCCGGCTAAAGCATATACACGGGGCTGAGTGGCACCTCAAGTAGATGCTGCCCCTCTGCCTCTACCTCGACCTGCTGACATCTGGGGAGTTTGCCCTACCGGGTGTACTGAGGAAGAACCAGCTGCTAAACCTGTGGGCTGAACCCCACCTCTACTATACCGCGAGGGACAATCTCCTATCAAATGTCCAGTCTGTCCACAAATATAGCAAGCATCTGTGTCCTGGCGACATGGCCCTGAGTGTAATTTCCTGCACCGGCTACATCGTGGAACTGGTGGTCTCCTCTGACTATAATCACCCCCAAACTGAGAACCCGAAGCTCTCGAACTCTGACCCTGTCCTGAAGGAAAAGAGCGATCGAATCTCCTATCTGCAAATCGTGGAGGCGCAATAGTGTTACACCTCGGAAATTTCGCCGTACTTGTATGATGAGTGGAATGATGAAAAATTGAGTGAATGATGTTTTATTAAGTCGGGAATGGCTAATTAAGAATTTTTGGAAATAAGGAAGTCGCGGAAAAATTTTCAGCACAGTGGTCGTATATGGCACTCTACGGCCCGTAAAGTGATTTACGGACCATATAGTGCAGTCGTCCTCCAGCTTGTCAAAATCTCAACCTTCTGTAAATGTTCAATATGGTTAAATACGACCCAGTTTACGGCCCGTAAACTGGTTTACGGACCGTAAACCAGGTCGTAAACTACCATGTCCATCAGCCAAAACTTTCTGTCTTTGAAATGGTTAAATACGACCACAGTGGACGGACCGTAAATCAAAATACGGTCCGTATATGGTGGTTTACGACCACTGTTCACCCCGACAAGAATTCATTAAAAATCAGATTTTGCGATTTTTAAAAGGGACTTAAGCCTCATTTCACTTCATTTTCATCTATACACCTTAAGAGACATTCTAGAACTCTCCAAATAATTCCTCCACAAGAATTCAAGAGAATTAAAGGGATTATCAAAACCAAATTCATAAAAATAAGTGTAAGAACACATCAAAGGATCTTCTAAGTCAAGAAATTCCCAAGAAGGTGGAACTAGGGTTTTGGCTAATTGAAGTATTTCAACTTAAGGATTGTTCAACCATCATCCAAGGTAAGTTTCATGATTATTCCATGTTGTTTGAAGTATTGGAAAGCTTAGACACTTGAAATGTAGAAGAACATAGAAATGGGTCATTATTGAGTGAATAGTGACATAAATGAATGATAGTGGAATTGGACTATGAATATTGAAGTGTTGTGAGTACTAATACGTTATAAATGATGTTTATATCATGAAACAAGCATTAAATGCATGAAAACGCAAGGATGAGGTAGAAGTAGAAATAAGGGAAAATTGGAGGAAAATGGTGGGTTTTGCCAAACGCACGTAAATGACGATTTTCGATGATGACATTGTGAATAATATTATGAATATTGGGAGTTGATATAGAACGTGAGAAAAGTAGTATGAACAAAGGAGACGCTACCCAACTTCTCCTAGAATTTGCGACGCGTTCTTGTAGTTAGTTTACTAATGTTGATACGAATTCTCTTATGAAGGTAACGACGCGATATCGACGGAGAACAAGTGAGCGATATCTTAGCTAAACGACCAAGGTATGTGAGGATAGTCCTTCCTTCTAATGGCATGAATCTTTTAACTTGAATCCCTATTCCTTTCACGAGTTCTTACATTCTAAGAAGTTAAAAGCTTATACTTATGAATGTCTATATGAGATAAGTTATACGATATGATGAAACTAGAATGATGATAATGTTATTCCTTGCCTACACTCACCTTATGTTCTAGTCCTTTCAAGGTGAGGCAGAATGTCCATGATAGTTCCATGATGTAATCGGGGGATCGCGACCTTACGTCACCCCGATAGAGTAAAGTTGATCATGAGTCTTATATATGCATTATGATAAGATAAGTATTTTATGATAAGCATATGACTATGAGTATTTACGTTAAGCATGTCATGATTGCATTCACACCAGGCCTAGTTGGCCGGGCAGACACCGCTTCGGCGGGCGGCGATACGGATACACCACGACCTACGGGCGTGGGCAAACACCACTAGTGGGCGGCATGAGATGGTACCCCGGACGCGGGAAGCCTGGACGCGGGCTAATATTATTGATTATCACACCGTTCCGACATGGACGGGCAGCTTGCATATGATGCATACATGTCATGATGATGAGTATGAGTAAGATAGCATGCATTACTTCATTTATGATTATCAGTCAGATCCAAATGTCTCATGTTGATGTTATCCTCATATTATTGATGTTTCTTTTCATTATGTATGCCTCTCATACTCGGTACAATATTCGTACTGACGTCCTTTCTTCGGACGCTGTGTTCATGCCCATAGGTAGACCGGGAGGAGAGCTTGGCCCAGGTCCTCAGTAGCTGTTAGCTGATAGATAGCACTCCATTGTTCGGAGGTGCTTATGACTATTATTTTGATGTACATTCATATATGCATATTTTTGGCATGACGGAGTCTTGTTCCGTCCATGTATTCATTATGTTAGTAGAGGCTCGTAGATACGCAGTGTGGGTTAAATGGTCTCACAAGATGCTTTCTTATGTAGGTATATTATTTTGATGGCCAAGAGGAATATGTATATAAAGTAGTTATATTTGATTAAATATGATTTTCCTACAATTGGTATGTAGAATTGATAAAAGAGTATTAAATGAGTAAGATAAGTAATAGAGTGAGCGGTGCTCGGTAACTAGCTCCGGGTACCCGTCGCGGCCCCTAGCTGGGTCGTGACAAATAGTCACTGACTGGCCTGAATGTCGAGAATAAGTCTGCCTCGATCCCCCCTATAGTCGCTACCTGTCCCCATAGATCTGGCTCGTTTTCTTTGCCTTCTATCAATATCACGATCACTCCTTTGTGGTTGTTGTCGCCCCTCTAAATTCTGGGCATGGGCTTGTATTCGGGAAATATCCATCCCTTCTTGCAACGAATCCGTCAAGCAATATCTGAACAAATGTGGCCCCAAGCCACTCACAAATCGGTGTACCCGATCTCCCATGTCGGCCACCATAGTCGGGGCATATCTCGCCAAGGAATTAAATTGCATACTATACTCCCGAGCATTCATATTTCCTTACTTCAAATTTAGAAATCTATCCGCTCTAGCTCGGCAGACCTCGGGTGGCAAATAGTGACGGATAAAAATATCTACAAATTCTTGCCATACGGGTGGAGACGCATTCTCTTGTCTCGATGCTATCCAATTATTATACCACAATACCGCCACATCTCGGAGTCTATACGATGCCAACTCCACGGATTCAGTCTCGGAGGCATGAATAATTTTTAATATCCTCAACATCTCATCTATGAAACCTTCCGGGTCTTCATCCGGCTTTGACCCGAAAAACTTCGGAGGATTTAGACTCATAAAATCAAAGGATCGGGTACTAGCTGACCAATCACTTGGGCCCGCATTATGCCGCTGTGCCAGAGCGGCAACCAACTGTGTCAATAGATGTATGGCCTCGGTCACTTGTTGACCCGAAGCAACCGGTGGAGGAATTGGAGCTGGAGCTCCTCCTTGTTCTTCCAGATTAGGCGGGGTGGAGGAAGTATTAGATAGGGCCTCATTATGTGACTCGCCCTCTTCTACATTCATGGGCGGCTCTCTTTCTACCCGCCTTTTTATCGTAGCCTTGCCCATCTGGGCGGCTGTAGCGTTTCCCTTTGGCGGCATTTCTGAAATCACAACACACTATTAGGGAGGATAAAATCTTATACACAGCTCTATCGCACGATCTCACAAGAAGAAAGATGGTCATTTTTCCTAAATTCCCTGTAGCCTCCTGTATATTGATGTGGCGCACAACACACCATAACAAGACTCTACTAGACGCGGCTCATAGACACTTCCTAGGACTAAACTGCTCTGATACCACTTTTGTCACGACCCGCCTAGGGTCCACGACGGGTACCCGGGGCTAACCACCGAGCACCGCTCGTTCTATTACTCATTATACTCATTCAACGTTCCTTTATCAATTTCATACCCAAATTATAAGAAAATCATCTTTCATTAGAAAACATAAGTACTTTTATATACTTAAGCTCTTCGGCCATCAAAATAATATATACATATACATAGTAGCAACCTCGTAAGACCACATAGCCCACACTGCGTATCTACGAGCCTCTACTAGAGTACTAGACATGTGGACGGGACAGGACCCCATCATACCCAACATATACACATGTACACAAAACAATAATCAAGCACCTCCGGAACAAAGGAGTGCTTTCAATCAGCAATCAGCTCCTACGAGTATGGGCCAAGCTCGCCTCCCTGTTTACCTGTGGGCATGAACACAGCGTCCAAAGAAAACGGATGTCAGTACGAACATTATACTGAGTATGTAAGACAGGAATGAAACAAATATAATAGAAGGATTATGAGCCATAAGAGAAGAATATAACCTGCATAAGTTTCATAGGCAAATACATTTCGTACATATATCATATTTTACATAATCGTGGTACATATATCATCACATCATAATCCTCATCGTTAACCCGCATCCGGGTAACCATCATGTGCCGCCCACTAGTGGTGATCATGCCCGGCCCTTTAGGCTGAGTATAAACATAGCAGCCCGCCTTAGCGGTGACATGCCCGGTCATTTAGGCATGGTGGAATCATATGCATCCCGCATTAGCGGTGACATGCCCGGCCATTTAGGCACGGTGGAATCGTATCGTCATGTAGTCAATCATAACCCATCATTAGTACACATCTCATGAACATATCATAATCTTATCATAGCTTGATATTTTCATACATAACATAGGCATATTATAAGCTGGCATTATTGGTCATCTTATAGACATACCATAACTTAGCATCATTTCACATTTATCATTAGGAGCATACATTAGGCTTTGAAAGCGACTATGGCTATGTTAGGGTGATATAAGGTCGTGAACCCCCGATTATATTATGAACATTTATGAGTATCCTGCCTCACCTCGAAGGAAATAGTATATAAGGTGAGTGTTAACAATAATAACATCATTAACGTTATAGGAGCATCATATCATGAACTTTAGAATCTCTATACTTTTACTCATCATCATCATTATCATACTCGTATGTAGTTTGGTATATTTACGGACTCATAAGCTCCATCATATAGGAGGATCATGGAAAAACTTGGGAGATTCATGGCTTTGAAGGAAGAGATTAGCCTTACATACATTTGTCGTTTAACTATTCTATCGCTTGATCGTCCTCCTTCGATGCTCGCGTTTCTACCTTCAAGAGGATTCGCATTAATATTAGTTACTCGGCTATAAGAACATTTTACTATTTCTAGGGAAAATTGGGCAGCATTTCCTTTGTTCCTACTACTTTCCCCACGTTCTATATCAACTCCTAAACGTTCATAACAATATTCACAATATCGCAACAACAATCATCAATCGTCTACATTTACCACAATTCACCATTTCCCTTCAATTTCTCTGCAATTATAGTTATAGCCCATTATCGCGATTTCTCATACATAATACTTAATCCGTGGTCTAAGTGTCATTAATCACATATTCACAATCACAACATTCTAACATTCATAATTCCTCCCAACTATTGTTCAATAATGACACTATTCACTCATTCATGACCCATTTTCTACCTCCTTCTACAATCCAAGTGTTTCAACTTTCAACACCTTAAATAACATGTGAATACCATAAAACTCACCTTGGATGAAGGATGAACAACCTTTGAGTGGAACGTCTCTTCTTGCACCAAAACCCTAACTTTCTTCTCTTGAGTTTTCTTGGCTTAGATGAACTTTTAATGGGTTTCATGCACTTGATTTCATGGTTTTGGTGTAGTTGATCATGGATTTCCTTTGACTTCAGGATGAATGATGGAGAAGGTTCTAGAGGTTTCTTGATGTGTGGAGGAGTGAGATGAAAATGAAATAAAATGAAGGAGGGGTCCTTATATCAATTCATGAATTCAGTCCCGACCGAGCTATATGGTACGCTCGACGGAGCGTTGATCGGATCGATGGGGCGTCAATCTGGTCGTCGAAGTTGTTAAATTTCCAGTGAGCAATCTGTCATTTCCTCTCATTCTAAGGTGAGTAGGACGGTTCGTCGAACTGATCAACGGAACATCCATCTCTTCGCCGAATGGTGTTCGCTCTAGCTCGATTCAACGGCACAATCGACAAATCGTCGGCCCGTCCGACGGTACAAAGAACGACCGTTGAACCCCCTTTTCGCAGAACTGCAGTGAAGTTTCATTTAACGAACTTTTCTCCCTTTCCTCTAACTTCTTTGGAATCTTAATTAGGATTATTAAGCATCCCTTCTTACTTGTAGGGACATCATGTACACCTTAACTTGCGTTAGTCCCCTCACTGCTCAACAACCCAAAGTTCCGGGGTGTAACAACCACTTTGTCCTATATCACTTCACACGACCTAAAACAGATCCAAGAACCCTTATGCTCTCTCCCAAAACCCCTTTCTAATTGAGCCATCATATAAACTAAATCCTAGCTCCTTGACATGAGATTAGTTAAAGAGAAGTTGTAGCCTACGTTCTCTTTGTGTTGCTAAGCAAGCAGCTGGAAAGAGGAACTAGATTCTTGAAGATTCTGATTGTTAAAGGTAAGTTCAACCTCCTACTCATGTTATTAAGTTGGATTAAAGGTTTAACATGGTGTATACATGAAAGAAACATTGACATACAAGCGATATACGGACTTAGATGTTATTCTAAGTCGGGGGCTGCGTTTCATGCTCGCAGGTACAGACACTCAGTTTGGTGATCCTCCAGCCTAGGACTTCTGCTCAGCTGTTTGGAGAGCTCCATTGTTCCGGAGCCTAAGTCATTTTGGTACAAATCCTTTGATATAGACTTATGCATATCCAGGGGCACGGCGGGGCCCTTTCACTATTATACTCTTAGAGGTCTGTAGACATGTGTGGGTTGTATATAGGTTTTGGTCAGCTATATCGACATGGTTCGTTTTGGGTATTCCCATATATAGTTGTAGCCTTGTCGGCTTGCATATTTTGTTATGTTTGGTTAGCTGTGACTCCTCAGGAGACAGGTTCATTATGATATATGACGTTATGAGTCGATAGCTTGCTTTTACAAATTTCCATATTGTCCTTAGTTTCAGTCCGATTATATCTAGCAGATTCGGATACGAGTGTCCAGCTGGGGCGATAGTCATGGCCCATCGGGTTGGGTCGTGACAAAAGTGGTATCAGAGCAGTTCATCCTCGGAGTGTCTACAGACCGTGTCTAGTAGAGTCTTGTTTATCGGTGTGTTGTGCACCACATCTATAAACAGGAAGCTACAGGACATTTTGGATGTCACTTTTCCTTCTTACTCTAGATCGTGCGATAGAGCTATGTTATCAGGATAATCCCTCTCTAACGAATTATTGTGTTTTCAGCTATGCCTCCAATGAAAGCGACAACTGCCCAGAAGGGAAAATCGGTAGCAGGAGAAACTAATCAGACTCTGAGAGTTACTAGGGCTAGTGCCCAGCTTATACCTAAGGTTGTACTCCAGTCGGCGAGCTCTGCTACACCCCCACCTCCAGAGGAACTTAGAGCAGCAGCAGCTCCAGTTCAGGGTGCAGCACCATCGCCAGCTCCCGAGGCCCCAGCACCTGAGCCTCTAGCTCCTCAGCCAGGGGAGGAGGATAGGGCAATGAGAGACGCAGTTCAGCTGCTGACCAGATTAGTGACAGGGCAGGCTTGCAGGCATGGACTATGAGTTGACCATGCGGAAAGATCTGATAGTTTAAGGGTTCGTAACTTCTTACGTTGTAATCCTCCAGAGTTTTTTGGGTCAAAGCCCGAGGATGATCGGCAGATACAGCGTACATTGAGGATAACCAAGGCATCTGAGACTGAGTCTATTGAGTTGGCTTCGTATCGATTGCGGGATGTAGCTATTAATTGGTATGAGTCTTGGGAGTTATCTAGGGGCGAGGGTGCTCCTCCAGCGGCATGGGATGAGTTTGTGGAGGCCTTCCTTGGCCACTTTCTGCCTCCAGAGATGAGGCAAGCTAGAGTTGATAGATTCTTACATTTGAGGCAGAATGGCAGGAGCATTCGAGAGTATAGTCTTGAGTTTGATTCGTTGGCTAGATATACGCCTACTATTGTAGCTGATATGGCGGATAGAGTACATCGTTATATGATGGGACTGGATCATTACTTGATTGATGGTTGTATGGCAGTGGCTCTTCAGCCAAGTATGGATATTGCTCGGGTACAAGCATATGCACAGGGGGTAGAGGATCGGCACAGGGGACGTCAGCCAGATAGAGATCATAATAGAGGCCAGCATAAGAGGGCTAGATCGGCGGGTTATCCTGGTGAGTTTCGAGGCAGGCAGCCTCAGCAGCATGTTAGATATTCTTCCCAGCCAGCACAAAGTGCACCCCCACAGTTCACAGGTAGGAGATTCGACCACACAGGGTATTCAGGAGCAGGTCAGAGCTCCAAGGCTTCAGGTTCACAGATGAACAAAGGTTCGAGTCAGTCGAGGCCACCATTGCCTTGGTGTTCTCAGTGTGGTAGGCCCCATTTTTGGGAATGTCGTCTTACTACAGGTGCTTGTTTTTCTTGCGGTCGTCAAGGCCATGTGATGAGAGAGTGTCCTTATGGAGGTGGTACAGGTGGTATGGCTCGGCCTACTGAATCGGTTGCTGGTTCATCTTCTTTTGTAGCTATGCGCCCCACAGGACAGGGTATTCAGACATCAGCAGGCCGTGGTAGAGGTTGTGGCAGATCTTCCAGTTCTAGCGGTCCCTCCAACCGCATATATGCTCTGGCTAGTAGGCAGGATCAGGAGGCGTCACCGAATGTGGTCACAGGTATATTATCGATTTTTTCCCGGGACGTATATGCATTGATAGATCCAGGTTCCACCTTATCATATATATCTCCCTTTGTTGCTAGTAGAATCGGAATAGAACCTGAGTTGATAGAACCATTTGAGGTAGCTACACTGGTAGGATATTCTGTCATAGCTAAGCAAATATATAGAAATTTTTCGGTGGATATATATAGTCGGCATACCATAGCAGATCTGATAGAGTTCATCATGACTGAGTTTGATGTTATTATGGGTATGGATTGGTTGGCTTCTTGTTATGCTAATGTCGATTGTAGAGAAAAGATAGTTCGATTTCAGTTTCCAGGCGAGCCAATTATAGAGTGGAGAGGGAATACAGCATCGCTGAGGGGTAAGTTCATTTCATACCTCAAGGCAAGGAAGATGGTTAGAAAAGGTTATATTTATCATTTGGTCCGAGTGCATGATATGAAATTAGAGGTACCGTCTCTTTGGTCAGTCCCGGTAGTTAATGAATTCCCAGATATAGGTCTTCCTCCAGAACGGGAGATAGAGTTCACTATAGATGTACTGCCAGATACCCAACCCATATCTATTCCTCCTTATAGAATGGCACCTGCAGAGCTGAAGGAATTAAAGGAGCAACTGAGAGACTTGTTAGAAAAATGTTTCATCAAGCCTACTACATCACCTTGGGGAGCACCGGTACTATTTGTGAGAAAGAAAGATGGGTCGCTGCGGATGTGTATTGATTATAGGCAGCTGAATAAAGTAACAATAAAGAACAGGTATCCCCTCCCCAGGATTGAAGATCTATTTGACCAGTTGCAGGGTGCTAAGTGTTTTTCGAAGATAGACTTGCGGTCAGGTTATCATCAGGTGCGGGTAAAGGAGGCAGATATTCCGAAGACAGCATTCAGGACCCGATACGGGCATTATGAATTTAGAGTGATATCTTTTGGGTTGACCAATGCTCCAGCGGTATTTATGGATTTGATGAATCGAGTATTCAGCATTCCTAGATATGTTCGTTATTGTATTTATTGATGATATTTTGGTTTATTCACGTTCAGAAGAGGAGCATGCGGACCATTTGAGGATGGTACTTAGGGTACTCCAACACCAGAAGTTGTATGCCAAATTTTCTAAATGCGAATTCTGGTTGACTTCAGTAGCATTCTTGGGGCATATTATTGAGCTGACGGTATTCGGGTAGATACGCAGAAGATTGAGGCAGTAAAGACTTGGCCCAGACCTACGACACCTACTGAGGTACACAGTTTTCTGGGGCTAGCAAGATATTACAGGAGATTCGTAGGAAAGTTAGCCTCGATTTCAGCGCCTTTAACAAGGCTAATTCAGAAGGCAGCTAAGTTCCAGTGGACTGATACTTGTGAGCAAAGCTTCCAGTTGCTGAAAGACAAGTTGACTACAGCTTCAGTTCTAACTCTTCCTGAGGGACCAGATGGTTATATTATTTATTGTGATGGTTCAGGTGTTGGACTAGGTTGTGTGTTGATGCAGCATGGCACGGTTATAGCTTATGCCTCCCGACAGCTCAGAAAGCACGAGAAGAATTATCTTACTCATGATCTGGAGTTAGCACCAGTAATTCATGCTTTGAAGATATGGAGGCATTATTTGTATGGTGTTCATGTTGATATTTATACGGATCATAAGAGTCTCCAATATATCTTTAAGCAGAATGAGCTGAATTTACGACAGAGACGGTGGCTAGAGTTACTAAAGGATTATGATGTTGATATTCTATACCATCCAGGGAAAGCAAATGTTTTAGCAAATGCTCTTAGCCGTAAATCTATGGGTAGCTTGACAGATGTGCAGCCAGAAAGATAGGAGATGGTTCGTGAAATATACCAGCTAGCTAGCCTTGGAGTCCGTTTGGCTAATTCTGGAGATAGTGGAGTTTTTGTTCGAGAAGTTGTTGAGTCCTCTATCATAGAAGAGGTAAAGAGACATCAGTACGAGGACCCTGTTCTGGCACAGTATAGAGATACAGCTCTTCGAAAAAAGAAGGCCCTATTCGAGGTTGCACCTGACGGAGTGCTACGATATGGAGGCAGATTGTGTGTACCTGATGTTGCAGGGTTATGACGGCAGGTTATGGGAGAGGCACTATGCCCGTTATTCTGTTCATCCAGGGTCAACGAAGATGTATCATGACCTCAGATGCTTATATTGGTGGGATGGCATGAAAAAGGACATAGCAGAGTTTGTTACTCGGTGCCAGAATTGTCAACAGGTTAAGGTCGAGCATCATAAGCCTGGTGGATTATTACAGGAGATAGAGATCCTAACTTGGAAATGGGAATGATTAATATGGACTTCATTACAGGCTTACCTCGTACTCAACGGAAGTATGACTCTATATGGGTTATTATAGATAGGCTGACAAAATCAGCCCATTTTCTTCCAGTCAGGACTACTTATTCAGCTGAAGACTATGCGAGGTTATACATCAGGGAGATAGTGAGACTTCATGGGGTTCCCACATCTATTATATCGGACAGAGGAGCTCAATTTACAGCTAACTTCTGGAGATCATTCCAGAAGGGATTGGGGACACAGGTGGGTCTTAGCACGGCATTTCACCCTCAGACTGATGGACAGGCCGAGCGTACTATTCAGACGCTAGAAGATATGTTGCGAGCCTGTATTATTGACTTCAGAGGTATCTGGGATGATCATTTGTCACTTATTGAGTTTGCTTATAATAATAGTTACCATTCTAGTATCCAGATGGCACCGTACGAGGCCTTATATGGGAGGAAGTGCAGGTCACCTATCGGTTGGTTCGATGTAGGCGAGACTAAGTTAATCGTACCAGACATGATTCAGCAAGCTGTTGATAAGGTGAAGCTAATTCAGGAGAGATTATTGGCAGCCCAGAGTCGACAAAAGTCATATGCAGATAATCGACATCGACACTTAGAGTTTCAGATTGGTGATTGGGTGTTCCTGAAGGTATCACCCATGAAGGGTGTGATGAGATTTGGCAAGAAGGGGAAGCTTAGCCTGAGATACATTGGGCCTTATCAAATTATTCGTAGGGTAGGCAAGGTTGTCTATGAGTTGGACCTACCATCTGATTTGGAAGCGGTACATCCAGTCTTTTATCTATCAATGCTCCGTAAATGTATTGGTGACCCTTCTAGAGTATTCCCTGTAGATGATGTCCAGGTAACAAAGGAGTTGTCTTATGAGGAGAGCCCCATAGCTATACTTGATCGCCAGGTTAGAAGGTTACGTACTAAGGATGTGTCTTCCGTCAAAGTATTGTGGCGAAATAATAATAGGGAAGAGGTGACTTGGGAAGCAGAACGAAAAATGAAGAATAAGTATCCTTACTTGTTCACTATGCCTGCAGGTAATTAAATTCCTTACTTCGACTATATTGATTGGTAAATGAGACTATATGATATTGTGGCCCTATAAGGCATATGTGGGTTACTGAATGCAGGTTGGTAGGTATAGTTATAGAGTAGACTCTTTCGAAATTTTTATAAGACTCTATAGACTAGTTTAACATTCGAGGACGAATGTTTTTTTAAGAGGGGAAGGATGTTACACCCCATAAGAGTTCGTGCTACTTGACTCAAGACAAGAATTAATGAGTTAAGAAAGTTCAAGAAAAGTTAATCGAGTTAGTAGGAATATCGTTATATATATAGTTGCCTTAAGTATCCCGAGGTGACATGGTAACCTAAAGGATTTGAAATCATGTTATGAGTACGTATAAGAGGTAATGTGAGTGCCCTTTTAAAGTATTTGAGATTATTAGTAATGATATAGAAGATGGACAAAAGATATGAATATACTTTTGCGATTGGAGTTTTGTCGAAGCTTTGTGAGTTCTCTAGTTATGTTTAAAGTTATTGTGATTCTTCAGACCCTTCGAGACGCGTGTATGGATTGTTATGGATGTATAGGAGTAGGTATATGTATGTATAACAGGTTACATGAGGGTTGGAAGAGGATTAGAAGTTAAACGAATCTAAACGAAATGAATCGAAACAGCTTCAGTGAAATCTCGGACCAGATTTTTAGCCCATATTGTTGGAGGCATATCTCCTAGTATATGAGGAGTTTTAAGGTGTTTCAAAAGCCTAAAATGAATTTCATCTAGTATAGTTTCCAACGCAACAAACCGCTCATCTAAATGATATCGGGATAAGGATTTATGGACGATGCAAGTTGGGCTAGCAGGGCAGCAAGTTGAGACCCGACCCAAACATTCATATTTCGGCCCATAAGGCCCATTAAACTTAATATATAAGTCACCACTTTGTCCTATATCACTTCACACGACCTAAAACAGATCCAAGAACCCTTATGCTCTCTCCCAAACCCCCTTTCTAATTGAGCCATCATATAAACTAAATCCTAGCTCCTTGACATGAGATTAGTTAAAGAGAAGTTGTAGCCTACGTTCTCTTTGTGTTGTTAAGCAAGCAGCTGGAAAGACGAACTAGATTCTTGAAGATTCTGATTTTTAAAGGTAAGTTCAACCTCCTACTCATGTTATTAAGTTGGATTAAAGGTTTAACATGGTGTATACGTGAAGGAAACGTTGATATACAAGCGATATACGGACTTAGATGTTATTGTAAGTCGGGGGCTGCGTTTCATGGTCGAAGGTACAGATACTCGGTTTGGTGATCCTCCAGCCTAGGACTTCTGCTCAGCTGTTTGGAGAGCTCCATTGTTCCGGAGCCTAAGTCATTTTGGTACAGATCCTTTGATATAGACTTATGCATATCCAGGGGCACGACATGGCCCTGTCCCGTCATATTTCACTATTATACTCTTAGAGGTCTGTACACATGTGTGGGTTGTATATAGGTTTTGGTCAGCTATATCGACATGGTTTGTTTTGGGTATTCCCATATATAGTGGCAGCCTTGTCAGTTTGCATATTTTGTTATGTTTTGGTTAGCTGTGACTCCTCAGGAGACAAGTTCATTATGATATATGACGTTATGAGTCGATAGCTTGCTTTTACAAATTTCCATATTGTCCTTAGTTTCAGTCTGATTATATCTAGCAGATTCGGATACGAGTGTCCAGCTCGAGCACTAGTCATGGTCCAGCGGCTTGGGTCGTGACAGTATATAGTTAGATGTTCTATAACCTCATCGGTTTATATTTTGTATATCATTTTGGCAGCCTTGTCGGCTTGTACATTTGGGCATAGTTGATGGTGATTATATAGATATGTATATATCTCTTTGACTTGTGTCTCTTCCAGATTATGATAATTACAAGTTAGCCATGTGGCCCACTTAAATATGATTATGAGATGTAAGTCATGAGGTGCTCGGTAGGTCAGCTCCGGGTGCCCATCATGGCCCTCTGGTTGGGTCGTGACAATTGATCTCAACTTGCATACTCATAATTAAATAAAATCACAAAGCAGTCACATGACACACAATTAAGGCATAATCCTCATTTAAACATGTGATTACATGCACATAGCTAGAAATATAAACTAGCACGAAATTAATACGTACAACATCTTCACTAGTATGGAATTATGCTTAACTAATCAAGTAATCGGTCAAATCACTCAACAGATAGGCAAATCAGACACTCGATCCTCTATGATA
The DNA here is from genome assembly GCF_019175385.1 of Lycium barbarum. NCBI lineage: Eukaryota > Viridiplantae > Streptophyta > Magnoliopsida > Solanales > Solanaceae > Lycium > Lycium barbarum. The sequence goes on from NC_083341.1 coordinate 88,131,356, forward strand.
CCAACTTGGTATATATCATCTATTTATATGGTATCATCGCGGGCAACTTCTTTCAATAAAAAACACTCCTCAGTCCTCTATGATATCCGCATAGATATCATATACTGACATAGTATCATAGAGGACTGATTTATACATTAATATAATACTCCTTAGTTCTCTATGATACCACACGGCATATATCATATATTAAAAGGATGTAATAGAGGACTGGTTCATTCCTTAAAAAAAGAGTTTTGTCTTCTATGATACCAACTGGTGTATCATAACTGATAGGATATCATTTGGTTCATTCCTTAAAAAAAGCACTCTCAAATCCTGTATGATACCCACATAATATAAATCATATACTGACATAGTATCATAAATAACAAGTTTATTTCAAAAAAAAAAAAAAAAAAAAAGGAAACTAGAAGAAGAAAAATGTAAAATGAAGGTTAAGCTTAATTTTGATATTTTAATATTTTATATCGTTTTTAGGAAATTTTACTTGTAAAAAATACAAAAAATAAGAACTATTAATTTAGGTTTTGAAATTGAATTAGTGACTTCAGATTTTTCTTCATTACTTTTTGTTGTGGAAGTTTAAGCTTAATTTTGATATTTTAAAATTTTATATCGTTTTTAGGAAATTTTACTTGTAAAAAATACAAAAAATAAGAAATATTAATTTAGGTTTTGAAAATAAATTAGTGACTTCAGATTTCTGTTCATTACTTTTGTTGTGGTCTAATTATTTACTTTCCTCTATTTTTATTAGTCTAAAAATAGTTTTAAAAAAAAGGAGTTAAATGAAAAGAAAAGAAGAAAAACTTTACCTAAGGATGTACATGACTTCACTTCTTAGTGGGAGGCACACTGATGTCACGCCGTCATGCCGAAAAGGAGGCATGGGGAAGGTCGGGTAAATACTTTTGGGTGCATATCTATTTTCTGGCATTAAAATTCATATGGGAAAAAATGAGTAATTAAATAGTTCCAAATAGACAATGTAGTTTTCTTTTAGATAAAATACATAAAATCTCCTCTAAAATTGTCTCGAAAACTCACTTTAGCACTGTAACTTTACGAGTGTTTATGTAACGCCCTAATCTAGTACGAAGTGAAATTAATACCCCCTTTCCAATACAACCCCACATCAATGTTCAGGAGTGTTATGCACACGCCTGACACGTGTATAACACCATTTTTTTAACGTTTTTTTTTCTTCAATTTTTGCCCATTTATTTTGTTGTTTCTTTTTAAATTTTTTTCCTTCTTCTTCCTTCTTTCCCTATTTTCTATTTTTTCCCACATCAATGTCAGCTAACAGAGTTGCACTTTCATGGGAGAAAAAATTTCAATTATCAGATTCACAACACATACACATACACACAACCCACCATTTAAGGAGCTTTTCAACATGGAAATTTATTGATGAGATACACATTTTCAAAGGTCGCCGGAATTTATTTTTCCGGGGAAAATGCATCGATGGACACTTTCTGGTCCTTTATGATCCACTAATGTGCCGTGAAATTATGGCACATTCAATGCCTTTTAAACTTAAGTTTTACTTGTTTTTAAGAAAGTCAGTGTCGTTTTAAGATGTTTTAGTGTTTTTTTGCAGGTAGATAAGCATTTAAAGGACAAAAGCTGGAAAGTTGCAGAATTAGCCTTGGTAAAGAATTACAGAATTATGGTCCGTAATCTTGGATCGTAATGAATGATAAGCTGAAACAGAGGGTGCAAAAAAGAAGGTCCACTTTTACGGACAACTATTACGGTCCGTAATTCAAAACATAAATTTTGATGTGGCAGAAAACAGAAAGGCAAGTTTTGGGATGAAGAATTACGGCCAGAATATTACGGAATTACGGTCCGTAAAACTTGATGAAGATTTTGTCCGAGTTTCAACAGGAAAACCAAGTCATTAAATGAAATACGGTCTGTAATTTGAATTACGGACCGTAATTGGTGCCGTCAGGGACTAAGTTACAATTATGTAATTTTTACGTTTTTTAAAACTATAAATAGTCCAATGCAGGGTTTTATTTATTATCAGTTGTTATAGTTTGACTCTGAACGTAGAGCATTGAATACTCATAGTTTTTGAAGTATTTTTGGGATTACAAACAATTGCAATTAATTTCTCTTCAATTCCAATCAATCATTCGTAAGCATTATGATCTCAATTATTTATTATTGTTCTTTTTCTTCTTCTATGAGTAGCTAAATTCCTTTACTAAGGTTGTGAACCCAAGGATGGGTGTTTTGTGATTGGGAATTGAGATTGATATTGTGTTATGTCCCGTGTTTTGTATAAGTGGAATTCGGCAAATAATTAAGATTTGTGTGTTATAAGGAAATATTGTTGATTTTGGTGAATATGACTATGTGGGTTATGGAATCATTAATGTTAAGGCATCGGGGAAGGCCGAGGGTAAATTTGGAATTTCGGAAATTAGTTTTGGGATTTACGAAACGGGACTTTTAATGAATTGGGCCAAGAAAAATTTGATATGAATTTAGGCCCAAAATATTGAGGTGGCCGGCCATAGTGAATGGCCCAACCCATTTTTAATGTCATGTGCTATGCACATGACTCTCCATAGTGGATATATATCAATGATCCTTGTGAATTATCAAGAAAAATATCACACTTCAACTTTGAGCTAAAATAGCTCTCGGCCGAGCAAGTGAAAAAGAAAAAAAAAATTCTTGGCTTTGTTTCTAATCCAAACACCTAGCTTCTTTTGGAATGATTGATGAGTTCGAGGTGCTCTTCGTTGTGGTACAATTAGTTTGACGGAAGGGCGACGTTTGCGGCGAATCGGAATCTTAAGATCAAGGTAAGATTTCTATGTTTTTATGTTATGAAATGAATATATATGTGTTAGTGATTGGATTAGCATGAAGATTATGGAAGTGTGGTGGGTGTGTGCATGGCGTGTATGTGTGTGAGGGGTGTGTTTGGCCGTGAGCTATATGGGGTGGAAGGACATGTGAATTGATTTCGTTTAAGCTTGTTAGTTGTGTTGTTGTGATCTTTATGTTGTAAATGATTGATTAAAGAATTGAGTTGGCATTAGAAAATGATTTCGGACGTTATCGGAAAGTGTATACCTTTGGTATATTTGTATATATCATAGTATATTTATGATACTAAGGACTTTAAATATGATTTATAGTTGATGTTGATGAATTTGGAATGAAACGACGCAAGTTAGAATATTCGTCGTAACTTTTGGTGTTTTGAATGAAATAGGGAAAGTAATGGATTTTGAGAAACTTTGTATATGGTTTGGAACTTGTATGTTATGTGGTGGAATAATCTTGAATGAATGAATACAATAATGTGGACATGAGTTAGAATTGTGAAGTTTGAATATAGGATTACCAACTTATGTATTAAGGTGAAATTTTGAAGCTAGTGCGGTTTGATTGTGGTTTGTATTGTGTAATGATGTTTGGGATTGTTGTTGTTGTTGTATTTTGAGTCGAGCCAAGTCTCGGGGGTGTTAGATTTATAGGGGAAGTGCTGCCGAAATTTCGGTAGCCAAGTTTAGCCCAAAGACAAAAATGTTAACTTTCATGAATAGTAACTGGTAAAAGTGACCATTTGCAGTTTTCGGACGAAACGGGAATTGCTATTTGACGAGCGTAAGGCGCCCACCAGGTATGTAAAGCCTACCTATCCTTCTTTTGGCATGTCCTAGTCATACTAGGTTAAGATCGGAATCTCGGGGGTAACTCTGCTCTTGGAAATTTAGGTTCAAGTTTGGGTACTATTCATCCAGCGCAATTGAATCCTTTTTGTTGTATTTGGTTAGAAGAGTGTTCGAACCTCCATAACTTTTGCTGTTGTGTCCGAAACTCTCCGAAACTTTCGTAGATGGCTCTAGGGAGCCTAAAGTCTGTGATTTGCGTCCGCCGCCTCAATTTGACTCGAGGTGGGCCCGCGAGCCCCGAGGCTCCCCTTATTCGGTTTGTTTGGTTCGTTTGCGTCCGCTATGATCAGCGATCGTTTGTTTACGACCCAATGCTGCGTTTGAAACTTCCTATGCCATTAGTGAATGTTTTGTACTTTGAATAATGTGAGGTTTTCGGAAAATGACCTATAAACAGTTTTCTCTAAAGATTTGGCAGTTTGGAACTTCGTACCTTTTACCCGCAAATTTTGCTTAATCTGATTCCTACTCCGAGCCTTCTGGCGTCGGTATATACCTATATGTAAACTATATGTTGAGTCCGGTAAATTATTTTTGATATGCATATGGTTTCTGCACTACTCTGTTCGTGCTGTCGGCTATGATTTCGTTCGTCGGTACCCGGGCCGACTTTGTGATCGTGCGCGCTATAACATATTCGGGAGTCATGATGTGTTACGGTTTTCGAGGCCTCGCCATAGGGCCGGTTACCGTTTATGGAGTTATGATGTGATATGGCATTTGATATGTTCTGATGATGTGATGTGTGTGTGATATGACGTGTCTGGAGACTGTACGGAGATTTGAAAACTTCTGGAGTTATGATGTGTTGTGGCACCAGCGTCGGGGGGTGACCACGTTCCTAAACCCTATACATGATTTGATTGCATTGTACGTTCGCCTCCCGCACAGGTTTGCTTTGTTTACGTTGACGGTGTGTTTGTTCTTTCTGACTCCAGCTGTGTTTGTGATTTCTGTACCTTCTGCTTTACATACTCAGTACTTCTCCCGTACTGACCCCCGTCTCTTCGGGGGCTGTGTTTCATGCCCGCAGGTACAGAAGCTCGTTTGGGTGGTCCTCTAGTTTAGGCTACTCATTCTGCTGTGTTGGAAAGCTCCCCTTGATCCGGAGCCTACTTTTGGTACATATCTTCTGTTGTATGTGTGTGTTCGGTACATTTGTGGATGAGTGGGTACGGCGGGGCCCTGTCCTGTCATATGTTCATATGTTCTGTTTTGTTTAGAGGCCTGTGGTCAGATTTGTGGGTCGTGGGTCCGGTGTGTTTGTATGTGAGCCTGTTTTGCGTTCTTAAGCGGCCCGTACGCTACTATGGCCAAGTCGGCCTCTGAGTTTGTACGTGTGTGTGTGCATTTGGGCGACGTATATTCCGCCACCTTTCTGATTTTGATTTGACTAATCTGAATGGGCGACCGCTTAAGATAAGTGTTCGATAAATGTTTGTGTCTGGCGTCTGTTGTTCATTTTCAGTTTGGATAACGTATGTTGAGTTTGAACGAGTCTGAATACGACGATCTGGTTGTGAGTTTGTTTGGGGTGCCTAAGTAGGGCACCAGTCGCGGCCCACGGGGCTGGGTCGTGACATATTGCCACACCCCGACTTTACTAGGGTGTGATGGGCACCCGACCCCATATTCGGAGCCGAACGAACCCGCTGACTCTTATTACGTGCATAATATCTTTGGACTCTTAAATCGAATAAGAATGAAATACATAGTAAGCTTTCAGAATCTTTTTTTCCCTCGTACTCAAATCAAATGGAATCTGTAATCACATGGACTTTATAACATAACATAAGATGACACATCGGCTGGTGGAGCCGTTTACAATACCGACACTCTATACCCACGACTCTGTCTGCAAAGTCTCTAACATTAATCAGACATCATAGCACACATACTCTGACTCGGCAGCACTCCAGGAACAAGTGGAGCTTGCCAACTCCGCTGAAACGTCTTCTATAATAGCTTCAGCTCATCTGGGTGTACCTGCGCGACATGAAACGCAGCCCCCCGAAGAAAGGGGTCAGTACGAGCAATGTACCGAGTATGTAAGGCATGAATAGTAACATAGTAAGAGATGTAATTATGAACAACAACAGAATAGAGATATAGAGCATATCATGAGGTAGAAGGGTAACCTGTACATCTGAGTGCCTCTTAGGGCGGATGCCATGCATGCTTAGCTTTCCTTTGAAAACATTTCTTTTTCATATACATAGAAAATAGAACATGTCATAGCGCCGAACAACGTCGGCTCCCCCACATATATCCCGCGTCCGGGCATCCCGCGTCCGGGATGAAAGTTACGCCAACTGACCAGGTGGCAATGCGTCTATAGCGCAACATATCTCCCTTTTCCCCATCTTCCCCATATACATATACATATACATATACATATATCATATAAGCAGCATGCAGGAGAGCCCAAAGAAAGTCATGTATCTATCGGAGTGACGTAAGGTCGGTAACCTCCGATTACATTATGGAATAACCATGGCCGCTTTGTCTCACCTTGAAGGAACAATTATTATAAGATGAGACGAGCAACGAATAAAAGCATACATAAACCGACACCTGAAGGCTCAGAAACGAGTTCGGGTCAATCTGACTTAGTATAAGAAAGTTATGAGCGTTTGAAGTACAGAACCTTTTACGAACGTTTCAGAAGCTATTTTTGGAAAAATCAAGCAGTAATCGTACCAAGTACCTTTAAACAAGAAATCATTCTTATCATAGTTATCATAGAAATATTCTCATCCTCGACATCAACAATATCGATGTAAAACATATCCATCGTTTTTGTCATAAAAGCTTACAATACCATGGACCTTTATTTTGGAAAAATACGAACATTTTTGGAAAACATTGACGGGTTATCGGAAAAGAATCATGTCTTGAAATCATAAACATCTATCTTTTGAAAACAAGGAGAATATGGAAACAATTATGAAATCATAACATCGGGATCATGCCTTTGAAGGAAAGGGACGAGCCTTAACATACATGTTCCACGTCCTATTCGCTACGCTTAATTGTCCAAGCTCGTTATCGCTAGTCTACATTCAAGAAGATTGACGCAATCATTAGATTCATCACCATATACTTGTCTTAATCCTTTAAATGAATTCATTTATAATCTGCCGAAATTTCGGCAGCATCTCCCCTGTAAATACACCATCCCCGAGAATCTAACTCGGCCCAAATCATCAATCAACAATCCGAGAATTCAACTCGGCCAAACTATCAACAACAATACCATCAATCATACCAACAACATCAACAATCAATTCAAGACGCATTCTAACATTAACAACCTTTGTCATACAATTTAACGACAATTCATTTATATTCAATTCAATTCACATAACATTCACCCGAAACCTTCCAATTCCAACAAGAACAATAACAACCTATTTCCTTCTTTCAAATTCAATCACAACAACCCAACTTACAATCTTCCAAACAAATGTCTCACTTCCAAATTCATGAATTCCACCAACATTTTACATTAACAACTTCATTTATACAAACATAAGAATTCATGCTAGTGTCACATTAGCTTCCGCAACGACACCACAACGGTTACAACTTCATTTCAAGCCATTAAATCCTCATTTTACATCATGGAATCCACAACACAACAATCAAACTACTAAATAAAATCAATTCATCACATCTCACCCACCTAGCTACTATTCGGCCAACACCCACACACATATATATTACATGAATTTCATCCATTTCTTCATACAACAACATGCATAAACCACCCATAACATATGTAAAAGAGGATTGAACACATACCTTTCTCACCCAACTTCTTTACTCGGCTAGGGCTTGTGAACTACACAAATAAAGGCTTTGCTTGCTCCAACAACTCCTTCTTGTTAATGAGGGCCTTCAAATTAGTTGGAATACTAGAAGAAAATAATTTTTCTTGATCAATTCCATGGACTCAAATTTTTGGCACCATGGCCGAACACTACTATATTTCTCTTCTTTCTTTTTCTTCTTCTCCAAACTTCTTGTCTTGAAAGATGATTATGTCTTATTTTCCCCCACTTGTTTATATATATACTTAGCCCTTCCAATACCAAGTGGCCACCTACCCTTCTTCTTGAAGTTTCTTTAAATTAAAATAAAGATGACCAATGTCTTGCCATATAAGCTTTGGTCTTATTTACATAATTTAGCTTCATTAAAATAAAAATGTGGGAACATGCCACACGGCCATCTTGGCTTTTTCATGAACTTTCTTGAATATTTTGTGAATTTCCCATTTTGCCCCTAGCCTTCCGCAATATTACCATGGGCCATTTTGTGAATTTCCCTTTTTGCCCTTAGTCTCTCTCAATATTTCCATACTAATAATGTTCATACATAATATTCATAACCAACTTGTACATTAAAATAATTTTGGAAGATGGTCATTCCCTTAACTTATCACGACTACTTTGAAATATCCGAACGTACAAAATACGGGATATAACAGATATATGCATAATTGATTGTTAGGGTTTATTTATTCTTCATTCTTCATTCATAATTAATGGTTGCAAACATTGATTAAAGCCATAAACCTTGATCTGTTTGGGAAAATAATTAGGGTTTGGTAAGAATGAATAACAAGAACTCAAAGCTTTAAACTTTGTTTAATAAATTCACTTAGGAATAAGACGAATTTACTTGGCATAATTAACCATTCTTCATATCAACTTTCTTATATTTAGGAGAATCATAGAAAAAGATAATCTTTATTAATTGGGAAATAATAAAGATTCACGTAGAGGTTACGTGCATCCATACAGACGATCCATTAAAAGCATACCAAGATCACTACCCATGATCATACACTTTATATAAAGGGGGCACAACCTTGGTTTCTTTTATCATAAATTACAATCCAAAACAATTAGTTAGAAATTAGTCATAAACAATCAACTTTTACAAAAATCATCGGATTAAGACATTAGACCAAAAATTAAGCAGTCTACGATTTTAGTAACCTTTTCACACCATATTCCCTGTGGGATTCAACCCCAACCTTGTTGGTTTACTATATTTGACACCGTTCGCTTTACGCTAATAAAATGTGTAATTTGAGCGTATCAAATTTTGGCGCCGCTGCCGGGGAATACGGTTTTGAAATTACTAAATAGTGTCTGCTTTGATTGAAGTCTTTTGCTTATTCCATCACATCTTGTTTGCTATTCCTTGTAAACCAGGTGAACATGAATCAGAATCAGCTGAACCAACGTGGAGCAGTTGGTAACCAGGGTGGTCAATTGAATGATCACGCGAATGACACAGATGAAGAGAATGTCTTCGCTGATCTTGTTGCTGAGGAGGACTATGCATCTGTTATTTTTCATCCTCGGGTTGGGGCTACAAGTGTCAAAATTGACTCCTCTCTCTACCAGTTGTTGAAGCTTGAGGGCTACTTTCGAAATTCTACCAAGAATGACCCTCAACGCCATTTGCAGAACTTTGTAGATGTATGTGCTCATCATATCCAAAACAACATTCCACATGATGATATTCGGCTGAGACTTTTCAAATATTCCTTAGCTGGAGATGCAAGAGCATGGTTTGAGAAGCTGCCCCAAAATTCTATTAATACATGGGTAGAGATGGTAGCAGTCTTTCTCAAGAAGTGGTATCCTCCTAGCAAGAAGGCTGAGATTCGTGACAAAATCTATTAATCCAATCAGCAACCAGGGGAACAATTATATAAACCTTGGGAGAGATTTAAAGAATATTTGCAGAAGTTTTCAAGTCATGGTTTTCCGGATCACATATTAATGGAGAAGTTCTACCGAGGGCTGGATCCCGTGATGCAATCAATTGCAAACAACGCAGCTGATGGCTATTTTATGAATAAATCTTACACTCGAGTGACCAACATACTTAACAGGCTGACCACGCACAATTAGGCTTGGCACTCGAACAATGCAGATATTGTGCCCTATGGTAGTGTCATGATCCAGAATATGGTGAAGGAGAATCAAGATACTCAGCAAACATTGGCTCAGCTTGCAACGAATATTTCCTTACTGACCATGAAGTTTGATGAAACCCAGATCAAAAAGGTAAATGTTTGTGAAGATGAGTCAGGTACGCCAAAGGGGATATACTAAGTCCAAGAGGGTCCATATCACGAGGGACCTCCTATGCAGTTTGAAGATGCTAACTATGTGAACAATTCTCAAGTGGGTTATCAAAGGCAGAATTACCAAGGGGGTTACCAGAATCAGAATCAATGGAGACCTTAGCAGGGCCAAGGTACCTACAACAATAACAACCCAGGGAACTACAATAATAATTATGGTGGTGCGAACCAAGGGAGCTACAACAACAACAATTTTGGGAATAAAAGTTCCAATCCTTACATTCCACCGAAAAGGCAGTCAACAGAGCAAGGTAGTTCGAGGGTTGAGGCAATGCTTGAGAAGGTTTTGTCAAATCAAAACAAGTCAGAAATGACATTATCTAGGCTAACAGAGACAGTGGGATCCCATACAGCAGCTATTCAGAAGCTCGAGTCACAGATGCGCGATATTTCTAGAGAGCAGCACCCTCCTAAAAAAGGAAGACTTGCTAGTGACACTATTTCAAATCCGAAGAATGGGGAAAGCAGTGTAGACCGTGTGTTTTCTATTAGTACTCAAAGTGGTAAAGTACTCCAAGGTGCTGAAAAGAAGGTTGTTGATCTCGAGCAGATTGATGAAAAGAAAGAGGTGCAGTCTGAGGCAGAAATTGTTATTGACGAGAAAGTTGTTGATATTCCAGAAAGTTTGAAGGAGGCTGATGAAAAGATCAAGGAAACTGTGAAAGGGGCTCTCCGCCTTTTGACACAACTTTTCAAATCTAAACCTCCCTTTCCTCAAAGGTTGGTAAAGAAGAAGGAAGTTGCTAAGTTCGAAAAATATTATGATCAGCTGAAGCAGTATCTCTGAACTTTCCATTCCTGGATGCTGTCAAGGAGATACCCAATTTTTCCAAGCACTTGAAGGACCTGTTGACCAAGAAGAAGACGGTACAACATGAAACCGTGAGTTTGACTCACAGTGTGAGTTCCATCATTTCAATAACTACTGGCCAGGAAAAGGGAGATCCTGGGGCATTCACCATTCCTTGTTCTGTTGGGTACCATGATTTTGCTTATGCTCTGTGTGATAATGGGGCAAGTATAAATTTGATGCACTTGCTATCTACAAGGAATCAGGTTTAGGGATGCCAAGGCCGACTACTATGAGGTTACAGATGGCTGATAGAACTATTAAGAAGCCTATTGGCGTGGTTGATGATGTTCTTGTGCGGGTTGGTAAATTTATGTTGCCCGCTGATTTTGTGATTCTTGACTATGCTGTTGATCGGGACACTCCCATTATTCTGGGGAGACCTTTCCTTGCAACAGAAAAAGCTCTGATGGATTCGAAGAAAAATGAAATCAAATTCCGAGTCAATGATGAGGAGGTTACTTTTCAGGAAATTAAGTGGATGAAGTTCCCAAGTGTTTGTGAGAGCATTTCGGTGATTGATTCTTTTGATGTTGTTGATGAAGCGGTGGAGTTCAAGATGGAATAAGCAAGTTTGGGAGAAGCTCTTGCTGGTATTCTTGTAAACTTTGATCCTGAAGACATGGAGGGTTATGTGGAGATGATTAATTCGCTTGTTCGGTTGGGTTCATATTCCTACCACCTAAAGAAGCTAAATCTTGATTTGGAAAATAGAACAACTCCTCCAGCAAAGCCTTCGATCATTGAACCACCGAAGCTTGAGCTTAAGCATCTCCCATCACATTTGAAGTATGAGTTCCTTAGTCCAAATAATACATTACCAGTAATTGTTTCAGCATTACTGACTGAGGAACAGATCGAGAGGCTTTTTGAGGTATTGCGTAAATATAAGCGTGTTATTGGTTGGACCATAGCAGACATTTAGGGAATTCCTTCTGGGATCTGTGAGCATAAAATCCAGCTGGAGGAGGATAGCAAGCCGAGTGTGGAACATCAAAGGAGACTGGATGAGAACATGCAAGAAGTCGTCAAGAAAGAAATCATCAAGTGGTTAGATATTGGAGTAGTTTACCCGATTGCTGATAGTAAATGGGTGAGCCTAGTTGTTACACCTCGGAAAATCTTCCGTTGGTACGCAAGTGAACGAACTAGTGAGGAGTACGAGTATACGATATTTCCATGAGTAAGAAACGTCAATTGATGACCCTAAGTGAGAGTTCAAAGGCACCCGATGTAAGACGAGAAAGTTAGCTAAGATAAGGCAAGGCTTACGATGTGTATCGAAAAGGAAATATGAGTAACGATTTAATGAGGACTTAATGATGTCTAGGAGAAGTGTAATAGCGTCCCTTATATTGGTATTGAAGTGTTGAACAAGTGTTAAGAAGGTTCCATAAGGATTGGAGATCAAACGAATCGACGAAACGGACTTCGAAACCACTAGGGTTATACGGCCAAACCTACTGGCCGTATAAATTATACGGACCGTATGTTTGGGACCATATATTCAGCCCAGAAAGGAAAAAGTTTCTGGACCAAATATACGGCCAGACATATGGCCCGTATAAATTATACGGACCGTATGTTGGTCCGTATATACGGTCAGGCAGAATTGTGATTCATTAAATAAAGGGACCAAGGTTATTTCATTTCACTTCCACTTCACACCCCTTCCCTCTAAAACATCTCTCTACATATATTCCACAAGAATTCAAGGATATTTGGTGATCAACGACATAAACCAAGTGAATCAAGTGCAAGAAAACCATCAAAGATCATTCAAAGTCAAGAAATCTCATGGAGGTAAACTAGGGTTTTTGCTCAGGTGGAGTATTATCAACGAAGGCTTGTTCCTACAACATCTAAGGTAAGATTCATGATATTTCTATTTTGTTTAAGGTATTTAAGAGTTGAAATACTTGGATTGTAGAAAGGTATGAAAAAATGGGTCATGAATATGGAATAGTGTCATTTTGAGAAATAGTTTGAATTGAGTTATGAATCTTGATGTATAGTGATGCAAATGTGTTATAAATGATGTGGAGAACATGAGATGAGTAATGTACGTGAATGGACATAGTCGTGTGTTATAGCCATAGATGTGAGCGATTGAAAGCAAATTGAGAAATGTGGTTAATGTGGATGAATAATGACATTGTTAAGGTATTGTGAATGTATCGTTGACGTTTGGGAGTTGATATACGTTGTGGAGGAATGTCGTATAAATAGAGGAGATACTGTAATATTTTCTATAGCTTTAGTCATATATGATAGCTATCGATTCTAATGATAGTATGACTTTAATGAAGGTAGAAACGCTAGCATTGGAGGAGAACGCGCAAGTGTAGAGTAGTTGAACGGAAAAGGTATGTAAGGCTAACCCTTCTTTCATAAGGCATGTTTCTTTGGCCAAACGTCTAAATCTTCTATGAGACTATGATATCCTTCAAATGATTTGATCTTCCGAGCTTGTAAGCTCACGATTCTTGATTCGCTACGATTGTACTAAATCCCTCGTATGACGAGTAAGCCTATAGATATAGATGTGGTGAATGATGATAATAGTGATAACGTTATTGATGACGACTATAATGGTAATAATGTTGACGATAACGATGATGATTATGATAATGATGCTAATAGTAAAGATGCTTATGAGCTATTATGTGTATGTATCTATGTATGACTATTATGGGACCCCGAGCTTATGAGGTCGGGTAAGATATGTAAATAAGTATGTATATGATTATGTAACGCGCGCACACATCTGCAGATGGTACGGACAACCCTGACGCCTTGGTAGGGCCAGGTAGATGTAACCCTGAAGCCTTGGTAGGGCCAGGTATGTGTAACCTTGAGCCTTGGTTGGCCAAGTATGTATGAAACACTGACCCTGCATGGTCGGGTATGCTATGTAAATACGATATATATGATATGATTATCTATATGATATGGATATACGTATGAAAACGAACATGATATGATATGAATGCGAATAAAGGTGTGTATACGAATATGAGTACAGATATGGAACAGATATGGATGTATGTACGTAAATACGCATTACAAACGGAAAGATCCTATGTAAGGCAAGTAAGTGCCCGTGACGATGATATTGCCATTTCCCATTCTATGCTATTTCTTATGTTGCTATTTATGCTTCTAAATCGATATTGATCATGCTTTACATACTCAGTACATTCTTCGTACTATCGTCCTTTTGTTTGTGGACGTTGCGTCATGCCCGCAGGTGCACAGGGAGACAGGCTTGATCCATAGCTGCTTTCTCAGAGATTACATAGCAGAGCTCCATTTCATTCGGAGCCATAGCTTTTGGGTACTTATTCTTTTGTGTATATAATTATGGGCATAGCGGGGTCCTGTCCCGCTTATGTGATATGTTATACTCTTCTTAGAGGCTCGTAGACATGTGTATATGGTTAGATGTGTCTAGCATTGTCGGCCTATATTCTGTATATTATTTTGGTAGCCTTGGCGGCTCATGTACATTGACGTGGTATAGATGCCAACCATAATATGAAAGCATTGTCGTCCAATGGGACTAGAATGGTTGATCAATAGAAATGTATGCTTAATTATGTGGCTCACCTAGATGTAAGAGTAAGAGTAAGCTAAGGGGTACCCGGGTGGGCTAGCACCGGGTGCTCGTCGCGCCCCTCGAGACTTCCCTATGCCTTTTGTTGATCAAGTGCTTGATCGGCTAACGGGGCGATCTTATTATTGCTTCCTTGATGGGTATTCAAGCTACAATCAGATCAACATCGCCCTTGAGGATCAAGAGAAGACAACTTTTACTTGTCCTTACGGGACATTCGCTTTCAGCAGGATGCCCTTCAGTCTCTGCAATGCACCGGCTATCTTTCAGCGGTGTATGATGTCGATATTTTCTTATATGGTGGATGACTTTCTCGAGGTTTTTACGGATGATTTCTCAGTTTTTGGTGATTCTTTTGATGACTGTCTTGACCATCTGGGTCAAGTGTTTAAACGTTGTGAAGAGACTAATCTGGTGCTAAACTAGGAGAAGTGCCACTTCATGGTAAAGGCAGGGATCGTCCTCAGGCATAAAATTTCGAAAAAAGGGATTGAGGTCGATCAAGCAAAGATTGATGTGATTGCGAAGCTTCCTCTACCTATCTCAGTTAAGGGTGTCCAGAGCTTTTTGGGACACGCCGATTTCTATAGGCATTTCATCAAAGATTTCTCAAAAATCGCTAACTCGATATGTAAGCTTCTTGAAAAAAGGCTAAGTTTCAAAAATTTGACGAGAAGTGCCAAAAGGCATTCGATGAATTGAAGGTGCAGTTGACCACAACCCCTATTATTGTCTCTCATGACTGGTCTCTACCGTTCGAATTGATGTGTGATGCAAGTGGATTTGCTATCTGTGCTATGCTTGGCCAGAGACATAATAAAATCATGCATCCGATCTATTATATAAGCAGAACATTGAATGTTGCTCAGATGAATTATACAATGACGAAGCAAGAGCTGCTTGCGATAGTTTTTGCTTTTAAGAAGTTTCGGGCCTATCTGTTGGGGTCCAAAATCGTAGTATACACTGATCATACCGCATTAAGATACCTGATGGCGAAGAAGGAAGCTAAGCCGCGATTGATCTGATGGGTGCTGTTGTTGCAAGAGTTTGATTTCGAGGTGAAAGACTGTAAAGGAACTGAGAATCAGGTTGTTGATCATCTCTCTAGGCTTGAAGAAGCCGGGAGACCTTCGGATGAGCCAGATATCGATGATGCATTCCCAAATGAGAGGGTGTTGGTTGTGTCAATGGAAGTAGCACCATGGTACGCAGAAATTACCAACAATTTGGTGATAGGCATAATTCCAGAGGAGATCAAGGCATACCAAAAGAAGAGGTTCTTGCGGGATTCTCGTCAATACTATTGGGACGAGCCATAATTGTTCAGTAACATGCGCTGATAACATCATTCGGCATTGTGTTCCTGAAAGTGAAGTGACGGCGATTCTAAAGGCATGTCATGACTCTCTAGTTGGGGGCCATCATAGTGGTAACCAGACTGCTACTAAAGTTCTTGAATGCGGTTACTACTAGCCAACTATCTTTCATGATGCAAATCTATTGGTTCTGTCTTACGATCAATGTCAGAGACAAGGGAGTATAGGCAGAAGGCAAGAGATGCCTATGAACTTTGTGATGGAAGTGGAGGTGTTCGATGTCTGGGGGATTGATTTCATGGGACCCTTTATGAGCTCAGGAGGCATGAAATATATCTTGCTTGCTGTTGACTATGTGTTGAAATAGGTACAAGTGGTGGCTTTACCTAACAATGAGGCCAAGAGTGTTAAGGGGTTCCTAAAGAAAAACATATTTACTCGATTTGGTACTCTGAGGGCTATAATCAGTGATGGTGGTTCCCATTTTTGCAATAGAGCCATCGCGGGATTGATGGAGAAGTATGGCGTCAAACATAGGGTGGCAACGCTTTATCATCCTCAGACAAGTGGGCAAGTTAAAATTCTCCAATAGGGAGATCAAGAGTATTCTAGCTAAATGGTGAATGCAAACAGAACTGATTGGGCCCACAAGCTTGATGATGCTTTATGGGCTTACCGGACTTCTTTTAAGACTCCTATTGGGACTTCACCCTTCAAGCTAGTTTTTGGCAAAGCTTGTCACCTGCCTGTTGAACTTGAACATAAGGCTATGTGGGCCTTGAAGAAATTGAACATGAACTGGAAAGAGGCGACCAAACTCAAGTTGTTTCAACAACACAATGAAATGGATGAATTCCGGTACCAGACGTATGAAAGTGCAGCACTTTATAAAGAGAGGATGAAGCAGTATCATGATAAGAAAATCCTGAAGCGAGAATTCTACAAGGGTGATCCTGTCTTGCTGTTTAACTCTCGGTTGAAACTGCTACCGGGCAAGCTAAAATCAAGGTGGTCCAGTCCGTTTGAGGTGGTAAGTGTTTCACCCCATGGGGCAATTGAATGGAAGTCCGGAGATGGAACTTGGACATTTAAGGTGAACGGGCAGAGGGTGAACCACTATCACGGAATGGTTGATGGAGATAGAATTTTTGACCGATACCGATTGAAGCACTTTGGATCGAATGCGGACCCGGAGAATCCTGACCAGGAATAAAATGGTATCACCGTCATGCCGCGATGATAAATCAAGCGCTTCTTGGGAGGCAACCCAAGTGTACGCTTTTAAAAAAAAAACGAAAAAAAAGGAACAAATGTGTATACAGGGTAACGTTTGCTTTGGTGCAGGATGAGAATGCAGAAAACATGGGCAACAACAGGTAAGAAAATCATCAGACTCACTGTTTTAATACATGGAAAATTACGCCAAGTGATTACGGACAGTAATTTCAATTACGGACCGTAATACAGCACGTAGTTTTCCATGTCACAAAACAGTAAGCACTGTCTTATAACATGAAATATTATGCCTAAGAATTACAGACCGTAATTCAAATTACGGTCCGTAACTAGGAACGTAATTTTTCATGACACAACAGTAAATTGCTTAACAAGTTAGCATGAAATATGGACCGTAATTCCAATTATGGTCCACAATCAAATTACGGGCACGAACGTGTAAAGTCTAGCAAAGGGATTTTATTACTTAATATACATGCCTTTTCTCATTCCCACCACTTCAAACACAAACTCCTCAACTCCCCACGACCCCATGACCAAAACCCATTAAATTCCTCTACTAATTCCTTAAATCTACCCTAACCCATCCTCAAATTTCATCAGAAAACCCTCTTGCCATCCCTCTGCTCAAAAATCTAATTGATTGTGGTTTTTACTAAAATTCTCTCCAAGAATCTACTCTAAGTTCATCAAAACACAGGTATGTTGACATTTTAATCCTTGCTTTACTCATATGGTTGAAATTTTATGGTGGGTCTTGAGTAAACTAGGGTTTTAAATTTGAGATTCCATGGTTAATGACATTTATCAATGGGGGTTAAGTATAACTTGTTGTTATAACCTCATGGGTTTGAGAAATCAAAACTCCAATGGGTTGGAGGGCATTTCAACTAACGAATTCAATTTTGGATTCCGAGGTTATTATGCCCGCCAATTGTTCGTTAATTTTGCTGAGTTTAAAATTGAAAAAGGGTGAAGTCTGAGTAACCCAACCCCATATGAATTGAAACCATGTGGAAATTTGGTGTGTATGATGGTTTGATCAAACCTCGAAGCAAAGTTGAACTCAGCTACACTGTGACCTGTGATTGAAAAATACGGACTAAGTTACGAACCGTAATTCAAATTACGATCTGTAATTTTTAATTACGCTCACAGCTAGTAAACTCAAACCTATGATTGAGAATTACGGACCAATTTACGAACCGTAATTCAAATTACGGACCGTAATTTTCAATTACGGTCATAGACAAAAAAAAATCCAATTTTTTTTATTACTTAGTTATTTAAATTGTAGCTAATAAGTGCCTCTTTTACGGGAATGACAATGAAACATGGTACAAGAAGAGCTACGAGGCCCCGAGCTTCGGGCAGAGGTAGAGGCCGAGGCAAACAGCCTGAGATTGAGCATGCATTGCATGATTCCCCCTCCCAGTCTGAAGAGGAGGTAGAAGTCATGCCAGAAAAGAAAAAGAGGAGGGCCTCACATACTGAGCCTGAGCCCGAGACAATGACACCTTCACAGTCCGAGTCTGGCTCCTCCCAGTCTGAAGAGGGGGAGTCAGTCACAGCCACATCGGGACATGAGGGAACAGAAGAAACAGGACAAGCAAGTGGCTCATCTGAGCCTGCTTCTAGCCATGCTCAGATTTTCGAGGCATCTCCAGATCCATGGGAAGAAGGCCAGGGTCGCCGATTGGCCATAGATATTAAGAAATTGGAGGAAGAGAAGCTTTGATATTCCGTGAAAGGATCCAAGGAATTTTATGAGGCTGGGTTAGCTCTAACGAAAAAAGAGGGGAAGTCGCAGAGGAATATTTTGGAATAACGGATGTTGGTATTCGAGGGTTTATCACAGTACCCTCGCATTGCCGGAGACTTTACAGTTTCATCAGCTTGGTGTGTTCAGCCATCCGCCCGGGGAGTATTGTCAACAGATGGTGCGGAAGTTTTATGTGTCTTACGGGGCCCTCCTACATATAATGAAGAAACCCAGTACCCCCTGGCCAGAAGTTCCCATGCTTGATTTTGTCATAGTTCGGAATGTCAAGATGGGAATCTCCTCCAAAGCAATCAACCAAGTGTACTTCGGTGATGATTTCACGGACCCAGCCGATGAGCATGAGTTCTTTGATAAGAGAGACAGAAAATATGAGAGGTCCGTGAAGAGGTGGGTCGCATCCTTGATAGCTAAGGGTGATCAAGAATAGGTAAACAAGCACCCAGCAAAAATTTACAAGAGTTGTCTGACCACTGAAGGCAAATTCTGGTGGAGCCTAGTCAGATACAGAGTGCTTCCAACTAAGGCTGATAATTTCCTTTCCACTAATCAGGCTGTAACAGTCGCTGCATTGATGGCCCGCTATCCCGTGAACCTCGGGCGTCTGATCAGTGAGGAGATTTGAGGCAGATCACACCAGCCTAAGTCCTCCTTGGTATTTTCGTGTCTCATCACAGAGTTATGTCGGAGAGCATTGGTAAAACCTCTTCCCGAGAGAGACCATACTACCAGAGCAGCTCACGTGGGAGATTGGAAGTTGATTAAGAAGGGAGAGGATGATGATGCTTGGTTAGAGCAGGCCGTTGATGCCGACGAGACTTAGTTCGATTTGAGTTTGAGCCCTACTGAGCAGGGTGCTACCCCTGAGCAGACTATTCCCGTAGCTACTAGTAATAATGCTACAACTATTGCTACTGATGCCCCTGCCACTGCTGCTGACTCGATTTCGGTGCCTGTTGATGCTCCGACCACTACTACTGATGCCACTGCCGCTGACTCGAGTTCGGTGCCTGTTGATGCTACAGCTGCAACTACTGCTATGCCGCCACCACAACCTGTTGTCGCGCCCGCGACTTCTACGGGTGCTACTGCTTCGTCTGTTCCACCACGAGTAGCAGCTTTAGATGCAGAGTTGCTAAATTTCTCCAGAGTCAATTGTCTTGAGATAGCCTTCAGGACACTAAAGGCGGAGAAGCAGATTGGTGTGATTATGGCTCAGATTAAGCCTCAGCTGGCAAAACAAATCAGAGATGCCAAGGCAGATATCAGAGAAGAATATCAACAGTCTCATAAGGTCTTCCAGTCCATATTAGATGGGTTTGAGACGGGACTTGTTAAGTTAGAGAAGGCCGCACCCGGAGGTGGTTCAACAACATTGAGAAATGAATTGGTCAAGTTGAAGGCCAACTTTGAAGCGCTAAAGGCGCAAAAGCGAGTAGAAGAGCCAGTTCCTACCCCATATATTAACTTGGATTTGGATATCCCGGTTACAAATTTGCTCGACTCTGAGGAAGAGGATGGGGACGAGTCCCGTGCACTAAAGAAAAGAGAGAGAAAACGGGATGAGATGGACCCATCAGAGGAGGACCCACTAGAGCGGGACCAGAGATTGCGCCGAGAGGAGGAGAGGCGGGTGAAACAAGTCATGCGCATTTCTCTGAGGGAGGCATCTGTCACGACCCGACTAGGGGGCCACGACGAGCACCCGGTGCTACCCCACCCGGGCACCCCCTTACCATGCATATCATAACATCTAGGTGAACCATAATTCATTTCATGCATTTTAAATCATTAATCCAGCTAGTCCCATTGGACGACCATCATCAATTAACATATCATGGGCATCTATGCCATGTCAAATATACAAGGCCGACGAGGCCAACAAAAGATATACAAAACATAGGCCGACATGGCCAAACATCTCTACCCACATACACATGACTACGAGCCTCTAAGAGTATGACATATCATGAGCGGGACAGGACCCCGCTATGCCCATAATTATATACACAAAAGAATGAGTACCCAAAAGATATGGCTCCGAAGGAAATGGAGCTCTCTATGAAATCTTCAAATAGGCAGCTATGGGTCAAGTCTGTCTCCCTGTGCACCTGCGGGCATGACGCAGCGTCCACAAACAAAAGGACGTCAGTACGAAGAATGTACTGAGTATGTAAAGCATGATTAACATTGATATACAACATAACGAACAATATATGGAATAGCATAGGAGGGGAGACAATAATATCATCATCATCATGTCGCTTATTCGTATTCTTATACATAGCCTCATCACATTCTTTTAAATAGTATATACATACATAGTCATTTCGTATACATGGCATTTACATAGCGTACCCGACCTCATTGGATCAGTATTTCATATACATACTTGGCCAACCAAGGCTCAATGTTACTCATACCTGGCCCTACCAAGGCTTCAGGGTTATCCGTACCATCTGCAGATGTGTGCGCGCGTTTCGTAATCGTATACATATTCTATACATATTCATACACATATATTCTACCCGGCGTTATAAGCTCGGGGTTTCATCATAGCCCTTCATAGGCACGTATGAGTATAACAGCCCGTAGGCACCTTTAGCATCATTATTATCACCATCATCATTACTATCATTATTGTTATCGTTACTTCTATATCGTAGTCTTACTCGTCACCTGAGGTGCGTAGCGCATTCGTAGTACCAATCAAGGATAGTGAGCTTATGAGCTCAGAATGTGAAACATTTGTAGTCAACATGCTCATATAGAGGGATTAGGAGTTTGGCCAAAGAACCATGCCTTATGAAAGAAGGGTTAGCCTTACATACCTCTTTGTCGAATTATTCTACACTTGCACGTACTCCTTCGATGCTCACGTTTCTACCTTCATTAAGGTCATACTATCATTAGTATCGATAACTAGTGCACGTGGCTAGAACTAGAGAAAATTGGACAACATCTCCTTTATCTATACAACATTTGTCCATATCATAATTCAACCCCCAAACTTCAACAACACATTTATAATATCATTTCCATGGCATTTAATCATCTACATTATCCACATTCTCAATTCACTTCCATTTGTCCCTATTTATAGTCACAACACCCAACTTCGTTCATCCATATACAATGTCTATTTCATGATCTTAACGTCATTTATAACACACTCATATCACAATACAACAACAATCATGATTCAATTCAAACTATGTCTCAAAAACGTCACTATTCATCATTCATGCCCTAGTGGACCATGTTTTCTACAATTCATGCATTTTAATTCTCCAATACCGTAAACATCATATAAAAATCATGAATCTTACCTTAGAAGTTGTAGGGACAAGCTTTTGTTGATAATACTCCACTTTGAGTAAAACCCTAGTTTTTCTCCATTTGGGTTTCTTGACTTTAGATGATCCTTGATGGGTTTCTACCTTGGATTTACTTGTTTAATGTGGTTGATGGATTAATACCCTTGAAAACTTGTACAAAAGTTGTAGAGAGATGTTTTAGAGAGAGAGAGGAAATGTGGAAATGATTTTCATGAACTTGGTCTTTATTTATTAAATCATCACTGAACTGTCGGGTTCCATTATACGGTCCATTATACGGTCCGTATAATGGTTATACGGTCCGTATAATAGACCGTGAAATGGGTCTGCCCAGCACCCCTTCACTGTGACTACTTGACGGTCCGTTATACGGTCCGTAAAACAGTTCTACGGTCCGTATAACTGACCGTACAACGTTACCAGTGAGCAACCTTTCACTGTGACCATTCGACGGTTCGTTATACGGTCCGTATAAATTTTATACGGTCCGTATAACTGACCGTAAAATTTCACCAGAAACCAACCTTCACTGTGATGGTTTTATGCTCCACTATACGGTCCGTATAACATTATACGGTCCGTATAATGAGCCGTAGAACTCATCAGTCACTGAACTTAGTTTCGCCACTTCGTTTGATCTCCGATCCTCATGGAACCTTCTTAACACTTGTTTAACACTTCAATACCAATCTAAGGGACGTTATAACTCTTTCCCAAAATGCCCTTAAGTCATCATTAACCCGATACTCGTATTTCGCTAGTTCATACACTTGCGTACCAACGGAAGATTTTTCCGAGGTGTAACATTCTCCCCCCCTTAAGAACATTCGTCCTCGAATGTTGAGAACACCCGGGATTTTATAAAAATTTCGCCAAAGTTTCCCCTATAACATGGCACTAACAACCTGTCACAACAACCCATAATATCGATGCCACACAGGGCCACATCATAACAACATGAAAATTTTGGCCACACACGACCCAGAAGCATAAAAGGAAAACATCCATACCTTATGATTTTGACGTCTCATCTTGGACTTCTCCCAAGGGCTGAAATAAATGCGGGTACTTGGATTGCATATTTTCTTCCGCTTCCCATGTCATTTCCTCTCGATTATTATTTTTCCACAAAACTTTAACTGAGGCCACTTCTTTGTTTCTAAGCCTCCGTATTTGCCTATCTAATATGGCAATGGGTATTTCATCATAAGTTAACTTTTCTGTCACTTGAATATCATTCACTGGGACGACCCTCGTAGGATCTCCAACACACTTCCGAAGCATCGAGACATGGAAAACCGGGTGAACTGACTCCAAGTCTGGAGGTAAGTCTAATTCATAGGCCACTTTGCCTATCTTTCGCACAATTTCATAAGGCCCTATATACCGGGGACTAAGCTTCCCCTTTTTGCCAAATCTCATAACGCCCTTCATCGGCGACACTTTCAAAAACACCCAATCCTTAACTTGAAACTCTAAGTCCCTTCGACGATTATCCGCATAAGACTTTTGGCGACTTTGAGCCGCCAACAACCGATCTTGTATGAGCTTGACTTTCTCTATGGCTTGTTGGACCAAATCGGGCCCCATTAACTTGGCCTCTCCCGTTTCAAACCACCCAATCGGGGATCTACACTTTCACCCATATAAAGCTTCATATGGTGCCATTAGGATGCTGGAGTGATAACTATTTGTAAGCAAACTCAATGAGTGGCAAATGGTCATCCCAATTTCCCCCAAAATCTATCATGCATGCCCGTAACATATCTTCAAGAGTCTGGATGGTGCGTTCAGCTTGCCCATCGGTCTGTGGGTGAAATGCCGTGCTAAGGCGCACTTGGGTCCCTAGACCCTCTTGAAAGGACTCCCAAAATTTAGCCGTAAACTGAGTTCCTCTATCGGAGATAATAGACACTGGGACACCATGGAGTCTCACTATTTCTTTAACATAAAGCCTTGCATAATCTTCTGCCACATAGGTCGTCCTGACCGGTAAGAAATGAGCTGATTTAGTGAGTCTATCCACAATCACCCATATGGAATCATACTTGCGTCGAGAACGAGGTAGCCCTGTAATGAAATCCATATTAATCACTTCCCACTTCCAAGTTGGGATTTCTATATCTTGCAATAAGCCACCCGGCTTTTGGTGTTCTATTTTTACTTGTTGGCAATTGGGACATTGGGCTACAAACTCCGCTACATCTTTATTCATCCCATTCCACCAATATATAGACTTAAGATCATGATACATCTTCGTCGTTCCAGGGTAAACGGAGTAACGGGAACAATGAGCCTCTCTCAAAATCTGGTGGCGTAAGTCTGCCACATCGGGGACACATAGCCTGCCTCGGCATCGGAGGGCTCCGTCTCCCGAAATATCAAATGGTGACCCCTCTTTCTGAGCGAGCGAATCTCTGTACTGCATTAGCCTGGAATCCTCACCTTGCCGCTCTTTTACTTTCGCTACTAGCGACGAAACTGCCGAATTCTGAATGGTAGCTCTGCTGCTACCTGAGTCCACTACTCGGACCCCTAGGTTGGCTAGCTGCTGAAGCTCACGGGTCATTTCTCTCTTTTCTTGTCGCACATCGCATAAGCTTCCCATAGACCTGCGGCTAAGAGCATCGGCCACAACATTTGCCTTTCCGGGGTGGTACAGGATTTCGACGTCATAGTCTTTTAGCAACTCTAGTCATCGTCGTTGCCGCAAATTTAACTCTTTCTGCTTGAAGATGTACTGGAGACTCTTATGATCTGTATAAATATCCACGTGGACACCATATAAGTAATGTCTCCATATCTTTAAAGCATGGACCACCGCGGCCAATTCTAAGTCATGGGTAGGATAATTCTGTTCATGTTTCCGTAATTGTCTAGAAGCATACGCGATCACCTTACCATTTTGCATCAATACACAGCCTAGCCCGACGCCTGAAGCATCACAATAAACAACATACCCTTCCACTCCCTCTGGAAGTGTCAAGACTGGGGCAGAAGTCAATCTGTCTTTCAACTTTTGGAAACTACGTTCACAAGCATCTGTCCATTGAAACTTAGCTGACTTCTGAGTCAACTTTGTGAGCGGTGCAGAAATAGAAGAGAAACCCTCAACAAATCTTCTGTAATACCCGGCTAAGCCCAAAAAGCTACGAACCTCTGTAGGGGTTGTGGGCCTTGGCCAAGTTTTCACTGCCTCGATCTTTATACCATCCGCCGCAACAATATGGCCCAGAAATGATACCGAGTTCAACCAAAACTCACATTTGGAGAATTTTGCAAACAACTCTCGAGCTCGAAGAACTCCAAGGACGGTTCGCAAATGCTCCGCATGCTCAGCCTCGGATCTAGAGTACACTAGGATATCGTCGATGAATACAATCATGAATAGGTCCAGGAAAGGCCTGAATACATTATTCATTAAGTCCATAAACACTGCCGGTGCATTAGTTAGCCCAAACGACATTACTCGGAACTCGAAATGGCCATATCTTGTTCTGAAAGTTGTCTTAGGGATATCTTTCTCCCTAACTCTTACTTGGTGATACCCGGACCTCAAATCAATCTTTGAAAACCATTTGGCACCATGCAATTGATCAAATAAATCATCAATCCTCGGGAGGAGATACTTGTTCTTAATTGTCACTTTATTCAATTGCCGATAATCAATGCACATTCTCAAGGAGCCATCCTTCTTCCGGACGAACAATACGGGTGCTCCCCACGGGGATGCACTAGGCCGAATGAAGCCTTTTTCAAGCAAGTCTTTCAATTGCTCCTTCAACTCTTTCAACTCTGCGGGTGCCATCCTATAGGGAGGAATAGATATGGGATTAGTGTCTGGCAACACATCAATCGCAAAATCTATCTCTCGCTCAGGAGGAAGGCCTGGAAGCTCTTCCGGGAACACATCCGGAAATTCGTTCACTACCGGAACTGACTGAAGAGTCGGCGACTCAGCTTCTACATCTTGAACTCGCACTAGGTGATAAATACACCCTTTAGTGATCATCTTCCTCGCTTTTAGATAGGAAATAAACCTACCCTTTGGTGACGCCGTATTCCCTTTCCATTCTAAGACTGGTTCGCCCGGGAACTGGAAACGAACCATCTTCGTTCTACAATCAACATTGGCGTAGCAAGAAGCCAACCAATCCATGCCCATAATAACATCAAAATCTACCATTTTTAGTTCATGCAAATCAGCTACTGTACGGCGGTCACATATCACAACTACGCAATCTCTATACACTCGGCTACCTATCACCGATTCGCCAACGGGCGTAGACACCTCAAAAGGCTTAATAGACTCCGGCTCAATTATAAATCGACCAGCAATATATGGAGTAACATAAGACAATGTGGAGCCCGGATCAATCAAAGCATATACATCATGAGAGAATACCGATAATATACCTGTGACCACATCAGGAGAAGACTCAAGATCTTGGCGTCCAGCCAAAGTATAAATACGGTGCTGAGGACCGCTGGAACTGGGAGCTCTGCCTCTACCTCTACCATGGCCAACCGGCGCATGTGAACCTGTCCCCATAGGGCGTGCAGATGCTGAAGACCCGGCTATCGACCCTGATGGCTGGGCCCTACCTCTACCCTGTACTGAGGGGCAATCACGCATAATGTGGGCTGGTCGACCACAAGAATAGCAAGCATCTGAACCTGATCGGCACTGACCCCAATGCAACTTCCCACACTGGGAACATCGTGGCACGGGTGGTCTAGACTGGCCTGAATCATCTCTATACTGAGGCCCTGAATAACTCGGGCTCGACCCTGAATGAGCAGATCTATCCAATCTCTGGCCTGAAAACCGTGGGGGCGCACTGGTCATAGAGTAGCCTGCATGCCTAAGGGGCTGCTGCCGGTGCCCACCTCTGGACTCACTCATCGGCCCCGAAGATCTAGCCCTCTTGCTATGTCCCCTATCCTGTTCACGTTCATTCCTCTGCTGCTGTAGGTGTTCCTCCAATTCCTAAGCATGCGCCTGAATACGTGCAATATCCATGCCATCCTGAAGAGATGCAGTCAAGCATTTATCCATCAAATGTGGCCCTAGGCCCTTCACAAACCGGTGCACCCGATCGCCCATATCCGCTACCATGGCCGAAGCATACCTAGCCAAGGAATTGAAGCGGAGACTATACTCTGTAGCACTCATGCTACCTTGCCTCAGATTCAAGAATTTATCGGCCCTAGCTCGCCGAACTTCTGGAGGCATGTAGTGACGGAGAAAAGCATCGAAAAACTCTTGCCATACCGACGGAGGTGCATTGGCTCCCCGCTAAGCCATCCAAACCGTGTACCACTGGATTGAGACATCCCTCAATCTGTATGACGCTAGCTCCACCGATTCGGTGTCTGAAGCATGTATCAATCGGAGCGTCCTTAGCATACCATCAACAAAGTCCTGGGGATCCTCCTCCAGTTTCGACCCAAAGAATTCCGGGGGTTTCAAAGCAATGAAGTCACGGGCCCTTGCGCTAACAGTCCTGTCACCTTGCCCTGCGCTTGGCCTCTGAGTCTGGGCCGTAATCAACTGAGTCAACAAATTAATGGCCTCTCTTACGTCTTGGCCTGAAGCACTCGGCGGAGGAGCTGGAGCTGGGGCTGAGGCTCCCACGTGCTCCTCGGTAATAGGCACTGTCTGGGAGGACTGAGATTGAGCCGCACTCTGGGACTCATCTTCCTCTACTACCGGTGGCGGTGCTCTTTCAGCTCGCTTTTCTGCCACCGTCTTGCCCCTTTGGGCTGCTGTAGCCTTTTTCTTTTTAGGCATCCCTGAAATACACAACACACGATTTAAGAACAAGAATTTCTTACATCATAGCTTTATAGCACGATTCTTATGAAGAAACAAGGTCATATATTTCTAAGATGTCCGCAGCTTCTCGTTTATAAGTGTGGCGCGCAACACACCCATAACCAAGACTCTACTAGACACGGCTCGTAGACACATCCTAGGACTGAACTGCTCTGATACCACTTTTGTCACAACCCGACTAGGGGGCCACGACGAGCACCCGGTGCTACCCCACCCGGGCACCCCCTTACCATGCATATCATAACATCTAGGTGAACCATAATTCATTTCATGCATTTTAAATCATTAATCCAGCTAGTCCCATTGGACGACCATCATCAATTAACATATCATGGGCATCTATGCCATGTCAAATATACAAGGCCGACGAGGCCAACAAAAGATATACAAAACATAGGCCGACATGGCCAAACATCTCTACCCACATACACATGACTACGAGCCTCTAAGAGTATGACATATCATGAGCGGGACAGGACCCCGCTATGCCCATAATTATATACACAAAAGAATGAGTACCCAAAAGATATGGCTCCGAAGGAAATGGAGCTCTCTATGAAATCTTCAAATAGGCAGCTATGGGTCAAGTCTGTCTCCCTGTGCACCTGCGGGCATGACGCAGCGTCCACAAACAAAAGGACATCAGTACGAAGAATGTACTGAGTATGTAAAGCATGATTAACATTGATATACAACATAATGAACAATATATGGAATAGCATAGGAGGGGAGACAATAATATCATCATCATCATGTCGCTTATTCGTATTCTTATACATAGCCTCATCACATTCTTTTACATAGTATATACATACATAGTCATTTCGTATACATGGCATTTACATAGCGTACCCGACCTCATTGGATCAGTATTTCATATACATACTTGGCCAACCAAGGCTCAATGTTACTCATACCTGGCCCTACCAAGGCTTCAGGGTTATCCGTACCATCTGCAGATGTGTGCGCGCGTTTCGTAATCGTATACATATTCTATACATATTCATACACATATATTCTACCCGGCGTTATAAGCTCGGGGTTTTATCATAGCTCTTCATAGGCACGTATGAGTATAACAGCCCGTAGGCACCTTTAGCATCATTATTATCACCATCATCATTACTATCATTATCGTTATCGTTACTTCTATATCGTAGTCTTACTCGTCACCTGAGGTGCGTAGCGCATTCGTAGTACCAATCAAGGATAGTGAGCTTATGAGCTCGGAATGTGAAACATTTGTAGTCAACATGCTCATATAGAGGGATTAGGAGTTTGGCCAAAGAACCATGCCTTATGAAAGAAGGGTTAGCCTTACATACCTCTTTGTCGAATTATTCTACACTTGCACGTACTCCTTCGATGCTCACGTTTCTACCTTCATTAAGGTCATACTATCATTAGTATCGATAACTAGTGCACGTGGCTAGAACTAGAGAAAATTGGACAACATCTCCTTTATCTATACAACATTTGTCCATATCATAATTCAACCCCCAAACGTCAACAACACATTTATAATATCATTTCCATGGCATTTAATCATCTACATTATCCACATTCTCAATTCACTTCCATTTGTCCCTATTTATAGTCACAACACCCAACTTCGTTCATCCATATACAATGTCTATTTCATGATCTTAACGTCATTTATAACACACTCATATCACAATACAACAACAATCATGATTCAATTCAAACTATGTCTCAAAAACGTCACTATTCATCATTCATGCCCTAGTGGACCATGTTTTCTACAATTCATGCATTTTAATTCTCCAATACCGTAAACATCATATAAAAATCATGAATCTTACCTTAGAAGTTGTAGGGACAAGCTTTTGTTGATAATACTCCACTTTGAGTAAAACCCTAGTTTTTCTCCATTTGGGTTTCTTGACTTTAGATGATCCTTGATGGGTTTCTACCTTGGATTTACTTGTTTAATGTGGTTGATGGATTAATACCCTTGAAAACTTGTACAAAAGTTGTAGAGAGATGTTTTAGAGAGAGAGAGGAAATGTGGAAATGATTTTCATGAACTTGGTCTTTATTTATTAAATCATCACTGAACTGTCGGGGTCCATTATACGGTCCATTATACGGTCCGTATAATGGTTATACGGTCCGTATAATAGACCGTGAAATGGTTCTGCCCAGCACCCCTTCACTGTGACTACTTGACGGTCCGTATAACTGACCGTAAAACGTTAC
The DNA here is from genome assembly GCF_019175385.1 of Lycium barbarum. Taxonomy (NCBI): domain Eukaryota; kingdom Viridiplantae; phylum Streptophyta; class Magnoliopsida; order Solanales; family Solanaceae; genus Lycium; species Lycium barbarum. The sequence continues at coordinate 88,161,433 of NC_083341.1, forward strand.
CAGTGAGCAACCTTTCACTGTGACCATTCGACAGTTCGTTATACGGTCCGTATAAATTTTATACGGTCCGTATAACTGACCGTAAAATTTCACCAGCAACCAACCTTCACTGTGATGGTTTTACGGTCCACTATACGGTCCGTATAACATTATACGGTCCGTATAATGAGCCGTAGAACTCATCAGTCACTGAACTTAGTTTCGCCACTTCGTTTGATCTCCGATCCTCATGGAACCTTCTTAACACTTGTTTAACACTTCAATACCAATCTAAGGGACGTTATAACTCTTTCCCAAAATGCCATTAAGTCATCATTAACCCGATACTCGTATTTTGCTAGTTCATTCACTTGCGTACCAACGGAAGATTTTTCCGAGGTGTAACAGCATCCCAGGATTCAGGTTCGTCCAGTCGTCCCTCGGCGGATGACCCAGCTGCTACAGAGCCTGCTCGGTATGAGCATAGCGCCTAGGGCGCCCAGGTACCCCTACCCTTCCTTTATGCTTGTATTGATGCACTGGGGACAGTGCACAGTTTTTTAGTTGGGGTAGGGGTTGTGTTTCTGTATGCATGTGTTTAAGACCCCCTCGGCTTGTCTTTGCCATGTGCTCTTTTCCCGAGAGGTTTATTTTATGTTGAACCTAGCATGTTTAGGTAGTGTTTAGGTATAATAGAGTATTTTTGACTTACATGGTAGTACTCTTGTAACTTACGGCATGCTTGTGTTGTGTTTGCTAAAAATGGTGAACCCCTCAAATTTTTGTTGCATGCTTAGGAATAACTACGAATTGACGTGATTGGTTTTTTTCATGACATGATGATTATGAGGGTATCGTGTGAGAAAATTGATTTCTTGGGATGTTGTGTAAAGTGAAATCCTTATGCCATTGTGTGAGTGAGTTGTTCGTATGTGTTCATGTATTTGCATTTGCAATATATAACCTGCCCCGTTAGTCGTGCTTAATTACTAAGGATAGGTTGGTTGTTGAAATGATCCTAGGCTTTCTTTGTGTGAATATTGAAGCCAATTATGCCTTAAAAGCCTACCCAGTCCATGAATATTATCACTAGTCTCCCCTTTTGAGCCTTTAGCCTTTTTCTTGACTAACCGCAATTAGCGGTACCCTTGTTTTAAATGAATTCCATTGTTTGCACTTGTTCCCTCCTTGACACTAGGAATTGATGAAATGAGGCTAAAAGCCTGAGTTGGGGGTGAAACGTGTGTGAAAGCATAAGTTGGGGGTGCTGTAAGTTTCTTAGTAAAGAAGTCGGTGTGGTTGATTAAGTAAGTTGTGTAAGTACTTAAAAAGAAAGAAGAATAAAAATCAAGAAGAAGAAGAAGAAGAAGAAGAAGAAGAAGAAGAAGAAGAAGAAGATAATAGCAGTTTGAAATATGTTGAAGAAACCACACCAAAAGCAAAGGAATAAAGAGAGGGAGAAGTAAAGGTGAATTAAGGTAAAAATAGTGTAGTGTCAATGAGGGTGAGTCACTAATATCCAAATATGTACCATTCCCATCTCGAAGCCTACATTACAACCCAATAAAAGTCATAGTGTGATCTCAACCGAACAGTCCGAAGTGTATAGCATCGAAAATAAGGGAAAGCTTATGGTATGTGCATTTGTGATACTTGAACTTCTTTGTGAGTGAGAGTGTTTCTTTTCTTCTTTGCCTTGGTCCCTATCTCGTTATACATAGGTGTGAGGGACATTCTTTGATCCGTGTGAGGGCATTAGGATTAAATTATGAGCATTCCCTAAAAAAGCGGCGTTTGAGTGCATTGATGCGTCTGATAAATGTTATGTCATGGATTGAAGGGTCACTGTGAGTTGTAGTGTCCTTAAAGTGAGTCATGTACTGATTTTTGAAAAAAAAAATGAGGTGGTTATCGATGATAAACATGTGTGCCTGTAGTTCGGGGGTAGAACCATTGTAGACATTAGTGCTCTGTTGTATCTAAGTTTAGTTGAGTCGTGTGTGTCGTATTACTTACTTGAGGACAAGCAAAGACTTTAAATTGGGAGTGTTGATGTGCCGTGAAATTATGGCACATTCAATGCTTTTTGACCTTAAGTTTTACTTGTTTTTAAGCAAGTCAGTGTCGTTTTAATATGTTTTAGTGTTTTTTTGCAGGTAGATAAGCATTTAAAGGACAAAAACTGGAAAGTTGCAGAATTAGCCTTGGATCGTAATTCAAATTACGGACCGTAATCTTGGATCGTAATGAATGATAAGCTGCAACAGAGGTGCAGAAAAGAAGGTCAACATTTACGGACAACTATTACGATCCGTAATTCAAATTACGGACCGTAATTCAAAACGTAAATTTCGATGTGGCAGAAAATAGAAAGGCAAGTTTTGGGATGAAGAATTATGTCCAGACAATTACGGTCCGTAAAACTTGATGAAGATTTTGTCCGAGTTTCAGCAGGAAAACCAAGTCATTAAATGAAATACGATCCGTAATTTGAATTACGGACTGTAATTGGTGCCATCAGGGACTAAGTTGCAATTCTGTAATTTTACGTTTTTGAAACCTATAAATAGTCCAATGCAGGGTTTTATTTAGACGGAATAGTCTGGGAGGCCCTCGTACTTATCCTGATTTGTCATCCCGGTGTTTGTACTCCGCGGAGTTTCATCTAGACCCCTGAACTTGTTCAAAATAGGTATTTTAAACCCCTCTATCACTGTGTGTTGCTCACTTGCTCTGACACGAATAACACATCATAGCCACGTCAGAAACATTCAAGACACATCATTCGCCACGTCATTGTTTATATTCATCTACTAAAAAAAAATCCTCTATTTCCTTTTCAAAATTTAATTTTTATATGAAAAGAAAAAAAATTAAAGTAGCTAGGAATAGTATTTTGCAGATCTTAGCCATTTTTTCCGTTAATAGCTCCGCGATGAAAAAACCAGATCAACTTATCCATACCTCTGCCGATGAGAAAACCAGATAAATTTTTGCAAAAATAGCTCCGTTGGTGAAATAAATAGATCGGTTTAATTTTTATACAAAAAGAAAAAAAAATAGATGGATTTCTCCTCACCGTTGCCGGAATATATCGGATTGACGATCGTATATCTCCCCTCCAAAGCCTCAAAGACTTAATTTTTCATTACTTTACCGTCGGCGAAAGTAAGGGCAGACCCACATATATTTTACTTCATTTTTTGGTTTGTAAAATCTGATTCGTATAGCTCACCCGACTAATTGGTTGATTGATTAAATATTCTTCTTTAACGTTGAAGGAAAAGGGAAGGGGAAAGAAGCAAAATCTGTAAGGAAGAATTGAGGGGTTATGAAAGGGCTGAATCTGACGAAGAAGAAGAAGAATAGTCGAAGTCCATTGCCTCTACCTCCGTATTCACCATTGGAGCTGGACTGAAAAAGCTATAAGCAATAGGCTTCTCTTTCAGAGGAACTTCGTTATGTGGCTGAAGGAATTTCCTCTGTTTTCCTCTCCCTTCAAGTTGTGTCCGAGGGGGTGGGATGGGGTGGGGGGTGTGAAGGGGACGGGTGTTTTCTTTTATTTATTTATTTATTTTTCTGATTCTATTTAAATTTAATGAAGTAAAATCATTGATTCACGCACCAAATGTGTGTGTAAATCACGCACTTTGTCCACTTCAGCCATATCAATGCCACATAAGCTCGGTCAACGGCCAGAGGGGCTTAAAATACTTATTTTGAACAAGTTCAGGGGTCTAGATGAAACTCCACGAGTACAAACACCGGGATGACAAATCAGGACAAGTACAAGGGCCTCCCAGACTATTCCGCCTTTTATTTATTATCAGTTTTTATAGTTTGACTCTGAACGTAGAGCATTGAATACTCATAGTTTTTGAAGTATTTTTGGGATTACAAACAATTGCAATTAATTTCTCTTCAATTTCAATCAATCATTCGTAAGCATTATGATCTCAATTATTTATTATTGTTGTTGTTCTTCTTCTTCTATGAGTAGCTAAATTCCTTTACTAAGGTTGTGAACCTAAGGATTGGTGTTTTGTGATTGGGAATTGAGATTGATATATGCATAATGGATTGTTAGGGTTTATTTATTCTTCATTCATAATTAATGGTTGCAAACATTGATTAAAGCCATAACCTTGATTTGTTTGGGAAAATAATTAGGGTTTGGTAAGAATAAATAACAAGAACTCAAAGCTTTAAACTTTGTTTAATAAATTCACTTAGGAATAAGAAGAATTTACTTGGCATAATTAACCGTTCTTCATATCAACATTTATATTTGGGAGAATCATAGAAAGAGATAATCTTTATTTATTAGGAAATAGTAAAGATTCACATAGAGGCTAAGTGCATCCATACAGGCGATCCATTAGAAGTATATCAAGATCACTACCCATGATCATACACTTTATCTAAAGGAGGCACAACCTTGGTTTCTTTTATCATAAATTACAATCCAAAGCAATTAGTTAGAAATTAATCATAAACAACCAACTTTTACAAAAATCATCGGATTAAGACATTAGACCTAAATTAAGCACTCTACGACTTTAGTAACCTTTTCACACCCTATTCCCTGTGGGATTCGACCCCAACCTTATTGGGTTACTATATTTGACATCGTCCGCTTTACGGTAATAAAAGGTATAATTCGAGCGTATCATCCACCCCAAATTTCTCTCTTCAAATCTTGAAATACCCTGCAAACTCACACATTTTGGATACCCAATTTACAGAATTCATCAAGAAATTGAGCTTTTCTTCACTGAAATGTTCTCTTGGGAAAATCTTTAGTTTATAAGATATGTCTTCATCTCATGAACAACCCAAAGGTTCCGCTGCCAGAACTCTGAAGGTGAAAAGGGAGGCGGCTGGTGATTAAAGCTTCGAGTGGCGGTTTGGTGGTTATGTTTTGGGTGTTTCGAATGATTATCGGTGGTGTTAGCTTTGAAGAAGATGGAACAGGGGTGGTGATATGGCGGCGGCTATGGATCTGTGGTGGAAGAGTCACATGGACATGGCGGCATACGACTGAGTCTCTGTCTTTTGCCCTAAATCGTGGAATATCTAGAAAGCTAGAAGAAAAGAGATAAAAGAGAAACGAAAAACGGGAAAAAGAATAATTATACCTAATTGCATATCCAATTTGAAGATGACATATGTACATTTTGGACCATTATTAATGTATATTTCCTCTTCACGCGCTTCCCAAAAGCTGATAACATTTTTTTTGCCATTGTCACCTTTTAAGGGGGTATTAATTTTATTTCGTACTAGATTGGGGGGCACATAAACACCCCTAAATTTACAGTGCTAAAGTGAATTTTCGGAACAAGTATAGAAGGAATTTTATGTATTTTCTCTTTCTTTTAATATTTCCCACATGTGCAAGGAAAATCCTAAAGATTTCAAAATCTCATTGAAATATGAAAAACACAAAATAATTGTTAAATTGAATTTTTCATTTCGATAGAGGAATTCAAGTCAGGCTCATGAATTATAAGTTTTCGAATTCAGTTTTGAAAAAAGGATGAAAAATATTCATTCAAGTCACGTAAATGCCAAAATAAAGTATTACTAATTTCGTTTTAAAATGGTTGTCTTACTTTCTCCTTCAGTTAGTTTAAAAAAGAATGCCTCTTCCCTTTTTTGATAACTCTTTAAGTCCAATTTTCTACATGAACTGTTTAAGACCACAAGATTAGAGGATATTTTGGTTCATTCAACACCTCTTTAATTAAAACCAAAATATTCAAAAAAATTCTTGACTTTGTTAAATTTCATGTCAAGTTTAATTGTTAAATTGAATTTTTCATTTCGATAGAGGAATTCAAGTCAAGTTCATGAATTATAAGTTTTCGAATTCAGTTTTTAAAAAAAGGATGAAAAAGATTCATTCAAGTCACATAAATGCCAAAATAAAGTAGTACTCTTTCCGTTTTAAAATGTTTGTCTTACTTTCTCCTTCAATTAGTTTAAAAAATAATGTCTCTTCCCTTTTTTGGCAACTCTTTAAGTCCAATTTTCCACGTGACCTGTTTAAGACCACAAGATTAGAGAACATTTTGATTCATTCAACACCTCTTTAATTAAAACCAAAATATTCAAAAAAATTCTTTACTTTGTTAAATTTCGTGTCAAGTCAAAACCATACAAACATTTTAAAATGTATGGAGTATTTTTATCAAGTACTTCAAGACCCGTCTTCAATTTCAACAAAGCAACCCCTCAACAAATCTTGAAGTAGGGACATTTGCAGGCATTTAAAGTTTACTGCTACTAGATTGAAAATCCATAAAATTACTTGGACTATATAAATTAAAATATATTAATTAAAATAATTATTACGAGCTAATATAGCTGAATTAATTATAATTAATAGTCTAATCATGTTGGATTAGTCACAATAATTTGGATTTCAAATGGCAAGTTAACTTTATTAGTTCCACCTCCATCCTAGAGGTTCAGATTGATGTCACATGTGAACTAACGTGTCACGCAAAATCAATTGAAAAAGTTAATGTTATTTCACGCAAAATCAATTGAAAAAGTTAATAACGATATATGTCAAAAAAACAAAAAAATTGTTCAAAAAAAAAAAAAAAAAAGAAAGAAAGATATATGCCAAAATGACATGGCATGCAACTCCAATCAAAAGACTAATAGAAATGACATGTTCTTGTGTCACTCCTTGGATCTGATTGGTCAAGTGATTGAAGCAACTAATGAAATAAAAGAAAAAAAAGTTTGCCCATTTCTTCCCTTCTAACTAAATCACATCGAGTAGATTCTGGAATTTGGAAAAGAAAAACAACCCATTCTCTCTCGTAGAAATCGTTATTACCAATTTCTTCTTTGTTGTCCTCAATTGAATATCTTTTCCTCAGCGAACAACCTCTCAAGTGCTTTCTGAATTTACGATGTCATCTCCTGCTGAGTAAGTTCCCCTTCACGCTTAATTGTTTTTTCATTATCAAATGCTCTCAACTCTCTGTTACTCCATATGTTTAACCAATTAAAGCTTTTTAGCCACTTTAGGGTTCTCTTTTTAATTCTATGCTCTCTTGGCTAGTGGTTCTTTATTATTATTGTTATTATTATTATTATTATTATTATTATTATTATTATTATTATTATTATTATTTTGGTATTATTTGAATATAGTATGTAATTCTCGGTAGTGTGACACACCTGATTTCAATGAATGTGACAGTATATGTGTAATCTGATGCTAATTCTATTATTTTCTTTATCAAATACTCTCAACTTTGTGTTCTATATATTGAGCTCTTGGGACTTTTCAGTGGGTTAGGTGCCCATTATTGAGGATTTTGCCTTGTTTGATCGGATATATTATGCAACTTTTGGTTGTGTGATGTTTGGACTATTTGGAAATTTTAGTTTAGTAGCCTGAAGTAATAGATTCTCAATTAAGTTTTCTGTTTAAATGATGGAATTAACATTCTGGGTGGACAGTTGCTTGCTCTTTGTTTAATAATACCCAAATTAACAACCAGAAATCCTTGATTTTTGAGAGTAGAAGCTGTTAGTATGTCTTGTAGAGGTAATGGCATAACAGAAATGCATAAGAGGAACAATATATTACGGAAAAGGGCCAAAACTGTCCCTGAGCTGTTGGATTTAGTTTAAAAATACCCTCCGTCCACCTATTGAGGTAAAAAAGCCCCCACAGTTTTCTTTTGGCCCAAAATGACGGTTTATAATAAAATGGAAAAGGGCCAAAACTGCCTCTGATCAATTGTATTTGGTTAAAAGCGCCATCCGTTTATACACATCAAATTAAATCACTATCAAACCGCTGAAATAAGCATTTTTTTTTTAAAGAAAATAAGCTCGTTTTGGGGAACTCAAAACAATCTTTTGTTTGACAAGGAAAAAAAAATTTACAGCTAGAAGAGGCAATAATTAACTGAAAGTATAGGTTGATGCTAATGAATGATACTATAGGTTGCAGCATTTAGGTGCTCCACTGTTTGGAAGGGAGGGCCCCGTTTTGTTATGCCGTGGAGAGGATTGAATGGTACATTTGATATGAGCAGGATAATACGTACGGAAAGATGAACTGTGAAACCAGGAATTATGTGTTCGGCCAATTATGTCTGGGGTGATGAAGAATTATGGTATAATAAAAGCCGGAGAGAATACAAATTACGGATAACACTCTAATTTACTCAGGAAATGTCCAAATATTTCATTCTTTAATGTTGTCCTACAGATACAACTCTTTCTAACTCTCACTTATAATTCTCTTTATCTCCTTCTATGACTTAAAATCAGAGAGGGAGCATCAATTTATAGGCATATTGTTAGTACACGCCATTTGGAGACTCGAAGCCTTCACACCATTCAAGCTTATCAAATTTGAATCTTATATTCGGCATGTTTCAATCAAGCAATCTAGATTAGTTCATGTCCTCCATGTTTGAATTTAACCATCAATATTTGGATATCCAAAAACATAGGAAGAAAATCAGCAATTGTTGATTTCTTGAAAATTCAAGACCTCTTAATAGATATCTGCCTTGGCTTGAATTTTCTAACATAGGAGACTTGCTTCATCTTGAACAAATTTGACTAAGCAGTTTTCAGTACCACTTTTCAATCACTAAAAAGCAATACATGATCTTATCAGTGGTATCACCTTGGCTAGCTCTTACTTGCATCTCTCTGGCTTCATGGCAACTTTGTGATGTGGAATTTCTTGAGCTCTCTAGAATTTTGCCTTAGTGCACACACTTTGTCCGAGCTTGTGTGAGTTGTGCTGCATAGTCCATTTGATCTCAGAATTACCTTCCATTACCAGCTGCATCATTCAACACAATGACTCTTTTAGGCACTAGCATTTGGTTGTATGGTGGTTGACTTCATCTTCATTCAAACTTCTCGCTAAGAAGTCGTTGCGCGGAAGCTTGCCTTTGTCACACTCATGCATGCTTAAACTAGCTTGGCCATTGTATCTTGCTTAATCATTGAGAGAATATCTGAACATACCATAAGTGTACATGGGCCTCATCACTTCATCCGTCTCAACCCATGTAGGGATAAATACATGATAACTTACATTCTGACATTATATTTGTTATTGACATTCCGAATGAACGGGAAACAACACAATTATGGTATATTAATAGTTGTGAAAAATGCCTTTGCATGAATATAATACCTTGGGCCATTTTTTTTTTTTTTGATGAAGTAAGGTGTTTCATAGATAGGCATCAAGTAGATGCAGAATTACAAGAGAAACAAAAGGGCTCACAGAGAGCACAAGCAATAGTTGTTAGCTTCTTTACAATATGTCAAACTAGCACTAGAGAGCTAACAAAGTCCAAAAAATGTTCAGTGCTAAATACAGGGGTTAGATTAACCCAACTGAACAAAAGAAATAGACAACTAGCCTTAAGAGAGTGGTTTGGAGTTGAAATCCCATCAAAACATCTACGGTTCCTTTCAGTCCATAAACTCCAAAAAATAACTCCAGGGATCATCACCCAGACTTTCTTGATGGACTTATCAACTCTCCATGAATTCCAGCCTGCATAAGCCTCTTTCACATTTTGGGGCATGACCCATTGTAAGCCAAAAATACAGCAGAACATATTCCACAGGTCCTTTGTCACTGCACAGTGAAGGAGCAGGTGATTGACTGTTTCTGGGCTATTTTGACACATATAGCACTTATCTTCCAGTTCGAGGCCTTTTTTGTTCAGATTATCTATTGTTAAACATGGTTCCTGGACGGCAATCCAACAAAAGCAGATGATCTTGGTAGGCATTTTGGTCTTCCAAATAAGTTTCCAGGGCCAAAGTTCAGTGATCTGATTCTGGCAGCATATATGATGATAACAATCTTTCACAGTGAAAGAGTTATTTGTTCCCCATAACAATGTATCAGCACATGTGTCATTCATGTTATATTTCTCCACATTAGCAAGTAGTTCAAGTAGACTCCCTATCTCCCAATCATGCACATTTCTCCTGAGCACTACACTCCAACTATTGCCACATCTATTCTGTGCAATTGTGGAGTTTTTGTCTCGAGCAATCTGAAACAGGCTTGGGTAGACTTCCATGAGCGGAATGTTACTTAGCCATCTGTCCCTCCAGAATTTAATATGTGAGCCATCCCCTGCTTTGAACCAGACCTTCATAAAAAAAATTCGCTCCACAGCTTACTAATGTATTTCCAGGGACCAACCCCGTGGGGTAAATTGGAAGTATTTGTGCTCCATTTGTCCCTTCTTCCATGCTTAGCAGCAACAACTTCTTTCCAGAGACTAGAGTCATTTGTACTAAACCTCCATAACCATTTCATAAGCATGCTTTTGTTGTGAGAGGCTAAATCTCTAATGCCCAATCCTCCCTTGTTCTTTGGCTGTATAACTTTTTCCCATTTGACGAGATGGAATCGGTGAGAGTTGCTATTTCCTTTCCATAAAAAATCCCTCCTAATCTTGTCCAGCCGACCACATATCTTGCTAGGAATAGGGAAATGTGACATGTAGTATGTTGGTATGCTATCAAGCACACTGTTGATAAGGACTAGTCTTCCCCCCATTGATAGATATTGCATCTGCCAGGAGGCCAGTCTTTTTTCAAACTTCTCTATGATCCCATTCCATACTTCAGCATTCTTGAATTTGCTACCCAGAGGTAAACCTAGGTATGTGGTTGGAAGTGTTCCAATAGTACACCCCATGATACTTGCCAACTCTTCAGTGTTTGGGACAGCGTTGTCTGGATACATTATGCTTTTCAGCACATTAACATGGAAACCCGATAGGGCTTCAAAGAGGAGGAGAGTAAGGTTCAGGTGTAGCATTTGTGTTGAGTCAGCCTCACATAAAATGATTGTATCGTCAGCGTATAGCAGATGTGAAACTGTGATTGAGGCCCCAGGACTGGAACCCACACTGAAACCCTGAATCCACTGCATTTGTCTGGCCTTGTCCAACATTTTGCTCAGACCCTCCATTGCTATAATAAACAAAAAGGGGGAGAGAGGGTCCCCTTGACTGATTCCTTTCTGAGGAGAGAAAAACCCCACTGGTCCTCTATTCACTATGACTGAGTATTTCACAGCTGAAATACTAAATCTGATCCATCTAATCCACCTATCTCCAAATCCCATCTTTCTAAGAATAGAAATAAGGTAAGACCAGTTGAGCTGGTCGAAAGCCTTCTCAATGTCAAGTTTGCACATCACACCAGGTTCACCACTTTTAACCCTCCTTGGCCTTTAGATACCATTGTGTTATACCGTGAGGATACCTGTACATTTGATATAGAAAGAGAATGATACTACAGTGTAAAAACCAAGTTGGCAATCAATTGGATGGCTCGACCAATTATCTTTACACCAACGGATAAGTAGGATGAATTACAATAAAAGAGTATACAAAAGGAAATAGAAAATTAGTGATTACACTCTAATTCATCCATAAAGTACCTCAAAGTGTAATGCCTTACAAATTCACTTTAAGATGGAATTTACACTAGTGTCAAAACGTCATTTTGTAATACTGTCTCACTTTTCAAAAGGAAAAAAAAAAAAAAAAAAGGAATCTCACGATTCTCATTAACTATTTAACAACCCCTTCTATCCCTCATACGTCGGGAGGATTCTTTCTTCTTCTCATTACATTTTCTTCCATAGCTAACCGATGAAATGGAGTGCCACAATTTATCTGCATATGGTTAGCACACACCCAATTTGACAATTCAGATTATACAGGCATATGGTTAGCATAAACCCGATCTGAAAATTCAAAGTTTCAAACTTGTCAAACTTGATTCTTCTACTCAACATGTTTGAATCAAGCCTTAAATATTGTTTGAAACCCTCCATGTTTAAACCATAGATTCAACATACTCAGGAAGAAAAATAATCATGGACCAACTACCTAAAATTCAAAACATCTTAACACTACTTTTAATGTGATGGTGATATGCTGGAATTCGAAAATTTTCATTCCAGCTGAAGTAAGTTTTGTGAATATTAAAATCATTTGACATTATCATGGGGTAGAGCAGGAATTGGATAAATGGTACATGACAAAATGTTAATTTTTTTTCTTTTGAAACTGATACTATTGTATTCCTCAGCATTAAGGTAATGCTGGCCACCTCCAAAAACACGGAGTTCAACAGAAAGAAAGAAAAGAAAAGAAAAAAAAAACAGATTTATGATTTGCCTTCTGGGTCGAGTTCGTCGCACGGGGCTTGCCTAGTGCGGGTTATCTCTCCTGTGTGGTTTGCGGGCTATTGCACAGGAGCTGGGTTTACCCTGTGCGCACCCGAAGGGTAGCGGCTGAGGGTTCCCATGTCATCCAAAAAAAAAAAAAAAAAAAGAAGGAAAAAAACAGATTTATAGGGCTCCTAAGAAATCTACCAGATCATCTACTTCCTCTCCTTCCAAACAGTCCACCAAATGCAGGATGGTATAATCCTCCACCACTTCTTTTGAGTCTTACTGCCCCCTCTTCTAATCCAGCAACTCATCGGATCTGCAGTGTGCTTTGGCATTGTCCACTTGATCTTTGTGAGACTGAAGAACATAGTCCATATTTGAGCAGTGAATTTGCAATGAAGGAATATATGATTGTTGGTCTCTCCAGTCTCATTGCATAAAAAACATCTGGTCACTACTGGCATATGCTTCTTTCGTAGTACTTCATGAGTGAGACAAGCCCTTTTGGCCACCAACCATGTAAAGCATTTCACCTTAGTTAACTTTTCCAGATATTCTTCCAAGTCCTTGTACTGCTCCCCACCTCTGCATTAATCTCTTTCTGGTAGATCTTGTTGACTGAGAAAATTCCATCCATAGTATGTCTCCATCTCAATGAATCTGCCTCAGTTGAAATGCCAGAAAAACCCTCAATCTCCTTTAATAGGTTTGCCACCCTCCCCACTTCCCAATCACTCAAATTTCTCCTCAAAAATAAGTTCCAACCTTGAGGAGACCAACAATCATTGATATTGACATCATGTCTGTTGCTCAGCAAAAATAAGTCAGGAAAGGAGTCCATTAAAGAAGCATGGCCAATCCAGATATCCTTCCAAAACCTAGTTCTGGTGCCATTTCCCACCTTAATGCTAGTATTCCCCTGCAGTTTTGACCATAGAGATCTGATTGATCTCCATACTCCGACTCCATAAGTTGTATTGACCTCATTGGAACACAAAGGGCTGGTTTGGCCAAATTTATGTAGAATGACTTCCCTCCACAAAGCTGTTTCCTCACTACTGAACCTCTATAACCACTTCATTAGCAAACAGTTGTTTTGTATCTTCAAGTTTCTGATGCCAAGACCACCTTGGCTCTTGCTCAGCTGTGCTACATCCCATTTCACTAAATTATAACCTCTACCCTCTTTGTTTCCTTTCCACAAAAAATCCCTCCTCAATCTGTTAAGCTTCTTCGCCACACAGGATGGAGTGGGGAATAAAGACATCACATGAGTTGGAAGAGAATCAAGAACAGAATTGATTAAAGTGATTCTTCCCCCTAAAGAAATGAATTGTGCCTTCCACTGTGCTAGTCTCTTCTCTGTCTTCTCCACTATGCTATCCCAAATCTCCACATCCTTATGCCTACTGCCAAGAGGCATGCCTAAACACACAGTAGGCAAATTGTCCACCCTGCAGCCAAGTATATCAGCCAGAATTTGTATGCGGGCAACTTCTTTTATGGGAAATAGACTGGTTTTCCTCCAATTCACTTTCAAACCAGAGGTAGCTTCAAAAATTACCAACATTACTCTGATGTATTGGATCTGGTCAACTACTGGCTCACAAAAAATTATTGTGTCATTTGCATAAAGCAATTGACAGATTTCCATGCCCTCCTCCCTCCACCTCTAATCTTGAAACCTCTTATCCACCTGTTTTGTAGAGCAATTCTCGTCATACTGTTAAGTCCTTCCATGGCTAAAATAAATAGAAAGAGTTGATATTATATCAACAAAACAAAGAGAAAAGGATGTTTCCTCTTTCAAAAAAAAAAAAAAAAAGAATGTAAGTGCTTGATGAGCTAGTGTCCATCTTTATTGAATGCTATTTATCTTCATCTTCATCAATGAGTTGTGCTTTGTCATCTGTATTTCCCTAATATGACATGACACTGATCTTCCGCAAAAACATCTGGCATCCCATTACTTCCACACTGTCCACGAAATGCATTTTAGAGTTGAGATCACATGTTTTTGGTTAGTTCTTTTGTCCTCCATCTGATCCAGCTTGGTAAGGCACCTTTGACGGTGTAGAGCATTGCACTGCTTAAGCCAAACAGTCAAAGAAATACTTCCCAGATGCCTGTCACCTCTAAATAGTGAAGGTAAATATGACAACATCTTTTCATGCATGTAGCATCTATTTTGTCCTATTCTGACCTCTTTGTACATTATCTTGCATGAGACAACTTATTTAAAATTGCATGAGACAAGCCTTATGCATTTCTTTCCCTAAAGACAGGTCAATTTTCTTGGTATTTTGGCTCCATATTAACTGCCTGGAAACTGTTAACCATTTCTATTTTGCTAGAGTGGGGATTGTAATATAGTTCACTATGAGCTGCCACTGTTGTACCTGAAAGAGTCTACCTCTTCTAATAGTTTCGCTATCGGTTAACTCTTGGGTAATGGGGTTATTTTCTTTCAATATTGGCGATTCCTCCTAAATCTGAGGTCCAATGGATTCTGTTTCTGCTTATTGTTAAGCATTTATCTATGGCAACTTCATGTTTGCGCTGCGCAGTTGTACAAATTCTGAAACTTATCTTTCTGTGGTGTGTGCTCAAGTGAGAGGTCCTTTAGAATCTAATGCTTATGTCATTTCCAAAGAAAGGAGAAGTTTGGAATATATGTGTGTACTGATTTGAGAGTTGGAGTAAATTGATAGCTTTGGGGTGCTGTCCTCCTACCTATAACCTTTGGCGTTTAGCTTTGTTATCTTTTGCTTTCCATGTTTTTATCCATTTAGCTAGCTTTCGTCCATCTTCTGGTCATTGCTATAAATGCTTTCTGCTTTATACTTTATTATCTTCCATGTGATGTTTTCACAACAAAATCTAATTGATTCTCTCATTGCAGGTTCTATAAATCACTTCCGCCTATTAGCAAGGCTTACGGAACTGCTTGTCTGTTGTTTACAGCTGCATCTCAGTTGGGATTGTGCCGTCCGGATGATATTGCATTATTATATGAGCTAGTATTCTCTAAGTATCAGGTAGATATCCTTACATTGACTTATAAACACTGTATATTAGCATCTTTACGACTCTAACCAGACACCAAAATATGTCATACAATACACTGCTGATTGTGTTAATTAATTAACATGAGGAGACTTTATTTTCCTCGCGTAATTACAAGAATATAATTCTTTTTTTATTCTAATTGATTGTCTTTCCTTAATTTGTTATAAGATTCATTATATAAATACCCTTTCTTATCGGATGTATAGACATACATAAGTGTTAATTTGCTGCGATCTATAAACTGAAAGAACGTGGTTCTTTCAGCAATTATGCAAGAAGGTAAAGTACGGAATAATAGATCAACACAATTATTTTCACATGGAAAACTCCTTTGCTCAAGTGAGGCAAAAACCACAACCTATCTCAATAGGCTTTCCCCAACTCTCCACTATAACACAAGCAACTTTTAATGTTGCAACGCCATGTACACCTAAGGAACTGTCTCTAACAGCCCCTACCCCAAACCTCAACAATTCTTACTAATTGTTGGTACTTTCTCCACCTTCTTCAGAGACTCTACACAGTCTATGAAGTTCCTTACAACCCAATAACAACCTAATACAAATCATTAGAAATGTAAAGGTTACAAATAAACTTGTAGAATTAAACTAAGCAACAAGAACTATAAAGATTATACTTGATAGGCACAGGTTCTTTGTCGCAGTTTATTCTCTCAAGCTGAAGAACACTCAGTGTTAAGATCTCGCTCTTATTCTCTCTTTGTAGTTGAGTCTCTCGTCTTCAACAAGCACCAATGTGATGCTTTATATAGGAGTAGAATAGCCTCTTTTAGTTCTGCCAATCGAACCAAGACTTGGTTCAATTAATTGCAAGAACCCAATCCTTGTTGGACTTGGATTTGACTCACGCGTACGACCTCTTCTTCTCCTAATCCCAAGCTAATTCCATGTGCTCAAATATGGTAAAGTTATCATGTCTTGAACTCCTGTTCCTTGTAGAATTGGATTATGCCTTAATCATAATTTAGGAGGTAAAGTCAATATTTGCCACCGATGTGATATGAAAAGTCATCAGGCACGTATTTGTCGTACCGTGTCAAACTTTACCAAGCCTCCTTCAAAAGAAAAGAAAATAATGTAGTGGCGCACTTGACCTTTCGAAATGATGATGAAGCAGTCCCCTCAAACAAATATGATGATACCGAGGAAAATCTTGCTTATAAAGATGATTTTAAAGGTCTGTCAAATACTACTCATTTAGAAGCTGGAGGCTTCTATGATGATATTGACGGAAGAACTGATCATCTCATTGGGGAATAGAACTATAAGAAAATTTGTTGTATTCTCTTATGTTTGCAACTAGGTTCTTCTTTCTTAAATGTATATCCTAAAGCATCATGTCTTGCTAGTTTCTACATTTCTAGTGCAGTTTCTTAATGTTTCTTTGTTGTTAGTTTTCACGTTTCTTATAATGTGCATTGTATTTTTATGAAGAATATGGAAATTTCTAGTCATCAGTTAGACTCAAGATCAATTACGATGATATATGTCTTATATAGATAGTGCTAAAACGAGCACCATATTAAGAGATAAGAAGTATTTCTCTTATTTGGTGATGAAAGAAGTCAATGTTAATACAATATATGGTAGTACAAGATTAATTGAAAGCTGAGGAAAAGCTAATCTATTACTGACTGAAGGAACAAATTTGATAATTGATAAAGCATTATATTATAATAAGTCTCAAAGAAACTTACTAAGTTTCGAAGACATTCACCAAAATGGCTATCATAGTGAAACTACAAATAATGAAAAGATTGAATATCTCTATATTACTACAATGATGTCGGGTAAGAAATATGTGCTTGAAAAGTTATCCGGTCTTTCTTCCGACTTATACTACACGAGTATTAGCATGGTTGAAACACATGCCATAGTAAACCAGAAGTTTACTATATCAAATGATTTTATTCTTTGGCATGACTGGTTGGGCCATTCAGGTTCTAATATGATGCGCAACGTAATTGAGAATTTATATGGGCACTCAATGAAGAATCAGAAGATTCTTCCATTTAAGAAATTCTCTTGTGCTGTATTTTCTCAAGACAAATTGATTACTAGACCATCAACAATGAAGTTGGGATTGAATCCCTTGCATTCTTGAAACGTATTATGTTGGCCCATTCACATACCACGTGGACCATTTAAATATGATATGATTTTAATAGATGCATCTACAAGATGGTCACATGTGTGTTTATTATCAACTCACAATTTGGCATTTGCGAGATTGCTCGCTCAAATATAAGGTTAAGAGCACAATTTCCAGATTATGCAATTAAGACAATTCGTCTCGATAATGCCGGTGAGCTTACATCTCAAGCGTTTAATGATTATTGTATATCAATTGGGAAAACGGTGGTGCTCATGTTCATACTCAATATGGTCTAGCAGATGCATTGATCAAACACCTCCAATTAATTGCTAGACCAATGCTTATAAGAACAAAACTTCCCATTTCGATATCGGGTCATGCTATTTTGCATGCAACAATTCTTGTACGGATCAGGCCTATAAGTTATCATAATGTCTCCCCGTTACAATTGACTTTTGTTTAGGAGCCAAATATTTCCCATCTTAGAATATTTGGATGTGCGGTGTATGTTCCAATTGCTCCACCACAACGCACAAAGATGGATTCCCAAATAAGATTGGGAATATGTGTTGGGTATGAATCTCCTTGTATTATATAATATTTGGAACATATGACTGGAGATTTATTTAAGGCAATATTTGTTGATTGCCATTTTGATGCATCAATATACCTAGCATTAGGGGGAGAAAAAAAGCAGTTGAAAAAGGAGATAGATTGGAATGCATTGTCATTATCTCATTTAGATCCTTGTACAAATCAATGTGAACTGGAAGTTCAAAAGATAATCTATTAGCCAAATATTGCAAATACTGAAAAAAATTGAAATCAATTGCAAAATGCATTAACTGACCTATCAAGAGTTACTAAATCTCATATTCCAGCTGCTAATGCTCCAATTTGAGTTATGTTCCGGTAGGATGATCAACTAAGGCAAATGAGTCTAAACCACGCTTAAAACGTGGTAGACCGATCGATTCCAAAGATTAAAATCTCGAAAAAGAAAAGGAGCAAACAATCAAAATGGTCATAATGTGGAGGAAGCTGCTCTAAAAGAGCAACAAGACAGCAATTATAAAACCTCGGGCGAGGTTCAGGTACCTGAAAATAATAAAAATGAAGTCATTCAGACGTCATTAGACCACTCGAGCACCATAGGCGGGGCTTAGAACGATCCTCTACTGCACAAACCACCCTCCCCCCCCCCCCCCCCCTCTCCCCACAAACAACCAAGGGGCCAAGGAGACTACTAGTCACGCTCTGATCAAATGGCCATGGTTCATACTAGACTTGGTTTCGTTCATACTAGACTTGGTTTCGTGTCTCCTAAGAACTCAAGGATATGATGTGTTATAAAATAAAAGCAGTGCAATAAAATAAAGTAGCAATAACAGAGAGAAACACAAAGTAGTAACTTTTCTTTCCTTTTTGAGTGTGTTTTACATTGCTATTTGCAATGCCTTTTATAGGCATAAAAAGGTAACAAGACTTGGAGAAATCATTCTTTTACAATAGTAAGAGTGGGGTCCATTACATGGGCATCCACCATATGAATTATTTAAAACACTAATAACATGTTATAAAACTATATAATTGCAAAGAAGAAAAGCTTGATGAGAAAGGGGAGAAACTTTGTATTTCACTTGTTTGTGGTGTCTACAATTGGGAGAATAACTCCCTTTTTATAGATACAAGAACTTGGACTCCAAGTTACAGAATAGACAAGGAAAAACTTATCAAAATCTGTTCACCACAAATTTTGCCTTTGTCCCTAAGGCTCTTAGGCAAATAGTCTCAAGCCTATTGCCAACTAATGGACATATATATATTTTGCAACACTCCCCCTTGGATGTTCATTGATATATAATGTGCTTTGAACACTTCTCTTTAAGGAGTACACATATTTAGTACTCCCTCGGTTTCTCATAGTACAGGGGTATATTTGGCCCTGTTTGGTAAATGGGCCCATATATATCACCTTATATACGTTTCAGAAATGCAGGGGATTCAATCCCAACTTTAATTGCTGATGGTCTAGTAATCAATTTGCCTTGAGAACATGTAGCACAAGCGAATTTCTTAAACCGAAGAATCTGCTAGTTTTTCAAAAAATGCCCAAATGAATTCTCAATTATTTTGCACATCATATTAGAATTGGGATGGCCCAATTGGGCATTCAAATAATAAAATCATTTGAATTAGTAAACTTCCGGTTTACTATGACATGTGTTTCAACCATGCTAATACTTGTGTAATAAATGCTGGAAAGAGCGGGTAATGTTTCAAGCATATATTTCTTACTTGCCATCTTTTGTAGTAATATAAAAATATTCAATCTTTTCATCATTTGTATTCTCAATATGATTGTCATTTTGGCGAATGTCTTTGAAACTTACTCCCTTCGTCCCAAAAAGATTGTCTTAGTTTGACTTGGCACAAAATTTAAGAAATAAAGGAATACTTTTGAAATGTGTGGTCCAAAACAAGCCTTAGATATTTGTGTGGCTGTAAATCACCTGATAAAGTTAAATTATTTCTAAACATAGAAAGGTGCCAATCTTTTCGGGACAGACAAAAAAGAAAAGGAAGACAATTTTTTTGGGACGGAGGGAGTAGTAAGTTTTTTTTCCGAAGCCTTTAGTTGGTCTTGTACTACCAAATATTGTATTAACATTGGCTTCTTTCATCACCAAATAAGAGTAATATTTTGTATCTCTTAAAATGTTGTGCGTTGTAGCACTATCTATAAGACATATATCATTGTAATTGATCTTGGGTCCAACTGATGAATGAGAAATTTTCATATTTTTCATAAAATAAGAAACGTGAAAACTAACAACAAAAGAAACGTTAACAAACTGCACTAGAATGTAGAAACTAGCCAGACATGATGCTTTAGGAAATACATTTAAAAACAATCTAGTTGTAGACACAAAAGAAAACAACTTTTCTTATAGTTTTATTCCCCAGTGAGATGATCAGTTCCTCAGTCAATATCATCATAAAAGTCTTCACTTTCCAAATGAGTAAAATTTTGGGAGGGCTTTAAAGTCATCATCTTTATAAGTAAGGTTTGCCTCAATATCATCATATTTGTTTGAGGGAGTTGTTTCATCATCATTATTTCGAAAGGTCAAGTGCGCCTCCACATTATGTTCTTTCGTTTTGAGGAGGCATGATAAAGTTTGACAAAATGATCGTGCGTATGACAAACACGTGGCCAATGACCTTTCATACCACATCGGTGACAAATTTTGACTTTGCCTGTTGAAGGATTACCTTGAGAACCCTTATCGTTCTCATGCTTATGTCCACCATTATGACGTCCACGACCACGGGAATCATTTTGTTTTCTTTCAGACTGATTATATGTTGCTATAACATTCGCTTTAGGGAATGGAGTAGATCTAGTGGGACGGGCTTGATGATTTTTCTTAACAAAGTATTATTCTGCTCAGCCACAAATAGGCATGTAATTAATTGAGAATATTTCTTAAATCTCTTTTCACGGTATCGCTATTGTAGCAGCATATTTGAAGCATGAAAAGTCGTAGAAGTTTTCTCCAGTAAGTTCTCATTAGAGATAATGTCTCCACATAATTTTAATATAGAACTTTCTTTGTGACTAACAAAATTATACTCAATTGTGATTTTAAAATCTTGGAACTGAAGGTGTATCCACTCATATCAAGCTTTTGGTAATATCGTAAGTTTTGGGTAGTCATATCGACCCGTCAAATTAATCCATAATTCAAGTGGATATTTCACAATTAAATTTTTAGGTTTTAATCTTCACGAAGATAATGTCGAAGGAAAATCATAGCCTTCGCTTTTGTCACACCCCAAGCCGGAGGGGCATGACTGGCACCTGACCGTAAGGCCAAGTGCCTACTTGTAATCAGTGTTGAGGATGGTGAGAGGCGAGGCGCGGCGACAAGGGCTAGCCTCAAGCCTCATAGTGAGGCGTGGCGTGGCGAGCGCTTTTTAGAAGCGAGGCGAGAATTATAAATACCCAAAAACTCAATTACTCAACAAAATACTAGCAAATATTTTATACTCAACATGATTGAAGTTTGTTTATATAACAATAAAAGGCAAAAATTCATATAACTTGAATAAATAACAATACTGAAATGGAAACAAAAAATTTGCCGGAACTGGGTCACCGGCCAGTTGCCGGAAAAGTCAGATCTGCCTGAAAAAGGCTAATCTGTTGCAGCGGCTCCCAAAAAAGTCAAAGAAAGAAAGAAGAAAGAAGAAGAAGAAGAAGAAGAAGAAGAAGAAGAAGAAAAGAAACAGGGCTTACTTGAAAACCCTATCAGCAACGGTGGAGGAAGATGGAAGACGAGACAACTGAAAGTGAAACCCTAGGTAAAAATTAATCTTTTGCTCTCTTTTTCTGTATGGTTTTAAGTTACACACTTTTTTTTTTGTTTAATTAAAAGGTGTCGCCATGCTCGCCCTTCTCGTCTCGACCTTGCCTTTCCAAAAACACCACGCCTTGGCTGTAAATGGCGACGAAGGATCGCTACGCCTCGCCTCACGCCAAAAGGCGTAAGGTGCTTGCCTTCCTAAACAATGCTTGTAATATCTGTCATACATTAGGTGCAAGGGTGACTCGGTTGAGCATGGGGTTTTCATAATGGAGGTCTCAGGTTCGAAACCCCCTGTCGCATGGGATTTGCCTTCTGGTTGAGTTCGTCGCACGAGGCTTGCCTAGTGTGGGTTGTCTCTCATGTGTGGTTTACGAGCTATTGCACAGAGCTGGGTTTACCCAGTGCGTACCCGAAGGGCAGCGGGTGCGGGTTCCCATGTCATCCAAAAAAAAATCTATCATACATTGCTCACAACACCAGGGCTGACAAGGCCTACGTATACCGGAGTAACGAGTAGAAATTATGTCAACCATCATCACCTTGTGAAGCATGGGCTATAACCATACATATATGTACACGGGCCGACAAGGCCACCATAAGGATGCATAAGTCATTAAAAGGCCATACCAGAAGCTTTACATACTAGTCATGAGCTGACAAGGCTATACATAAGAAACCTGTGCATAGGACACATGTCTACGAGCCTCTAAGAGTGCATCTAACTGACATAACAGTCGGGACAGGGCTCCGCCATATCCAAAATATAAATATATACAGTGCATACCAAAATGACAGCAAAGCAAGTCCGAAGTAGTGGAACTGGGCGGTCGACTGCTGAACTGGAGCAACCTACCGATGGGGTACGTCAATCTGAGGAGTCGGACCTGCGGGCATGAATGTAGTGTCCCCGCAAGGGAAAACAGTACAGAAAGTGTACCGAGTATGTAAGGCAGGATAAACATGACATAAAGATAACATAAGTAAGGAAGACCGGAAGGAAACAACTTGGAACCTGGATGCCTCTGTGGGCGTACATTATGCAAGCAGACTTTTTTACATATACATATACATATATAGGCCTCTGTGGGCTAGTATCATATCATATATGCTGCTCTTTGGGGCTCATCTCATCATATAACATGCGCAACTGCAGTGGTGTAATTGCACCCTAGTGCCATGCCCGCCGTTATAGCCCGGGGTGTTATAATATACATATATAGCGCAGATTAGTGCCATGCCCGCCGGTTATAGCCCAGGGTGTTATCTTATACATATACATGATGCATGAAACACATGGATTAGCAATACCAAGCCATTCGGGGTGACATAAGGTCGGTATCCCCCGAAAACATTATGGAGCTAACATGAACATCATCAAGCCTTGGCAAGATACAAGAATATACCTACATATGATTTCATAGCCTTTCATGTTTTGGGGATTTCTCATAAACATCAAGATGGGAGCATCTAGCTTACTTAACATAATATGGAAGGAAGGAACATGGATATTGCCGGACTTAGAGTAGAATCGTTTCTTGTGGGACGTTTGTTTGCATATACGTGTAGTTGGACTCCTGCCATAGAAGAAAGGAGATGAAGAAGCCTTAACATACCTTTATGATGCTTCGCTTGCTTGGCACAACAACCCGCTCGTTATGCTTCCATCTCGACCTATAATCATAGAATAATGCTTTTATCACAATTTGCCAATCCTAATTTTACTTATCTAAGTGACGAGTAATTTCTATGATAATTCGGGCAACATTTCCCTTGGATTTCTTAGATTTTTCAGATCCATGAGGACCATAATAACAACATCCCATCCTAATTTGAGTTCATATAACTCAATTTATGGTCAATAGCTCGATACCTCGAGCGACAAGCTCAGTTTACCCTCCATAAGGCTATTCCTTTTTTCATACGAGCTATAATTGATTATATTTATAAGGTAATCAGTTTTACAACTCCAATTTCCAACTATATCCATCATTACATCTTTCCCAACAAACCCAACAAGATATCATAATCAATTCCAAATTCTAGTGTCGAATTCATGGATTTCTCATTTTCATGTTCAAATCCCAAGCTAGATACACCTAATTCCAAGTAAAGGAGATGGAATCTTACCTCAATTGGCTTCAACAACACCCAATCCTAGCGCAAACCACATCCACTCCAAGAATAAGAAGAACAATGATCCCACAATGTTTAAGAACTTCCGAGACCGAACTTGCGTAGATTAATCTTGGATTATGATATATATATATATATATATATATATATATATATATATATATATATATATATATATATATATATATATATATATATATATATATATATATATATATGAGAGAGAGAAAGTTGATATGTAGAGAGGAGGATGAGCCAATTTGGGGTAGTTGGAATGAAAATTTTCGGCCTTAGCACCTATATATACCAAACCCACCGCCTTAATGTGGGCCGTATTTTGTACGGGCCATACCGGGCATAGTACTCCTCTGATTTGCGAACTGTCTGTTGCATTGGAAAGAAGGCTCTTTGAACTTGAATTTAGATAGGTTATGCATCCCATAATTTTTTATATACTAGGAGAGATGCCCCCTGAAAGTTGGGCCAAAATCATGCCTAGCATTCCGCCTAATTTTCCCCGAATTCCGACGAACTTAAATTTCTTCGATTTGCTTGATCCGAAACCTTTCCATACTTACCAATCATGCTTATGAACCTCCTTAACCTTGGGACTAACGTAGTTGTGCCACTTGAACTCTTATGACACTTCCGCCTTTACGCTTCTGTGGACTTAACTCCCGGCGCGAATTAGCATACGGAGGGACAGGATGTAACATTCTTCTCCCCCTTAGGAACATTCGTCCTCGAATGTTGGGGTATATGGAATGAGTATTTCGTCGTGAACGTTACCCCGATCCTGCTAATAGTAACATCCATCCCTTGTGCTATGTCGCCTTACTTGCCCATCGCATAGACGCCAATCTCATATACTTCCCTTCCTAAAATGAGAATAGATTAAGTCATCTTTTACCTTATGAGCTCGCTCCGTATCTGTCTTCTGATCATCAATACCTCTTGCTTGGTATAAATGAAAGTACTTTGGACCTTATTTGGCGAGTCGGTTTTATCACATTGAACGGAGGGGCTCGTTTCGTGGCTACCTTCTAGAAGTCATTTTAGAAAGGTTTAGGTTTCGAACCACCGGGAATGATGCCCATTGTTTATCGAGTGGGTTACAGCAATAGCCAGGGCCCAGCACTGAGACGGTGCCTTATGAGAGTGGGTGTGGATGCAAAAAGTAGGCTTTCAGTTGGATGGTTTGAAAATCACGAAAACGGGATAGTATGGGTCTGCTTAGTTCTTCAAGCAGTAAGGATAGCGAACTTTATTAACAGTCAAATGCAAGTAGCTCGGAGCCTGCGGAAATCATGATCAGGGGCTTAGGGCCAGAGGTTGGAGTTTGAGGTGGAGATCTGGAAGATTCCGGCAGGATGATCGAAGAAATCGGAATGGGCAAAAGTCCACGGTACGCCGAGCCATATTAAGTTGTTGGGAAGTTAAGGCAATTAATTCATGAATTAAAATTCTTTCGAGGTCAGAATTCGATTATTCGGTACTCTACATGTTGTTACGAGAATATATCAGAGATCCTTCCCCAGGTGTTTTGATTGAAGCTGTCCAAAAAGTCAGTTACGGTATCGGGATCAGCAGGTCGCAAACCTAAAGTTTAGAATGTGACGTCGGTAGAAACATCGTGAAGGAATAAGAACACCAAGGAGATGACAGAGGAAGTCCAAAAAGGAAATAAGGTCTAAAGTACTTTCGTTTATACCAAGCAGGAGGTAATGATCGTCAGAAGACAGAAACGGAACAAGCTCATAAGGTAAAAGATGGCCTAGTCTATTCTTATTTTAGGAAAGGAAGTATATGAGATTGGCGTGTATGCGATGGCAAGTAAGGCGACATAGCACAAAGGATGGATGTTACTGTTAACAGGATTGGTGTAACGTTCACGACGAAATACTCGTTCCATATACCCCAACATTCGAGGACGAATGTTCTTTGGGGGGGGGAGGGGATGTTACATCCCGTCCCTCAATATGCTAATTTGCGCTGGGAGTTGAGGCCATGGAAGCAGAAGTGTCGTAAGCGTTCAAATGGCACAACTACGTTATCCCCAAGGTTAAGGAGGTTCATAAGCATGATTGGGAAGGTTTCGGGATCAAGCAAATGGAAGAAATTTAAGTTCGTCGGAATTCGAGGAAAATTAGGCAGGATTTTGGTCCAACTATCAGGAGGTATATCTCCTAATATATAAGGAACTATGGGATGCATCATCTATCTAAATTCAAGTTCAGAGAGTCTTCTTTCCAATGCAACAGACGGTTCGCAAATCAAATTAGTACTGTGCCCGGTACGGCCCATTCAAAAATATGGCCCACATTGAGGCGGTGGGTTTAGTATATATAGGTGCTAAGGCCAAAATTTTCATGCCAACTCACCCCCAAATTTGCTCTTTCTTCTCTCTAAGCCTTCTTTCTCTCGCTCTATATATTTACCATATAAATCATAATCCAAGAGTAATCTACGCAAGTTGGGTCTCGAAAGTTCATAAACATTGCAGGATCATCGTTCTTCTTCTCGTTCTTGGAGTGGATGTGGTTTTGGGCTAGGATTGGGTGTTGAAGCCAATTGAGGTAAGATTCCATCTCCTTTATTTGGAATTAGGTGTATATAGCTTGGGATTTGAACATGCAAATGAGAAATCCATGAATTTGACACTAGAATTTGGAATTGATTATGATAGCTTGTTGGATTGGTAGGGAAAGATGTAATGATGGATATAGCTGGAAATTGAAGTTGTAAACTGATTACCTTGTAATTATAATCAATTATAACTTTAAAAAAAAAAAAAGGAATAGCCTTGTGGAGTGTAAACCGAGCTTGTCGCTCGAGGTATCGGCCTACTGACTATAAATTGAGTTATATGAACTTGAATTAGGATGGGTTGTTGTTATTATGGTCATCATGGATCTGAAAAATGTAGGAAATGCTACCCGAATTATCGTAGAAATTACCCGTCACTTAGATACGTAAAATTAGGATTGGCAAATTGTGATAACAGCATTGGCTTATGATTATTAGGTTGAGATTGAAGCATAACGAGCAGGTGGTTGTGGCAAGCAAGCGAAGCGTCATAAAGGTATGTTAAGGCTTCTTCATCTCCTTTCTTCTATGGCATGAGTCCAACTACATGTATATGCAAACGAACGTCCAAAAGAAATGATTCTACTCTAAGTGAGCAATGTCCATGTTCTCTCCTTCCATATTATGTTAAGTAAGCTAGATGAGAGATCCTATGTATATTTTTGTATCTTGGCCAAGGCTTGATGATGTTCATGTTAGCTCCATAATTTTGTCGGGGATACTGACCTTATGTCACCCCGAATGGCTTGGTATTGCTATCTTGAGTTGATGCTTCATTTCCTTGTTTAATATTATTCCCAAGACCTTTAGCGTCAAGGTGAATTTCTGCACCAAGGACCATGATAAATAATTCTTTCCGATGATGTCAAGAAACTGGAATGGTATAAAGCATATATTTAAATACCTCCGAGGGACCATTAATCCACATAAAGGTCGATCTCAGGCAGGTTATTTATTTACATGTGGAGGTACAACCATATCATGACGTTTAACAAAATAACCTATGGTTGCTAATCCACATAAAGGTCGATCTCAGGCAGGTTATTTATTTACATGTGGAGGTACAACCATATCATGACGTTTAACAAAATAACCTATGGTTGCTACTTCTTCCAAGCATGCAGAGATAATAGCCATTCATGAAGCAAGTCGAGAATGCATTTGGTTGAGATCAATAACATAAGACATCCAGGAAACATGTGGCCTTTCATTGGAGAGGCATAGTCCAACAACATTATACGAAGACAATCCTGCATGCATAGCTCTACTAAGAGGAGACTACCTTAAAGGAGACGAAACAAAACATATTTCACCAAATTTTTTTAACTCATGGTCTTCGCTAGAACGGTGATATAGGTGTTCGTTCAAGTGATAGTTTGACAGATATGTTCACAGTGAAGCTGATATACAAGATTGGAACGCGTCGTCTCCGAGACACTAAATGATGTTTTCATCGGGAGAGTAAAATACGCGCTGCATTTTCTTTTCCTTAACCAAGGTTTTGTCCTACTTGGTTTACCGGTAAAGTTTTTAATGAGGCAGAAAGCAATGCGTATTACGACTAACTAGGTACACTTTTTTTATTTTTGGGGCTAGAATTTCTCTTTTACATGGACATCCATGGGAAATGTTGTAAATAATTCATATATGTGGATGCCCATGTGATGGACCCCACTCTTACTACCATAGAAGGATGACTTCTCCAAGTCTTGTACCGATTTATGCCTGTAAAAGGGATTGCAAAAAAAAAAAAAAAAATCAAAAAGGAAAGAAAAGTTACTTTTTTCTGTCTCTCTATCTCTGTTCTTGCTACTTTATTTTATTATAATGCATTTACTTTATAACGGTATTAAATATTTTAGTTTTAGGAAAACGCCTACTTATAGTTTTGATTAAAGCACCGTATCATTGAATTGTTGAATTTTCTAGTATTTCTTGATAATCAATGCCTACTCTTAACAATTCTCGGCTTGTGCTACATGTCTTTACTTCCACAAAAGATAATAGTAAGTAATGTTCTTTTGTTGATTTGCATTAAATTAAATGATGCTGAGGCCAGAAAACGAACACTTTTCATCACATGCACTTACCTAGATCATGGTGCCTGAAACGCTTTTTGTTCGAGTACCCCTGATACATGTAATTCCTTTTTTATGTTTTATTTTCTCAAATAATTATAGGATGCTACATTTGCTTCAGGTATGGAGATTGATTGCAAATTTCTTCTTTCTTGGGAAGTTCTCAATTAATTTTGGGATTCGCCTCTTAATGATGTAAGTACTCACCACTTTTGAGTGGTAGTCGTGCGCTATTAAAGAATGCAATTAGATATGAAATGCAAAAAGGTCTCCTTTTTACCGTTTTAAGAAATAATTATGATTGTTGCTTCTTGATGTTATAGAGCAAGATATGGAGTGCAACTGGAGAGTGGACCTTTTCAAAGACGAACAGCAGATTTTCTGTGGATGATGATATTTGGAGCTTTGACATTGTTGGTATGTAGATGCTGAAGAACATTTAGAGAGTAAATTACCCAAGAGGCCAAGACATGAGCCTGTTTTAGCTGTGACCTCATACTTTTTCCCCTTGCTATCCTATTTACAGTTCTACTGGTTATTTTACAGTGAATATGGTGTTTGATTCCTTTGATACGCATAAAACCAATCTTTCATTTTTTCAATTTGTTGTTTCGCTGTAGGCTTTATCTGCAATCCCATTCTTCTGGTCCCCGTTCTTGGGTATCTCACTGGTTTTCATGCTTCTGTATGTCTGGAGTAGAGAATTCCCAACTGCTAATATCAACATTTATGGTCTTGTGACCTTAAAGGTATGCTTCTGTGCTTTCATTTAGATATTTCAAGCCTCTCTGGTTCGTATGTTCTTTATCTTAATTGTCCATTGGTGAAAAGCTTCTTCCTATGCGACTTGCAGGCATTTTACTTGCCTTGGGCCATGCTGGGTTTAGATGTTATTTTTGGTTCACCAATTTTGCCAGATCTCTTGGGGATCATTGCTGGACATCTCTATTACTTCTTAACCGTGTTGCATCCACTTGCCACTGGGAAGAACTTGCTGAAGACACCAATGTGGGTGTATCCTTTTGATTGCAGTTTGACCAATGGTCATCTAGATGTTCTTTTAACTTGCTATTTGAAATCACCATATTAGTATCTTTTCACAGAGCAGCACCAGAGAGGTCATTGCAGTTGAATGCTTCATAGACCTAAATTTTATTTTGTTGTCTCCGTGTGACCTATAGGTCACGGGTTCGAGTCGTGGAAGGAGCCACTAATGCTTGCATTAGGGTAGGTTGTCTACATCACACCCTTGAGGTGCAGCCCTTCCCCGAACTTTGCTAACGCGGGATGCTTTGTGCATCGGGCTCCCCCCCCCCCCCCCCCCCCCCCCCCCCGGTTGTCCTTGGCTAATCTGGATTTTATTTCTGATTTCCACCTTAGAAAATCTTAACAAGAGGAGGTTAAGAAAATGCTCATTTTTTCTGCACTTAAGAAATGAATATATTTTTTTCTGCAAATTTCTTTAACTGGTGATGCATAGACATAAACTGGTTATGCGTTGGAGGATTGGTGCACCAGCTGCTACTCCTGCACAACCTGATAATTCTGGTGCAACTTTCAGAGGGAGATCTTATAGGGTTGGTGGAGCAACAGCTTATCCTGCACAACCTGATAGGGGTTCTGGTGTAGCAACAACGAACCCTGTGCAACCTGATAACGGTTCTGGTGTAGCATTCAGAGGGAGATCATATCGTCTTGGTGGGTGAATTACTACATTTTCCACTCCCAACCAGTATCCTAAGTCGACAGTGAATTGTTAACGCAAGGCAAGGGAGTCTTTTGTTTTTGTTTTTAACTATAAAATGTTGACAGGTGTAATTCTGCCGATGGCAGGTTGAAACGTAGATGAATGCATAACCATCAGTAATCAACCCCCTCCCTGAAGAAAAACTAATTGTGTAGATTCGTTTCTTTCTAAATTTTCCTGGTAGAAGATTTTACGGGATAATTGAAAACAGATTATGTCAATCCGTTGGAAAAGCAAGGATGATGGGTGAAATTTTTTCTTTTAGATATTTGCTAATTTTCCATGGTAAGACTGACCGTAGATGCTTTGGTAGTTAAGCATCTGTTGGAGTCATATATTCCTTGCTTCTACCACCCGATATGGCTATATATATCGGAAAATAAAAAACAAAAAATAAAAAATTTAATTTGGAACCAGAAGTGAAACATTAAAGGGTCATTTGGTTTAGAGACTAATTATGACTATCAGTGTAGAATTAATAATGCAAGGATTATAATTTACAGATTAATAATGAATGGATGGATAGTGGATGAAGAGATTGTAATATAAGAATCAATAATGAAACGAAAAGGGTCAAATATACCCCTTGTTATACTTTGGGTATAACGAGTTCAAATATACCCCTTCTCCGTTAAGTTGTGCAAAGTGGACATATATTCACATATGACATTGGCATTTTGGTGAGGCGGACGCCACGTGGCATGCCACCTCACACCCCCAACCCATTTTAATTCCTCCCCTCACATCATCACTATGCCCAAAGGGGGCGCCCGTAGCGGAGCAGCCGGTGGCAGAGTGAATTTCGACGGCCAGGGTAGGTTCGGAAGTAGTCATATCGACGATGACAGCGCCTTGACGGAAGCATGCCACACAAGGACCTAACTAAAGGACAACCGCACGTAGCTTCTTCAACAACGGCCTTTAAATAAACACATGGTTTCAATCTTTAATAAGAAACTCTAGGCTAAGGCGGATTTGTACCTAATTAATCTTAGTGATGAATCAGAAAAATTGCAAGTTGACAGTCCAACGTAGATCTATTTATTCAAGACAATGAGTATTGGACGGGTTAATGGAGGCAGCGGCGGTAGTTGGGGCTGTGAGGTGGCATGTCACGTGGCCTCCACATCATCAAAATGCTAATGTCATGTGTGAATACATGTCCACTTTGGACAACTTAACGGAGGAGGGATGTATTTAGCCCCAAAGTATAACGGTAGGGGCATATTTTGATCCAAAGTATAACGAGAGGTATATTTAGCCCTTTTCTAATAGTACAGAGTTAAATTTGACCCTTTTTCGATAATGAAATGATTGTAGAATGCATGAATTATTTCATGTCGGGTGTTTAGTTATGATATATTACATATTAGTATAATAGTTTGAAATAATTATTTACTTTTTAAACAAAATAAAAAATTATTTCTATTTCATGGCAGTTTTAAATGTATTACTAATATCCGTATTACTTTTTCACAATTTATCTCGTAGAAAGTAACACATAAATTCTCGCATAACTTTGCGTATATTATTTATAAGGCGGAAAAAAGGTGCAACAAAGTGTTTTTAATTAATGTTAATGATATTTATGTGTGTGATTAAACCTCCTAAATCCAACCAAACATTTTATAAGTATGGTTGATTTTTATGCAAGTATTAGCTCTTCCAATACCAAGGGGTTGTTTGGTTTGGGTTTTGGAAAATTTAATCCCCACATACAAATTAGCATTAAATTAAAGGTAAATTATAATTAAAAAGTTTGGTTTGTTTTGGAGAATATTATATCTCCGCATAGAAATCAGAATTCGCTGATATTTGGTTGCTTGTTTTTGTTTGGATTTGAAAATATCTTATAAGTAATATATGCATAAGTTACGTGGAAACTTATGTATTATTTAATGCGAATAGTAGTAATATATGGATTAAAAATATTTAAATGACAAAATTAACCCACATAATCATAAGTACATTTTTATTTTGTTTAAGATGTAGTCAAATATTTTTGAATTATATATTGTATACTAATTTATAATATGTCAAACTAACAATTAAATAGGAAATAATCTCCGCATTACAATTCCTGTATTACTAATTTTTGCATTATTAATTTTTGCATTACTAATCTATGTGTAGCTTGCTACCCCCAAACCCCTAAAATCACTGGAGATTTGTAACCAAACTCGCTTAGTGATGCACTTTCTTTGTAGTCCGTCCCAAAAAAAAAAATTAGAAATAATATAACTTAATTTTTTTTTCTTTTATATTTAATGAAATGATTTATAACTACACAAATATTTATGAATTGTTTTAGATCATGAATTTTAAAAGTGTTCCTTTCTTTCTCAAACTACGTATCAAATGAAATTATATCACATATATTGAGATCAAAAAAGTACTAAATTGTCAAAATAAAAGGCAGATGTTACTTATCTAAACTTTTTGGTACCATTGGTGATTGGGGGCAAATCGATGTCACAAAATTGGGAAAATGACATTTCAGCAACCAAGTCATCTGTTTCCACGTGAAATTGTTCACATGTAGGCCAGTACTTGGTTTTATCTTATCTTATTATTATTTTTTTCTATTTTTCCATCCAATGTGATACAAAATGTTTAAGCTCTACTCCTCAATGTTGTTGTTGAAGGCTCAAACACAATAAATGATCTTCATAAGAAGTGAGGGCAGGACTGACCTGTGCCACAATGTGGCTTTTTGTTGAGCATGAATTCCAACCATTTTGGCCTATGATGGAAAATTACATATGCCTACTATTTTTTCTTTTTAAAAAAAGAAGAGAATTCCAACCATTTTGTCATTGTTTAGTCTTTATTTGCCTTTCAAGATGTGGACAATAAAAAATTCCCACAACATCCCCCCCAAGGAAGATCTACTTCCAAATCCATTTAACTTTTTATGCGTTATTTTGAATTGTGTAGTAGAGTAGTATTATATAAGGCTTGAATAAAATATTTATAAACTACTCCCTTCATAAGTGAGTTTAATAAAAGAAAAATCACATTAAAAGTACTCTTATACAAATTCAATACTTAAACGAATTTGATTTTCTCCAATTATTTATAGAATAATATTCTTATAAGCATATAATATTATCAAATATTTTTGACATTCCAAATACATAACGTATACATATTACTCCTTCGGATCACATTGTATTTGTATACGGTAAAAACCAGATATATGCAAGACCGGTGAGACCGGTGAGACCGGGGACTAGAGATAAGAAGAGACAGGCATGGTCACCGAGTCTTCCCTTAGAACTGATGGAATTGCACCGGCTGCGGCTGACCTGAGAAAAGTGAAGCAAATTTGTTTGGTCCAGTATCTCCGGATCAAACTCCGCATCACAGCCAGTTCGGTTTCTCCATGACCAAGTTGATCGTGGCCATTGGTCCGGTTTCTCCATGACCAGGTTGATCGTGGTCGTTGGTCCGGTTTCAGCATGACCGAGTTGATCGTGGCCGTTAGTCCGGTTAATCACATTGTACCGACAACCGTACGACCCAACCTTATCCTTTTAGGGTTTACTTTATTCTAAAAAGGCTTTATGTTGTATGCAAGGCCCATAAGGCAAAACTATAAATAGGAGGCATGTCCCTACTTTTAAGGGTTAGATTTTTGGGATCTAAAGCATTGTAATAGCAAATCAAAATATCATTTTTCTCTTTAGCCCGAATCAGGTGGAATAATATTGTCTTTAGCTTACTCTTCTAACATCATTTACTTGATCATCCATAGCAACGTATTTATTCAAGTTATTAACGCATATATTCGTATATACAAACCATTGCACACGAATCCATATATATATTCCAAACCAAAATAGATTAAAGTTTGCCCACATATCCTATACCTCACTTACAAATTCAATTGATTACCTAAATTCGGGGTAAATAGTTTGGCGCCCACCATGGGGCTAGGATAATAGTGGTTTTTGATCTTGGCTTCTATCTCTTACCCGTTAAGATTGAAAAAATCTTTGTTCGTCTCTGTGAAAACGGACAAAATGGCAAACAGTGGACAATCTGATCACGTTAACAACAACGAGATTGTGGCCGAAAATAAGAACAGTGGGCTACGAGGCTCACCAGCAGATCCCATCGACCCAAACTCCGTTGATTCGAGGGAGGGCCTCAACCGGCAGAACATCGTGAACCAGGAAAATGCCGCCTAGCCGGCCACTGATCCCTTAAATACTCATAATTCAATTACTTTGTCCCGGGCACAAGGCCGGAAAGTGCCGGACACCCTGGATGATATTAACTTGTGTTTAATTTTTGAAACGTTGCAGGAACAGAGAGCAGCTATTGCCGAGCAAGGAGTCGCAATAGCCCAGTTGCAAAGCAAAAATGATGAAATGGCCCGGAGAGAACGAAAGGTGTTGCCAAACCCAGAAGGGACGAAACACGGATGATCGAGAGTAATGGGTCCGGAGCTGGTTCATCCACCGAGGTTCTGAGAATGCTCGAAACATTGGCAAAGCGGGTAGACTCTGTTGACACCTAATTTTGGCTCGACGTGCTTAAAATTAACGTTTTGGGGGGGGGGGGGCTGATTCGTTAAAGAGCACGAAATACATTTTTTTACACATTTTTACATTTTTTTCAACAATTTATTGATGATTATCCTCATTTTAGGAATTTTCTCAATTTATTGTCATTTTTTCAAGAATCATTATTTTGCACATGTACAGCGTAATATTATCATTTTTTGTGCAATTAATAATTGTTTCTTAATTTTATAGCAATACATTTTCATATCATAGACATTAAAGTTTATATTTTATACTTGCGTTATTATTTATACATGTATTAATTAACTATATGTTAGTACAGTCTGACAGTGCAGAGAAAATCGGAGTAATTAATTTTTTCAACGCAGAGTAAAATCCGATCAAGTCAAGGTTTTATCATTTTTTTAAAAAAAAAAGGGGATTAAGGTAAGCATTGAGGAGACAAAAGGGTGCAATCTTCTATTCTTTGGACAAAACAGGGGCCATTTTGCATTATAAGAAAAGGAGGGGGTATTCATCTTCTACATAATACACACACACTTAATTTTCAGATTTTTAACTCTCTTCCAACAAAAGAAACCCTAAACATTTTCCCTCCTCTCATATTTTTTTCCCACAGCCGCCGCTGCCCACCACCACAAAACCAGCCCTTTTCCTCGCGAATCCCCTTCACTCCCGAACCTCCAGCAGCCTCCGGTGAACTCCAACCACCACAACACCACCAAAACAATCCCCACTTCATCTTCTTCGCTGCTCCGGCGAGGAGCTTCAAGCTCCGGTGAACCGGAGCAGCCAGCGAGCAACCACACCACCCTTCACCATTTTTTCTGCTCTTTTTCCTCCCTTTTCTCTTTATTATAGTTTCTAGCTAGAGCCACTCCATTTTTCTCTTCAGTTTCAAAGGCTCACTTTTTCCTTGTTTCTTGTTTCAAGAGTTTCGTTTAGTTTCAAGATTTTCACACAAAAACTAGCCCACTTGTGCTTCAGAATAATCTGGGGCTTTAGAGAAAATCTTGATGCTAAACTTACTATTTTTCATCTTTGAAATTCATGTCCGCAATTCTGAGTGAACTCTTACTTTCTGATTTTATAATAATAAATTCCACATATAGGCGCAGGACCCATTTGGTGCAATCTTTCTCTGTTGTCTTCCTCTACTGGTTCTACTACATCTCACAAAATCAAATCAATTATGCTCCTTAATTAATTCTCATCTAAATAACTATTTCTATTATTACATACACATAGATATAAATATTCATATTACTCTTTATTTGCTCACCAAAATCACTATTCTGAGGTCCTGCTAATTTTGCAATTATTGTACCACTATTGTACCTAAGTTTTGGTCATAAAAAAATATTTGGTCATGGCATCATCAAGTGGGACATCATCAGGGTCAGGTTCAGGGTCATATACAATTCGAAAGACAGTTTGGCCGATGAAGAAATTTCCGTCGATTTCCAAGGCCTTCCATGTACAAAGACGGATTTTTATTTTAAGTTTATTTATTATTTTTTAATTCATCCGATAATTATTTATTTTCTTACTAACATTTTTTATTAAGTCTCATGCAGGTATCTGAAGTTATTTTTTGGAAGATGGCACTCAAAGAAGTTCAAATAGCTTCTTAAATTCTTTGTTTATATATATATATATATATTTTTTTTTTTTTTTTTTTTACATTCTTAAATTATGCAAGCATAAAATATAGTGAAACTTTACTTTTTAGGGTGTAGGCTAGTGGTATTTATTTATGATCTGCTTAGGTGATTTAAATTTTATGTGTTTTAGATAAATTAATATTAGACAGTTATTATTTTTGTAGTTAATATTCTGATAGTTATCATGTTTCGCTAGAGTTTTAATTCAATAGCTTAGCACACTTAAGTGAATAAATAGGGTGATTTGCCTCAATATTTAGGCTTTAGAATGTACTCTCATAATTAATTGATTAGGCGTACATACTTAACTAGTTAAATTAGTTAACTCACTTCGAGTGCAAAATAATTTCATATCCATTTTCTTTTTATACCTTTGTCACATACCCAAGTTTCTAAGTTGCACATAACCTTTTTAAAAAAAAGTAATTATTATATCACATATGTAAAAAATACATATTGCACGATTATTTATGTGAATAGTCATATTAGTTATTCTTTAGTCTAAATTCTACTAATTTTTGTAAGTAATAATCAAGCCTTTTTACACATCCCTCGAATAGTTAAATTGGTCCAGCCGGGAACCACATTTTTGGATTCTGAAGGATGCCTAACACCTTTCCTTCGGAATAATTTGAACCCTTACCTAGAATCTCACTTATTTTCGTAGACCATGTTAAGCTGCATATATTAATAATTTATAGGTACCCTAGTATACCTTAAATGCTAGGTGGCGACTCTGTACATAATTAATTATTTCAGAGCTCCATAAGTTGTGCTTTGTTTAGCCTCGGGTAAAAATGAGGTGCAACAACATGGCGACTCTGCTGGGGACACTTAGGTTCTAACCATATGGACTCAATTTGTTATTCGAGGTTTGTTATCTTTATTTGAATTTTTCCTTTATTTTACTTGCCTGTATTTATTCGTCATGTATATACTTTCCCTTGTTCCCTTATTTGTTTACGTACATATCTGCGTTTAATTTCATACACTGTATTATTGCCTTTTTTACTAGCAAGTTTTATTTACCATACTCATTTTTTACTTTATTGTAAATTATGCATATTGCTTTTACTGTTTCTCTTTAATTGCTATCTTTTTGTGGTTTTATATTAATATTCATACGTGTTATCGGTTTATATAAATTGGCATTCCGTTCATATTTCCTCCACTTCTGGAAAACTCACACTATCACACGTACACGCGAGGTGTGTTTTGCGCACCCGTGATTTTTTTTTTCGTAAAATCCAAATTTTAGGAGAGTTGGCGTATGCGCGGGGTGCCCGAGTAACGGGGACCGCGTAGCCTTCTCACTCGAGTAGTCCGCTCGGGAGCCTTGTGTCATTGGAAAACCAACTCTTAGAATTCCTAGGTTACTGTACATTCCATTTTGCAGTTGTTTTTAGCTAGGTTGAATTTTATCCTTTATTTCGAACATTCTTTTCATTTTTCACATACTCTTTATTTGTTACATGTTTTGTTTTTAAATAAATATTGTGTTATTTGCTTTGCACTGCCTTAGCACTTTATCTAATTATTTTTAGTTGACTCGTGTTGAACCCTGCATTTTGTTAAAAAAATAAAAAAAAATCAATCATGCATTTTATACCCTATCAGCGAGAACTACGCACACCTGATTCTCTTCTTTGATGAGATACGTAGGCAGCCCTTTTGGGTTCGGTATTCATTATTAAAAAAAAATCACAAAAACAAATCCTTTATTTTGAAAAATCACAAAAATATTTTATTTCTTTCTATCCTATCTAAACGAACTACGCGCACCTGATTCTCATCAAAGATGAGATACGTAGGCAACCCTTTTTGGGTTCGGTACCCCCATTCAAAAAATACAATTTTTTTTTTTTTTAGATTCATATCTTTGACTTGGTTGGTACCAACACAGTTAGAATGTGCATAGGAAAGAAACAAGTAACAATCAATATGATGGAGAGGACTGACTTCGTGGTAAACTATAGATTCTTTTGGTACCTCTCATTCACACTTTAATTGACACTTGAAAAATTCTTTTGCATGCTTGTAAGACAAGAACAAAACAAACCTCATTGTTTCATGTGCATTGTGTGGTGAGCTTTATATAACGTTCAATTGCATTGCATTGTGATTTAGAATTTGGCCTGAATGTCTGTTGAGGCGAAATTATGAGTAACACTCAGCATAGAAAAGGATCGTAGGCCTTCTTTGACCCGTTTGAGCCTTTCTAGCCTACCAAATGACGTTATCCCTAGCATTCCCCCTTTGAGCCTAAAGCTTTTTCTTTGACAACCACATCATAAGCCTATACCGTTTCTGAGTGCTTACATGCACTATCTCTCTCTTGGCCCAACCTCCCTGAGCGCACTAAAAACGTGCAACCGCGGATAGAAATCTGAGCTGAAGCTTCAAAAAAAAAAAAAAAGGGATTCGACCGTCCCAGAAAAACAAAGGCTAAGAACGACCTCCAAAGCAAGAAAGAGCCCACAAAAAAAAAAAAAAAACTTAGTCATTCTGAATCTTGGACATACAACCCGTTATTTCTTTTTATTTTTTTCACACTCAGGCATACAACCTGGAATTACTATCAAGACCTCGGGCATGCAACCCAGGTCAATTCCCTTAATCCCCACAGAGTTTCGGGCATGCAACCCTAAACTAAAAAAAAAAAAAAAAAAAAAAAACGGGCTTTAACTTGCAAAAGAGGTCGCACAAGTACAAAAGAAAGGGACAATAAAACAAAGTGTCTGAGCACAGACATAGTGCAACGCTTAGGGAACGATTAGTCACTCCTTACCCAAATAATATCCTACCCTTTTCCCAAGCCTACATTACAACACCATAACAAGCCCTACGGGATTCTATGCTAAGGTTTCTCTCATTAGTGGATACTTACATGACGGCCAAGCTTATGGTATTACAATTGCAAGCATTGAACATCTTTTTGAGTTTGAGTGTACTTCTCTAGATGTCTCAAAGTTCAAAAATACTGAATATGTGTGAAAAGGGACTTTCTTTCTGGTGAGGGCACTTGAAACATGAGGATAGGTATAGTTTATAATCCTTGTTTGAAGCAAAATGAACCAATCTTGTCGATCTTTAGGTATGTCTGAGGTACCACTTGAAGCTGTAGAAATTACCAATAAGTCGATCTTGGTTTGTTGGACGATAAATAATGGTGAATTCTTATGCACAATACTAATTGTTCGTACCAATTGAAGTTGAGGCATGTTATATAAATCATTGTTATTAAAAAAAAAAATCATTTTGCTAGATTTTGCTCTCATGATTTTGCTATTTTTCTTGATTTTGTTTTTTATTGTTGCACAGTAAATATAGTTCAATGTTGTTGTGTTGTTACTAACTCTACGATGTATCGACATCTGGTCTTACCATGAAAGATCCTCGTATTTCTCCGCTGAAGCATGAAATTGGGAGAACATTTTTGAGTAAAAAAAAAAACCGCAAGTGCACATCGCATTTCGCGGGAAGTATGCGAATTTTTGTTTGTTTTCTAAACTGGGACAAAATTTTTGAGGGGGCCCTCAAAAATTCCACCAATGGCGCATTTCGAGAGAAAAGGCACGGGCTCGGCCAGCCCCACAGTAGGACATTGCATTGGCTCGTTCAGCCCCACAATAGGACATCGAGGGCGTCATAGTCTAAAGGCATCATTCTTATCGCCTAAAGGCACCATTTCATGGCCCAAGGATCTTACCTTCTGCACTTCATTCGCGCCGAAGCAAAGGCGTTACCTTCCACACCTGCATTACATTATCACTTTCAAATGCCATGTAGAGGCAACATCATTGTTCGCAAAAGTACCGCATTTTAGGCTTGTCCGCCTTTAATTGGACATTTTAGGCTAGTCCGCCTTTAATAGGACATTTTAGGCGCACCGCCTTTCATATGTCGCATGGGCTGTGCACCGCCCTTTGAATTTTCTGCATAAGGCTGCGCACCGCCTTTCATATGTTGCATGGGCTGCGCACCGCCCTTTTGTAATTTTTGCATGGGCTGCGCACCGCCCCTTTGTAATTTTTCCATAAGGCTGAGCACCGCCCTTTGTAATTTCTGCATAAGGCTGAGCACCGCCTTTCATACGATGCACGGGCTGCGCACCGCCCTTCGCATCGCTTTCATATGTTACATGGGTCATGCACCGCCCTTTGTAATTTCTGCATAAGGCTGTGCACCGCCTTTCATATGATGCATGGGCTGCGGCACCGCCCTTTGCATCGCTTTCATATATTACATGGGCCATGCACCGCCCTTTGTAATTTCTGCATAAGGCTGAGCACCGCCTTTCATATGATGCACGGGTTGCGCACCGCCCTTCGCATCGCTTTCATATGTTACATGGACCATGCACCGCCCTTTGTAATTTCTGCATAAGGCTGAGCACCGCCTTTCATACGATCCACGGGCTGCGCACCGCCCTTCGCATCGCTTTCATATGTTACATGGGCCATGCACCGCCTTTTGTAATTTCTGCATAAGGCTGAGCATCGCCTTTCATACGATGCACGGGCTGCGCACCGCCCTTCGCATCGCTTTCATATGTTACATGGGCCATGCACCGCCCTTTGTAATTTCTGCATAAGGCTGAGCACCGTCTTTCATACGATGCACGGGTTGCGCACCGCCCTTCGCATCGCTTCATATGTTACATGGGTCATGCACCGCCCTTTGTAATTTCTGCATAAGGTTGAGCACCGCCTTTCATATGATGCACGGGCTGCGCACCGCCCTTCGCATCGCTTTCATATGTTACATGGGCCATGCACCGCCCTTTGTAATTTCTGCATAAGGCTGAGCACCGCCTTTCATATGTTGCACGGGCCGCGCACCGCCCTTTGAAAATTTCTGCATAAGACATCGCACCGCATCTGCCTTGTTTTATTATTGTTTTCTTAATGCCCCTGCGTATGCTCGCAGCCGCATTGCACCGCACCTGCATTTCTTTATTATTTTCAAATGCCCCTGCGTATGCTCGCAGCCGCATTGCACTGAACCTGCATGCTTCGCCGAAGCAAAGGCGTTACATAGCACGACCGTTCTTCATCCTACACTTGCTAGGACCATTCTAACAACACTGGGGCAAAATTTTGATTGGACGATCAAAATTTGCCACAGCATCCATTAGTTATCACCTTTCGAACTACATTGACCTAATTCTCTTGATTGACGAGATATGTAGGAAGTTCTATGCAGAGTTCGGTCACATCGGGACGAGAATCATTCTTTCCCCAGCAAGTATGCAATCTTGCACCGTCCCAGTATCTCGTAGCTCGATATTGGGGGCAATTTTGGAAGCGACGATGAGGGTGTACGAACATTTTTTTTCAGCCCTGAACAATCCTTCCCATTTTATCATTTATCTATTCATGGCAACCCTACCTACAGACTGAGAGTATTGTCAAAGCTCTACCAACGTCTGGCCTCTTTCTCCGTACATATTCTTTTAACAATTCTTTGTCGAGCCAAAATAGGCTACATGTCAACGTCTTCGTCCGAAAACTCTTTCATCGTCTCCGGTCGAAGGGGGACAAGTTGTTGACACCTAATTTTGGCTCGACGTGCTTAAAATTAACGTTTGGGGGGGGGGGGGGGGCTGATTCGTTAAAGAGCACGAAATACATTTTTTTACACATTTTTACATTTTTTTCAACAATTTATTGATGATTATCCTTATTTTAGGAATTTTCTCAATTTATTGTCATTTTTTCAAGAATCATTATTTTGCACATGTACAGCGTAATATTATCATTTTTTGTGCAATTAATAATTGTTTCTTAATTTTATAGCAATACATTTTCATATCATAGACATTAAAGTTTATATTTTATACTTGCGTTATTATTTATACATGTATTAATTAACTATATGTTAGTACAGTCTGACAGTGCAGAGAAAATCGGAGTAATTAATTTTTTCAACGCAGAGTAAAATCCGATCAAGTCAAGGTTTTATCATTTTTTTTAAAAAAAAAGGGGATTAAGGTAAGCATTGAGGAGACAAAAGGGTGCAATCTTCTATTCTTTGGACAAAACAGGGGCCATTTTGCATTATAAGAAAAGGAGGGGGTATTCATCTTCTACATAATACACACACACTTAATTTTCAGATTTTTAACTCTCTTCCAACAAAAGAAACCCTAAACATTTTCCCTCCTCTCATATTTTTTTCCCACAGCCGCCGCTGCCCACCACCACAAAACCAGCCCTTTTCCTCGCGAATCCCCTTCACTCCCGAACCTCCAGCAGCCTCCGGTGAACTCCAACCACCACAACACCACCAAAACAATCCCCACTTCATCTTCTTCGCTGCTCCGGCGAGGAGCTTCAAGCTCCGGTGAACCGGAGCAGCCAGCGAGCAACCACACCACCCTTCACCATTTTTTCTGCTCTTTTTCCTCCCTTTTCTCTTTATTATAGTTTCTAGCTAGAGCCACTCCATTTTTCTCTTCAGTTTCAAAGGCTCACTTTTTCCTTGTTTCTTGTTTCAAGAGTTTCGTTTAGTTTCAAGATTTTCACACAAAAACTAGCCCACTTGTGCTTCAGAATAATCTGGGGCTTTAGAGAAAATCTTGATGCTAAACTTACTATTTTTCATCTTTGAAATTCATGTCCGCAATTCTGAGTGAACTCTTACTTTCTGATTTTATAATAATAAATTCCACATATAGGCGCAGGACCCATTTGGTGCAATCTTTCTCTGTTGTCTTCCTCTACTGGTTCTACTACATCTCACAAAATCAAATCAATTATGCTCCTTAATTAATTCTCATCTAAATAACTATTTCTATTATTACATACACATAGATATAAATATTCATATTACTCTTTATTTGCTCACCAAAATCACTATTCTGGGGTCCTGCTAATTTTGCAATTATTGTACCACTATTGTACCTAAGTTTTGGTCATAAAAAAATATTTGGTCATGGCATCATCAAGTGGGACATCATCAGGGTCAGGTTCAGGGTCATATACAATTCGAAAGACAGTTTGGCCGATGAAGAAATTTCCGTCGATTTCCAAGGCCTTCCATGTACAAAGACGGATTTTTATTTTAAGTTTATTTATTATTTTTTAATTCATCCGATAATTATTTATTTTCTTACTAACATTTTTTATTAAGTCTCATGCAGGTATCTGAAGTTATTTTTTGGAAGATGGCACTCAAAGAAGTTCAAATAGCTTCTTAAATTCTTTGTTTATATATATATATATATATATATTTTTTTTTTTTTTTTTACATTCTTAAATTATGCAAGCATAAAATATAGTGAAACTTTACTTTTTAGGGTGTAGGCTAGTGGTATTTATTTATGATCTGCTTAGGTGATTTAAATTTTATGTGTTTTAGATAAATTAATATTA
The DNA here is from genome assembly GCF_019175385.1 of Lycium barbarum. NCBI lineage: Eukaryota > Viridiplantae > Streptophyta > Magnoliopsida > Solanales > Solanaceae > Lycium > Lycium barbarum. The sequence continues at coordinate 88,205,302 of NC_083341.1, forward strand.
GACAGTTATTATTTTTGTAGTTAATATTCTGATAGTTATCATGTTTCGCTAGAGTTTTAATTCAATAGCTTAGCACACTTAAGTGAATAAATTGGGTGATTTGTCTCAATATTTAGGCTTTAGAATGTACTCTCATAATTAATTGATTAGGCGTACATACTTAACTAGTTAAATTAGTTAACTCACTTCGAGTGCAAAATAATTTCATGTCCATTTTCTTTTTATACCTTTGTCACATACCCAAGTTTCTAAGTTGCACATAACCTTTTTTAAAAAAAGTAATTATTATATCACATATGTAAAAAATACATATTGCACGATTATTTATGTGAATAGTCATATTAGTTATTCTTTAGTCTAAATTCTACTAATTTTTGTAAGTAATAATCAAGCCTTTTTACACATCCCTCGAATAGTTAAATTGGTCCAGCCGGGAACCACATTTTTGGATTCTGAAGGATGCCTAACACCTACCCTTCGGAATAATTTGAACCCTTACCTAGAATCTCACTTATTTTCGTAGACCATGTTAAGTTGCATATATTAATAATTTATAGGTACCCTAGTATACCTTAAATGCTAGGTGGCGACTCTGTACATAATTAATTATTTCAGAGCTCCATAAGTTGTGCTTTGTTTAGCCTTGGTAAAAATAAGGTGCAACAGACTCAACTGAAAAGAGGGTGGAAACATATAACTCTCGGGTGGATCAGATCCCGGGGGCTCCGCCTATTCTGAAAGGACCGGATTTGAAGAGGTACATTCAAAGGCCTTTTCCTCCGAGTGCGGCTCCGAAATTGATCCGAAGAGGTTCAAAATGCCGGATATCCAGAAATATGACGGCACAACGGACCCGCAGGAACACGTGACTTCATACACCTGTGTCATAAAAGGCAATGACGTCGAAGAGGATGAAATTGAATCCGTGTTGTTGAAAAAGTTTGGGGAAACTCTGTCGAAGGGAGCATTGACTTGGTACGACCATCTGCCTGAGCATTCAATCACTTCTTTCGAAATGCTTGTGGATACGTTCATAAAAGCTCATGCCGGTGCCAAAATGGTGCAGGCCCGTAAGGCGGATATTTTCCGTATAGCCTAAAGGGATGATGAGTTATTACGTGAATTTGTCAACCGGTTCCAAAGGGAACGGATGGAGCTCCCTCCTGTTCCGGAGGAATGGGCTGCGCAAGCTTTTACTAAAAGGCTTAATCCTCGAAGCTCGACGACCTCGTTCAAGCTAAAAGAAAACTTGCTAGAATACGAGGCTGTGACCTGGGCTGATGTTCATAACAGGTATGAATCAAAGATCCGGGTAAAGGATGACCAACTTGAGCTCCTCCCGGGACCTGTAAATATGAGCAAAAGCTTTGAGAGATCGAGGAAAAATTATGAGCCGGAGTCAAGACCATCGAGGGAAAGGTACAGGCCGTACTTTCATTCAGAAAAGCCAAGCTTCAGGTCGGAAAAATCAAGGGTTGGTCCCAGCCAGTTCTCCGGTAGGGATGATAAACGGACCGAGCGGCCGTCGAACAGTCGAGGTCTGTCATTTAGAAGTGATGCCGGGAGCTCAGCTACCAATAGAGACCTGCCGAGGATATCGGAGTACAACTTCAGTATCAATACCTCAGATCTCGTCTCGGCCATAGACCGTATCGCAGAAGCAAGATGGCCGAGACCATTGAGATCAGATCCCGATCAGCGGGACCTGAACGTGATATGTGAATACCCCGGAACCCATGGGCACAGAACTGAAGACTGTCGCCAATTGAGAGAGGAGGTGGCCCGGTTACTGAAAAATGGTCACCTTCGTGAATTCCTGAGTGAGCGAGCTAAAGGCCACTACAAGGAAAGGGAGTCAAACAAACGGGCTGAACCGGTGGAACCTCAGCATGTAATCAACATGATAATCGGGGGTATGGATGCGCCTCGAGGCCCGGTGATGAAACGGACAAAGTTTTCCATTGTACGTGAGAAGCGCAGCCGGGATTACATGCCCGAAGGTTCCATCTCCTTCAACAACGAGGATGCAGAAGGCATCATTCAACCGCACAATGATGCTTTGGTAATTTCTATTATTATTTTCAAATCACAAGTCAAGCGTATTTTGATTGACCCAGGTAGCTCAGCCAATATCATCCGGTGGAGAGTAGTCGAACAACTGAGACTACTCGATCAGATCGTACCTGTAACTCGAGTACTCAGCAGGTTTAATATGGCGAGTGAAACTACAAATGGGGAGATTTCTTTGCCGGTCAATATTGACGGCACCATTCAGCAGACGGTGTTCTATGTCATCGAAGGAGACATGAAGTATAATGCTTTGCTCGGTAGACCATGGATACATAGCATGAGGGTTGTCCTATCGACATTACATCAGCTGTTGAAATTCCCAACACCGGAGGGGGTGAAAACCATCCGAGGAGAACAGCCCGCTGCAAGGGAGATGTTTGCGGTTGAGGAAGCGCCACTCATTCCCCAAAAAAGGGATCCGAAAGAGGACGAGCCAATCAGTGGCAAGAACTCTAAATAGCAACTAAAGTGTATGGGTTCGACAGCGGAGCAGCAGGGGTCGGACCCGGGGTATGAAGAAGATGATTTCGGTGTACCTAGATCTTTAGTCTTATCGGATGACTCGGATGAAACCAAGTCTACAGTGGAGGAGCTGGAGCAAGTCATCTTGTTTGAATATCTACTGAATAGAAAGGTATACCTGGGCACGGAGTTAACCTCGGAGCTCAGGAACAAGTTAATTAAGTTTCTTAAAGCTAACGCCGATTGCTTCGCATGGTCCCATATAGATATGACAGGTGTGCCACCGGAAGTAACAACTCACAAGCTCAGCCTCGACGGGAGATTTCCCCCGGTGAAGCAGAAGCGGAGGCCTATGGCAGAACCGAAGCATGCCTTCGTAAAGGATGAGGTAACAAAGCTTTTGAAAATAGGCTCTATTCGGGAGGTAAAATACCCGGATTGGCTGGCTAACGTAGTGGTGGTGCCGAAAAAAGGTAATAAATTTAGAATGTGCGTTGATTATAAGGATTTAAACAAAGCATGCCCGAAGGATTCATTTCTGATGCCTCACATCGATAGAATGATCGATGCGACGGTCGGGCATGAGATGTTGAGTTTTCTCGACGCTTACTCCGGGTACAACCAAATCTGGATGCACCCGGAGGATCAAGAGAAAACATCCTTTATTACCCGGTACGGGACTTACTGTTACAATGTCATGCCCTTCGAATTAAAAAATGTCGGTGCAACTTACCAACACCTAGTTAATGGGATGTTCGAAGAACAGATAGGAAAAACAATGGAAGTTTATATTGATGACATAGTTGTCAAGTCCCTGGAAACAGAAGACCATTTAAAACATTTGCAGGAAACCTTCGATGTGCTCTGTATATACAACATGAAGCTTAACCCGGAGAAATGTGCCTTCGGTGTCCGGTCGGGCAAGTTCTTGGGTTTCATGGTGTCCAACCGAGGGATTGAAATTAACCCAGACAAGATCAAAGCAATCAAGGATATTGAAGTGGTAAATAACGTCAAAGGAGTGCAAAGACTCACCGGAAGGATAGCAGCGTTGAGTCGATTCATATCGAGGTCTTCGGATAAAAGCCACCGTTTCTTCTCCTTATTAAGGAAGAAGAATGACTTCGTTTGGACACCGGAATGTCAAAAAGCATTGCAAGAGTTAAAAAGGTACTTGTCTAGCCCACCTCTACTGCACACACCGAAAGCGGACGAACAATTGTTTCTCTATCTTGTCGTATCCGAGGTAGCAGTAAGTGGTGTTTTGGTCTAAGAAGAATCAGGTACGCAATTCCCTATATATTATGTGAGTAGAACTTTAGGGGATGCGGAGACCCATTATCCCCACCTTGAAAAGTTAGCATTGGCATTGGTAAGTGCTTCTAGAAAACTCAAACCCTACTTCCAATGCCATCCGATATGCGTAGTGACTACTTACCCTCCAAAGAACATCATGCATAAACCGGAATTATCGGGTAGACTAACTAAATGGGCCGTAGAGGTTAGCGGATATGATATCGAATTTAAGCCTCGGACGGCCATTAAGTCCCAAATTTTGGCCGATTTCGTGGCAGATTTCACTCTGGCCATGATCCCCGAGGTTGAGAAAGAACTTCTGCTAACCTCGGGAAGAGCTTCGGGTATTTGGTCGTTACACACGGATGGGGACTCAAACCTTAGAGGTTCCGGGCTAGGAATCGTCCTTAGAACTCCCGCCGGAGATGCCATTCGACAATCCATTAGAACTATTAAATTGACTAACAATGAAGACGAGTATGAGGCTATGATTGCAGGTTTGGAATTAGCTCGGAGTATGGGGACTGAAATAATCGAAGAAAAATGCGACTCTCTTTTGGTCGTTAACCAGGTGAATGGCGTCTTCGAGGTTAAAGACGAACGGATGCAAAGGTATCTGGAAAAAATCCAAGTGATACTGCACTGATTTAAAGAATGGACCATGCAGCATGTACACAGGGAGCAGAACAGCGAAGCCGATGCATTGGCCAATTTGGGCTCTTCAGTCAAAGGGGAAGAAATTAACCCCGGCACCATGGTACAGTTAATGAATTCGACGATAGAAACCGGGCATGCTAAAATAAACACGATGGGTCTAACATGGGATTGGCGCAACAAGTACGTCGACTACTTGCAGGATGAAAAGCTCCCAAGTGACCTAAAAGAATCACGGTCATTGAGGACAAAAGCAACACGATTCTGCTTAGTGGACGGCCAATTGTATCGACGGTCCTTCTTCAGGCCCTTGGCCAAATGTTTGGGTCCCGGAGAAATCGAGTATGTTATGAGAGAAGTCCACGAGGGGACCTATGGAAACCACTCCGGTGCAGAAGCATTAGTCTAAAAAATTATCAGAGCCGGTTATTATTGGAACCGGATGGAGGAAGATTCGAAGAATTTTGTCCGAAAATGTGATGGGTGTCAAAGACATGCCCCAATGATTCACCAACCGGGGGAGTTGCTACACTCGGTGATGTCACCTTGGCCCTTCATGAAGTGGGGAATGGACATTGTTGGTCCACTGCTATGGGCACCAGGTAAGACCCGTTTTATTTTGTTTATGACTGACTATTTCTCTAAATGGGTTGAAGCGCAGGCCTTCGAAAAGATTAGGGAAAAGGAAGTTATTTACTTTATATGGGACCACATTATCTGTCGTTTCGGCATCCCGGCCGAGATAACTTGTGATAACGGTCCTCAGTTCATTGGCAGCAAAGTCAATAATTTCCTCGAGGGGTTGAAAATCAAGAAAATTGTATCAACTCCGTATCACTCGAGTGCAAACGGACAGGCAGAATCCAAAAATAAAACAATAATTCAAAATCTAAGGAACAGACTTGAAACATAGAAGCATCACTGGAGGGAGGTGCTCCCAGAGGTATTCTGGGCTTACAGAACCACAACAAAATCAAGCACGGGAGAAACACCTTTCTCGTTGGTCTACGGGGCTGAAGCCCTCATCCCCGTAGAAGTTAGCGAACCGAGTCTCCGGTTCAGATACGCCACAGGTGAATCAAAGGAGGAGGCCATGGCCATAAAACTCGACCTCACGGATGAACTTCGTGAAAATGCGTTGGTCCGAATTGCAGCCCAGAAACAGAGAATGGAAAGGCACTACAACCGGATGGCCAATTTTCGACATTTCCAACTTGGGGACTTGGTGCTTCGAAAAGTTACTTTGAACACCAAGAATCCCAACGATGGTAAGTTGGGTCCGAACTGGGAAGGGTCGTACAAGATAACCGGAATAACGGGTAAATGTCGTATCAGCTGGAATCCATGGAAGGACAACGGTTGCGCAATAACTAGAACGTGGCACATTTGAAGAGATACTACTGCTAAGGTATGGACACTTGCCCTTGTGCTTATATTTTGCTAATCTTTCTTTTTTGCAGGAATTCGAGTACCAGATGAAGTTAGATGTTAGGTCTGAAAACACGTGTTGCACTCTTTTCCTTAGTACGGTTTTGTCCCAAATTAGGTTTTCCGACAAGGTTTTTAACAAGGCAACAAGTACAACGTGTTACTTGATAAAAACGAATGTAAGTATCCGAAAATTCGGGGGTACCATACAAGTGGGACTGGATAGTGCTTACCCGATCATACAGCTCGGATAAACACTAGGGGACTACTATACCCACATCGAGGCTTACCCTGGTAAACAGAAAACGAAACAACTCAACAAAGCAGAGCGCCATTAGGTCCTCGAAATTTTATTTCTCACCTTCGTCCAAAATCGGAACTTCTGTATTAGGTTTCGATGTAAGGACCAAACGATCAGAATGAATCGTGTCCATGTAGCATTTGCTACGGCAAAAACAGAAGGAAACAGACGAAATTCTCATATCATGTACGTACAAATACTTGCAATACAAAGATTATTGAAAATTCAGATTATTGCATTTCGGATATGTCTTCTTGTTAAACACCCTACCCTGGTGATTACCGCCGAATTTCGGCATCGCTTTATTTAGATACCCTACACCGGGTACTACAGTCGAAATTCGATAAAGGCAATAAGGTCACATTGAACCGAGCCAAAATCTTTAACACCCTCGAATGGGGACTGCTATATCATAATTTGCTAAGGCTGGGATTCAGGTGTCCGAACCTAATCCATGATGAATGAACTGGCGAAAAAATATCGGCCCTAAAATGCCTAATGTGATTCGTAGACGTCTGAATTCACAGAGCATAATTAAGTCCCATGGGCAAACAACTTGATCAAATCCCCGGACAAATAATACCGGAAAAAGTGTAATGTCGATAACGAGGCATAACCCGAAAAAATATCTCCGAGCAAAAGTCATAATAAACACAGATCAAAGAATAAAGAAAATCAACAAGGAAAATGCGCATTCCATATATGTAAGGTTTTTTACACCTGAAATTCCTACAAAGATTTAAAAAAAAAAAACAAGCCAAAAAGGCAAAGGAAAAATAAAGGCTAAGTACAGGCCCTGATCTATCTGGTACAGCTGGAACCAGAACGCTCGAATACTGTCTGCTCGGAATCCTCAGAATCGGTATCAAGGGCTCTCTTGGCTTCCTCCTCGGTCTTTTTGGCTTCGAGTATCAGGGTCGGGAGGTCCCCAAAACCTTGCTGAGCTTGCTCGAGGGTGGCCCTCCGGGACTTCCACCGCTCATACTCCGCCGCAATTGTAGTATGGGCCTCGGCAGCCTCCACGTTCCTATGGGATTCTGCCAAGTCAACCTCAGCCTGGGCCAGTTTGTCCACCAATTCGGATCTCTCAACATCGAGGATTCTTTAAACTTGAGTAGCCAACTCGAGCTTAGCCTTCAGGAGGTCATTGGCCTCGGCTGTCTCCTCGAATTTGGTTTTGAGCTCTTCGCATATTCGGGCCCTATCCTCGGCTTTCTGCTCGAATACCCTCAACTGGTCCTTGTACTCGGCATTCTCGGATTCGAGCCACTAATGCCTCTCGACCATGTTCACGACATCAGTCTTGACCGAGTCAAGCTCCCCCCGGAGTTGAGAGATAGTGGCTTCGAGCTCACCAAGCCTCGAAGAAAAACGAGCATTATCTTGGCTAAGGCCTACCTTGTTCGTTTCCAGAAGCCGGTTCTTCTCGACCATCCCAGCCAACTCATCCTTTAACCGAAGGTTTTCGGCCTTCACTGCTTCGAGCTCGGTTCAATTGATCCTCCTTCACTTGCAAAAGGTGCTGGAACTTCTCCGTTTCCCGACCCTGGGCGTCCAGCTGGCCCCTAAGGTCGTCAACGTCTTACTGAACACGGATGAAGGCTTCATTGACGAGCAGTTGATCGTGGCCGTTGGTCCGGTTTCTCCATGACCTTTACCTTTATGAACCCGGACCTTCTAATCCTTTGCATGGGGGTCTCCTCGGATGAAGCATCACCTGAAATGTCAACATATTCAATCGACCTTAGAGGAGTTGGGTAAAGAACTTCTTCCCCACTTGTGTGCAATGCCGGAGCTGACGGTCCTTCCCCGGCTGAAGGAAGTGGTGGTATCCTCCTCTGGAATAGAAGCAACGGAAGGGGTCACACCGACCCTCCGAACGAGGAAATCGGGCTCTGTTTCATCTCTTAGAGTCCGAACGACGCTTCTTGCCCTCTTCTTCGGTTTCTACCCTTTGTCCGAGGGCTTTCTCCGCCTTTTGTTGGCAACAGCAATGATACGGGATGTACCTGCTGAATCAAATTCAGGAGCCGGCGCAGCTAGCTCGGCTGCTGGCTCCGGTCTGTGCTCCACCGGACCCTTGGGTAAACCTAAATAACGAAGAAGTTATGAAAAAGGGGAAAGGAAAAGATAGAAAATGCGATAAATTCCGACCCAAGCATAGTATTACCGTGGTTTTGAGCGACCCATCAGCCACGCGACAGGTGTCCCCGTGTCCGTGCTTCATGGGTGTGTTGGTTAAAGAGAGCACCAACCCATTCATTCATGTTCCGGACAGCCGGAGGTATCCATGCCACGGCCGGTATAAAGAAGGGAAGAAATCGTGTTAATACGAAAGGGAAAGCGTCTGACAAAGCATTCAAGTGTAACTATTAAAAGAATTGAGAAACTTACGATTATCATTCCACCTCTCCGGAAAGGGCATATAGTTGGTTGGAATAATGTCCACGGTCCTTACCCGGACGTAGCGTTCTAGCCAACCTCAGTCTCTGTCTTCATCCATCTTCGAAAAGATCGGGTTCCGACTTCTCTTGGCGAGCTTTATCACACCCCCTCGGAACAACCTCGGGGAATATAACCGGATGAAGTGAGCCATCGTAAACTCCTTCTTTACGTCGTTGGCCAACAGCCGGAGGCAGGCCACGGTCCTCCAGACTATCGGACCAATTTGAGCCAGGGTCACATTATATGTCCGGCACATATCCAAAATAACCGGGTCGATCGGGGGGTCGAACTTGAGTGTAAAAGGATAGGTGTAAACGTACAGGAAGCCCTCCCGATGATCGGTGATCGATTCATCGGGCCCGGGGGCAAACACTTGCACCGAACAGTTGTCCCATCTGCAGTCAGCCCGTACTTGATCGAGTTTGTCCTCGATAATGGACGATGGATATCGCCTTACATCGAACCCTCTATCAGCAACCGGAGAAGGATTCTCAACTTCAAACTCTTTGTTATAGTTAGGTTTGGACGGTACTATGTCCAAAGCAGTGGGCTCAACGATGGTTTTTTCCTTGGGTTGTGAAGTTGGCTCGGTTCCTTGAGAAGAAACCGAGGGAACATCCTGGGAGGTGGTTTCGGTGTTGGCAGATATTTGAATTAGATAATGGAAAAGGAGATTCGGTGAACTTGATAAGGGAGAAGGAACAAGTTACAAAAAATAATAAGAGTGAAGAAGCAGTTGAGAGAAAATTTCAAAATGGCAAAGTGAGAAAATAAGCAAAGTAGCACTTTCAGTCAAAAGAACAACAGTAGAGAAGTTGACAAAGTTGGTCTTTTTATGATCGAAACAAATAGGAAGGGGGATGATCACGATCAAAGAAGAAAAATGGAGAGAAGAATGATCAGTGAGTGAAAGAAGTAAAGAATGAGAAGTGAAAATGGTAAAATGAGGGGGTTAAAAGCCTTATATAGGCATGAGGGACCGAGACGGTTACAAAGCCCAGCCAACCGGGGGATGCCACGTGTCCCACAATTAATGAGACGTGATTTGAAACGACGTGCGTTACGGCGGTTACCAAAGTTGGCCGTTCGAGATGAGACACGTGGCTGATGGCAGAGGGACGTGATATAATTGTTCCCGCCAAAATGAAAAGATAAGGACGAGCTTATGAAACAGCCGGTTTGGTGACTCATCCACTTCGCGTTACTCCAGTAAAACTACGGTCCAGGAAGTGTGGGGACTATCTGTATACGGTAAAAACCGGATATATGCAAGACCGGTGAGACCGGGGACCGGAGATAAGAAGAGACAGGCATGGTCACCGAGTCTTCCCTTAGAACTGATGGAATTGCACCGGCTGCGGCTGACCTGAGAAAAGTGAAGCAAATCCGTTTGGTCCGGTATCTCCGGACCAAACTCCGCATCACAGCCAATTCGGTTTCTCCATGACCAAGTTGATCGTGGCCGTTGGTCCGGTTTCTCCATGACCAAGTTGATCGTGGCCGTTGGTCCGGTTTCAGCATGACCGAGTTGATCGTGGCCGTTAGTCCGGTTAATCAGTTACGAAATCGCCACGCGTCAACATAGTTCTGTCACATTGTATCGACAACCGTACGGGTGTCAGACCGTACGACCCAACCTTATCCTTTTAGGGTTCACTTTATTCTAAAAAGGCTTTATGTTGTATGCAAGGCCCATAAGACAAAACTATAAATATGAGGCATGTCCCTACTTTTAAGGGTTAGATTTTTGGGATCTAAAGCATTGTAATAGCAAATCAAAATATCATTTTTCTCTTTAGCCCGAATCAGGTGGAATAATATTGTCTTTAGCTTACTCTTCTAACATCATTTACTTGATCATCCATAGCAATGTATTTATTCAAGTTATTAACGCATATATTCGTATATACAAACCATTGCACACGAATCCATATATATATTCCAAACCAAAATAGATTAAAGTTTGCCCACATATCCTATACCTCACTTACAAATTCAATTGATTACCTAAATTCGGGGTAAACAGTATTTCTTTTAATTTCTTCAAAAAGACATTTAATAGTCTTATTTAATTAAAAATATTTTTCTAAACTACGCTACGTATTTTGTTTAACATTTCACTTAATTAACACGCCACTAGTTGGAGTTAAGCCCGTCAACCGGTTCGGGTTAACCGGTTAAAATCGGTAACCGGACCGGTAAAATCGGAACCGGAACAAATGGGACCGGTTAATCGGTTTCGGTCAACCGTTTAATAAATACCGGTTCGGTTTCGATTTTTTTGGAACCGGGACCGGTAAAACCAGAAATGGACCGGTAAAACCGGTCAAATTAAAAAAATATATAAAAAAAAATGTAGCCGTTGGGTTGTGGGTTGGACCGTTGGCCAACGGTCCATTTGCAAAAATGGTCGTAGCCAAACGGTTCCAAACCCCCATTTTGGCCCGCCCAACCCCCCGAACCTTTTTTTAACACTTTAACCCATCCCGCACCCCTATATAAACCCCTCTCCATTTCCATTTTAATCCACACCAATTCACTCCTCTCTTTCTCTCAATCTCTCAATTATAGTTACTTTGCAACAATTAGCTACTTTAAATTTCTCTCAAATAAATATTATAAAGTATTATTATAGTTTCAATTATTAATTTTGCAATTATAATATTGTTGGTGGAGTTGGTGATTTTGCAACAATCTAAAGTAGCTTTGGTGGATTTGCAATTCTAGCCGCCTTCACCTTGTTGGAAATTAGTCCGGGAATTTGGTACCTTCGTTCTAACTCTATCTTTATTTTTCGCAATTTAATTTGTTGCAATTTATTTTCTTGTGATTTAAATTAATTCTATTTATTAATGGCGAAGAGATTTAAACGTGGTGCCGGTAGTAGTGGTATTGTTAGGGGTGGGTTTAATGAGGAAACATTTGTGGAAGAAACGCCTAATTTAGGTATTAATGTTGGTGGAAATAATCCACTTTTAGATCATGAGGTAATGCAACAATATTATACCGACACTTTTAATGAAATTGGTGATGATGATGATGATGTTGAAACACAAGCCCCCGAAAATCCCATAGGAGATACAGGTCCTGCACAATCACATACACAAGATAAACCGCCTAGAACTCGTAAGCCAACCGCTAAAATTTAAAATTTTATGACTAAGGATAAGGAAAGCCAAACAGCTAAATGTAACATATGTAAACAAGTATTTGCTTTTAGGCAAGGAACTAGTAAGGATGGTGGAATAGATACACTAAATAGTCATATGAGAAAGAAACATATGGATGTTTGGGGAGAGCAAACGGGTTCACATGTAGGGGGGTATTCAAATGACGATAGACCCACGAACCGGTAAAAATTTGAAGTATGACAAGAAAAAAGAGCGTGTAGAAATAGCTAAAATGGTAGCTTATGATTGTTTACCATTTTCCTTTCCTTCGGGTTTGGGGTTTATTACTTACATTCAACGTTGTTATAATCCGTTATTTGAGGGTATTCCTAAAAGTATTTGTAGAGCAGATGTTATAGATTTGTATAAAAAAAATATAGATTTTATTTGCTCCATGTATTTAATTATTTAAATTGTAATGTTTCTCTTACCGCTGATTTGGGTCTTAGTCTTAACAAGTTAGATTTTTTTGCTATTACATGTCATTGGATTGATGATAATTGGATTATGCAAAAAAGAATTATAACTTTTTTATATGATGAAGGGAAAGGTCGTCACGATGGAAATTTTTTAGCGGATTCAATGTCTACTATTATGAGATTTTTTAACATTTATAGAAAAACACTTTGTATTGCTTTAGATAATGCTTCTAATAATAGAGAGGCGGTTGATCTTTTAAAAAGGGAATTAAACCGCTAAAAAATATTTTTCATGTGAGATGTAGTTGTCACATTTTAAACTTAATTGTTAAATATAGTCTTGTGTGTTTTGAAGATTCTATTAAAAAAATTAAAGATGCGGTTGCGTTTCTTTTTTGTAATGCTAATAGGGGAAGACTTAGAGATTTTAAGAATTCTTGTGTGGAAAATAACCTTAGACCTAGATAAATTCAAGTAGAAATTGAGACTAGGTGGAACTACACTTACATTATGCTACAATAAGCATATGAGTATAGGATTGCCATACAACAAGTTCACAACAAATATAATATTAATAATGATGATTGGTTAAATTTTACGGATTGGGAAGGTGATAAGGAATGTGTTGAACTCTTAGAAAATTTTTATAATGCAACTCTTGTTTTTTCTAAACAATTCTATCCCACTGTAACCGGAATTTTAGCCTACTTAGCGGAAATAACTAGAGTTTTACAAGAGTATAAAAATAAATTTGGTTATCAAGCGGCTATTTTTAATATGACAACAAAATTTAAGAAGTATTTTTTTCCCATCCCAACTTTATTTATATTGGGTTCTCTTTTAAATCCTTGTTTAAAAATGTCTTATACTAGAGCATTGATTGGTCAAATTTATACATTTTTAGAAATTGAAGAGGGAGTTGAACCATCTTTAGCTGACGCCGAGCTCGCGATTGATGCCGAGTTTGGAAAATTTTTTAGTCATTATTCTAATTTGGAAGAAAATGCTACACCCGTTGCTCCACGCCCTATTACTTCTCAAAGTAGCAAAAAAGTCTTGTCGGGTTTGTCGCATTTAAAAGTTTTACATTCACATCCAACTCCTTCTCATAATGCAAACTTTGATGAATATCGTTTTTATTTTATGCAGCCAAATGTGGATATCAAGGAACTAGATGATTTGGACGTCTTAGCATGGTGGAAGAAATACAAGGCAAGTTATCCGATACTTTCAAGAATGGCTTGAGATATCTTTACGGTTCAAATATCAACCGTGGCTTCGGAGAGTGCATTTAGCCAAGGAAGACAACAAATTAGAGACCATAGAAACAAATTGGAGACCATAGACACTCACTATCCGAATTTAGCTTGCAAGTACTAGTATGCATTCGCGATTGGATTAGATCGGAGCGACACAACCCAAACTTAGAAGAGGTGGAAGGCGAAGAGGAAGAGATTGAAGATTTGATAGCAAGTGGAGCGGACCAAATGGAAGACTTTGAAGATATCTCCATGGCCGAATATGATATGGGGGAAAAGAAATTAACCAAATGATTAACAATTGGTGATTTTATTATTCTACTATTTCTTTGCAACTCATGTATTATTTGCAAGTTAAAAAAACCTACAACTTGCAAATAAATGTTATCCAAGAATGAATAAAATATATGGCTCATTGAGCTTTCTTCTATTTACTTGTGTTCATATTGTTACTTATATTAAGTTAGGAATCTACCTAAAATTTACTTATAATATACATCTACTTAAATTAAAAACTAGAAAGTTATATACTTGAAAAATAACTAAAATATACTAAGAATATACTTATAATATAAATATACTTAATTTATAAAATATGAATTTATAAACTTAGAAAAAAATTAAGCTATAAATAACTTAAGTTATAGTATACATATAAATTAAACATATATTTATAAGTATATATAGTATATAACTTAAATATATATATATATATATATAAGTTATATAACCTAAGTATATTGATATATATAAGTATATTCTTAGTATATTTTAGGTATATGTAGTATAACTTAAGCATATAACTTAATATATATATATATATATATATATATATATATATATATATATATATATATATATATATATATATACACGTATATGCTGTATTGCTGTTAGTTAGTAAATATATAAACTTTACTTATAAACTTATATAACATATGTAAATATACCTACAATATACTAATAAATACTATAATATATATATACTATATATAAAAAAAAAAAAAAAAAAAGAGGTTTGGACATGTTAGAACCGGACCGGTCCGGTTTCATTTTTTTAACCGGTGGCCGGTTCTGATTTTTTAACCGGAAATCGGCCGGTTTATTAACCGGTTACCGATCCGGTCCGGTTCGAACCGGTTAACAGGCTTAGTTGGAGTAGCAAGGTTGACTTGAAAAAATAGTAAATGCCTATCTGCTTTTCTAACGCGTCAAATATTTGGAAACAAATCCGAGTTGTCATGAAAATGCCTAATCTTTGAGACAGGACAAAAGAGTGACTTAGAACCTGTTTGGATGGGCTTGTGTCTATAAGCTGCAAACAGCTTATAAGTTAAAAAAAAATAAGTTGGGGGTAGTCTAACTTATTTTTTTTGGCTTATAAGCTGTTTTCAGCTTATAAGCTGCTTTAGATAAGCTAAGTCAAATGGGCCCAATTATTTTTTTGAGCTTATTTTAAGCACAAAATGACTTTAAGCTGGTCAGCCAAACACCCAAAAAAGCTGAAAACAGCTTATAAGCAACTTATAAGTCAATCCAAACGGGCTCTTAATAATAAATAAGGAAATGAAAAAGCAATGAAGAGAAATAAATTTAGAAGGTATAAGTCATAACTTCCCGGTGCTCTAATTAAGACAGACCCCACAACCAGCTTTACAACATTAAACATTGGTGAGGGTGCTCAATTGTCACTCAGAAAATACCAACCCAAAAAAGAGTGAAGAAAAAATATACCATTAATTAGAAGGAGGTGATGAAATACTAGTAGATTTTTCATCACCAATTATTGTTCCACAAACAAGAGGCTTAACTGTAGGTACCCTAAGACAACTAAGACTACCACCAGGAATCACAGAACACTCAGGTTGAGGCCTTTGCATTTGCCTTCCAGGAATACAATTCAATGAGAAATCAATTCCAACATTTCTTAAGGGAAGTTTGTCACAATCTTGACTCAACTCAGTGAAGAAATTATAAGCAACAGTCAAATTCACAAGGCTTCTTATTGAACAAACCAAGTCAGGCAACTCTCCAGTCAACTTGTTATGTGCCAAGTTAAGTACTTCAATGCCACTCAAGCAAGAAATTGTATCTGGCAAATGTCCCATTAGTGAATTGGCACTCACATCAAGAACTTGCAAATCTGTCCACATTCCCACACCTTCTGGTATACAACCATTTAACTGGTTGTTTAGGAACAAAATCTCTTTAATTCTTGGACCCATGTACCCCAAACTAAAAGGAATACTCCCACTAAACTTGTTATTAGCAAAATTAATAACTGAAGCAGGAGAATTCCCTAAACTCTGTGGCAACTCACCATCAAACTGGTTATTATTAAGAAAGATAGCATCAAGTTTTTTGTTGAAGAGATCTTCAGGAATTGGCCCTGAGAAACTATTGTATCTAAGATCTAAATAAACAAGATTAGGGATGTATAGAACTGTAGCAGGGAAAGGACCAGAGAAATGGTTGTTACTAAGGTCTAACTCAACAAGAGATGACAAATCTTTAAATGTTTGTGGGATTGTGCCTGAAAATCTGTTGGTATTAAGGTGAAGGAGAGACATTTGTGTTAAGAAAGACAGTTCTTTAACAAGAGTGCCTTGAAGATTTGCATGATTGAGATCTATACCTGTAACAACAGGGTCAGTTGGGTTGCCCATGTAATCTTGAGAGTGTGAACAAAAGATACCTTTGTAAGTGCACACATTTGGACCAACCCAATTGTTCAAGATTCCCAATGGGTCATCAGTTATTACAGATTTCCATGTTTGAAGAGCAGTATAAGCTGAATTTTGGCTAGAAGGAACTCCACCTGGACCTGAAGTGTTAATCCCTCCACCAAACCAAACACCTCCAGTCCCACCACCTATGCCAACACCAACACCAACACCAGCACTAGCAACTTCAGTAACTATGATTTGAAGGAGCAAAACAAGAAGAAAACTTCTCCCCATTTTTAAGGTGAATGGTCAAAAGAAGTTTTTTTTTTTTTTTTTTTTATGGACTTTTTCTTGTAAGGTTGTGCAAAATAAGATTGTAGCATTGATGAGAGACGATGTGGGGATTAATTGCTGGTTCTTCAATGAGGTTTATTGCATCTCTAGCTAAGTTATTATAATATGGTCTTACACTGACTCCCTCCGTCCTAAAATAACTGTGGGTTAAGCTTAAAAAAATTACGGAAAAGGGCCAAAATTACCCCTCAACTTTAGAAAATAGTTCATTTATACCCTTCGTTATATTTTAGGATCAATTATATCGTTACCGTTATACTATGAGGTCAATTATACCCTTATGTCTAACAGCTGCGACTCAAAATTATTTTCCCCTCAAATAATTTTTTACCCACTAAAATAACTCAACCCGACCCGAATTTTTTTTTCCAACCAAGGAGTAATGGGTTGGGTCGTATCAGTTTGGCTGGAAAAAAATATCGGGTCGAGTTGGGTTATTTTAGTGGATAAAAAATTATTTGAGGGGAAAATAATTTTGAAGGGCTAGGATGATGTCACGTGGCATCTGTTAGACATAAGGGTATAACTGATCCCATAGTATAACGGTAAGGGTATAATTGGCCCTAAAGTATAACGAAGGGTATGGATGAACTATTTCCCAAAATTCAGGGGTAATTTTGGCCCTTTTCCGAAAAAATTATCCCAAAATAATTGTTGCTTTAGGAATTCAACACAATAATTAGTAGAGTAATTATTTTAATTATACCCTTATACTCCCTCCGGATTAAAAAAAAAAAAACCACTTAGCCTTTTTTTTTGGCAAAAAAAAATGTCCACTTATTAAATCAAGAAACAATTAATCTTATCTTTCCAGATTCGCCCCTATTAAGCGTTATGTGATCAAATTTCAATGCCTATTTAATTAGGATAGCTTAGTCAATTACATATTTTTTTCTTGGAGTGAGTAGTTTCTTAAGGGGATGTGTAAATGACTAAGTGATTTTTTTTTTTTTTTTATCCAGAAGGAGTTTTAAAGAACTACTTATATTTAGTAGTGCTCAATTCGAAATAAAATCTAATAAATATGAGCAACTTAGTAAATGACACCTTGTTTTTAGTGTTTTTTTTAAATTGAGGTGAAAAAAGCTTATTTTGGGACGATCGAACTACTTCCTCCGTTCACTTTTACTTGTCCAGTATTTTAAAAATAGATTTTTATCTTTACTTGTCATTTTTAGCATATTAAGATTAGACAATTTATTTTTTCTTATTTTACCCATAGTCACTTTTAGCATATCAAGATAAGATAATTTATTTTTTCCTATTTTACCCATAGTATTAATTACTCACTTCAAATCATTTTTGAAATCCAATTAAAATATGTACCAATTAATATGGGTACATTGGTCAATTATATACTTTATTTATTATTTCTTAAACAATGTGAAAAGTCCAAAGTGGATAAGTAAAAGTAAACGAAGAGAGTATATTATTTCTGTATTTATTTCACTCAGCATTACAATTATTATTAAGGGGTCGTTTGGTAGACGGTATTAGCTGGGATATCCCAGTATTAACTGTGTGATTAATTTTATATTATATTTGATAGAAGGTATAAATTTATCCTTATACCAAATAAAGTATAAAGTGTATCTCAAACTTAAAGATAGAATATTCATCTTATCTCATTAATCCTGGAATTATTTTATCCTGTCTCTTAAATGGAATAAATTAATTCCAAAATTATAATCATGGCATAAATCTGTTTACATACCAAACGACCACTAAAAGCTTTCCTTGTGTACATAAGTTGTCTTGTCATTGATGAGCAACTGTTCATGAAATGAAGTTATGGTCTGACATTAAGGGCCGTTTGGTGATAAAAATTGTGAGTATTCCAAGGAAGTAGTTTTTGTTTTCAAACTAAAAATGGTATTCGAAAATTTAAATTGTTTTTTGTCATGAATATAAATTAGATTTTTCTTGGAATTTTTGTGAGTGATTTGAAGTGAAAAAAATGAAACAATTTTGATGTTTTCAAATTCTGAAAAACTTCAAAATTTTCAAAATTTGATGGCAAAATATGATTTCCGTAATTCAACTCAGGAAAAAATAAATAAATATTCACGGCCAAACGACCACTAAAATTTCTAGAAAGAAGGGATTGTTTTTCTTCTCATAGGATTGTTGCTTGTAAAATAATTTACTTTTAACAAAAAGTGGGTGAAAATAGGTGATATCATTATGATTCCTAATGATTGCGAGACAATGGACTCGTTCAAATGATAACGGTGAGCAGGTGAAGCCATGTTGATCATTTTCCTTTTTGTTTATCAAATAATGTTACTGTTTAACCTAAGTTCAAAAAATAGAAGAAAAGCTTCTTTCTACTTATTATTATGATTCTGGACGCGTGATATTCACGACTAGTAGTTGGTGGGTACAATGGTGGAGACACATTTACCACCGTATCGTTTGGTACACCGTATAAATTGGGATAAATTTATACTTTCTATCAGATAAAGTATAAAATAAAGTCCATAGTTAAAGATGGGATATCCCACCTTATCCTATTAACTTTGGAATTATTTTATCCCACCCTTTAGATGGGATAAATTAGTCTCAGGATTATAATACTGGGATAATTTTATCTGCGTACCAAACGATCATAGTAATGGAGCTGTAAATATGATATTTCTTCTGAAAAGATTTTTCTTTTAAAAGTGTGTTTGAAAATAGGCTAGGTATAAGCAGTCCCTTAAATTTGTTCCCAATTTTCATTTTAACTTATCAACGGACCCTTTTTTATATTATTCATTATAATTTGGCTTAACGCATATGCGGTCCCCTAGATTTGTCCTTTTTTTTTTTTCCATTTTGACACCTCAACTAAGTGTTGTTCCTATTGGACCCCTGAACTCGTCCTCAAGTGTGTCTATCAAACCCCCTAAATCTGATTTTTGTTAGACACATAAATTAAATTGGAAAAATGAAGGTGGAGTAATATTTTAGACATGTGGTAAACTATTCTTTAGGTACATGAATGTGTCGGTTTCTGCTGGTCCTGCTCTTTCATTGCCAGCTTAATTAAGAACTACTCTTTTTCCCCTCTTAGTTGCTGCTAATCTTAGCTAAAAGATGACATAATTAAATTAGAATATATATTAGCATGTTGCTACATTGAAGATGGAAGTAGGATTGTGTTTGATAGACACGCTTGAGAACGAGTTCTGCGGTTCAATAGGAACAACACTTAGTTAAAATGTCAAAATGAAAAAAGGATAAATTGGGGGCCACATATGCATTAAGCCTTATAATTTTAACAAATATGTACCTATTAAACACAAAATGACCACTAACCAAAAAATATAGCACATGAAACTCACGCACAGATATTGTGGCAAAATGACAAATGAAACCATGAAATGTGAAGTATGAACTCAAAAAATTATTAAAAATCAAATTTTGAATTAAAACAAAAAAAGAAAAACTAAAACATGACATACCAATATAATTCACTCTACTTTTCTTTTTTCTTTTTTTATTTCTCTTTTATCATATTTTTCTTGCCGAGGAAATGAGATTTTTTGCCCTCTCATAATTTGAATAGATGAAAATAGCCTTTATGTGTTTTTTTCCACATCTCGGATGTGTAAAAAATAAATCTCACTTCCAAAAGGGTTATAACATTTTAAAAAAAAAAGTGTGTAAAGAATCAAAAAATCATTTGCTGCTTTTGTTTTAAAAATCCTTATGTGAAAAGTTTCACTGAAAGAGAAGAAGAAAGGGAAACATTTTTTGAAAAGCAAAAATAAATGAGGAAAAAGAAAAGAAAATGTTATTACCTAAAATAAAAAATAAAATATTACAACATGAGATACACGTACGCTTAACAGCAAGCGCATATCACTTTTTGTGTAGATATACAAGATTTGAAATACAAAATATAGAAAACTAAATCAAAATCTAAGACTCAAATCTTTTCATTGTTGTCTTGGATCCACAATTAATCCTACGGATCCTTAGGATTGGTATATTCTTTTCTATCTTGTAGTTTGTAGTTTTCCTGAATCAACACATCAGCGTAAGGTATTTAATACGTACATATTTGTTAAGATTGTAGTGTCTAATAGAAAAAAAGGTCAATAGAGGTGTTAAAGTAAAAAATGCGAATTTTAGACTGAAATATCTATATATATATAAAAAAAGAGGTATAAGTAATGTGGTTAAGCCAAGTGACAAGCTAATAACAAGTCACTTGGCAATTTTAAGACAAAGCTAATGAGAATTAGGACAAAGCAAATTTAAAACATAATTTTTGAAATATCTATATCTATATATATAAAATAGGAGAGGTACAAGCAACGTGGTTAAGCCAAGTGGCAAGCTAATAACAAGCCACTTGGCAATTTTAAGACAAAGTTAATGAGAATTAGGACAAAACTAATTTAAAAGATAAATATGAAAATTAATAGATAAACTCTTTGAATTTTAATTGGCACATATCATTTTAAAATTGAAAGATAACACGTTTTACATTGAAATATGAAAATGCTTTATATTCTAAACATCAAGATAACTAATTACTTATTTTCAAAAAATGGAACATATATACATGAAAGTTATCAACATTTAAATATTTATGTAGTAAGTAAATTTTAATTTAAATCGAATACTTATCTAGAATCTGCATTTACAATTTAAAATAAACTATGTTCCATGTGATCCAAAACTCTTATGATGAGCTTGATCCAAATAAACAACCTTATCCAAGCTTTTGAATTTAAAAGCAAAATTCCAAATTTTAACTGTGTAGTTAAAAATTTGGAATTGAATTTTGGATCTCCGGGCAATCTGCAAAACATTTAAAATATACTTCGTGCTATCCAAAATAACTTATAAGGAGTTTGATCCAAATCAAACTCAATATTTATGTAATCTTTTAAATTCAAAAACAAAATTTCAAATTTTAACCGTGTGGTTAAAATTTTGAATTGATAAAGTAAAACCCCAAGCCTATCTGCATTTAGGTTTTTAAAATGTTAAAATATAAAGCTAAAAGTTTTTGTTGGGAAGCATAAGGGGGGACCTATATATAGATTGTATGCTGCACATTAGTCATATAGTCACTCTCAATGCACTCATCCAATATATCAGTCTATTGTCAAAGACCAAGAAACACCGCAATCTCCCGTACTTACCTTGCAAAGTTTAGAAAAAGACCATTTACTAAGGTTAGATGTTTTTTTCACCTTTATGTTTTCTTTTTGGATTTTTTAACCGAATTATAATTGAAATATTGAATCAGAAAGCTCTATGAATAAATATATGAAAATTTAAATATACAACTATCTTACAAGAAAATCAGTTTTCATATCTTTGACGGGTAATAGTGCATGACTTTAAATTGGGCTCTCGAGTCTTGATGAAGAAATGCCTACAAATCCAAAAGTCTTTATGATTGGAAGACGAAAAAGGTATATTGATCTTTTTACTTTTTTTTAAAAAAAAATTCATCAGTCAAATATTATGGTATTCATAAGATTTATTTATGATAGACAATCAACTATTTTGCCAATAGGAAGAAGCAAGATTAAAGGTGCTACTCAGGAAGGCAAGACATATTGAAGGTAATTTGGCCCTAAAAATTGGTAATCTCTATTTTTATGCATTTCAAGTTGTTGATCCTTTTTTTCTTCTCATTATTGCACATTTTTAAAGATGTGAATTGGGACTACTGAGACTAGAAACGATAAATTAACCAGGGTGAAAAGGTATTGTATAATCCTACCTGGCAAATATTGTAAATCCTTTCAGACTTAGTAGGCGTTTGGCCATGAAAATCAAATATTTCACTTTATTTGGAATTTTAAAGTTGGAGTTGAAGATGGAGTTGTGTTTGGTTATAGTTTTTGCAAAGAATATTTAGTTGTTTGAATGTACTGAAAGTGAAAACTGAATTTTAGGTGTTTTTCAAATTCCAAAAACTACTTCAAGTTGTATTTGCAATTTTCATGGCAAAATGCTGATTTTCAAATAAAATGAAAAAAAAAATTCCAAAAAAAAATGAATATTTCTCATGGCCAAATAGGTCCTTAATTCTACAGGTGTGTATTTGAATTATTTTCACAAGATGAAAAGGTACCACATAATCCATTATCCATTTACTATTAGTTCTACATATATGTATGACTTTCTTATATTAAGGAATTTGTATGTATGTAAACATCAAGTTTTTAAATCGTTTTTGTCACACCCTAATCTTGATAGGGCATGATGGGCACCCGACCCCATACTCAGGGCCGAGCGAACCCCTTTAACTCTCGCTATGTTCATAACCTCACGGGACTCTTAAGTTACGAAATGAGATGCATAATAAAAACTTGTCAAAACCATTCTTTTCGTCGTTCTCAAGTCAAGTAAAATCTGTAATCATATGGAATTTGTAACATAAAGCATAATGGTACGTCGGCTTGTAGCGCCGCTTACAAGACTGACATCCTATACACGTGACTCTGTCTGCAAAGTCTCTAACATCAATCAAGATACCATAACATGAATACTCTGACTCGGCAACACTCTAGAAGGAAATGGAGCTCGACATTCCAGCTGGTACATCTCCTAACAATGTCCTCTACTCATCTGCATACACCTGCGAGGCATGAAACGCAGCCCCCGAAGAAAGGGGGTCAGTACAAAATATGTACTGAGTATGTAAAGTATGAAACACGGTAAACAGAGCCATAATCGGAACAAGAAACACAATAAAGTAAGTACACTATCCAGAATACCAAATGCTTACTTTTTAAAACACAAATCATGCATGTCGATGGGATATGCCCTATCCGGCCCATTATGGGACTCGGTGGACAAAACATGGTCGCCACCCCGTCATTGGCGCCATAACACATCATACTCCAGAATAAGGAATAACTCCGTAACACACCATACTCCAGAACACATCATACTCCAGAACACATCATACTCCAGAGTGTATATACATATAACGTGTCCCGGCCCTCTTTTGAGGGACTCGGTGAACAATGCAGTGAAACGGCGCACGATAACATATCCTGGCCCGGGAATCAGTGAAAGACATATTGAGGCCTGCACGAGCAGAGTAGTGAGAAACTATATGCATATAAATCAATTTTCAAAACTCGATAGGTAAGTACACTAATCGACACTTGAAGGATCATAAACACGTTTCGAGTCAATCCGAGTTAGCACCAGAAAGTTATGGACGTTATTCATTACAGAAACCTTTATGAACGTTTCAGAGCAATCCGAGTTAGCATATGAAAGTTATGGACGTTATTCATTATAGAAACCTCTATGAACGTTTCAAAACAATCCGAGACCGTCTATGAAAGTTAAGGGCATTAATCCTTATAGAACCCTTTTTAGGAACAGAATCTCTTTATGCTTTGCTCGTTATTCCATCATACAATAAACTCGGCCATACTAAGCATGCTTATGTCAAGAAGTGAATAAGAATCATAAATAAGCTCGGAATTTAGGAATAGAGTTACCCCAAGGTACAGGTTATAACTTACTTAGCTCTAAGACATGCCAAAAGAAAGAAAGGGTAAGCCTTACGTACCTTGTCCGCTTCCTAGGCTAATCCGAATTTAAGTCTCGACTTTCCCAAAATCTACAACAACGTCAGAAGATAGCAAACATTAGCTTTAGGTATTCAGGAATCCAATTCCAAGCTAGCAATTCACCTACAGAAATTTGGGCAGCATCTCCCCTATAAACTCAACCCACCCCGAGAATTCAACTCGGCCAAATCATCAACAACAATACCATCAATCATACTTTCAACTTCAACAATTAATTCAAAATGCATACTAACGTTAGCAACCCTTCCTACATAATTCGACGACATTCCATTTACATCCCAATTAACCATAACAACCCAACTTACAATCTTCCAAACTCAATAAGAACAACAACAACACATCCCTCGCTTCCAAGCTTATGAATTATACCAACAACCACACATTAACAACATCATTCATACAAATATAAGGAAACCATGCTAGTGTCACATTAACTTCTTCAACAATCCCACAACGATTACAACTTCGTTTCAAGCCATCAAACCTTCATTTTTATCATGGAATCCACAACCACAACAATCAAAATATTAAATAAAATCAATTCACCACATCTTACCAACATAGCCCCTATTCGGCCACAACCAACACACATATATTTCATGAATTTCATCCATTTCTACATACTACAACACTCACAAACCATCCCTAACACATAGAAAAGGAGATTAAATTTTACCTTTATCCTTTAACTTCTCAACTTGGCTAGGGTTCACAACTTGCACCATGAATGCTTTGCTTGCTCCAACAACTACTCCACGTTAATAAGGGTCTTCCAATTGGTTGAAATGCTAGAAGAAAATTATTTTTCCTGATCAATTTCTATGGCATCAATTTTCCTCTAGCCATGGCCGAATGCTCCCCTATTATTCTTTCTTGAAGTTTCTTGAATTTGTAAAGATGAATAATGTCTTGCTATGTAAGCACTTGTCCATATATATAACTAGCCCCAACAAATAAAAAGGTGGACACATGCCCCCACTCATGGCTTGAGTTAATTGGCCAAGCCATGGGTGGGTCCCACACATGCCACACGGCCATAGTGGCTTCATGACCATATTTTTTTGAATTTTTTTCCCTTTTTACCCCTAGCCTTTCTCAATATTTCCATACAATTAATAACCAACTTGTGTATTAAAATAAAATCGAAAAGAAATTAATAGCCTTGCCCTTAACTTATCGCGATTATCTTGAAACATCCGAATGTGCAAAATACGGGATACAACATCCTCCCCCCTTTAGAACATTCGTCCTCGAATGTTGAACTGGTCTCATGGGGTCTTATAACACTTCGGGGGGATCTCTTTTATAGCTATCACATACAGTTCATTCATCAATCAACATATCTGCTTTAGAAATTTAGATTACCTGTAGGCATAGGAAATAAATAAGGATACTTCTTCTTCACCTCATCCTCGGCTTCCTAGGTCATCTTCTCTCTGTTATTGTTTCGTCACAATACCTTTATAGAAGTCACGTTTTTGGTACGTAACCTTTTTACCTGACGATCCAGTATAGCTGTAGGTTGTTCCTCGTAAGATAGCTCCTCTGTCACCTAGATATCATTTAGGGGAAACACTCTGGAAAGGTCCCCAATGTATTTACGAAGCATAGACACGAGACTGGATGCACTGCTTCTAAATCAGATGGTAACTCTAATTCATAGGCGACCTTGCCAACCCTACGGACAATTTGATAAGGTCCAATATTCCTTGGACTGAGCTTTCCCTTCCTGGCAAATCTCATTATATCCTTCATGGGTGACACTTTCAGAATTACCAAATCGCCAACCTGGAACTCTAAGTGTCGACGTCGATTATCGCCATATGATTTCTGCCGACTCTGGGCTGCCAGTAACCGTTCCTGCATGAGTTTCACTCTATCAACTGCCTGCTGAATTATATCTGGACCGATTAACTTAGTTTCGTCAACATCGAACCAACCGGTCGGTGACCTGCACTTCCTGCCATACAGGGCCTCATACGGCGCCATCTGGATGCCAGAATGGTAATTATTATTATAAGCAAACTCAATAAGTGGTAAATGATCATCCCAGCTACCCTTGCAGTCAATAACACAGGCCCGCAGCATATCTTCTAGTGTCTGAATAGTACGCTCGGCCTGTCTCTCAGACTGCGGTGCTAAGACTTACTTGGGTCCCCAATCCTTCTTGAAATGATCTCCAAATGTCATATATATGTTCTTATGCTCAGGTATTATAATCTTCATCCCCAATCCTTGTATAACTCTGCTCTCCCTTGAGCTTATACTAAGCCATCCACCGTCTTGATAACGGGAAATTTTCCAAGGTGTAACATCCTTCCTTAACTCTTTCATTGCTTCCAGTCAGTTTCTTCCACTTCTTTGTCCTCATGTACATGGTCGGAAATTAACTAACACCCCACTCTCATTTTGCACATTATTTTGCACATTCGGATGTTTCAAGATAATCGCGATAAGTTAAGGGCAAGGCTATTAATTTCTTTTCGATTTTATTTTAATACACAAGTTGGTTATTAATGGTATGGAAATATTGAGAAAGGCTATGGGTAAAAAGGAAAAAAAAATCAAAAAAATATGGTCATGAAGCCACTATGGCCGTGTGGCATGTGTGGGACCCACCCATGGCTTGGCCAATTAACTCAAGCCATGAGTGGGGGCATGTGTCCACCTTTTTATTTTTTGGGGCTAATTATATATATGGACAAGTGCTTACATAGCAAGACATTATTCATCTTTACAAATTCAAGAAACTTCAAGAAAGAAAAATAGGGGAGCATTCGGCCATGGCTAGAGGAAAATTGATGCCATAGAAATTGATCAAGAAAAATAATTTTCTTCAAGCATTTCAACCAATTGGAAGGCCCTTATTAACGTGGATTAGTTGTTGGAGCAAGCAAAGCATTCATGGTGCAAGTTGTGAACCCTAGCCAAGTTGAGAAGTTAAAGGATAAATGTAAGATTTAATCTCCTTTTCTATGTGTTAGGGATGGTTTGTGAGTGTTGTAGTATGTAGAAATGGATGAAATTCATGAAATATGTGTGTGTTGGTTGTGGCCGAATAAGGGCTATGTTGGTAAGATATGGTGAATTGATTTTATTTAATATTTTGATTGTTGTGGTTGTGGATTCCATGATAAAAATGAAGGTTTGATGGCTTGAAACGAAGTTGTAATCGTTGTGGGATTGTTGAAGAAGTTAATGTGACACTAGCATGGTTTCCTTATATTTGTATGAATGATGTTGTTAATGTGTGGTTGTTGGTATAATTCATAAGCTTAGAAGCGAGGGATGTGTTGTTGTTGTTGTTGTTCTTATTGAGTTTGGAAGATTGTAAGTTGGGTTGTTGTGGTTAATTGGGATGTAAATGGAATGTCGCCGAATTATGTAGGAAGGGTTGCTAACGTTAGTATGCATTTTGAATTAATTGTTGAAGTTGAAAGTATGATTGATGGTATTGTTGTTGATGATTTGGCCGAGTTGAATTCTCGGGGTGGGTTGAATTTATAGGGGAGATGCTGCCCAAATTCCTGTAGGTGAATTGCTAGCTTGGAATCAGATTCCTGAATACCTAAAGCTAATGTTTGCTATCTTCTGACGTTGTTGTAGATTTTGGGAAAGTCGAGACTTAAATTCGGATTAGCCTAGGAAGCGGACAAGGTACGTAAGGCTTACCCTTTCTTTCTTTTGGCATGTCCTAGAGCTAAGTAAGTTATAACCTGTACCTTGGGGTAACTCTATTCCTAAATTCCGAGCTTATTTATGATTCTTATTCACTTCTTGACATAAGCATGCTTAGTATGGCCGAGTTTATTGTATGATGGAATAACGAGCAAAGCATAAAGAGATTCTGTTCCTAAAAAGGGTTCTATAAGGATTAATGCCCTTAACTTTCATAGACGGTCTCGGATTGTTTTGAAACGTTCATAGAGGTTTCTATAATGAATAACGTCCATAACTTTCATATGCTAACTCGGATTGCCCTGAAACGTTCATAAAGGTTTCTGTAATGAATAACGTCCATAACTTTCTGGTGCTAACTCGGATTGACTCGAAACGTGTTTATGATCCTTCAAGTGTCGATTAGTGTACTTACCTATCGAGTCTTGAAAATTGATTTATATGCATATAGTTTCTCACTACTCTGCTCGTGCAGGCCTCAATATGTCTTTCACTGAGTCCCGAGCCAGGATATGTTATCGTGCGCCGTTTCACTGCATTGTTCACCGAGTCCCTCAAAAGAGGGCCGGGACACGTTATATGTATATATACTCTGGAGTATGATGTGTTCTGGAGTATGATGTGTTCTGGAGTATGGTGTGTTACAGAGTTATTCCCTATTCTGGAGTATGATGTGTTATGGCGCCAATGACGGGGTGGCGACCATGTTTTGTCCACCGAGTCCCATAATGGGCTGGATAGGACATATCCCATCGACATGCATGATTTGTGTTTTAAAAAGTAAGCATTTGGTATTCTGGATAGTGTACTTACTTTATTGTGTTTCTTGTTCCGATTATGGCTCTGTTTACCGTATTTCATGCTTTACATACTGAGTACATATTCCGTACTGACCCCCTTTCTTCGGGGGCTGTGTTTCATGCCACGCAGGTGTATGCAGATGAGTAGAGGACATTGCTAGGAGATGTACCAGTTGGATTGGCGAGCTCCATTTCCTTCTGGAGTGTTGCCGAGTCAGAGTATTCATGTTATGGTATCTTGAATGATGTTAGAGACTTTGCAGACAGAGTCACGTGTATAGGATGTCAGTCTTGTAAGCGGCGCTACAAGCCGACGTACCATTATGCTTTATGTTACAAATTAGATATGATTATAGATTTTACTTGACTTGAGAACGACGAAAAGAATGGTTTTGACAAGTTTTTATTATGCATCTCATTTCGTAACTTAAGAGTCCCGTGTGGTTATGAACATAGCGAGAGTTAAAGGGGTTCGCTCGGCCCTGAGTATGGGATCGGGTGCCCATCATGCCCTATCAAGATTAGGGTGTGACAAAGTGGTATCAGAGCGGTTCGTCGTAGGGGTTGTCTGCAAAGTCGTGTCTAGTAGAGTCCTGTTTATGGGTGTGAAGCCGGCCACATTTATAAACAGGAGGCTGCAGGGCATCTAGGGATCATTGACCTTCTTTCTGTCTTAGATCGTGCGATAGAGGCAAGTCATAGGAAATGAGATTCCTTATACTAACCTTTGATCTCAGCAGAAGCACAGTATCGACGGGAGAAAGTGAGTAATGATACGGGAAGTCACAGAGGTAAGTTTTGATATTTTCATTCTTTTACCTTAAATTGGGGGCCCTGGGTGGCTGGGATATGTCGTATACATATGTATGCCCTGTGAGGCATTGTTGGTATTTGCTGCGTGCAGATTTTGAATGGTAAGAATTGTAAAGAAGACTCTTCCAGAATTTTTTTAAAATCAGGTCGTTTAGTTAGGTGCACCTAACAGGAAGAAACGTGGAAAGGAAATATCGTAAATAGACAATAAGTGGGATGTGTTGTTTTAGAGGAGTTATGGATTTGGCATGGCATGAAGAACGATTGCGAGAAAGACGATTAGTAGTCCGAAGGATTAAAATGGGTTACATTTGAGGTTTAGTAGGAGCAAGGCCTATTGGGGGATTCAAGGAAAGTCGACAAATGAGTTCTGCTGTAGATTATTATATAAGAGTGGCGAGCGGAAGTCCAAAGAGGTGGATAATTGAGTATTTATAAGTAACGGCGACGAAGGTGTGTTCGCTACCATTAGGAACCCGGGAATCCACGATGAAAGGTAGCCATACACACAGGTGAAAGGTGAATATCGGGGATTGAAGGGGGCTAAAATAGTAATTTTTAAGGAGAAAGACGTGTTACGAGAATGTCTCGGAATCTGTAAGACTTCAACTTGCTCCAGATCATGTAATGAAGGTCGTGCGGAGAGGTGGATGCGATTATTCCGGTATTAATGCACTGGATTTCATCGAAGTTTTAAGGTTAAGCGTGCTAAGGTGAGAGAAATATTAGGATGGGTGACCCCCCCTCCGGGAAGTGTACTAAAAGTCCTATAGATTTAGACATAAGAGGCAAAGGAGAAGCTAGAGTAGCCTAAGGGAAATTAGAGTATACGGAATGGTTGGAAACCTTAAGGAGGTCGCGTAGGACGAGGCTGTCACACCCTAATTCCACTAGGGTGTGATGGGCACCTGGCCTCACATCCGGAGCCGAGCGAACCCACAGACCTTTGGGACACACAAAATCTTATTAGACTTTTAAATCAAATAAAGATAAAATACATAGTAAACTTTCAAAATATTCTTTTTCGATGCTTTCCGAATCAAACAGAATCTGTGATCATACAGAATTATTTACATTATACAGAATGACATATCGGCTGATGAAGCCGCTTACACAACCGACATACTATACCTACGACTCTGTCTGCAAAGTCTCTAACATCAATCCCGAAGAAAGCATACATACAAACTCTGACTCGGCAGCACTCCAAAAGCAAATGGAGCTTGCCAACTCTGTTGGAACATCCTCTATAATAACTTCACATCGCCTGGGTGTACTTACGCGGCATGAAACGCATCCTCCGAAGAAAAGGGGATCAGTACGGAATATGTACTGAGTATGTAAAGCATAAGGTACAATAAACAGAGTCATAATCTGAACAGGGGATACAGAAAAATAAGTGTAGTAACCGGAGTATAAAAAATGCTTGCTCATAAAACACAGGTAATGCATGTCAGAACATATGCCATATCCGGCCCCATTATGGGACACGGTGAACAGAAAGTGGTCGCCACCCCGTCACTGGCGCCACAACACAGCATACTCCAGAGTAGGGAATAGCTCCGTAAAATAAATGGTACAAGTGTCACACCATAAACAGGACTCTACCGGACATGACTTTGCAGACGACCCCTAGGACAAACCTTGCTCTGATACCACTTTGTCACACCCTAATTCCACTAGGGTGTGATGGAAACCCGGCCCCACATCCAGAGCCGAGCGACCCCACAGACCTTTGGGACACACAAAATCTTATTAGACTTTTAAATCAAATAAAGACAAAATACATAGTAAACTTTCAAAATATTCTTTTTCGATGCTTTTCGAATCAAACAGAATCTGTGATCATACAAAATTATTTACATTATACAGAATGACATATCGGCTGATGAAGCCGCTTACACAACCGACATACTATACCCACGACTCTGTCTGCAAAGTCTCTAACATCAATCCCGAAGAAAGCATACATACAAACTCTGACTCGGCAGCACTCCAGGAGCAAATGGAGCTTGCCAACTCTGCTGGAACATCCTCTATAATAACTTCACACCGCCTGGGTGTACCTGCGCGGCATGAAACGCAGCCCCCGAAGAAAAGGGGGTCAGTACGGAATATGTACTGAGTATGTAAAACATAAGGTACAATAAACAGAGTCATAATCTGAACAGGGGATACAGAAAATAAGTGTAGTAACCGGAGTATCAAAAATGCTTGCTCATAAAACATAGGTAATGCATGTCAGAACATATGTCATATCCGGCCCCATTATGGGACACGGTGACCAGAAAGTGGTCGCCACCCCGTCACTGGCGCCACAACACAGCATACTCCAGAGTAGGGAATAGCTCCGTAACATATCATATCATATCAGAATGTGCACATATCAAACATATCAGATGGCCATATCATATCATATCATCACATTTCAGAATATGTGTACATGGCACAGCATACTCCACAACCCATGTACATGTATACCTGCCCCCTCACATCGAGGCACGACGAACAATGCAGTGGAATACGCGTGATAACATATCCTGGCCCGGGCTCAGTGAAGGAAGCATTGAGGCATCCACGAGTAGAGTAGTGAGAAACTATATGCATCATAAAACATTTACAAAGACTCGATAGAATAGTCCGAACGATAGGTCATTAGAAAAGAAATCAGACGATAGTCATAGTACGTACCTTTCGGATGTTACGACGGATTATGTCAAAGTAAAAATGCTGAGATTATTTGTACATATCAAAATATCGTAGGATTCAATAGAATAGTTAAAACAACTATCGTTTAGTAGTCGGAATAATAACCAAAAGTTTCTTTTAATCATAGTACGGAAAATAGGTCAAGTAGAAAATACAAGAAGGTTTCGGAAATTGTGGGGCCACCTCGGGTCAAGTCGAGATGGCGCACATAAATTACAGACATTAGGCCTTATGGAGGCGTCAACGAAAGTTTCGGGGCATTCCGATTCTCTTTGTGAAAGTTATGAACGTTTTATGACGCAAGACCCTTTTTGGAGTAAAAAGGTGCTTAAACACATTTTTTTCCAACAAAACCTAATTCAATTACATTGAATGAATAAGGGTCAAAATTAAGCTCGGATTTTAAGGAGTAGAGTTATCCCCGAGGTCCGTATCATGGCCTATCATAACTAGGACATGCCAAAGAAAGAAAAAGTAGAGCTTTACATACCTTACTCGCTTCTTACGCTAATCCAAACTCGAGTTCCGAACTTCCCAAAATCTACAATTGGTCAAAATACCAGACATTAACCATAAGCATTTAGGTATTCAATCTTAAGTAACACTTATCTACAGAAATTTGGGCAGCATCTCCCCTATAAATTCACCAACCCCGAGAATTCAACTCGGCCAAAACATCAACAACAATACCAAGAATAGTATTAACAACATCAACCATCCATTTAAAATGCATTCTAACATAAGTAATCTTCTTTTCTACATAGTTCATCAATATTCAATTCAACTTCGTACATTCGAACCAATATCAACGCTTACATATTCATTTACTAACTCAAGATCGTTCCAACATGATTCAAGAATATTTTAAACAATCTACACAATATTCCAACATTTCCACCGAAACCATACTTCGCCCGAAAACTCACCAACTTCCCTAGGAACAATTTTAATGCATTTCTTGCTTCCAAATTCATGAACTATCCCAACAACACACATTCTAACAACATTATTCTCACGATTAAAGAAACGACACTAACATTACATCGGCTTCCAAATCATCCCATAATAATTCCAACATCAATTTAAGTTATCAAATTCTCATTTCCATCACAAAATACATAACCACATCAACTAACCTCCCACCTTCACACACACACACACACACGGCCACATGCACATACATACAACCACCATACAAACTTCCATATTTTCATGAATTCTATCCATTTCTACATACTACAACATAAACAAACCCTTCATAACATATAAAAAGGGATTAAATCTTACCTTTTCTTCCTAGCTTCTCCACTTGGCTAGAATCTACAACTTGCATGAATATATGTTTTTCTTGCTCCAGTAATCACTTCATCTTACTAAGGACCTTCCAATTAGTAGGAAATAATTTTTGAGCAATTTTTTTCTCAAGGTTCTTGTTAAATTCTCCATGGCCGAATGACCTTCAATGTTGTAGCCTTCTTTTTCTTCTTCTATTTTCTTGAACATTCCAAGAGATAAAATGAAATAATACATGGTCCATCTCTTTATTTATTTCTTGAATTAAAATTTTCATGGGCCTTGGGCCATCTTGCCATATGGCCGGCCACCTCTTGGGCTTCTTTCTTATTTTTGTTTTATTTTCAAGCCCAATTATTCCATGGCTAATTGTAATTCATGAAAACTAATTTTTCCCAATTTCCAATTTTTCCCTTAGCCTTCCTCAATATTTCAACACCCATAACTCTTATAAACAACTTATGTACTAAACAAGGTTAAAATGTAGGCTTGCACTCAACCTCTCGCAATTATCTTGAATTTTCCGAATGCGCGAAATGCGGGATATAACATCCTCACCCCCTTTAAAACATTCGCCCTCGAATGTTAAACTAGCCTTATCGGAACTTATGAGCGTTTTGGGGGAGTTTCTTTTTATGGTTATCATATACAATTCGTTCATTCACCAATACAGCCAAGTAAGGAATTTTTGAGTACCTGTGGGTATAGGAAATAGGTAGGTCATTCCTTCTTTGTCTCCTCTTCAATTTCTTCCTATTATTGTTCCGTCATAATGGTTTAACGGATGCCACATCTTTATTACGCAATCTCCTCACCTGACGATCCGATATGGCTATTGGCTGTACCTCGTAGGACAATTCCTTTGTCCCCTGGATGTCTTTCACGGGAAATATTCTGGAAGGGTCACTAACGCATTTGTAAAGCATTGGATGTACCGCCTCCAGGTTAGATGGTAGGTCCAATTTATAGGAAATCTTGCCTACCTTACGAACGATTTGATAAGGTCCCATATATCTCGGCTAAGCTTTCCTTTTTCTAACGAATCTCATAACACCCTTCACATGTGACACCTTTAGAAGTACCCAATCATCGACTTGGACTCTTAATGTCGACGTCGGTCGTCTGCGTATAATGTATGTCGACTCTGGGCTGTTAATAGCCGTTCCCGAATGAGTTTCACCTTGTCAACTGTCCGTCAAGTTATATCCGTGCCAAGTAACCTAGCCTTGTCACTATTAAACCAGCCAAGTAATGGCGCACACCTCTTGCCATACAGAGCCTTATACGGTGTCTTCTAAATGCTAGAACGACGACTATTATTACCAGTAACTCAACAGATGGCAAGTGTCCATTCTTGCTGCCTTTGATAACACGCTTAGCATGTCCGTCAGTTACAAGCTAATGCTGTGCTAAGACTTATTTGTGTCCTCAATTCCTTCCGAAAAGATTTCCAGAATTTACTATACACTATGCCCTCTGTCCGATATAATAGATGTGGAAATCTTGTGAAATCTCACTACCTCCTGGAGGTGCAACTTTACTTAGTCCTGATCGTCCTGCTTAAATCATTCCATAATTTCCTTAATTTAACTTGTCATACCTTAGATTTATTACCTCGTGTCACTCTTGTACCTTTAATTCAAATTCTTCTATTGCCCTTTCTCCGCGGTTTTGCTCTTAACTTTGTGTCACTCATTAGGTCATAATCTTTACTAGGACATGTGAAAATATGCACGTTAGCTCAAGAAAATACCTTCGCGACGTTTCACCACTCTCTACGCTTTTCCTTGACTTCTCTCAGTTATCTTACAATCAGTATCGGGAGGGGTCTTTGATTCAACCCTGATTAATTTCTACTTGCCCTTAGTACCGACTCTATCTTGGTAACTTGATTTAAACCATCTCTGCATTTTGTTTTCTATATCGCATCCAAAATATCATAACTATATTGTTATTATTGAATCCTTACTTCTCCTTATCAAGTTCTCACTCACTTGGCTTGCTTAACGTACAAATATTCATAAGTTGCATAACCATTCTCGCATATTCGTATAAAGTGTATTCAATCTCAGACATATTCTTTTCCTCTCCTGGTTTATTCTGTTCTACACATCCCGTTCATACCAAAGTTCGTTTGTTCTATCATGTTGTATCCCGTTTTCCTTGGTCACTTATAAGTCGTACTATCATTAACGAATAACTCTATAGCCAACATCTTGACCTTTAATCCACATACTATTGCTATGCTTTGTAACATCCTCTTAAGTTACTTGTTATCATTCTCCTGTCATATCCCTCCTTCAGGGTGTTCCCATTGCATTATCTATTTATTTTCCGTTCCATGTCTCCATTTAAAGTTTTCAAACTCATATGATTCTTTTCCAATATATATAGCGTACCGCACCATATCCCCGACTCATAGCCAATTAGTTACGCCCACTTTGCGTGCTTCCTTTGGTACTCTTTTCATTCTTTGCCCTCTATGTCGGCTTCACGGTACATCCATTGTCAATTTGTTTCTACTCCTTCCATGTCTCCTTTTGATGCGCCGACATATTTCGGACTCTGGTCCCGAGCTAATAAATTTCCCTTTCTGGCGTTCGATCATGTTATGATTCCCTTTTGGCCTAATATCATACGTTCTCCCCCCTTTAAGGGGCTCCTTGTGTGTCAACAGTCTTCGAGTACTTTAGGCTACGATAATTACCTCATTCCTCGTCCATGTTTCTAATTCTGAGCATAACATATCAAGACTTCTTACCATAAGTTTTCATTTTTTTTTTTTAACCATATCATCATTTATCAATATTCCTTTACCTTCCTATCTACTATTCATCCTCGCGAACATTTAGTTCATTTGCTCGTAAGTCTCCTTAACTGTACGCTCGTATTGCAGCCGTGCATCCATACTTTTTGAGAGTCCACTACCTTTGCTCTAAGCACAAAGTCCATACAGTTTACACTCTCTCTATCTTTACTCATTGAGCTTTTAATTATGCTTATGACACTATGATCTATCAATCTCCCTAGCTCGTTCCTTGTACTTCATTCCATTTCCTCCAAAATCAAAACTGTCGAACTTCGCATGAATTCTTATTCCATATCATTAATATCCTAGTCAACAGTGTCAACCCATTACACTTGTTCTTTCCTTGGTGTGTAACCGGGTTCCCATCGCTAATTCGTCAAAGTATCCCTCTCACTTCTATGATTAAAGATTTCCAATGGTTTTATTTCCAAAGGTTTTTCTCTTCCTTGGACTATCCCATTAGTATATTTTTCCTGCTTTCCTCATTAACCTTTCTTGGGTTCCTTCCTCCTCGAACACTTTTCTGCTTTTGCCATTTGTGGCATCGACTCTGAAGTTTACGAAATTTTCACTTTAAGCTGGCAAATCTGTTTCACCTCTAGATCATCCTTTCAGGAGAACACTTTTACGTCCGAGATGATCACATTAACGCGACTGCATATTGTCCCTTTGTATGCCAAATCTCCTGTCATCGTCACAAGGCTTTATCGTTCTTTTTCTTACTTCACATTATTTGTCGTAGTCACTATTTCTTTAGTCCCACTTTTTGAAATTGGTTCTCGAACCTCACACATTCCTCCTTTGCTCCATATGACCGCATCTTATCCTTTTCATATTCCTATCTTTGAATTTGTATTCAAATAGTCTCGTACTTTGCCGGTAATTTCTCTCGAGCTTCCCTTGCCGGGATTCCTTACCTTTTTCCGACATTTTGGTCTCTTGTCCTCCATCTACGCACTCTCTTTCTTTTTCAAATATCGTTGCATTATAACCTTTCCAGTCTTAGCCTGTAATGAAAATAATAACAACTTGCCTTATAGCACTTGCACCATTTATTTCTGTTGTCGTTTAAGCTTCGGTGCCCTTACTCAATTAATGTCTTCCACACCGTAGTACCGGCTGTTGAGACTCACATGTCCGCCGATACGATCACATATGGGATGTCGTACGCATTCATACATACATATATATAATTATTACCAACTAACCCACAAAATACCTCCAAACGCTATTCAAGCCTATCCTAATTCCAGAGCTGTGGCGTACTTTCTGTCTCTCCTCTAGTCTAGCCTGTCGCGTGCTGTGTGGCCTTTCATGGTCTCCAACCATCCCGTATACTCTAATTTCACTCAGACTATCCTAGCTTTTCATTTGTCTCTTATGGCTAAATCTTTGGGATTTCTTGCTTACTTCCCAGGGGTCACCCATCCTAAAATTGCTCCCCCCTTAGCACGCTTAACCTCGAAACTTTGGTGGAATCCGATGCCTTAATACCGATATAATCGCATCCGCTTTCTCATATGGCCTTTATTACATGATTTGAGGCCAGTCAAAATCTTACAGGTTCCGAGGCATTTTCGTATTACGCCCTTCTTTGTACAATTACTATTTTACCCCTTTTCACGTATGTGTATGATTATTGCATGTCCTGGGCTTCCAGATTACTGATGGTGGCGGACATACCTTCGTCGCCATTACCTATAAGTACTCAGGTATCCGTATGTCCAGATTTCCTCTTACCATCCGTACATACTAATCTACAGCAAAACTGATTGTTAACTTTTTCTGAATCATCCAACAAACCTTGTTCTTACTAACCTCAAATTTTTTATCCCTTTTAACTCTTCGGACTGTTAATCATCTTTCTTACAATCGTTCTTCACGTCGTGCCCAAATCTGTAGCTTTTCTAAGATGTCACATCCCACTTATCGTCTATTTACGATGTTTCCATTCCATGCGTCTTCCTGTTAGATATACCTAGTTAAATGACCACATTTTGAAAAATTTGACCGAGTCTCCTTTACCATCTTTATTATGCAAAATCTGTACGCCACAATTATCAACAATACCTTACAGAGCATACAGCTATATAACACATTCCAGTCATCCTGAACTTTCAATTTCAAATAACGGAACAAATACATCAAGACTTACTTTTATGACTTTCCCTGTCATCCCCTACCTTCTCCCGTCTTATGTAAAGCTCATATAAGGAATTTCAATTTCCTATGACTTAGCTCTATCGCACGATCTAAGACAGCAAGAAGGTCAACAATCCCTAGATGCCCCGTAGCCTCCTGTTTATAAATGTGGCGCACTTCACACCATAAACAGGACTCTACCGGACACGACTTTGCAGACGACCCCTAGGACAAACCTTGCTCTGATACCACTTTGTCACACCCTAATTCCACTAGGGTGTGATGGACACCCAGCCCCACATCCGGAGCCGAGCGAACCCACAGACCTTTGGGACACACAAAATCTTATTAGACTTTTAAATCAAATAAAGATAAAATACATAGTAAACTTTCAAAATATTCTTTTTCGATGCTTTCCGAATCAAACAGAATCTGTGATCATACAAAATTATTTACATTATACAGAATGACATATCGGCTGATGAAGCCGCTTACACAACCGACATACTATACCCACGACTCTGTCTGCAAAGTCTCTAACATCAATCCCGAAGAAAGCATATATACAAACTCTGACTCGGCAGCACTCCAGGAGCAAATGGAGCTTGCCAACTCTGCTGGAACATCCTCTATAATAACTTCACATCGCCTGGGTGTACCTGCGCGGCATGAAACGCAGCCCCCGAAGAAAAGGGGGTCAGTACGGAATATGTACTGAGTATGTAAAGCATAAGGTACAATAAACAG
This sequence comes from Lycium barbarum, assembly GCF_019175385.1. Lineage (NCBI taxonomy): Eukaryota > Viridiplantae > Streptophyta > Magnoliopsida > Solanales > Solanaceae > Lycium > Lycium barbarum. The sequence continues at coordinate 88,244,382 of NC_083341.1, forward strand.
AGTCATAATCTGAACAGGGGATACAGAAAATAAGTGTAGTAACCGGAGTATCAAAAATGCTTGCTCATAAAACATAGGTAATGCATGTCAGAACATATGTCATATCCGGCCCCATTATGGGACACGGTGACCAGAAAGTGGTCGCCACCCCGTCACTGGCGCCACAACACAGCATACTCCAGAGTAGGGAATAGCTCCGTAACATATCATATCATATGAGAATGTGCACATATCAAACATATCAGATGGCCATATCATATCATATCATCACATTTCAGAATATGTGTACATGGCACAGCATACTCCACAACCCATGTACATGTATACCTGCCCCCTCACATCGAGGCACGGCGAACAATGCAGTGGAATACGCATGATAACATATCCTGGCCCGGGCTCAGTGAAGGAAGCATTGAGGCATCCACGAGTAGAGTAGTGAGAAACTATATGCATCATAAAACATTTACAAAGACTCGATAGAATAGTCCGAACGATAGGTCATTAGAAAAGAAATCAGACGATAGTCATAGTACGTACCTTTCGGATGTTACGACGGATTATGTCAAAGTAAAAATGCTGAGATTATTTGTACATATCAAAATATCGTAGGATTCAATAGAATAGTTAAAACAACTATCGTTTAGTAGTCGGAATAATAACCAAAAGTTTCTTTTAATCATAGTACGGAAAATAGGTCAAGTAGAAAATACAAGAAGGTTTCGGAAATTGTGGGGCCACCTCGGGTCAAGTCGAGATGGCGCACATAAATTACAGACATTAGGCCTTATGGAGGCGTCAACGAAAGTTTCGGGGCATTCCGATTCTCTTTGTGAAAGTTATGAACGTTTTATGACGCAAGACCCTTTTTGGAGTAAAAAGGTGCTTAAACACATTTTTTTTCCAACAAAACCTAATTCAATTACATTGAATGAATAAGGGTCAAAATTAAGCTCGAATTTTAAGGAGTAGAGTTATCCCCGAGGTCCGTATCATGGCCTATCATAACTAGGACATGCCAAAGAAAGAAAAAGTAGAGCTTTACATACCTTACTCGCTTCTTACGCTAATCCAAACTCGAGTTCCGAACTTCCCAAAATCTACAATTGGTCAAAATACCAGACATTAACCATAAGCATTTAGGTATTCAATCTTAAGTTACACTTATCTACAGAAATTTGGGCAGCATCTCCCCTATAAATTCACCAACCCCGAGAATTCAACTCGGCCAAAACATCAACAACAATACCAAGAATAATACTAACAACATCAACCATCCATTTAAAATGCATTCTAACATAAGTAATCTTCTTTTCTACATAGTTCATCAATATTTAATTCAACTTCGTACATTCGAACCAATATCAACGCTTACATATTCATTTACTAACTCAAGATCGTTCCAACATGATTCAAGAATATTTTAAACAATCTACACAATATTCCAACATTTTCACCGAAACCATACTTCACCCGAAAACTCCCCAACTTCCCTAGGAACAATTTTAATGCATTTCTTGCTTCCAAATTCATGAACTATCCCAACAACACACACTCTAACAACATTATTCTCACGATTAATGAAACGACACTAACATTACATCGGCTTCCAAATCAGCCCATAATAATTCCAACATCAATTTAAGTTATCAAATTCTCATTTCCATCACAAAATACATAACCACATCAACTAACCTCCCACCTTCACACACACACACACACACACGGCCACATGCACATACATACAACCACCATACAAACTTCCATATTTTCATGAATTCTATCCATTTCTACATACTACAACATAAACAAACCCTTCATAACATATAAAAAGGGATTAAATCTTACCTTTTCTTCCTAGCTTCTCCACTTGGCTAGAATCTACAACTTGCATGAATATATGTTTTTCTTGCTCCAATAATCACTTTATCTTACTAAGGACCTTCCAATTAGTAGGAAATAATTTTTGAGCAATTTTTTTCTCAAGGTTGTTAAATTCTCCATTGCCGAATGGCCTTCAATGTTGTAGCCTTCTTTTTCTTCTTCTATTTTCTTGAACATTCCAAGAGATAAAATGAAATAATACATGGGCCATCTCTTTATTTATTTCTTGAATTAAAATTTTCATGGGCCTTGGGCCATCTTTCCATATGGCCGGCCACCTCTTGGGCTTCTTTCTTATTTTTTTTTATTTTCAAGCCCAATTATTCCATGGCTAATTGTAATTCATGAAAACTAATTTTTCCCAATTTCCAATTTTGCCCTTAGCCTTCCTCAATATTTCCACACCCATAACTCTTATAAACAACTTATGTACTAAACAAGGTTAAAATGTAGGCTTGCACTCAACCTCCCGCAATTATCTTGAATTTTCCGAATGCGCGAAATGCGGGATATAACAAAGGCGGACTAGATCGGTGAAGAGAAGGAAGGTGCTTCACGGCTCTAGAACTAGGATGAGGTTGAATAGCATTTGGAAATATTTTGTAAGCGAGATGGTAGTAAGTATATATATATATGTATGCATATGGTATCCTATTTATGACTGCATCGATGGACATGTGTATCCCAGCAACCGGTGTTACGGTATGGAAGGCATCAATCGAGCAAGGGTACCGAAGTTCAAGTGACAACAAAAATAAATGGTACAAGTGTTACAAGGTAAGTTGATGTTATTTTTACTACATGTTATGATTGGAAAGTTCTAATACAACGATATTTGGAAAAGAAAAAGAGTGAGTATAAGGAAGCTAAGGAGGTCAAATGTCGGAAAAAGGGGAAAAGTAAGAAACCTCAGTGAGTGAAGCCTCCGAGAGGCTCGATTATAAAGGAAATAGAATGAAGTGTAAGGAACGTGCATGGAAGATCACTCGGCCGAAGCATCATAAAGATAGATAAAAGTTCGATGAACGAAGGTTGAGAGAGTATAGACTGTAAGAACTCTATGCTAAGATCAAAAGTAGCAGGACGCTCGTAAAACATGGATGCACAGCTGCAACACAAACGCGTAGTTAAGAAGAATTACGAGTAAGTGAGCTAAATGGGTGAAAGGACTAATAGTGGATGGAATATTAACAAGAATGACGATATAGACGCAAATGAAAGAAAAACTTATGTTAAGAAGTTTTCGATATGTTATGCGCAGAGTTGGAAAGAAAGACGAGGAGTAAGGTATAATCGAAGACTTCATAAAAGGACATAGTGAATCTCGACGTCCCCATGAACTTGTGAGTCCAGGACACCGCTAGTCACAAAAGACAGAGGTATGGAAAGACGAAAAAGAAGGCATCGGAATTGGATACCCTTATAAGTATTCTAGTTAAATACGAGAGTGTAAGTAGCAAGAAGATAGACAGGCCAGACCATACGATGACGAAACCCCGGCCTTAAGAAGATAGTGAAGGGCGGTAGATAATTATCGAAGACGAGGGTACTCGAAGACTATTGGCGTATAATGATCTCCTTAATAAGGGGGGAAGAACATGTTATATTAGACTTAAAAGGAATCGCGACATTTTCAAGGTCCAAAGGAGGAAAATTTATTATTTCGGGGCCAGAGTTCAAAACATATCGGCATATCAGGAGGATACCTGAAAGAAGTAGAAACGAATTGACAATAAGTGTACCATGAGGCAGACGTGAGGAGAAAGTATGGAAGACACCTTAAGAGAATGTTTCATGCCGACATGAACAATGATATGTTAGACCATGATTTGAATACCTCATATCGGGCAAATTTGCGCCGTACCTAAGTACGCAGCGACATGTCTTAAAGGGGTAATGAAAAGAGCAAGAAAGGTCTTTAAGCTAAATTCACAAAGGATAATGAGAGGATGACAAAATTCAAAGGATATTTCGGATGACAACGACTATTATAATGAAAGTACCAACGATTGGTAGTCTGGAAATTTTTGAAGGAAAAGAAAGAACGCTGCTCCTATGAACGGAAATAAAATAGTTCACCGGATATTAAGAAAATATTTCGTGGACCATTAATTATACTGAACATGAGAGTATACGCTATATAATTATATGAACCATCAACGTGAAGCTATGCCCAATTATAATCGTAAGAAGTCCAGAACCGGAGAGCCAACAAGGACTAACGATTGACGAAATGATCGCCAATACAAAGAAATCAAAGACGGGTATACTGGTGTCGAGAAATGTGAGGGAATAAAATAAGGAAAAAGTTGCAGCAAGAGCTCAAAGATGTCGCGAGCTAAGAAATTAATTGAACTCGGATCATAAGTGGCCATAAGTGTGATTGGACTACGAAGGATAATAAATGGCGAAGAAACATTACGTATATATGTTTTTGGATATTGACATAACTGGCTTTGGAAAGGAACCTAACCATTATGCTCATTAGCGACAAAGTCATGATTGGATAAATATTTTGAATACAAGGTTAAAAGGGATAGTGACAAAGACGTAAAGGAACGGGGAGTCGAACTAATGAACTACAGGGAGTCGATGCAGTGTACGTCTAAGATCAACAGGTACAAAAAGGATAGCCTGAGGTGGTACCGAAAAAGATAAACACAAAGAGTATACTGTATATAAGCAAGGTAAATTCCCACTAGCGAGGAAACAAGGAGCGAGAAAAAAAAAGAATACTAAAAGGCCGATGAATGGTTATAGCATGGTAAGCAAGACTACAACACTGTAGACATAACGAGAGTTAAAGGGGTTCGCTCGGCTCTGAGTATGGGGTCGGGTGCCCATCATGCCCTATCAAGATTAGGGTGTGACAGTTTATTGCAATGAGTTCTTAGAATCTAAATTAGACTAAGGAAATATAAATTTGAAAGACTAAGGTATACAGTTTACTGTCAACAGAGAAGTCTTTAGAAAATTTACATTGTTATTAAGCATTTAGATTAAAACTTATAAGCTAAAAGGACATACTCCAATACTCTCTAATCCAGAATCTTATAGAAGGTGGGATAGTTTTGTAGTTCATAAATGGTTCACTTAAAATGTTTGATTAATGAAGTATTTAATAATAGCAATTCACATGAAGTGAAAAAATGATTATCCATCCATAAGATGTAAATGGACAGGTCCAATTGTATAAAATAATATCATATTAATTTTTAGATTCTATTCACTCTTATCCAAGTTTTTTGTAGGACTACCTGTATAGCCATATCTGTTTAGGATAAGGATAACAATAAACTTTTTAAATTTGAAAAAATAAACGAATTAATAGGTATTTGTACTTATTTGTTTTCCATATTTCTTTTAATAAAACGTAACGAAGAAAATTAAACAAGTAACGTTGGCAAGACTTAGGAGTCTTTACAACTTGAAAATAGCAACAAAAATTCAAAACAAATACCGGAAAACCACAACGCGGGCCATATGGTTGTGGCAGGCCAACGAAGAACTCTTTGCAATTACTCCAAGTAAGACTGGGACTCTTTAGAACGTGAAAAGAGCAAAAGATATATTCAAATATTCAAATTCACCCTTTTTACGGAGAATTATCAATTAGAAGACTCATATATATGTATAGTCAGATCAATTTGAAAATATTTCAGTACACAATAGACCAAATATTTATTGCAAAATATAGCTACGAAAAGTGACACGAAGTATAACTGGTACTAGATCAAGAGAAGGCAGACAATCCATTTTTGTATTACTTCTAAATGTATCTACAGTTATCTTAATTTTTCTGCATTGTATGAGTATTGTTCATCTCGCATCCTTGAATCTATGAAAAATATTTCTACAAGTACTTGCAGTGCGGCTGTTGATGTGGTTTTGTTGAAGTTGTTGCTGTGTTTTTCTAAGGTGCTTATCCATTTTTTTTTTCTTTTCAGGTGCCACAAGTATCTACATGGATTTGGTAGAATATGTGGCTAATTGTTTTATAATTTTTTAAAGATAAGTATTAAAATTTATTTTGTATTACCAAAGTAATACAACTAAAATTTATTTGGTATATGTGAAGTAATATTTTGATAATTTGAAAGGAATATTTATAACATTAAGAAATAATTTTTTTATCAATACATTATTTTGAATTTCAATTGAGAGATTAACGTTTTGAAATTTGAATTTGAAAACAAATTTGGAAAGATAAAGTTTTTGAATCAACTTTGTAGGGGGGTAAAGAATATGTAAGGATATCGATACATTTGAATCTGATCTTTCCTCTATAAAAAGAATTTAATTACTACATTCCTTGCCTTCTCTTCATTATTTGAATCCCATTTTCTCATAAGTGTGACATTTAAGGATGCAAAAACTTTCATATTGTTTTATCGTTATGTCATTTCTCTGTTACTTATATACGAAGTAATACAACAACAACAACAACAACAACCCAGTGAAATCCCACAACGTGGGGTCTGGGGAGGGTAGAGTGTACGCAGACCTTACTCCTACCAAGGTAGGACGGCTGTTTCCGGGAGACCCTCGGCTCAATAAACACATAAAAAGAGGTCAGATAAGGCTAAGAAGTAATATGTATTGCAATTATATGCAGATGGAGATATATATTTTTTGAGCTACAATTACAAACGGAGAATCATCAAAATATTAATAAGGTACGATGTTATACCTCGGAAAAATCTTCCGTTGGTACGCAAGTGAACGAACTAGCGAAATACGAGTATCGGGTTAACGATGACTTAAGGGAATTTTGGGAAAGAGTTATAACGTCCCTTAGATTGGTATTGAAGTGTTAAACAAGTGTTAAGAAGGTTCCATGAGGATCGGAGATCAAACGAAGTGGCGAAACTAAGTTCAGTGACTGATGAGTTCTACGGCTCATTATACGGACCGTATAATGTTATACGGACCGTATAGTGGACCGTAAAACCATCACAGTGAAGGTTGGTTGCTGGTGGAATTTTACGGTCAGTTATACGGACCGTATAAAATTTATACGGACCGTATAACTAACCGTCGAATGGTTACAGTGAAAGGTTGCTCACTGGTAACGTTTTACGGTCAGTTATACGGACCGTAAAACTGTTTTACGGACCGTATAACGGACCGTCAAGTAGTCACAGTGAAGGGGTGCTGGGCAGACCCATTTCACGGTCTATTATACGGACCGTATAACCATTATACGGACCGTATAATGGACTGTATAATGGAACCCGACAGTTCAGTGATGATTTAATAAATAAAGACCAAGTTCATGAAAATCATTTCCACATTTCCTCTCTCTCTCTAAAACATCTCTCTACAACTTTTGTACAAGTTTTCAAGGGTATTAATCCATCAACCACATTAAACAAGTAAATCCAAGGTAGAAACCCATCAAGGATCATCTAAAGTCAAGAAACCCAAATGGAGAAAAACTAGGGTTTTACTCAAAGTGGAGTATTATCAACAAAAGCTTGTCCCTAAAACTTCTAAGGTAAGATTCATGATTTTTATATCATGTTTACGGTATTGGAGAATTAAAATGCATGGATTGTAGAAAACATGGTCCACTAGGGCATGAATGATGAATAGTGACGTTTTTGAGACATAGTTTGAATTGAATCATGATTGTTGTTGTATTGTGATATGAGTGTGTTATAAATGACGTTAAGATCATGAAATAGACATTGTATATGGATGAACGAAGTTGGGTGTTGTGACCATAAATAGGGACAAATGGAAGTGAATTGAGAATGTGGATAATGTAGATGATTAATGGCCATGGAAATGATATTATAAATGTGTTGTTGACGTTTGGGGGTTGAATTATGATATGGACAAATGTTGTATAGATAAAGGAGATGCTGTCCAAATTTCTCTAGTTCTAGCCACGTGCACTAGTTATCGATACTAATGATAGTATGGCCTTAATGAAGGTAGAAACGTGAGCATCGAAGGAGTACGTGCAAGTGTAGAATAATTCGACAAAGAGGTATGTAAGGCTAACCCTTCTTTCATGAGGCATGGTTCTTTGGCCAAACTCCTAATCCCTCTATATGAGCATGTTGACTACAAATGTTTCACATTCCGAGCTCATAAGCTCACTATCCTTGATTGGTACTACGAATGCGCTACGCACCTCAGGTGACGAGTAAGACTACGATATAGAAGTAACAATAACGATAATGATAGTAATGATGATGGTGATAATAATGATGCTAAAGGTGCCTACGGGCTGTTATACTCATACGTGCCTATGAAGGGCTATAATGAAACCCCGAGCATATAACGCCGGGTAGAATATATGTGTATGAATATGTATAGAATATGTATACGATTACGAAACGCGCGCACACATCTGCAGATGGTACGGATAACCCTGAAGCCTTGGTAGGGCCAGGTATGAGTAACATTGAGCCTTGGTTGGCCAAGTATGTATATGAAATACTGATCCAATGAGGTCGGGTACGCTATGTAAATGCCATGTATACGAAATGACTATGTATGTATATATTATGTAAAAGAATGTGATGAGACTATGTATAAGAATACGAATAAGGACATGTACACTAATACGAGCACAAGCATGGTACGAGTTTTATTATGGGGCACGAATGACGATGTGAGTAAGTAAGCGACATGATGATGATGATGATGATATTATTGTCTCCCCTCCTATGCTATTCCATATATTGTTCATTATGTTGTATATCAATGTTAATCATGCTTTACATACTCAGTACATTCTTCGTACTGACGTCCTTTTGTTTGTGGACGTTGCGTCATGCCCGCAGGTGCACAGGGAGACAAACTTGACCCATAGCTGCCTATTTGAAGATTTCATAGAGAGCTCCATTTCCTTCGGAGCCATATCTTTTGGGTACTCATTCTTTTGTGTATATAATTATGGGCATAGCGGGGTCCTGTCCCGCTCATGATATGTCATACTCTTAGAGGCTCATAGTCATGTGTATGTGGGTAGAGATGTTTGGCCATGTCGGCCTATGTTTTGTATATCTTTTGTTGGCCTCGTCGGCCTTGTATATTTGACATGGCATAGATGCCCATGATATGTTAATTGATGATGGTCGTCCAATGGGACTAGCTTGATTAATGATTTAAAATGCATGAAATGAATTATGGTTCACCTAGATGTTATGATATGCATGATAAGGGGGTGCCCGGGTGGGGTAGCACCGGGTGCTCGTCGTGGCCCCCTAGTCGGGTCGTGACATACGATAACCTAGAATATATTTGTTTGTTCACTTGAAAAAAGAATTCAATTATCCTAATCAGGTATATATATCCCTTCATTTATTACTTCTCCTCTCGCTTCTTCCTTTATTTTTCTTCTTTTTTGTAAAGAGGGTGCGGTGGTTGGGGTGGGAGGTGCGGGTACGAGAGGGTTGAGCGAGGGGATATAAAACCTAAAGTAAGACAACATTCCTATAATAAAGTCCGTTGATAAATTTTTGTACGGAAACTAAAAATTAAAAGATTAATATCCTTGATCCTCATTTTAGATTTGTTAGCGTATACGTTTGATTCGAACTTGCATATCATTTATATATCTGATATTGTGATCTTTTGTTACAATGGTTGGGGAGAGAATTGCATATACGAGAGGGTTGAGCATGACATGAAGCTAAACAACAATCCTGTTGTAAAGTGTACCGATAATTTTTTGTATGAAAATTAATAGTTAAAAGATTAATTTCCTTGAACCTCATTTTAAGTTTGTTAGCGAATAAGTTTGATTTGAAGTTACATATCTTTTATATATCTGATATTGTGATATTTTGCGGAAATTAGCAATTTTTCATCATTTTTTTCTCTAATTTACTGAACTAATACCAATGGTAGAAAACAACTGTTATCATAGACATAATTTTTTTAAAAAAATATATAAATGGTAAGTTAAATACTTAAAGAATGTTAAAAAAAAATTGTTATATCAACCGACTTGTGCGATTGATATTGATGCTATTTGTTTGCTCATATGCAACTTAAATAAGACCCTGATCTTTGAATTTTTATAGATTGTATCCTTAACTAGATCCAGCTGGTTTTATACCAGTAGTGATTTCAACATCCAACTTAAATTCAATATGTTATTTATTAAAGAGAAGAATCAATATTAGAAGGCTAAGGAAATTTCTATAGGAAAAAACAATTTTAAATGCTAAAGATTGATTCTCAAAGTCTATTTGTGGGTTCGTAATTCGTGTAAACATTTTAATCTTTAATACTAACATATTTATGAATACAAAATACTCGAACAGTTAATATGATTTCAGTATATTATTAATTACTTCTTATATAACATATAAATATCATAGAAGAGTTTGTGAGCCATAGTGATGTTCAATCGCACAAACAAGGTGACGAGATCAGTGTAAAATAATATGCATCACATTCATGTAACCTTTTTTTATTTAATCCACCCACTTCAAATTTTTTCATCCTGCTATATTGACTATTTTTTCAATGTAATCTTAATTAAACAAAAGTTAAACTTATTTAATCCACCCACTTCAAAAATATTCTTAATAAGAAACTCAATTTATTTATTAATTGTTTTCTAAAATCTCTTATTATCTTCACTATAAAATGCCTTACTTCTCAAATTTATTTTCTACAAAAATTTAGTAATTAGTTAAAATTGAAAAATAAAGGATTACGTGTCATGAAAAAGAAATTATGATCTTTGAAAAGTGATAGTTCTTCGCATTGAGCTCTGCACATCCGGCCAAGTTTATGCGGTAGTATCATTAACTTCTATGATATTAAGATTAACATGTATAGTGATAATTATTTAGGAAAATAGTAGGACCATTAGCTCGATTCGTACTTAAAAGTTTCCCACATTGGATGAGTTATTACTATCCGTCATAGAAGGAGGGTTCATTTTATTTGGTTCTACTCACTTTAGAAGCATTGCTCAAATAAAATTTTATTTTTTGTCTAAGTTTATTTGCTTTATGTTCTCTCTATAATACTATAAGTGTATGACTATTATAAGTGCATGCATGTCTTTTCTTTATTACTATTTCATATAAGCTTTTTTCTAAAATTGATCGTATTTGTTTTGATAATATGAAATGATTTAATAAAGAAATTAAACAAAGACGAATTGGATGCAACTGAAACCTATATGTTCTTGAATGTACACAAGCATATATGATTTTTTTTCTTTTCGTAATGGTGGTATTTTTTGATATATAATATATCTTGCACATATGAATGTTTCAGTGTGGATTTGCAGTCAAATTTAGTATTTGATTTTGCTTCTAAATCACATCTCTATTAAAATTGCCAAAAAAAAAAAGGATGCCAAATTAGGTATGTGAAGAACTTGCGGTCATTTATTTGTTGAAGTGAAATAAAGTAAAATTCACTATTATTTGTTGGTCCGTTATTGTAAGAGAATAAGTGAAATAGTACTGAAACGTTAGGAGATCGTGCAAATTGAATTGGGGGGTGGGGGGTGGGGTGGGGGATTAGATGATATTATTTATTAATAAAATGGTTAAAAAAAAGGGGGAATGAGTTATTGCTCATACTTTACTCAAAATGTCTGTCTTAGTACTTTTCACAAGGAACTTATGAGAGTATAGATTTATTAGCATTTGAAATAAAGAAATTATATTATAATGAAAAAGTTATAATTATGAATAAGACCATATAACGGAAGACTTAATAAAAAGAACCAAAATTAAAAATATTGGATATAAATATATTTAAGTACCACATTAAACAATTGAAAATATAAACTAATTTCTCATGTGGGTAACTCTAAAACACAGCATTCATAAATTCTTTTGCTTTCAAAATCAAGTTAAGAGTGAGTTACTTAATCATAGTTGTGTCAAATAAACTTTTTTTTTTTGTAGGATATGATCTTTTATATGTCATAGATCAATAATTAATCAGGATTGCATGATGAACAAGGTTGATCATAACATGATTTGAATTTTTGTTAAATTAATATAATCTAATGTGTTCAAATAAGTAAAATTATAATTTCCTTTGCACAAATTTAATTAAATATGTCAATGATATATAATATTTTTTTTAGTATATCAAACAAATAAAATAATAGTTTTTTATGATTAGTTTCATTTGATACCCGCCGCGCATCGCGCGGGTATGAATACTAGTATATAAAAAAGGAGAGGTATAAGTAATGTGGTTAAGCCAAGTGGCAAGCTAATAACAAGCCACTTGGCAATTTTAAGACAAAGCTAATGAGAATTAGGACAAAGCAAATTTAAAACATAATTTTTAAAATTGACAAAATAAAGTTATTAAATTTGAATTGAAAGATAAGCACTGACAACATCAAATTCAAAATCAACAAATTTCCATTTCGTGCTTTTACTTATTGAACTTGCAATTATTTTAAAGTTTTAAAATTTGAGTTAAAGTTATCCAAATCCGATTAATAAGTGATAAGATTCCATATATACTTGAACAGTTATCTTCTATATATAATTATATACTATGCCTAAATTTAAAAATTATTACTCAACATGGTAATCGAATAATATATATATATATATATATATATATAATAGGAGAGGTACAAGCAACGTGGTTAAGCCAAGTGGCAAGCTAATAACAAGACACTTGGCAATTTTAAGACAAAGTTAAAGAGAATCAGGACAAAAAAAATTTGGTTAAAAAAAGGACAAAATTTGTTTATAATTGTTATCAAATTCCTTAATTGATGAATTAATATTTTAACTGAAAAATAAATCTAAAGTTTCGAATCTAGAGCTAGCATGGTTAGTTAAGATAACTCATCTTTATCTTTAGCATCGTAACCGTAGTACTTTCAAATTCAAATGTATCTTTAGAAGACAATTATTTATTAACCAATGAAACTCTCTACTTCTTTTTTTTTCCTTTTAAAGTTGGATACGTAAGTCCCAGTTTTATCCTCATTTTAAACTTAGTGAAGGATAAAGATTTTTATTTTATTTTAAATTGAAAACATCTCTCAAAATATGCACAATTTGAATAAAAAAATAATTGTCTTTTCAAAACTAATCAAAAGATTATCCTTCATAAATTAAGCCAAAAAGCAATTAAATATTCAAAAAACGTGGAGCACATGAATTCAATTTTGGTATGTTCATTTTAAAGATAAATGTGATATTTCTTTTCTTAACCGTTTAAAAGATAATGATGAAAGTCAATTAAAGAAAAAAAGATATGAAAAAGTTTGAACATCGTGACATATTTTGTTATATGATTTAAGTTTTACTAAAAGATAAATACTTTAAATTATGAAAGTCAATTAATACAAAGATCTAGATAAGTTTGAATATGGTGACATTGAAATGTGATTTAGTTTTAATTAAAACATATAATTTTTAATTAAATATTGATATATTAAAATTTGATTATTCTATGTTATCTGTGTCGCTTGCGTTACTTCATTTCCATATCGCTTTGAATCTCTTAGCCGTATCTGACCTCTTGTTATGTTTTTTATTGAGTCGAGGGTCTCTCGGAAACAGCCATCCTACCTTGGTAGGAGTAAGGTCTGCGTACACTCTACCCTCCCCAGACCCCACGTTGTGGGATTTCACTGGGTTGTTGTTGTTGTTGTTGTTGTTGATATATTAAAATTTAAATTGAAATCTGCACTCTTAGTCATCCTTATCAGAATTTTGGTTTTAAAGACAAACACGTTTTTTAAAAACAAAAATTACTACCCCTACCTTAATTAATCTTTATCCATAAAGATTTAAATTTTGAATTTGAATTTGAAAGATAAAATTATTTGAATCATTTCTTCTATATATATAGAGCAAGGAAGATGGTAGCCTTAGATTGAGATAAATTTTTCTGTGATTTATAAGTAATATAGTTGTTTGATTTCATTATTGGATCTCCCATTGTTATTGTATATCATCCATACGTGTTTAAATTTCTTTATATTAGTTGTCTTCTCTTTTTTGTTATTTATTTATTTATAATAATTGATTAATCAGTTAATTAACTTCTTCTTTCTTTTTATTTCATTCTGAAAGGTATCAAGTCTATATATATATATGAGGAATACAAGATTACAACAAAATGGATCCACCGAAAATAATCAGGTAAAATATATATGATAAGGATGTTTTCTTTTATAAGCAGACATAATTGCTACATCATTCACATAAATTAAGTGCTTTTCTTGTGGCATTGTATCTAATTATTACTTCACCTTTTTAAATACAGATAATGGCAAATTGCTTATTCTCATTAATTTACAGGCATATAAAAATCAATTATGGATTATTTCGTTTGAACCCTCTCAATTATGGACTATGGAGAAACTGAGTACTGCAAAATTCTGTGAACTTGCAAGTTTAAGACAGAAGAAAATGAGGAAAAGAACACTTATTAGGAATTTAACTTTGTAATCTTCCATTGTTTATAGTCAATAAAATACTAGAATTTCTTATCACTTATTTTTGGGTCAATTAGTTTTATAATCCTTTACAAAATAGCTTTTAGTTTTATGTCTATTTTATAAAAGATCTTCATTTTACACATAAGAAATCTGAAAATAACAAACAAAAATATTTTAAAAAAAATATTTTGTGCTATTCAAATTTATAAGTGCTCATCATAAGAGACCATTTCTTCAATATTCTTGCATGGAATTTAATTATGTAATATTATAGAGGTATTTGATTATGCAAAAAGAAACAGATTTTGATTTGAATTCCATTTCAAATCAACGTCTTAAAATTTCTACTTAACATTTATTTTCTAATTTTATTTATGCACTAATTAGTTATATCTGTTGCTTCTTCTTTTTTTCGTTCTTCGAGGAGACATCTAATGATTGTCTTGGTAAATAAACTATGATTTAAAAATAAATTTTGAAGCTTTAAAAATTGTGGCTATGTCCAAGACAAAATTAATGTGGGAAAGGATTGACGAGACGAATGTTCTTGATCGAGAAAATTGTGATAAAGAAAAAGGCGAGGAGAATTCTAAACTAAGTTTGCTTGAAATGCCACTTGATAGATAAGTGATGGTTGTTCTTATGATTCATGAGATTATGGTGCGTTTCAAGACCATCAATTATCAAAGCATTAATCTTAATTAAGTAGCAACAATGCCTAATCAAGAGTTTTTGTGTAGGTTAATTTTATTCATCACAAAAAAAGACAAATTTTATATTCGTTGATTTAGCAGATATCATATATTACAACTTGAATCATAGAACGAGTAAAAAAGAACCTCATTATTATTGTAGATCCATATTTTTTATTTTAGATCTATGTATCCAAAATGCAGACAAGTATGTAGTGTAGTTACTAATATTACTTGATTTTTAAACATTGAATTTAAGAATTTAAACATAAAGATATAGATATATAAAATAAAATATATAAGTATCTTTGAGATAATCAAGTTTTTTTTTTTAAAAAAAAATTGAGATGAACATCTATCTTAATTAAATATGCTAAAATTTAAAAAGTTTATTTTAATTAATAATTATCTTTTCAAGTAATAAAAATAAATAACAGGAGTAATGAAAGAATTTCAAGCAACATATTTGAATACACACACACACATTACATGTATATGTATTATTATTAAAATTATAGTAATTTTCGATGAAGAATATTAAACTTTTCATGGAAGAAACGGAATGGAATTAACTAACTCCATCTTCTACTTATGGTTGATTCAATTATGTGATAAAGCAATAAACTTCTTATGACTGTTCTGATCAAATTTATAATATTTAGCATTTGTAATTATTAAATGAGACTTTAAATGAAATATCTCGGATAAAATATTAGAAACATATGTTAGTAGTAAGCAGATATTATAAATGAGAAAATCATTATTTTTAAGGTGATCATATAGAAAATTTAACATACAAACCATATAACCAGACGAACTTCACAAAAATTAATTGAAACTCAAAATCTATCTAAAAACGTGGGAAATATAAGAGAGAGAAAATTCAAAGATTTAACCAACATATTGATTTAAAAAAAAGTAACAGTCGGTTAAAATAGCGATAGGTTTCAAAGAAGAATTTCTTTGTTTATAGTTTCAATTTGTTTAAAGAATACAATAAATCAAGTAAATAATAAAATATATTCTAATAACTTTGAGCAATGAAAGAATTACAAGAAACAAAGTAAAAACTTAAAATAAAATGAAAAACTTCTTATCATTACTTTAAACAATTTCAACATTATAATTTAGAATAAAATATCATATCATTTAGATTATCGGTACAGCAGTAACAAAGAAATTAATTAAAATATCATATTAAAGACATTGCATAGAGAGGGAGGATAGAAATAATGCACGAGTGAAATAGACCTTTACATGGTAAAGAAAAAAATAAGGGGGGGGGGGGGGGGGGGGGGGCGACGAGGTAGTTAAAACTTTTTTTATTATTATTTTTATAAAGCTAGAGGGACAAAAAGTCTTCGCCCATAATTAATATAATATAATATAATAGGTCACTCGAAAAATACTTCAATCTAAGTTCTAGATTTCTCATATGATCATAGCTACACGAGTGGTTATTTTACTTCTCCCAAAAGAAGAAGAGGAAGAATATTATTATGATCTATTGTTTGTTATTGAATCATATGTTATATTTCAAATTTATTTATAATATCACTAATAAGCCAATAGTGGTTCAAAGATTATATGATTCGTGTTCTTTAAATTTTATTAAAATAGTTCTATCTAAAATGCTCAAACAAGCAACATTTAAACTTAATGTGATTAGTTTCATCTAATATTATCCGCGCATCGCGCGGGTACGAAAACTAGTTTTTTAAAAAACACAATCTTTTTATATATGTATAGACTGATAATGTACCGTGTATGTAAAGTTTAAATAAATATATTTCATAGATAAAGTCATTAAACTGACACATTTCTGGGCCAACCACTTGAAAACCGCATTTTCGTGATAATAAGCGGATACAATTTGCACAAAATTCTCCATGTGCTGCTGAGTGGACATGCACAATGCAGTCGTAAGTAACATGCAATGTTTCCATGCGTGAAATATAGATCTACTAAATAGCTACACCAAAGGCATAGTGAATTTCAATAAGTGTTGAGACTGAGAGCCAGATTGGCTGAGAACTCGGAAATAGTTTCGATTGGTGTATGAACCTCACGAGTCCCCTGTAGGTCACACATTCCTATTAAAGGAACGTGTGTATACCGGTTGTGAGATGACCTTTGCATATCATATTATATCATTTCTTTGATTTTCTGTTATTGATTAATTAGAAGATTGGTTAAAATGTGACTATTTGGCTTGACCGATTACTTAGATATTTGGGCTGAACTATGTAAATTACTTATTTTTTACTTGCCGGATTATAATTATGCCCCCTCGAGTTAATATCATTAAGTATGGGAGTAAGCATTCGGAAGACCGACCCTTGCCATTCAATGATACTATTGAGTATATGTTGTTTTTCCATACTCACTCTACACTTGCTGCATCTTTTTGTGCGCAAAGTCTATTTCGAGCACTAGTGGAGCGTGTAGAGTCACCGACTGTTGAGGCGAGTGTTAGGAGTATTCGGGGTGAGCTGCTGGCTGATCCGTCACACTGCTCCTTTCCTTTATTTTATTTCTATCTTTTACATTCTCAGATAGTGTATTCGGGGTGACCTATCAGACTTGTATCTTTTACTCTAGTAGCTCTTGCACTTGTGACACAAAGTTTTGGGTTGTAGTACCTTTTCCACTTATTTATGACTGTGAGACTTAGTTTATGACTTTAAAATAGCTTACTTTATTATTTTCACATAATATATTTGTTAAAAATTAGCTTAATTGGTTGTGGAAGATCCACTTTACGGGCGGGGTTAGTTGCCTTCACGGCTTGAAATTTGGGTCATGTAGTAATATAGCAATATGGCTGTCTACGGACTCGCATTCTTATGTCGATTTCGTATTGGAATCGATTGGGCTCCTTCAAAAGCTCTAAGAAAAGGCAAGGCTTTGTTGTGAGCTTCAGACTTCGGATTAGGGCAAGTTGAGACCTTACTTGACTCTATTTAAAGAAATTCGTTAGCAAATTACCTAATGTTAATGGAAAATGGTAAAAAGGGGGTCTCATACTCGTGAAGTGACGAGCACTCGTACGGGTATCGGTGCCCTTGTTGGCAACTAATTTTGGTGCTCCAATAAGTTTATCTAATTACCCAAGATTTTTGGATCCCAAAACGGAGTGAAATATGTATCTTTATAAATCATATGATTTTACAAAAAATATTTCAATAATATTTTTCCATTTCATTTGTCAAAATAACTTCAAATATATGTTTTAAGTCATTTAAAAATAATTTACATATTTTACTATTAATATTAAAGTATTTGTCAGGACAAATTAGAAGATAACTTGAAACAATTATTCAATTAATTGCTTAAATTATCAAAGGTCAAATTGACAAATATTTTAATCTATTTAATATCAAGAAATACGATTAATTAAATGAATAATTATTTTACCTCTCAATTTCAAAATTGCATAATCATAGTTTGCATTTACAATTTAAAAGTAATCATAATTAATTAGATGCTTAATTGTGGTTATATTTGAAAATTGCTTGTTATATTATTTGTTGCGGCTACAATTGAAATAATCAATTGTTAGTTAATTATGGTCATAATTGAAATAGCCAATTTCATGGTTTAAGTCAATTAAGGTTGTATTTGCAATTTAAGTTTCTTTATACGATTGGCCGTGTCTTTAAAAATGATTAATTGGTTAATTAGTTTTAATTTGGTCATAATTGAAATGTTTAATTGATAGACACTTTCAATTTTGGCTATTTTGTTAAAAGTGTCATATTTATCCCTCCATATACATACGAATATACACGAATATACGTGTATATCTGTGTATACCATTTATATAGGCATGAAACGTTTGGGCCTCCTCTCTCCCTTCATTTAAATTTGGGAAAAAAACGTAAGTGGACATAAATATAAAAATATTTACAAACTGATAGCAGGTAAATGTAGTAAACATTTAATAGCAACTTAATGAAGAGTTCTACAGTAAATTAACTTCCTATATTTAGGGAACCCTTCTTACGTCAAGCGGTGTTGATAATCCCACGATTATCCACCTATATTTTCGTGGTACTCTGTTATCCCCTGTAACTACTCCTTATTTTGTTGTATATATTTTATACTTCCTCACAATGTGAAGATATCTTATAAGCAGCGTCGTCCTTTTTTTTTTTTTTACCTTTCTTATACATCTTCCTTATTCTAGTCTTTATTCTTTTTTCAGCCATGGAATTATATTTGATTCAATATGGTGGAGAATGGGATGTGGAACACACTTACAAGAATTTCTGTGTTGATGGTGTGTTTCTCGATACGCAGTGCGATTTTAATGGTATGAGTTCCGAAGTGAATAAGGTTCTCAAAGTTGACTCAACTACGACTACGATCGAAATAAAATATGTTGTGAAAGAGAATTATCCGCCGATAAAGATATATGATGACCGAACCTTGCTAATGTATACGGAACTGAGAAGAAAAAGTTCAAAATTCACTGATTTTCCTCTTTGTATATCGGTTTGTGATAATTCTCAAGGCGGTACAGATTCAAAT
Organism: Lycium barbarum; assembly: GCF_019175385.1. Lineage (NCBI taxonomy): Eukaryota > Viridiplantae > Streptophyta > Magnoliopsida > Solanales > Solanaceae > Lycium > Lycium barbarum. The sequence continues at coordinate 88,263,900 of NC_083341.1, forward strand.
CCGAATACTATGCAATCTAACTTGAATGTTATCCAGGATATGCCTGAGATTGACAACCTGGAAACTATTGAGTTGATCACTACTGGAAGTGGAGAGGATAGTGACTATGTGATATTTGCGGAAGATTCCATAATCGACGATAATTTTCATCTGGATGTGAGTGAAGAGCAACTATACAAAAATAAAGAAACACTCAAAAATGTGATGAACAATTATGCCGTCCGAAATGATTTTCAGTTCAAAGTCATACGGTCAAGCACGACAAGGTAAAGTGCAGATTTTCTTACTTTATAAACCAATTATATAATGTATATTACTCATATAGATTCATATAACGTTTTTATGTTAAGTATAATAAAGTTTGTATAGGTAGAATATTATTCGTATATTTTTATTATACTCTTTATTATAGTATATACGTGGTATAATTTTAGTACACCCTTTGCTATAAAGTGTAAATACCTTTCATAAATTGATTATACCTTGTGTAATAAATATAGTATACGTTGTATAATTTTATTATTAGTTGTATAATTAAATATACTATGTGTATACAGATATTATATTGCATGTGTGGATGATCAGTGTGATTGGAGTTTAAAGTCATCAAGCCTTCATACATCAAAAATATTCAAGGTGAGGGAGTTTAATGATGTTCACGTATGCGGCAATGAAGCCAAATTATTTTAAAAAAGGAATGCTACATCGAACCTCATTGGAAAACTGATCACGCGTAAATGCGATGATCCCAAGTTAGTTTATACTCCTAGAGATATTCAGCGGGACATGAAAAGGGAATTAGGAGTTGATTTTAACTACATGAAGGCTTGGAGGTCGAGAGAAAAGGCACTTGAATTATTGAGATGTAAACCAAGCGATTCATATCAAAAACTTCCGAAATACTTCTATATGTTGACTCAATCAAATCCTGGATCAGTGGTAAATTTGGTAAAGTCAGAGGACGGACGATTCTTGTATGGTTATGTTGCATTGTACGGATCAATTAAAGGGTGGGAGTACTGCAGGCCTGTTTTACTCGTTGATGGTAGTTTTCTGAAATCTACACACAGGGGGACCATATTAACAGCTTGCACGCAGGATGCAGCGGGTGAGTTGAACTAAAAATCCGAAATCTATTGTTTAATGAATTAACATTATTCTTTTATTTATGGTATATTGAAGGAGCACAGTTACTTGTATTTTTTGTTTATATGTAGTAGTTAAATAATATGTCGTCTATATATTTATAATACCTTTTTTTTTGTATTCAGGTAAAATATTCCCGCTAGCGCATGCAATTGTTGATTCGGAGACTAATGAGTCATGGGAGTGGTTCTTCCAAAATTTACGACAAACATTTGGGTCAAGGGAAGGGCTGTGCATTGTATCTGACCGACACGAAAGCATCTTGAGGGCCACTAAGGTAGTGTATCCGGGTGTACCTCACTGTGTATGCATATACCATTTGTGGAACAACATAAAGACGAATTTTAAGAAAAGGCAGAAGCAGCTAAAGGATGTATTTTTCGCTATGGCTAAAGCATACACGGTGGCGGAATTCGATCAACACATGTCAGAAGTCAATAAGATTGATAACAGAGTGAAAGACTATTTATTCGATATTGGATATCATAGATGGTCCTTAGCACATTCCAGTGTGAAAAGATACAAAGTGATGACTTCTAATATTGCAGAGTCCATGAATGCATCGAATAAAGATGCAAGAGATCTACCTATATATGATTTGTTGGATTATGTGATGAATAATATTGTGGCGAGTTGAAATTACAACAATAGATTGGTAGCAATGGCAACAGGTACAACGCTAAGTCAGAAATATGAGGAACTGCTAAGGGATAAAATAATTGCATCAAAGAGAATGACGGTATGTAAATAAATGTATTTAGTTTTGTATAAAGTTAGTATAAAATCAGCATTGCTCGTAAATCAACACTTGATCATAATAAAAGGTCATGCGTATTTTGCTCAACTAAACCAAGTATAACAACCTCTTTTGAATGTCCATGCTAATGCACGTTTTTGGTGAGGTTTCTATTTATTCATATTACAACTGATTAGTTATTGATTATAGGTATTTTTTGTAATTAAATGTAACTCATTAACTGTAAAAAAGTTTTTAAATATTTTGGTGAAATGCAGGTTGTGCCTTCAACAGAATACATGTACACAGTATTTCATGGTAAAAAGCGCTATGTGGTTTGCATGCTGGAACAGTCTTGCACTTGTAGAAAGTTTCAATTGGATGTGATGCCTTGTACACATGCAATGGCTATCATCACAAAATATAGCATGCCTCAGTATGCGTATTGCTCGTTATACTACAGCAAAGAGTACTTCTTGAAGACCTATGATATTCCGATTCACCCCATTCCTGACGAAAGTACATGGGAAATTCCTGCAGACATTTTAGCAGAGGTGGTTCTACCACCTATAGTAAAAGCCAGAGCAGGTAGGCCACAAAAACACAGATGGAAAGGTGCTGGTGAATCACAACCAAAAAGGGCAAAAATTACATGTTCATTAAGCAATCGTGAAGGTCACAATATAAGGACATGTAGGAATCCTCTAATGGAAGCTTAGCAAGCTTTAGTTTTTTCAGTTTTAGCTTTATGTAATAAAGAACTGCAGTATATGCACTTCAGCTTTATACACTTTAGTTTTCTAGTTTTAGCTTTTATGTAATAAAGAAGTGCACTTTATGCACTTTAGCTTTTATGAACTTCAATCTTCTTGTTTTAGATTTCTGGAAGGGTGTTTTATAATATTCATGAGATTTCTTATCATTATGCTAGTATATTGTTGAACTTATGACCACTCTTACATTTTGTTATTCTCCTATGGACCTTTATTTTCTTTGCTATGATATTATTAGATCCCGTACTTGTTTAACGAGTTGAGTAGTGTAAGCTAGAGTATACTTCTTCCTTATTCTAGTCTTTATTCTTTTTTCAGCCATGGAATTATATTTTATTCAATATGGTGGAGAATGGGATGTGGAACACACTTACAAGAATTTCTGTGTTGATGGTGTGTTTCTCGATACGGAGTGCGATTTTAATGGTATGAGTTCCGAAGTGAATAAGGTTCTCAAAGTTGACTCAACTACGACTACGATCGAAATAAAATATGTTGTGAAAGAGAATTATTCGCCGATGAAGATATATGATGACCGAACCTTGCTAATGTATACGGAACTGAGAAGAAAAAGTTCAAAATTCACTGATTTTCCTCTTTGTATATCAGTTTGTGATAATGCTCAAGGCGGTACAGATTCAAATCCGAATACTATGAAATCTAACTTGAATGTTATCCAGGATATGTCTGAGATTGACAACCTGGAAACTATTGAGTTGATCACTACTGGAAGTGGAGAGGATAGTGATGATGTGATATTTGCAGAAGATTCCATAATCGACGATAATTTTCATCTGGATCTGAGTGAAGAGCAACTATACAAAAATAAAGAAACACTCAAAAATGTGATGAACAATTATGCCGTCCGAAATGATTTTCAGTTCAAAGTCATACGGTCAAGCACGACAAGGTAAAGTGCATATTTTCTTACTTTATAAATCAATTATATTATGTATATTACTCATATAGATTCATATAACGTTGTTATGTGAAGTATAATAAAGTTGGTATAGGTATAATATTATTCGTATATTTTTATTATACTCTTTATTATAGTATATACGTGGTATAATTTTAGTACACCCTTTGTTATAAAGTGTAAATACCTTTCATAAATTGATTATACCTTGTGTAATAAATATAGTATACGTTGTATAATTTTATTATTAGTTGTATAATTAAATATACTCTGTGTATACAGGTATTATATTGCATATGTGGATGATCAATGTGATTGTAGTTTAAAGTCATCAAGCCTTCATACATCAAAAATATTCAAGGTGAGGGAGTTTAATGATGTTCAAGTATGCGGCAATGAAGCCAGATTATTTTAAAAAAGGAATGCTACATCGAACCTCATTGGAAAACTGATCATGCGTAAATGCGATGATCCCAAGTATGCTAATGCACCTCATGCAGAACAATACAACATACAGAAGGTGGTGGACGTTTACGCCTCTGATTAATGTACAACCCTCCCACTCCTTGCCTCTACCATATAGACAAACATAGCTTCTAAAAGTTTCTGTGCAAGTAATAAAACTGAGCTTAAATCAAAGAAATGCATGATCTACATACTCAAATAAATTTCTCCCACTCAAGAACTCCAAAATAATTTGCCATTTTGCCCTATTATATACTCTTATATCTATCAATCTCACCTGCCACCAAAATCCAACTTGAAAAGGAAAATAGGGAAAGAAAGAAGAAAAAAATCTCTTCCATATCATCAACACCTTTTGTTTAATCAACAGTTCATTTCTATCCTTTTGTCAAACACTAACCCCAAAAGAGTTTTTTTTTCTATCCTGGATAACATTCAAATATATATATGAATCATACTCTTATATCTATCTATCCTGGATAACATTCAAATATATATATGAATCAACAACCATAATACTGATAGTTCATAAATGTAATTCAAATCACAAAACTGATTGTTAAAACAGTCAGTGTTGCAAAAGACGCAGTATCAAACACAACTGCAATTATTCCTTTAAAAAACTACATAAATCTACTGCCGACATTGTTTCACACGACCAAGTTTCATTTTTTCAGTCTCTTCTAAATCGCTAACGATATGCTGCTCCTGCTTCATTCTGCCATACTTCCACAATAACGACCCCAGCCTGATGCGATGAGCATTGATATCAAAGTTTGTTTTTGTCATCTTGCGATTCCATACAAAAGATTCAGCAAATACTGCCGCAAACACACCGGAGTCACTGTATATAATATTAATATAATCAAGAGAAAAATCAATGGTTATTAAAGGTATCTTATAAAAGAAAATGACATAGAGATATCAAGGTTTGACTTACGCATGTTGTTGTACAGGCAAGTGATCTACCATAATAAACTTCAATGGATTTTCTGATGTCTTATCTTTATACGGACCTTTATCCAATTTGATATCATTCCTTTTACCAAAAAACCCAAGAACAAAAAAGAAGTGGGGTATAATAACAACATATGCATCAACCACTGTGCGAACCATGGTCTTATGAGCTGCACCATCTAGCGAATTATAGACATATAAGCATCTATCTTTGATAGATAATCGTGCTGTTATCCACTCCCACTGTTCTGAAACTTTTATTGGAAATAAAATATGATCGACGGTGTGCCACGGACGGTTACAAACTATAAAATCTCCAGAAATATACTGGGCGACATCGTGATCAGGCTTCACCACGCGAAAGTCTCTATTTTTTTCAAGCTATTTCTTATAAAGCGCTTGAATCTTGAGATTAAATAGAGTATCTGTTGTAGTGAACTTTAGTGGCACGTCTAGATCATACTTTCCTTTTTTTCTCAAATAATAAAGTATGACATCCAAATGCTGCAACATCACACCAAACATATAAAAATCATACAAAAAATAAATATAAAATGATTCTAAGTCATTACAACCAAATATACCACATAAATCACTATTATTCTGTATAGTGGACACCAATTTGATAAACATAATCTACATTATTAATATTGTACAACTCAAGTACATGTAGAGTTTAAGATGATGACAGATTTCTCACTACAACGATGAAGAGTATCCACCAAAGTATCAAAACTGATAGAAAATAATTATCTGCAATGGATTTAACTATTTACGTACCGTATCCTCAATTATTTGACCGCTGTACGCAAGCTGGTGGAACCACTCCTTCCTGTTGATATGCGCTACTCCGAATTCAAACTGAGGCTTTAGTACATTGACCTTTTTCGGGTAAACACTCAGCCTATCAATACAAATTGTAAATTTCATCGATATTATACGTTAAATAATTGTTATTCTTAACTAAACAGGAATACTTACTTGCTTTTCCTTAAGCCTTTGTCAATCCAATCTTTGAACTCACCCATGATCTGATTATAATCATCTTCCTTGACAAACATTTCAAAAGGGTGCCCTTTCAATACAAGAGGTTCCTTCATGGATCCTCCTACCGCACTTTCGCCTGAACCATAATCGTTCAGAAAAGATGACCTACAGAATGTTGAGGGAAACTTATTTCTTATCCCGTTTTCCGTGGTGACATTATTGGCCAAGGGACATGTATATGTCGTAGTGGATTCCTTGGCTACGGGGAATGTAGATTGCGGCGTGACTTCCTTGTCCTTGGGGAGAGCATATTTTGTGGTGGGTTCTTTGACAACAAGGCATGTAGATTCATTCGTGGGTTCCCTCGCCTCTGGGCATGTAAATTTCGTAATCTGCGACTCGGGAACGTCTATACACATCATATGATACGGGTCCTCTGCTGCACTGTTCGCAGTGGGTTCCTTGGCCTTCGGGCATTTATATTTCGTAATCTGCGATTCAGGGACATCTACACACATCATATCTATAGGATCCTCCGTTGCTAACTTTGTAGCAACAACATCAACATATTGATTCCCTTAATAAAAAAGAGAAAAAACCATGAAGAACTGAAGTATGTTTTATATGTAAAACATTTATATAAGATATATATATATATATATATATATATATATATATATATATATATATATATATATATATATATATATATTTATACCACCCATATATGTAAGGTATTATTTGGGTATTTAAAAATTATACCCTACATATACAACAAATATATATTTATACTAATAAATATTTTTCACAAGAGTTGTCCATTTCAAAAGAACCATCAGAAAACCATACTAAAATCAAAATACACGTACCATTCACTCCAGCATTGCGAATTTCATCCCCTGTTGACACGAATTCAAAGCGATCGCCACTATTTGCATGCTCTTCTTTATCATGGAACCCACCAAGACCTTCGCTTACTCTACCTTTGATTTGAAATTCCATTTCATTCTGTTCACCAAAAATTAATAATTAATAATAAGGCATTCTAAATACTAAGCAGTTTTTTTTGGTCAATACCGTATAAGTATTGATTCTATCAACTTTCTTGGACAACAATTCAAGTGCATCAAATATCTTGGCATTGGATTCCTTCACGAACTCAGTCAACGACTGAAATTCCTCTGTAATCTATTGAAACAATAAACGTAAGTTTAGCCATTTATTATTATAGTGTTTTAAAAAATTAAAATAATCAGTTGAAAATCTTCCTTTAGCTGCTTCTGTTCATTGGATAGGCTTTTGATGTCATTTCTCCAATCCATATTGTTTTGTGGTGGGTCAGAGTCTGATGTTTTGTACATCATACTTGGTATTGGCACAGGGGGTGGTGTTGTAAAGTCATCATCTCCAAATTGATATTCGGCATGATCAACAGTCACATTGTCATCCCTATCATCCGTAATGAAATTAGGGAGATCCAACCCAGTTTTCTCAATCGTTGTAGGATAAATATTCTTCACCTTCAACTAATAAAATAATGTGCATCAACGTACTAGAAAACATATCGAACTTGTAGAAAATTAAATAAATTAAATTAACACTTACATTTACATCTGACAGTACAGTTGTGACATCACTAGTGAAAGGATTGCTTATGACTTTCCAACTAAGTATTCGTGGGACCTTATCCTCAACCAACAGAGCAAACTCATTTGTGGCTCGAGGACAACATTCGTAAAACCATATTTGGAATGCGAGTGGAAGTCCTTCCAACCTAGAATATTGCTTTGAAATCTTACCCCGAAAAGCTTTTCTCAACGAAGTTAACGTCTCCTCAAATAACAATTTTCCCTAGGGGTAATTTTCATATTTCCCGAATTCAACTAACTCAAATAAACCAGTCGAGATTTTGTTGTGAGGAAATAAGGAAAACAAAAATGTGTTTATAAAATATAGTATGGCAATCTTTACCGCATCTTGATCAGATGTCCAATTCTTGCCTTTAAAACAATCAATTATATCTTGACATTTAATCTTGCGCATCGCTGGAAAACATCTATCAACCAAGCTACACCTTTCATTAGCATCATACAACTTATGTGCAATCCCACTGCATTTTAGACCTGTTAGCAAAGCAAACTCCCTAATACCAAAACAAAGCTTAGTACCATTCAACGATATCCAGAACTCATCTTTGTTCTCGTGAACCACCTCCCTCAGCAAAAGGGAGTGTACAAGTCGTAGTTGGACAGTTACTGGCTGTAAATTAACAAAGTATCCAAAACAAGTTTGTCTAAACAAATCAAATTGTTTCCGACTCAGCTTGTCCCTCATTATTTTAAATACATTAGTATTACTATTAACACCAAGCTTCAATTTTGAGTGATCATGTAGCTTGAAATAAAAGTCCCCACTCTGCAATTCAATAGTATTAGTATAAGATATTCATTTATATAAAACATGATAATGAAGCCATGATAATAGCAAAAAATATCTCGACAAAAATAAGTTTACATTATATTAGTTGACCTTTATGTATTGTTCTAAAGTGCAATAGCATAAGCAGCTTGACAACATCAAAAAATCTGGTATATTAGTATAAGTATATAAAGATTTACAATTACAACTATACCACGTATAATAGTTATTCTTATAGGTATGTATAGATTATACCATGTATATTAGATATTATACCATGTATATTAGATATTATAATAGGTATGTATGAATTATACCATGCATATAATTTACATAAATTCAAAATATTAGAAGTATAAAGTACATCAATCATAGTAATATATTGTTAAACATCTTATAACTATAGAAAAGTAAATTATACAACATATATGTATAATCAAGGATTGCGGAAGTAAAAAAAAAATACCTCCAACTCCTTATTTTGACCTTTTGTCTGCTCGACCTTTCTCCTTTTGAGGCTAACATCCTCGCTTGGTACATCCTGAACTTGTACAGCTTTTTCCTTTTTCTTTTTGTCAAACTTTGTTGCCTCGTTATGATTCTTGTGTATCGAATTGACGTCCCCAATATTTGGGGATTCTTTGGACCTTTTGGAAGATACAACTAAAGTCTCCTCCCTTCGATCCACAACGACACTATGAGCATTGTTGGATTGAAAACCTTCAACATTTTGCATTTCCACATCTTTGGCGGGAGATTTTTGTGTGGGAGTCAACAAATTGAAATTGGGTTCTTCCACCGGTGCGAAAAATTCAACACTTTTAGAGGTGTAATCAACCTTCCATCCTCTGCCTAAAATCTTCACTGAATCTGAGCTTGGAACTGATTTCGTTTTCCCCATTGCTGTTGATGCTAAATCTGAAAATATACCAAAAAATCTACTATAAATTAAATTGCATGTCAACCCCCAAAATAAGAAAAGTTCCTTTTTGAATTGCAAATACAAAATGTTCTTTTGACCTTTATGAGAGGCTAAATCCTTTGGTTAAATTAGAGACCCAAATTAAACACAGCGTGAGAGGCTCTTTTTTTTTTCTAACCTTAAACTTTGGTTAAATCCTCTGTAAGTCTATCAACCGAGAAGGGAAAATGAAGAAATGGAGGATGAGTAATAGGAGATGGAGGATATATATGTTGGGGAAGATTGATACGTAGTAGATGTTTATCTTAAATCAGAAAATAAATGATGTATTTATCTTTTAAATAATGGATAAATGAAAATAAAGACTAAAGATATGACTCAATCCCTGATTTTGGGGATATTCCTATTCTTCACATACTTCTTTTAATGTGTTATATATGTAATAAACAGTGTTATTTTTGTAGAATATGAAAAGTTCTGCTATTTATGTTCTTATTTATGGTATTGTGACTTCTCATGTAATTTTTCCTTTAAATTTGGGCGGGCGTGATCCAAAAGGACATGACCCAGCCCATCCTCGGCTTAGGCCACCAAACGACCCCTAAACCCCTTCATTTCTTTGTTTTGGCTAAGGTTGAAGAAACCCTAGCCTTCACTGCGTCTCCATGGTCAAATATGGCAATTGGCAGTGTACAACTTGCTTTGCAGCTCAAGTTCAATCGATTCGGGCAAAGAAATTAATGCTTTGCCCTCTCTCCACTATTGTTCAACCCAAACACGGTATAACCTCGTCCTTTACTTGCTTTTTCTGCCTTTTTTCTATGGTCAAAGGACCAATTCTTTAATTAGTTTTGTTGTTTTACGAATTTGAACTCATGATTTCTATGCCAAATTTGAGAGGGATTCAAGAGGATCCCCCCGCCCCCCCCACCCACCCCAAAAAAAAACCCCAAGTCCCATATCGAATTTGGATTAGGATTTTTAGATTTTTGGAGTTCTACATAAAGAACCCCATATTTCACTTCAACACATCCATTATTCACGAATATACACACAAAAGTCTCATAAATTCAGAGAAAAATACACTTAGTATACCTAGGGATCTTGCAAGTTTGCTGGAACCTTTAATTTACTAAGTTTTTATGGTCTAAAGTTTTATTTCTTTCTTTTGTTTTGTGGCTGAGTTCATGTGGAGGAGAAGCATTTCCAATTCCATTTTTGACAACAGGTTGCCCGAAGAAAAGGTAATAGTTTTTCCTCTTGTAATTCTTTAATTTTACCTATTTATGTTTTGCTTTAAGTATTTTTGCCTATGTGTGTTTTTATAGCTTAGATTTGGCCTTGATTATAGGTTTAGTGATTTTTAATTTAGTTTTAAATGCTTAGTAATTGGTCGGTTTAGTTTGTTTCCTATTTGTGTTCAGTTTTAGCTTATACGTTTAACTTATGGTGGTAATGTCAAATTAGGGATATGTTGATAAATTAGGGACATGATTAGTGAATTTGGTTATTTAACCTCTAAACTGTTATTGTGTTTTATTAGATTAGAAAGGATGTTAATCAGGGCTTCATATGTTGTTTAGGGTAATAGTTTTTTCAAATAATGCATTGATGATTTGAGGCTGTTTGGTTTGGATTTACTTTAACATGTGATTGAATGATACTTATTGAGTTAAATTAGTACCTATACGAAAGACTTTGTCCTGTATATGTGAGCTTAGCTTAAGGTATTCCTTGTTTAGAACTGTTGAACTAGAATAGTGTCACGACCCAACCCCGTAGGCCGTGACTAGTGCCCGATCTGGGCACTCAAACACATTCTAGTATATAGCAGAAGCCGACAAGGCTTTATTTCCAATTTAGATAATTTCCAGAAAAATTTCGGCAGAGTTTCCTTTGTTTTACGGACTATCCCATATACCCTGCACGCAGAAAATACCAACAAAGGCCACACAGGGCCAACAGAGTAACATTTGAATATATGCGGACCGGCCGCCGCGGCGAATGGGATCGCCCAAATACAACATATACACACAGCTGTACAGAAAGATCCCAACCCACAAACATGTCTACAGACCTCTAAACAGACCAACAGAATCATATGGCGGGACAGGGCCCCGCCGTACCCATGAACGAGAATATACATATATAGAAGTGACAGACTGTACCAAAAGATGGCTCTGAATAAAAGAGCGCTCCAAATGGCGGAAAAGATATCCTAGACAGACGGATCGGCAAACCTGTCGTCAGTACCTGCGCGGTATGAAAACGCAGCCCCCGAGGAAAGGGGGTCAGTACGAAATATGTACTGAATATGTAAAGCCTGAGTTGCAGAAACAAAATCATAACTGGTATAGAACGTACAGAAAGTAAACAGAAAATACAAAGTATCAGATATATATTTTCAAAACATGCGGAGTGTGTACAGAAACATATGTCATATCAAATCCGGCCCCTGCCAAGGGACTCGGCAGACAGAACGTGGCCACCCTCCCGACGCTGGTGCCACAACACAGAAGAATCAGAATAGGGGCATAACCCCGTAACATAATATGTCATATCAGATGGCCATAGTAAATCATATCAGAACAAGCGTACATGGCACAGCATACTCCACAAACCCATGTACGCGTATACCTGCCCCCTCACATCGAGGCACGACGAACAATGCAAAGGATCACGCTTGACAACATATCCTGGTCCGGGCTCAGTGTGGGAAACATTGGGGCATCCACGAATGGAGTAGTGAGAGACTAATGCAATCAAAATATCATAAATGTTTCCATAGACTCGATGAGGCATATCAAAGACAAACCGATCCAATGAAATCGAGAGAGATCATAGTAAATGAGTTTCGAGTATCAAAACAGTTTATCAGACTTAATGGAATATTTGAAACAACGTTTGTTAGGAAATTAGAATGGTAGTCAAAACATTTCTTTCAAAAACCGCTCGAAAGTAAGACTTGAGTACAATACGGGCAAAACCGGGAATAGTGGGCCCACCTCGGGACAAGCAAGGCGGTGGGCTCAAATTACATATTTTAAGCTTATGGGATCACCTACAAAGGTTCTACGGACGTTCTATAGCTTTCCAAGTAGTTTAGGGGAAAGTTCGCATAATTTTCAAGAAAGCATACCAAAAAGAGTTTAATCTTATTGAAAGAAAAAGTGATATTTTCACTTGCGGATTTCCGATGGGCAGAAAGTCTTTCGAGGCCCGAATCCGGTTCTAATACACTTAGGCATGCCAAAAGAAGGATCGGGTATCTTTACATACCTTTTGAGCTTTTTAAGCCTATCCAAGCTCACTCTCCGTTTCGTCGAAAATCTGCAAATGGTCACATTTACCAATTGTAAGTTATAGATGCTACAAATTCAATTCAACTCATATTTGTCTACCGAAATTTCGGCAGCACTTCCCCTATACATATAACACCCCCGATAATTCAACTCGGCTCAAAATCATCAACAACAACCCAAACAACAACATCAACATCAACAACAAACATTAGAAACACAATATGGCACAACTAGTTCTACTTGCCGACATAATGCCATCACCTTCATTTCAACTTCAATTTCCAAACCAATTTCAATGATTTCACATTCATTATCAAACTAGATCATCACAACATAGTTTAGAAGCGTCTCATATCGTTTCCTCAAGTTATACACACGATATACATAATATACAACTTTCCGCCAAAGTCACAACTTGTTCAAAACATCAAATCTTTGGCATACATATTAATAACATGTTTCCAACTTCCAAATTCATCAATGATCATCACAACTAACAACCAAATAACTTCATTTTCCTAATATCAGAAAATCATACTAAAACGACATAAGTTTCTACATTCCCTTTCAATACAAACTTATATCATTCTATCTTCATTTACATTGCAAGCATCACAATAACACACTAAGCAACTCAATCCATTTTCCATTCCAACTTCAACATAGTACACGGCCATATGCCCTTCTATCAACATCAACTAAATTCATGCAACTTTCAATTCCAATATGCATTTCATCACAACCACAACTAAGAGATAACATGAATTCTATACATTGTGGCTATACACATATACATACTCACGGCCATATAGCTATAACACACACCCACTTTGCAAACTTCCATTTCTTCACACAATCAACACATTCCCACATGCTACAACACAAACAAAACATCATAACACAACAAAAAGAGTTGGATTCTTACCTTTTTCCTTAGTCTTCTTCACTTAAACAAGTGGTCAAATTGAGGAACCAAGTGCTTCTTTCTCCAAGACAACTACACCAAGTTGAAGAGGCTACTCAATTTAGTGGGAAAACTACAAAAGAAAATTTTTTGGAGCAATATTTTTGATGGCCAATTTTCTTAGCCAAAGCCGAAACCCTCTTGCTCTTTCTCTCTTGCTTCTTTTGTTTTCTCTTCTTTTAATTTCATGAACCTTCTAAAGAGTATGACTCATATTATTATTAACACATGGAGAATTAATTAGTGGCCATGGGTTGGGCCTCACCATGGCCGGCCACCCCCTTAAGCATTGGGCCTTAATTTCCATTCCAATATTTTGGCCCAATGACTTATAGATCACATTTGTAATTCCCGAAACTAATTTCTAAAATTCCAAATTTGTCCTTGGCCTTATTCGACACTTCCACATTAATATTCTTTCATACACAACTCCTATGTCAAATAAAAGTTAATTATGATCTTATTTCTTACAAGTCAAGAATATTTCCAAATTTTTCCAAAGGTGTGAAGACACGGGATATAACAAATAGGTTCTTTTCCCTTATTGCTTGCATGCTAGTGTAGTTTATATTACACCTTGTGCTTTTGCGCATCGAGATTTGCAGTACATTGGTGTCTTAGTTTTGGACACCGGGATTTGTTTCCAAGGACATATTAGGTTGGACATGTTTAACTTGTGTGTATAGGTGAACCGAAGCGGGAAGGTTAGTCAAAATTTGTTTTTGGATAATATGGTGTATGGGTCGTATGGGTGGGATATGATCCGTATTTTATGGACCGTATTTAAGATTACAAAAGTGTAGTAGAAAAGTAGAAATTTCAGGTGGTATTATATGGCCATATTATACGGACCGTATAATATTATACGGCCAGCAAGTTGGTCGTATAATATTATGAAAAGGATGTCAAATTTTACAGAGAAGTAGAAATGATGGTAACATTATATGACCGAATTATACGGATCGTATAATGTTATATGACCAGTAAGTTGACCGTATAAGTTAAGTCGGTGGAAATTTTCAGAATTTAAGTACGACGACCCCTCTTCATTTTAGTCATTCTAAACATATTCCCAAGTTCAAAAGAGCTTTAGAAACTCTCCAAACATATCCCAACACATTTCCAAGCCAAAATAAAGGATCAAAGTGAAGATCAAAACACTTAGGGTTACAAAGGGAGATTCAAATTTGACCCTTCTTCTTGTAAAAGCTTTGAAGGGTAATTCTAAGGTGAAGTGAATTTGGAAGTTGAAGTGTTCTTGAATTTTGAGGTAAGATTTCATCTTAGTTTCATGCTTAGGAGTTTATTTGGTAATTATGCTAAGATTTGGGGAGGAGAAATTGGAGAAAAAGTTCAGCTATGAATTTGATGATATTTTGGAGTTGTAAATTAACTTGAGCTATAATTATTAGCATGTTTTGAGTATAATTTTGTTGTGAGGGATAATAATGATGATGAGGAAGTGTTGTATACAAGTGTATAAGGGGTTATGTTGAAGTTGTTGTCATAAATTGATTATGAGAAGAGGTTTTAGGTTTGCATATACTTTGAATGAAATCTCTTGATCATGATGTTGTTGATGTTGTCTTTATTGTTTAGGAGTTGATTTGGAATTTGGTGGAAGTACATAAAATAGGGGAATTGCTGCCCAAATTCCACTAGCTCACTAATTGCTCTAATTTAAACTTATGAATGTTTTCAAGACTTAACTTTAGTATGAATTCTCTTGAATGTAGATTTGTGGGCTTGGGAGGAGAATGTTAAGTAGTTAAGGAGACGTAAAGGTATGTTAAGGTTGTCCCTTTCTTTCTTATGGCATGATCCTTTGATACAAACCCATTCACATGATATCCATAATGTCCTTATTTTTATAGAAATGCTAGAAGCTTATGGTTCTTGAGATTTTTATGATATTGTTGAGAATTGTCCCACGATTATTGATCTTATCTTATGATTATTGATCTCATTTTATGGTTGTTGATCTTATTCATTGATGTTGATCTCATCTTATGATTTTTGTTCTTTCAAGGTGAGATATGTTTATGGTGATAGTTCCATAATGATAATCGGAGGTTTACCGACCTTACGTCACTCCGATAGAGTTATAGCTTTTATTTGTGCTCTCATGCATGCTTTATATATATATATATAGCTATTTTCTCATACCGAGCCGCGCTATAGTCGGCCGGGTATGACACGTAGATGTGCACACCACTGCAGTGGGTACGTTATGATGTTAGCCTGGACGCGGGATGCCCGGGACGTGGGATGATATGATATATGGATCGGGTTGCACGTTACGCAACAGTAACTCTTATATTATATATGTATGTACGAAAATGCTTTTTTTAAAAATCCAACCATGCATGATATCCACCTTAAGAGGAAATCATATGTACATGTTATCTCTCCTATCTCATGTTTCTTTCATATTTTCATTATGTTGTTACCCATGCCTTACATACTTAGTACATTATTCGTACTGACGTCCTTTTGTTTGTGGACGCTACGTTCATGCCCATAGGTAGGCAGGGAGACGGATCAGACCCCTAGGCTGCTTTATCTGCGATTTCTTAGGAGTGCTCCATTTGTTCTGGAGCTACAGTTTAGCTGGTACTATTCTTTTGTGTATATATGGGCATGGCGGGGTCCTGTCCCGTCTTTATGATGTTATGTACTCCATGTAGAGGCTCGTAGGCAGATGTATATGGTTAGATGTCCTATAACCTCACCGGTTCATGTTTTGTGTATCATTTTTGGCAGCCTTGTCGGCTTGTACATATGGGCATAGTTGATGATGTTTATATAGACGTGTATATGTTAATTGACCTCATGCCTCTTTCAGTTTATGATAATTGTGAGTTAGCCATGTGGCCCACTTAGATATGATTATGAGATGAATTTCAGAAGGTGCTCAGTAGGTTAGCTCCGAGTGCCCGTCGCGGTCCTCTAGTTGGGACGTGACAGTTGACATCATTGATGAGAATAGGAGACCTATTTAGGCTGGAATTTGGACTTGCTAATCCCATTCTGAGTGTTTCGGTTTCTCTCTCTTATTGGCATGTTTAGGTTGGCCATGTTGACACCATTGATGAAAGATTTTAGTCTAAACTGAGACTTGTTGATCTGCTAAATTGCATAATTGAACCATGTCAATATGACTAAGTATTCTTCCTAAATTACATATGTAACCTGCTCATTATGTCATGTCTTTTTTTGACTAGTTGTTATTCATTTGAGATATATTGGGATGCTTATGAACTTTCCTTCTCTTGTTAAATGTCAAACCCGCTTATGTTTGGTTATCTTCTCATATATCTTGTTCAATCTGTTGCTTGTCATCTGGTATACCTCGAGCTGTACATGGTATATCAACTTTAATATGCACTAAGTGTATAGAAAGGTTGTATATTCTTGTATATTTTTAGGTATACCATGTATAAGCCTGTATATACAATGTATACATCTGTTTTGTTATTAGTTTGAGTTTAAATGTGTTGTGTATGTTTGAGGTATACAAAGTATACAGTCCCATGTGTATCCTTTATGCTTATTTTAGGCTGTATGTCATGGTATATTGTTTGTATATCACATGGTTAAGGGTTGTCTTTGGGGCCTAAATTCTGGTTGGGTTTGCTACACACTTTTCATGTTTTGCCTATTTTTTTTTATAACTTTACTTGGTCCTGTACACAATTGATCATATCTGTGGTAACTTTGGGCCGATTACTGCTGCTCGTCTTTACTGTTTGGGACTGCCAATTGACTTTTTGAAAATTGTTGGACTGGTCTGTCACCGTTATCTCAATTAGTGTCAAATATGTTTGATAGATGTGTGGGTTAAATGTATATATTCTTTTAGTTGAGTACGTTTGGAAAGTATAGATACTTTCTAACCGTACTTTTCTTTTTCCCCTTTCTTTGTTTTCATGGAAATGCAACGTGGGATATTTGGGCCATATTCCTCCGATATAAACCTGTTGGGCCAGAGGCCTAACTCTTTTGTTTCAACGAGTCTGAATCCGAAGAAATGCATAGAAGGCCCATCCATGAGTGAAAATGGCAACTAGTGGGCTTCGGTAGGCCCACTAGCCTAAACTCTATCCTCTGTGTGTGTGTATATGTGAAATTTTGTATATGTAAACAAATGCCTAAAATTATTGAAACCCAAACGTGTAGAATTAGGAATTTCGAGTAGAAGTTTAAGATTATCTGAAATGATTTTTTCAAATCAAGCATAACTAAGTTAAGATGCATGAACAATGGCAAATGAGTTTTTTTTTGCAAAGTCTTTGGAAAAACTGAAAAGTTGATATGATATATCGGATATGTCCCATATGTGTATTGATTTCAAAAGAAAGAAAGAAAACTGTTTTTGGGCACTTACTCCTTCAAAATAGGATTGTTTTGAACCTTCAAATTTGGATCAAAATCCGGAATTAGTTTCTATGTGCTTAGACTGATTTTGGATGAAAAGAGGATAAAAAATGAAAAAAACTACTTTCAAGGGAAAGTGAATGAGCTGTTTCAAAATGCCAACTTCAAACTTAAGGTTGTTTTACATCTTTTGGGTTCAAACCCAAACCTTAAGGCATAAAAACAAGAGGAAATATATTTGGACTATGGTTTGAAATAAGATGACTTTGGAGTAGGATATTGGTTGACCTAAAATGAATAAAAATAAGTAAAACCCTTTATCTATACTTATAAAAACCTATGCTATTTTCTTAAAGTTGATATACTCAAACTTTTTCCTAAATAGAAATATAAACTTATAAGGACTAAAATCATGACATTAGACCAAATTAGTAGCAATTCTACTTAAGAAAATCTTAAGTGTGTTTTGATCCGGAAATGAAGTGACTTCGACCCTTATAAACATTTTTCAAAAAACCAACACTTTCCCCTTAAAGGTTTTTGCCAAAAAGATGGAGTTATGATATTGGCATGCCAGTTTTTTTCCACGAAAGAAAACATTTTTAGTAAGTAATCACAATAATTGCACATTGAAGCTCATAGGTCAACCGTATTCTATGGATCCTTAATACTAGGGTGCTTAAAACCTTCCCTAGGGGATCACCAGAACCCTTACATCGAACTCTGGTTTAAAAAGGATTTTTCTCTTATTTGATAAAACCCTTTTAACTTGGTTTTCCTAATTTCCTTTATAAAATTAGGTGGAAACTCTAAAAAATATAAAATCCCAATAGAGTCCACAACCTCTTAGTCTCTTTTATGCACCCGCATAAAAGTGAACCGTAATAGATGGCGACGCTGTTGGGGAATTTCTAGGTTCTAACCATAAGGGTTTCAATATAATGTGATTTAATTGTGATTACTTGCTTACTTGTTTATTTTATTGCAAATATAAATTATCATGCATTCATATTATAAACTACGCCACCTTTGGAAAAAAGCATGGTTTCAAAGGGGACACGCGGGCTCGCGGTCTATCCTTCACCAAAAAAATCGAAACACCCTTTCTTTGGAACACATTGAATGCGAATTTGGTATGTGGTCGTCCAACAGCCGACAATGGTTCACCCAGAGTAGTCCGCTCGGGTCCTTGTCGATTTGAAAAGCCCACTCTAGCATTGATTAGGATTGAGCCAAGCCAAATCGTAACGGACTAGCACATGATGACCTAGACGGGTTTTGGATATTTGAGATGTATCTAAAACCCATTAAGGAGACTACCTTGTGTCAAGATGGTCTGTGACCCGAAAGACACCGCATCCCACTATGTGCTAATTGGAAACATTTTGTGTGCCTATGTGCTAAATCATTGTCCATGGGGGTGGGAATTAACCGTGTTTTATTTTGTAGATGCATACAAATCTGAAATTCGACATGGTTCTCGAGGCACCAGATATGCTAAAAATTTGGTCGGGTTGGATGAATACCGAGGAACAAAGGAAAGGGACCAAGCGTTTAAGAAACCTCCCCTCTGTGTTAGTCATGACCGGGTGTAGGGAGTTGATCGAGATAATCACGGGCTATTGGGTCTGAGATAGAATGGTATTCAGATTCGGGGATGACATAGAGATGGCCCCAACTTTAGAGGAGCTTCGGGATGTGATAGACAACATCAGAACTAGCTTAAGAAAGAGAAAGAAACTCGACCAAAACCACCTTATCCCACATAAACCTACCCCTAACCAAATCCTCAAAATGTTATCCTTATCCCATGCCAATTGAATGGTTGGCCCAACCATAGCATTTAGAGAGTTACACAAACGGTTTGGAACCCAACAGGATTTCTAGAACACCCTACAGAGTTTAAATTCTTTCCCGAGTTGGAAGCCACCTGACCTTTGGCCTTCGCCATTTGTTTACTAGTACTCGGTATTCTCGAAAGATAGAAACCAAACCGTAGATACTGGAATCATTTCGGTCACCCATGCTATCTTTCACGGCATAACCACAAACGGGTAAACTAAATACTTTGACCTAATCCCCATCATCCTTGCCGATATGTACCGAGCCTTAAGCATATGCCAAAATCATTACTATTCCTTCCAAGGTGTAACCTACTCCTACAATGGTGGATCATTAAGCATTTGATCGAGGTCGGGGGTACCCAATATTTAAGCAAGCAAACGGGAAAGGATGACCTTTACGCTTATTACCCAAACATAGGACAACAAACTAAGGAAAGTTGGGGATTCTTATTTTCTAGGCTCAAAGAGGGTAGCATACAATGGATGTTCGCCGATTTCATATTTGATTCCGTTGTCGTCAAGGGGTGAAAGTGTCCATATATACCACTTATGAGAATTCAAGGGATCCGCTCTTATGTGTTTGCCCGAGTACTAAGACGGTTTGGTAGGACCCAGATCATACCCCAAGTAGGAAACATGGGGGAGTACATAAAAGAGCTATGAAGAGGACAAGATCCAAAAGGGTGGAGACATAGTCCAAGAATGGAATGGTCACATTATTTGGGGTCCGGATACTTTAGCTCAGATAGGTTCAACCTGGGTTGTGACGAAAATTATAGAGATTGGCTGAGGGTCCACTTGCAAGGCACCCTTGCCCCTGGTCCTATCATTTATTATTGCATGCAAGAAAAGTCTTCAAAAGACGAAATCAAGGCCCATTTGATCCAAAGGCGAGCCAATGATAGGGATTCAAAATACTTAGAGAAGATTGAGTATGATCAAGCCGTCATAGACAGCTTGACATAAGAGATGGACTTCACACATGATTGCCTGTTAGATCTTGATGATCGAATGAAGAAGATAATGGATGACACCGCATTGATGATCTTCACAAACAAGGGGTTTTTGATGGATGCCGTGTTGACTTCGACTTATCTCCATATCCACACCGCTTTTTGAAGGGCCAAAAAGGCAAGGATCGAGAGAGATTCATCATCATCCACTAGAGGACATTTCTTCTGATTTTTACTTTATGCTTTCTGGTCTTTTGTAATCCCTTAGGAGAAAATATTATTAATGAAACTATAATTTATGGGGCCATGATTTAATGCAAATGGCACATTCTTGTTTCAAATCGACTAGGTTGACTCTTTTAGAAACACGACTAGCATAATTTATCGCATGATTATATGATTAAATGCTTGTGTTTCATGTATTTCATTTAAATGATTGATTGATCCCATGTTCCGGTCATTATCCTAAAGAAAAACACAAGGAAATTCCAATGACCCGAAACCACGAACATAGAAAGCTAATCCTTTGCACCTCTTAAAAAGATTGATTTGCTACCAATGGACGAACGAAGAAGTCAGAGTAACACTATCCTCGGAGGCGACACTGCTAGCGAAAGTGAAGGGTCATTTAGTAGGAAGATTCGCAAGCTAGAGGAAAAGATTGAATTGGTCCGAGCCAAGATCAAAGAGGCCGGCCGATTTTTGAACCTAGCTAAGAAATCCACCAAAGGAGACTACAGAATTGGAACGTTACCAAGAGAGCCCGTCAGACATGGCCAAGGGAATGACACAAAGCTACGTGCCTTTGATGGTCAAAACTGAGACTCTCGAGGAAGAGGATGAGGATCCCATGGAGGAATACAAACTGCAAGAGCAAACTGGGCCATCTAAAGAGGCCACCACCACTGCCTCTGTTGCCCAAGATGATAATAATGATGTGACCCAAGGATCCATTCGCCCACCATCGCCAACTGGGTGGGCGATTGCCTTTAAAGCCATTGCTTGTCCTTACCGTGTCACGCCAAAGCATATACGATGTGATGAAGTATTTAAGGAGATGAAAAGTGTAGGTGCTACGAGAAATTACCGCCTTGCGCACCGATCTATACGCACAAGAGGTTCCCATTTCACAAGAATCAACCCAGTCACATTGCGAATGAGTACTTGGCCCTGAGAAGAAGGATTGTGAGAATGATCACCGATAAGACAATCCACATGTTATGGGGACCTCAATCTTTATTGGTCCATGACACGGTCACTCCAAATGAAGGAATCACTTTGGACACTCACATTTGGCGTTACGACTTCACCATCTTCAAGGACTCGCATGCCAGTATCTTTCAGAAGTTAGCAAGTATTAGGAAGGTCCATACAGTCAAGGCTTTTTGGGAACCCTCGTCGGGCGGGCTAAGTCAATGAAGGATTTGCTTGTTCCATTCGGGAGCACTGGGGCATGATACCGAGGAATGTGAAGCTTTTAATTTTGAATTAGAACACTTGGTCCATACTGAGGAAATATGGGTGGTACTCCCACCTTGTTACTAGGAAGTAAGGCCTTAGGCCAAACAAATGGTTGTAGGGACAACAACCTGTTCCGATCTTGAGAAGAGGTCATCTTTTGGGAAGACTTAAGGGAGGGTCTTTTCTTGTAATTTTAAAGTTTGTCCTCCTTCCCTTTTTATTTATAAGTAAAAGAAACTATGTTCGAGCTGATGTCCCAAGGAGGGATACGTAGGAAGCCTTTATCTAGCCTGGTCTGGGAAGCTTTTGGGTAGTATAGGTTTAGGAAAAATATTTTTCTATGTAAACCGATCTAAGGAAGGCTCTGATTTCCCGCAGAGGGATACGTAAGCAGTCTACTTAAGAATCGCTCCCTATATTATATAAATATATTATTTTCCCATAGTTATTTAGCGTAAGCAAGCGGCAATAAGATTGTCCAAAAGCGAATCAACCATAAATAGTCATACCGAAATCCAAAATGACTCAAGAGAGCCAAAATACCCTAAAACTCAGGAACGGGGATCAATCAAGTGTTTAATTCCAATACATGAATTTTGTGTGCTCTATGTGTTTACATGTCAACTACATATGATATTTTTCCTTTTTATTTATTGTCTAATGAACTAACGTCATTTGCTTTTGAGTTGCTTTTCTCTTATAGAAAAAGGTTGATCCGTGTTGTTCTATGCCAGCATACTTCATTAGATCTAAAGTTGCAATAGCATCCCTTTCCCAACAAGACAAAACCAAAGCAATAATGGTTGGTTCTTTAGAAAACGAGCACACTCAGAATGAACTTGTCATAAGGGACTCTCCCTCATTGAACCCGAAAGAACCCTTGCACTCCGCGGTCGTGATAGACATACTGCTGGAGAAAGTTTCTGACCTTCAGGAAAAGGTCACTAGAGCCGAAATGGCTAAAGAAATATCTGCCGAGGCAAGGAGGCGTCCTCCGCTTTTTCCATCTCTAAGCTCACCACTACCCGACCACTTACCCCATCAGAACAATACCACACCCCGCTAATCCAACCACATCCTACCATACCCCACCACCACTTAAAACTGTCCAAATTCTTGGAACCACCCACTCAGCATCATCATACCAAGCACCTCAACCCACTCACACCCATCCTGCGGTATGTCCAAGCACCATCTCTCTACCAATCGCAAAGACTACCCCTATATCCAAAACCCACCCCACACACCCAACCGTTTCTTTCCATACCCTCGTTACACTAAGCACTTTCTCCCCAGATCATTAAGAACTTGACCATTATGAGGACATGGAAAGGGCTTGGGGAGTCGAACAAGACAGGCGCGACAAATAAATAGAACGCAAGATGGTTGAAATGTTGGAGCAATCCATGAGAGCTACCTGTAAGGTAATAAGATTAAGCTGTGATAATCTCTATATGCATCCGGGCTTGGATCTGCCCAACGGTTTCAAAGTGCCGAAGTTCAAAATGTTCAATGGAATGGGAAATCCCAAGGCCCATTTACGAGCCTATTGCGACCAACTAGTCGGTTTCAGGAACAACCCAGCACTCATCATGAGACTATTTAGTCGAAGTCTGACCGTAGAAGCCTCCGAATAGTTCACCACGCAAGACATATGTCGATGGACCATGTGGGAAGACATGGCGGGATCTTTTATGGAAAGGTTCCGATTCAACGTTGAAACAGTGCCTAATCTGTATAACTTGGAGAAGGTCAAGCAAAAGTCACCAGAAAACTTCTTTTAGTATGCTAGTTGATGGTTAAAGGTGTATTAAATGAGGCCGCAGGTTTTTTGTTCAAACTTTTGGAATCGTGAGCAATTTAAGAGGAAGCACAAGGAGATTTTGATGTATTTAGAGTTGATGGGGTCTATCAGATTTGTGTATCGGGTGAAGGTTTAGAAACATGAAGATTGTGATCATAAGGTATAGTTCTTCGGTATAAGTTGACAACGTGGATAGAACTCATCTTTTGGAGTCGAGGATGACGGACATGGTTGATTATACATGAGAAAAAGATTAGAATTGAGCGCCACATAGGTGTGATAGGATTGAGATTGGCTTCAAAAAGTTGGGAGACAGTTTGGGTGACTATTTATGGTATTTAGTGGTTTGTGCATTCATTTCGGGTCAGAATTGTTCGATTTGAGCCTAGTGGGATATGTTTATAATTCCAGAAGGACTTAGGGGTGTCAGTTCAGAATTGAGGTATGACAGGTTTACCCAGCTTTAATGGGGTTTGTGAGTAGCTATTCAGACAGTTATAATGGTTTACGTCGGTACTTGGTAATGATTTGAGTAGGTACTACGGTTGTGAGAAGTCTTTAGAGTGGTCAGATGGTTCTCTATGGGTTTGGAATCGGCAAGTTAATCAGTAGGTATACTTTCAGTATGGTGATTGAGGATTTAAAAAGGTTTGAGCTACAATTTGGGTTAAGGAGTTTCAACACCTTGTTACGGAATTAACAGACTTAGAACTAGCGAAATCGGCTTGAGCAAGGTTAGTTTTGATGGAATTGCGTAGAAATCTCAGATGGACCAAGGATTGTATTCTGGCAAGAGTAAGTCAGGGTTTCGGGCTTGTGGTGTATGTCTATGTGTTTCTAAGAAATCGTGATGCGAAAGATTTAGAAAGTTTGAGAGAAGGGTTAACGGAATCAGAACATTTTACCGGTTCAGAATGGGCTATAGTTGTGTCTATATCTAAAAGATTGTGTTGTTGGGGAAATATTTATGGGACTTATCAATCGCGTTCAGAGATATGGTTTCATCGAATCTGAGAATTCCAGCGA
The DNA here is from genome assembly GCF_019175385.1 of Lycium barbarum. NCBI lineage: Eukaryota > Viridiplantae > Streptophyta > Magnoliopsida > Solanales > Solanaceae > Lycium > Lycium barbarum. The sequence continues at coordinate 88,288,954 of NC_083341.1, forward strand.
AAACAGTTCTTATATTCAGGGATCAGTTGTGAAAGAAATTTGGAGTATGGAAAATCAAATCTTTGAGCTAAATTGAAGGAAGTTTTGATTGATAAGGTGGACGAGCTGTGATTTTGGCGTACTTCTAGCCATAGGGGCTTTCGTGTGGTTACAATAAATATTCCTTGGTTATCGTCAACTTTTGTACTCTCTTTCTTTATTCGAGGACGAACGATTATTTAATTGGTATATGATGTAACAACCCATTTAGTTGTTATTGCACTTTCGACCCATTTACCCCTTTTGATCCTTCCCCGAGCTCTGTTAGTATAATTTTGACCCACGGGGATGGGTGGCACGGTTTTTGAGGTAATTAGGTGATTTTTATGGCGACTTATGAGAATTACAACCTTAAAGTGAAAAAAAAACCTTTGACCAATAGTTGACTTTTTGGTAAACGGACCTTTTTCAAATATCTGTCGATTCTGTGAGGTCTGGTGAGTCAGTTATGACTTGATGGGGTATTCAGTTCGGTTCTGAGGCTCTCGGGAGCATTTGGGCTGTTGGTTGGAAAGTTGATTTTTGACCATTGGGGGTTGACTCGATCGAATAGACCTCAGATGGAAATTACGAGTCCACGAGTGAGTATGTAAGGTGTTTTTATGTATATATGCATATATGTTTTGTATATGAGAGGTCTTGGGTGATTGTCGGGATTTGGGAAAAACTTGGTGCAAAACCAGAATTTCACTGGTTACTGGTGTCTCGCCCCAGCGAGACTGGGTGCGCCCCAGCGAGACTGGGTGCGCCCCAGCGGACCCGCCTTTGCGAGGCCTGTTCCGCCAGCGCAGAAGTGGTGGGTTCGATAGGAATCTGCCCCAGCGGATGGTATTCCGCCAAAGCGGATGTGCGGCAGTGGAACGTCTTCCCCTCACTGTTCTAGATTCATTAAACGCCTAAGTTAAACCCTTCATTTCCCATTCCCAAAATTATTCCTCTAAAGAATCTCTAGGGCTAAGGGGATTTTTCTTGGGGCTCTTCAACCTCGTTATCCATTATTTACCTTTCCTAAGTTTGAATCAATGGTGGAAATGTTACACCTCAGAAAAATTCATGATGCTGCACAATGAATAGACTAACGAAGGCCCAAAGTATGAGATGATTCTATAAGTAATAAGTAGCATGAAATGATTCTAATTAAGATTCCAAAGACGTTTGAAGCAAGAGAAGAAAGTTCATGGAGAAAGGCGATGTATACGATGTGTTTCGGAGAGATTTTCCAAAGTACCGGACTAATGATGTCTTAGAAGAAGAGTTATAACGTCTTTTATATTGCTAATGAAGTGTTAAATAAGTGTTAAGAAGGTTCCATAAGGATTGGGATCAAACGAGTCGACGAGAACGAGTTTCGGAAAGCTGTGGATTGTACGGTCCACTATATTGACCGTACAAAAGATACGGGCCGTAAGTATGGCCGTATAACCTGTCCAGAGAAGTGCCTCCGCTGGAACCATTATACGGTCACACACATACGGACCGTATGTGTGTCCGTATAAATGTGTCGGGACAACATTTTGAGTTTTAAATACGGGACCCAAGTTCATTATTTTCATTTCCCATCTTCTCATTTTCCTCTCCTTACCTCAAGAACTCTCTAGAGAACTCTCCACTCTTCCCATACAAGAATCCAAGAGAAAGAAAGGATCAACTTCATCAAACCAAGGAAATCAAGTGTAAGAAACTCATTAGAGTTCATCCAAGTCAAGAAATTCCAGTGGAACTGAACTAGGGTTTTGGTGTAAGAGGAGTATTTCCGCTCAAGGCTTATTCCTACACTATCTAAGGTATGTTTTATGATCACTCTATGTATTTTAAGGTATTGAGAAGTTGAAACACTTGTGTCACGACCCAACTCGGGCCCGCGACGAGCACACGGTGCTAACCCACCCGAGCACCCTCTTAGCTTACTCTTATACTTACATCTAGGTGAGCCACATAATTACATGCATTTCCATTCATTCGTCAACTAGTTCCATTTGGACAACAACCCATTTATATCATCATAGGCATCTATGCCACATCAATGTACATGGGCCCACGTGGCCGACAAAATGATATACTAAACATAGACCGACAAGGCCAAACACATTTACCCACACACACACATGTCTATGAGCCTCTAAGAGTATAACATATCACATTAGTGGGACAGGACCCCGCTATGCCCATAATTATATACACAAAAGAATGAGTACCCAAAAGATATGGCTCCAAAGGAAATGGAGCTCTCTATGTAATCTCCGAATAGGCCGCTATGGATCAAGTCTGTCTCCCTGTGCACCTGCAGGCATGACGCAGCGTCCACAAACAAAAGGAAGTCAGTACGAAGACTGTACTGAGTATGTAAAGCATGAGTAACATCAATAAATAAGCATCATGAACAACACATGAAATAGCATAGGAGGGGAGACAATAATATCATCGTCATAGCGCTTACCTGCCTTTCGTAGGACTTTCCATTTTTCATACGTATTTGTACACCTACGACATCATCCGTATTCCATGATAGTACGCGTACCATACTTGTGCTCATATTCGTATACATGTCCTTATTCGCATTCGTATACATAGTCTTTTCATATTCATATTCATATTATATACATAGCCATACACTTATATACATACATAGCGTGCCCGACCATAAGGTTCGGTGTTTCATACGTACTTAGCCAACCAAGGCTCAATGTTATTTCTACCTGGCCCTACCAAGGCTTCAGGGTTATCCATACCATCTGCAGACGTGCGCGCGCGTTACTTAATCATATACATACATACCTATATACATCCATATACATATATTCTACCCGGCATTATAAGCTCGGGTGTCATTATAGCCCTTCATAAGCACATGTGAATATAATATCCCGTAGGCACCTTTAGCATCATTATTATTATCATCGTCATCACTATCATCATCGTTTCGCTACATCTCTATCTTATGCTTACTCGTCAATGGGGTGCGTAGTACATTCGTAGCACGTATCAAGGGTCGTGAGCTTATGAGCTCGGAGCGTCAATCACTTGAATACAACATACTCATATAGAGGAATTAGAAATTTGGCCAAGAACCATGCCTTATGAAAGAAGGGTTAGCCTTACATACCTTTTCGTCGGACTATTCTACACTTGCACGTTTCCTTCCAATGCTAGCATCTATACCTTCATTAATATCATAACAATGGCCATTAGTCATTCACATCATCCACATTATCTAGATTTCTCAATTTGCTTCTAATTCTCCCATATTTATGGTCATGACCTCCAACTTCGTCCATTCGTCTAAAGTGTCGAGTTCATGATCTTAGTACCATTTATAATACATTCATATCGTAACACAACAACATTCATAATTCAATTCAAACTATTCCTCAAAATGTCACTATTCACCATTCATGACCTAGTTGACCACATTTTCTACAATCCATGTATTTTAATTCTCCAATACCTTAAACATCATGTAAATATCATGAATCTTACCTTAGAAGTTGTAGGAACAAGCTTTGGTTGATAATACTGCACTTTGAGCAAAACCCTAGTTTTTCTCCATTAGCATTTCTTGACTTGGATGATCCTTAATGATTCCCTTATCCTTGATTCACTTGTCTTAATGTTATTGGTGGCTTATAATCCTTGAAAACTCATATAATAAATGTAGAGAGAAGTTTTAGAGAGAAGTGGTGTAATGTGGCAATGAAATAAGACAAGTCTTGATCCTCATATTTAATGAATTGAAAAATCTGTGCTGGGTGAACAGTGGTCGTCCATAGAGGTTTACGGTCCGTATTTCAGTTTACGGGCCGTCCCTCGTGGTCGTTTTCAAGCTTAAGCAGAACCAGAAACTCAAGGCTGCATGCATAGTGATTTACGACCATGGTTTACGGGCCGTAAATCACTTTACGGTCCGTCCACCAGGTCGTATTTAACCATTTCCTCGGCTGGCAGAAAGTTGAAGCTTTTGAATGGCAGTTTATGATTGCCAGTTTAGGGACCGTATAGAAATTTACGGTCCGTATTTTGCAATACGACCACTGGGCAGTTGCAATTCTGCAACTTCCCATATTTCTTAGTCTTCTCATTTTAATCACCCCCGTCCATGCACATGCATTGCTCACCTGGTATCTCATCTTAACTTAGACAACTTCCTCGTCTCACATCAGATACTTTCGAAATCTCGTCTAAGGTCATCAAACGTCGTTTCTCGCTCATAGACATCATGCACTCATATTCATCACTAGTTCATCCACTTGCGTACCAACGAAAAATTTTCCGAGGTGTAACATTCTCCCCCCCTTAAGAACATTCGTCCTCGAATGCTAAAGTCTTCGGGGATTCTAAAAAAATTTTGCCAGAGTTTCCCCTACATTATGGCACTGCCACCCTGCCACAACAGCCCATAATATCGATGCCACACAGGGCCACTACATAATAACATGAAAATTGGCCACACACGACCCAAAAGCATAAAAGGAAAACATGCATACCTTATGATCTCGACGTCTCATTTTGTACTTCTTCCAAGGGCTGAAATAGATGTGGGTATTTGGATCGCATACTCTCTTCTGCTTCCCACGTTATTTCCTCTTGATTGTTGTTCCTCCATAAGACCTTAACTGAGGCCACTTCTTTGTTTCTAAGTCTCCATACTTGCCTATCTAGTATGGCAATGGGTATCTCTTCATAAGTCAATTTCCCTGTCACTTGCACATCATTCACTGGGACGATCCTAGTAGGATCTCCAACACATTTCCGAAGCATCGAAACATGAAATACTAGATGAACTGACTCCAAGTCTGGAGGTAGATTTAACTCGTAGGCCACTTTGCCTATCTTGCGTACAATTTCGTATGGCCCAATATACCGGGGACTGAGCTTCCCCTTTTTGCCAAATCTCATTACGCCCTTCATCGGCGACACTTTCAAAAATACCCAATCTTTCACTTCGAACTCTAAGTCTCCTCGACGATTATCCGCATAGGACTTTTGACGACTTTGAGCCGCTAGCAACCGATCTTGTATGAGCTTAACTTTCTCTATTGCTTGCTGGACCAAGTCTGGCCCTATCAACTTAGTTTCTCCGGTTTCAAACCACCCAATTGGGGATCTACACTTCCGCCCATATAAAGCTTCATATGGTGCCATTTGAATGCTGGAATGATAACTATTATTGTAAGCAAATTCAATGAGTGGCAAAAGATCATCCCAATTCCCTCCAAAATCTATCATAAATGCTCGTAACATATCCTCAAGAGTCTGAATAGTACGTTCAGCTTGTCCATCGGTCTGGGGATGAAATGCCGTGCTAAGGCTAACTCGGGTCCCTAAACCCTCTTGGAAAGACCTCCAAGACTTAGCTGTAAACTGAGTCCCTCTGTCGGAGATAATAGATACCGGGACGCCATGGAGTTTTACTATCTCTTTAAGGTAAAGCCTTGCATAATCTTCTGCCACATAGGTCGTTCTGACCGGTAAGAAATGAGATGACTTTGTGAGTCTATCCACAATCACCCATATATATAATCATACTTACATCGAGAACGAGGCAAACCTGAAATGAAGTCCATGTTAATCACTTCCCACTTCCAAGTTGGGATTTCTATATCTTGCAACAATCCACCTGGCTTGTGGTGCTTGATTTTCACTTGTTGACAATTAGGACATTGAGCAACAAATTCCGCCATATCTTTCTTCATCCCATTCCACCAATATATAGACTTAATGTCGTGATACATCTTCGTCGCTCCGGGGTGGAAGGAGTGACGAGAGCAATGAGCTTCTCTCAAAATCTGGTGGCGTAGACTTACCACATCAGGGACACATAATCTGCCTCGGCATCGGAGGACTCCGTCTCCTGAAATTTCAAATGCTGACTCCTCCTTCTGAGGGAGCGTACCTCTGAGCTGCATTAGTATGGGATCCTCATGCTGTCGCCCTTTCACTTCTACTACCAGCGATGAGACTGCTGAATCATGAATACTAACTTCGCTGCTACCTGAGTCCATTACTCGGACCCCTAGGCTAGCTAACTGTTGGAGCTCGCGGGCCATTTCTCTATTTTCTGGTCGTACATCACCTGGTTTCATTGGCGACGCATCAATACTTGCAAGTGGCATAATCATTCTTGTGTGATTCGTGTACATACGTTTCTATACGTATATAGGTATCGACATCCGTATTCGTATTCGTAATCGTACTCATTTACCCGTCGTATCAATAGTCATATTCATATGCATGTCATGTACATATTCTTATTCGTAATCATATCATACACATATCCTTTACATACCCCTTCAGTTATTTACTCATCAATGTCACATGGTTCAAGGTCTTCGTAAATGATTTCCCTTACAGTGTCAGATGCTTCCTCGATTCAAGTTCATTTATTTACTCGTTGTTAGACTCATTTTTTTTACATAACTCTCATTCTTTATTTTAGAGTCTATATTTGTCACACCTTGGAGTCCATCATTTCAATCTCTACACTTCTATTCTCTTCACTCGCTTCCCCCTGGGTTTTACCTGTAACGTCGCCTTTGCTGTTCAGGACCCAAGCCTCATGCGCAACTAATATTCCTTATGCCTCATACTCTTTTACTCTTGTTTTGCACTCCACGTTGGTTTCAAAACCAATCGTAATCATATGGCGTTTGTCCTTGGCGATAGCTTTATTCTATCATTTTACTGCCATACGGTAAGCATTCATAACTCATGATCATCTTTTCTTTTCAACTGTTACTTCATATACTCTACTCGTTCTAACTTGGTATAAGATATTCGGAGGAGATGCACCTTCTTTTAGCCATAACACAATTTCTTCTTAAGCATACGTACTTCGCATATTTCCTTTTCTCTCTATTGTCATTCTTATTCCTCTACATACCTTCCTCCTCAATTTATCTTATTTTCTCCCGTTTTATAATCAATCCTTGATTCTTCGCACGAGGGACCTTATTCTCAACTTAGCACCGCTTTGTCCTTTAGAGTATGCTGCCTTTGTACAATTCATTCTTCGACAGTCTTGGTCTTTTACATCCAGCTAAAGATATCACTTGTACTCTTGATTATACCAATCACCCACTACTACGACTTTGCCATATCACCTTTCTCTAATTTCCTTTCCAAGTTAACTCCCCCCCCCCCCCCCCCCCCCCTTTTTTTTTTCATTGCTACTATCATTTCTTGTCAGTGAAGAACCTCTATGCTGGGCTTTCGTTTAGCAAGGTCTTATAAGCTTTCTCATCTACTTCTCTAGGGCTCACTTGTTGGTTTCATACTTGCATTCACTCCTTATTCATATAGAACATGTCACATCTTTAGTCGTTTCCTTGCTATACTTTACTTACTCCGTATCCCAATTCTCGCTATGTCTTTATTATATCCTGATAATAATCAACTCTACAAGTGACACTTCTTGGTCTTATTCGCAAGCCAGTTCGCAGAATAATATAAACCTTACGAAGTAAGTATACTCAACCAGTTACTCCTTCTAGTCGGCCCTCTTACACTTTACCATGTAAGTCATTTCACCACTGTATTCACATTCACTATAACCCTTTATATTCGTATCTCTGTCTCCGGGCGCTGTTACTTTATTTTGCTAATAAACTTATCGTAATTTACTCGTGCTTATACATCCAATCGCTACTCCAGTATCGCACTTTGTTAGAGTTACACTTTCTCCTCCATGTCATGTTTTAGTGCTTTCGACCCCCCTTTGTTTTACTCTAGCATTTCTCTTTACCGTATCAATATCGCTCTCATCACTGCCATTACTATCAATTCAATACTATCTAACTCGACTCCTGTAGTCATTAATGATACTCCTAACTTTGTCGCATTCTGCCATTACTCTTTTACACATCATATTTTCCCGTTAGGGCATATTGCAAGCTTATATCTTATCTCCTTTAGAATCTGGGAAAATTTCGGCAGAGTTTCCTCTGTATTTCTTACTATCTCAAAACCAGCACGCAGCAAATACCAACAATGCCTCACAGGGCCAATATATATATATATATATATATATATATATATACAAATATACGACATATCTCAGCCACACAGGGCTCCCACTTTCAAGTAAAAGCACAAGGACGTTAAAACTTACCTCATATATTGCACTTCGAGGTGTACCTGATCCTGTAGCGATCTGCCCTGTTACCTCTCCCTATTTCTCTTTCATCCTTCAGCTTTACATTTCAATCATATCTCAACATTCTTACTTTATTCGACGCATATCTCTGTTCTGATTCATCCAATTTGCTTAGTTCTCAACTTATAACTGAACTTATCATCAAAAGACACATTTAATCAATACCGACTTACTTTCACAGCAATAAATTCATCATCATAGTATTACATATTACGGTAACGTAGCCTCAACAAAGGGGCTTACCCCCGTAGCTTTCATTGTCATCAATCACTTTCTTCTATCATTACCAACCTTCCGCTGCAATCAGGGGTTAGTATAGGGAATCTCATCTCCTATGGCTTAGCTCTATTGCACGATCTTAGAGATGAAAGAAGGTCATTCATTCCTAAAATGTCCGCAGCTTCCTGTTTATAAGTATGGCGCGCAACACACCCATAACCAAGACTCTACTAGACACGGCTCGTAGACACATCCTAGGACTGAACTGCTCTGATACCACTTTTGTCACGACCCGACTCGGGGCCGCGACGAGCACCCAGTGCTAACCCACCCGAGCACCCTCTTAGCTTACTCTTATACTTACATCTAGGTGAGACACATAATTATACATGCATTTCCATTCATTCGTCAACTAGTCCCATTTGGACAACAACCCATTTATATCGTCATAGGCATCTATGCCACATCAATGTACATGGGCCCACGTGGCCGACAAAATGATATACTAAACATAGACCGACAAGGCCAAACACATCTACCCACACACACACATGTCTACGAGCCTCTAAGAGTATAAGATATCACATTAGCGGGACAGGACCCCGCTATGCCCATAATTATATACACAAAATAATGAGTACCCAAAAGATATGGCTCCGAAGGAAATAGAGCTCTCTATGTAATCTCCGAATAGGCCGCTATGGATCAAGTCTGTCTCCCTGTGCACCTGCGGGCATGACGCAGCGTCCACAAACAAAAGGACGTCAGTACGAAGAATGTACTGAGTATGTAAAGCATGAGAAACATCAATAAATAAACATCATGAACAACACATGAAATAGCATAGGAGGGGAGACAATAATATCATCGTCATAGCGCTTACCTGCCTTTCGTAGGACTTTCCATTTTTCATACGTATTTGTACACCTACGACATCATCCGTATTCCATGATAGTACTCATACCATACTTGTGATCATATTCGTATACATGTCCTTATTCGCATTCATATACATAGTCTTTTCACATTCATATTCATATTATATACATAGCCATACACTTATATACATACATAGTGTGCCCGACCATAAGGTTCGGTGTTTCATACGTACTTAGCCAACCAAGGCTCAATGTTATTTCTACCTGGCCCTACCAAGGCTTCAGGGTTATCCGTACCATCTGCAGACGTGCGCGCGCGTTACTTAATCATATACATACATACCTATATACATCCATATACATATATTCTACCCGGCATTATAAGCTCGGGGTGTCATTATATCCCTTCATAGGCACATGTGAATATAATAGCCCGTAGGAACCTTTAACATCATTATTATTATCATCGTCATCACTATCATCATCGTTTCGCTACATCTCTATCTTATGCTTACTCGTCAATGGGGTGCGTAGTACATTCGTAGCACGTATCAAGGGTCGTGAGCTTATGAGCTCGGAGCGTCAATCACTTGAATACAACATACTCATATAGAGGAATTAGAAATTTGGCCAAGAACCATGCCTTATGAAAGAAGGGTTAGCCTTACATACTTTTTCGTCGGACTATTCTACACTTGCATGTTTCCTTCCAATGCTAGCGTCTATACCTTCATTAATATCATAACAATGGCCATTAGTCATTCACATCATCCACATTATCTAGATTTCTCAATTTGCTTCTAATTCTCCCATATTTATGGTCATGACCTCCAACTTCGTCCATTCGTCTAAAGTGCCGAGTTCATGATCTTAGTACCATTTATAATACATTCATATCGTAACACAACAACATTCATAATTCAATTCAAACTATTCCTCAAAATGTCACTATTCACCATTCATGACCTAATTGACCACATTTTCTACAATCCATGTATTTTAATTCTCCAATACCTTAAACATCATGTAAAAATCATGAATCTTACCTTAGAAGTTGTAGGAACAAGCTTTGGTTGATAATACTCCACTTTGAGCAAAACCCTAGTTTTTCTCCATTAGCATTTCTTGACTTGGATGATCCTTGATGATTCCCTTATCCTTAATTCACTTGTCTTAATGTTATTGGTGGCTTATAATCCTTGAAAACTCATATAATAAATGTAGAGAGAAGTTTTAGAGAGAAGTTGTGTAATGTGGCAATGAAATAAGACAAGTCTTGATCCTCATATTTAATGAATTGAAAAATCTGTGCTGGGTGAACAGTGGTCGTCCATGGAGGTTTACGGTCCGTATTTCAGTTTACGGACCATCCCTCGTGGTCGTTTTCAAGCTTAAGCAGAACCAGAAACTCAAGGCTGCATGCATAGTGATTTTCGACCATGGTTTATGGGCCGTAAATCACTTTACGGTCCGTCCACCAGGTCGTATTTAACCATTTCCTCGGTTGGCAGAAAGTTGATGCTTTTGCATAGCAGTTTACGACTGCCAGTTTACGGACCGTATAGCAATTTACGGTCCGTATTTTGCAATACGACCACTGGGCAGTTGCAATTCTGCAACTTCCCATATTTCTTAGACTTCTCATTTTAATCACCCCGGTCCATGCACATGCATTGCTCACCTGGTATCTCATCTTAACTTAGCCAACTTTCTCGTCTCACATCGGATACTTTCGAAATCTCGCCTAAGGTCATCAAACGTCGTTTCTCGCTCACAGACATCATGCACTCATATTCATCACTAGTTCATCCACTTGCGTACCAACGGAAAATTTTCCGAGGTGTAACAACCTTGCGTACCAACGGAAAATTTTCCGAGGTGTAACAACTTGGATTGTACAAGGATATAGAAAATGGATCACAAAGATGAGAATAATGAGATTTTGAGTAGTAGTTTGGAATGAGTAATGAATATTGATATGTTGTGATTGTAACTATGTTATAAATGATATTTAGGACATGGGATAGGTATTATATGCAAGAAAACGTACTAGTATACTACGACCATGATTATGGATGGATTGAAGTGAAATTGTGGAATGTGGGTAATGTAGATGAATGAAGATTATTGGTTATAATGTTATGGATATTGTTATTTACGTTTGGGAGTTGATATGTAATATGAGGAAAGTTGTATAAACAAAGGAAATGCTGCCCAATTTTTCTCTAGCTTTAGTAAGCACGTTCATATAATCGGTTAGCTAATGTTAATGCGAATTCTCTTAAAGGTAGAAACGTGAGCATTAAAGGAGAACAATCAAGCAATAGAATTGTTAAATGAAAGAGGTATGTAAGGATAGTCCCTTCTTTCTAAGGCATGACTCCCATGACATGAATCCTCCTATCTTTCCATGGTTTTCCTATATATCGGAAATTATGAGTCTACGATTATAAAGAGCTTCATACAAGATAAAGAAAAGAGATACGTTACGAGCATGACAATACTGACGATGAATCTAAGTCTAGAAGTCCTAAAGCTCATGATATGACATTTCTACGAAGCTAATTATCCTTATATGATTCCTATGATATTATTTTCCCTACCTCTTCATTACCTTCTTACATTCGAGTAACTATGAGTCAACGTTGATAAAGAGATTCTTATGAGATAAAGATGAGAAATATGTCATGAATACGATGATAATGATGACGATGAGTAAGTATAAAGAATCTTAAAGTGAGATATGATGTCCATGAGATTAATGATCCTAAGTATGGTTCCGTTGATGCTTTTCCTTGTGTACACTCACCTTAAAATGTTAGTCCCTTCAAGGTGAGATATGACGATTATGATCACTCCATAACGTAGTCGGGGGTTCACGACCTCATGTCACCTCGACAGAGCCATGGTTACCTTCAAGTTTTAATGTATGTTTAATGATGAATGTATGATGATGTTAAGTTTAAGATAAAGTTATGATATGCCTATGAGATGTATGATAATAATAAGTTTATGTTGACTATATGACGAGTACATGATGATGATATTACACCGCGCCTATATGGCCGGGAAGACACCGCTAAGGCAGGTAGCGTATACACCATATCTAGGTGGCATGGGCAGACACCACTAGTGGGCGGCATGAGATGGTACCCCGGACACGGGAGGCCTGTACGCGGGCTAATGATTATTACACCGTACCTATATGGTTGGGCAGCTTATACATATATGCATACATGATATGATGATGATTATGAAGTAAGCCAACATGCATTATTTATTTTATAATTGATAATCAGTTACAGGTTGCTCCTCATTTGATGCTTCCTTATTTCATTGAGGTATTGTTATTGTTGATGCCTTACATACTCAGTACAATGTTCATACTGACGTCCGTTTTCTTTGGATGCTGTGTTCATGCCCACAGGAAGACAGAGAGGTGATCCAGGCTCGTAGGAGCTACTAGCAGACTTTGAGAGCACCCCATTATTCCGGAGGTGCCATTGATTTATCCTTTTGTGTATATATATGTTTTGGGCATGACGGGGTCCTGTCCCGTCCATATGTCTAGTACTCTAGTAGAGGCTTGTAGATACGTATGTGTGGGTAGTATGGTCTCACGATTTCCCACGTGTATATATGTATTATTTTGATAGCCAAAGGGCTTATGTGTATATAAAGGTAAATATGTTTCAAATGAAAATGGTCTTCCTACGATTATGAGCATAAGAAACACGACTGTACACAGAATGAGTAATAGAACGGGTGGTGCTCAGTGGTTAGCCCCGGTACCCGTCATGGCCCTAGCCGGGTCGTGACAAATATGGTATCAGAGCAGTTCAGTCCTAGGAAGTGTCTACGAGCCGTGTCTAGTAGAGTCTTGTTTATGGTGTGTGGCGCGCCACATCTATAAACAGGAGGCTACAGGGCATTTAGGATGGTTACTCTTCTTTCATCTCTAAGATCGTGCGATAGAGCTAAGTCATAGGAAATCTGATTCCTTATACTAACCCTTGATTGCAACAAAAGAACGGTATTGACAGAAGAAAGTGATTGATGACATTGAAAGTCACGGAGGTAAGCCCCTTCGTTGAGGCTACGTTATCGGAATGTGTATTTATATGATAATGGATTGGTTGTCATAGAGGTAAGTCGGTGTAAGTACAACAGAGGAATTGACTAAAGGTATCTCTTGATGATAAGTTCAGTTATAAGTTTGTGAACTAAACAAATTGAATGAATCAGAACAAAGGTAAGCGACGGTACGAAAGCTGTGTGTCGAGTAAGGTAAGAATTTTGAGGTATGATTGAAATGTAAAGCTGAAGGATGAAAGGGAAAGTAAATAGGAAGGGATAACAGGACAGATCGCTAAAGGATCAGGTACATCTCGAAGTGTGATATATGAGGTAAGTTTTGACATCTTTGTGCTTTTACTTGAAAGTGGGAGCCCTGTGTGGCTGAGATATGTCGTACATATATATTGCCCCTGTGAGGCATTGTTGGTATTTGCTGCGTGCAGGTTTTGGGAAAGTAAGAAATATAGAGGAAACTCCACCGAAATATTCCTAGAATCTAAAGGAGATAAGATATAAGCTTGTAATATGTCCTACGGGAAAAGATGTTGTGCAAAAAGTAATGGCAGGACGAGATTAAGTTAGGAGTATCGTTGACAACTACAAGAGATGAGTTAAATGTTGTTGAATTGATAGTAACGGTAATTATGAGATCAACATTGATATGGTAAAGAGATATACTAGAGTAAATTAGGGAGACTGGTAGTACTAAAACATGACATAGGAAGAGAAAAAGGTAACTTCAATAGAGTGTGATACGGGAGTATAAATTGGATGGATAAGCACAAGTAAAATACGACAAGTTTGTTAGCAAAATAGAGTAACAACATGATTGAGACAGGGGTATGAAGTACGAAGGGTTATAACGAATGTGGATTCCTGGATAAGACAACTCATGAGGTGAGTGTAATAGAGCTGATTAGAAAGAATAACAGGTGAAGTACGCCTACTCCACGAGGTTTATTCCATTTTATACGCAGTCTTGCGAACGAGATTAAGAACTGGCACTCTATAGAGATGGTTATGATCAGGATATAATGAGGATATAGCAAGAACTGTAATACAATGTAAGTAAAGTATAGTGAGGAAACGACTAAAGATGTGACATGTTCTATATGAATAAAGAATGAATGCAAGTGTGAAACCAGCAAGCGAGCCATGGGGCAGTAGATAAGAAAGCTTATAAGACCTTGTTAGAAAAATCCAGCATAGAGGTTTCGCAATGACAGAAATGATAGCAAGCAAACTTGAAAAAGGAATCAGAGAAATGTGATATGGCAAAGTAGTAGTAGTTTGTGATATGTATAATCGAGAGCATGAGTGATATCTTTAGCTGGATGTAAAAGACCAAGACTACATTAAGATGAATAACGAAATATGACGATTTTTAGGAAAAGGATCAACGCAATAAGGATGAGAGGGGACGATCAGAATGAACAAAATAAGTTTTGGAAGTGAAGAATGGATTGTACAAAGGTAGTATATTCTAAAGGACAAAGCGGTACTAAGTTAAGAATAGGGTTCCTCGCGCGAAGAATAAAGTATTGATTATAAAATGGGAGGAAATAAGATATTATTGAGGAGGAAGGAATATAAAGGAATAAGAATGGGAATAGAAAGAGAAGGAAATGCACCGCAAAGTACGCGCGCTTAAGAAGTAGTCGTGTTATGATTAAAGAAAGATGTATCTCCTACGAATATCCTATACCAAGACAGAGCAAGTAAAGTATATATATAAAGGAAAAAGGGGTGACCATGAGATAAGAGTTTACAGTACGACGATAAAGCGATAAAGCCAGGCGATCATCAACGACAAATACGATATGATCATGATTGATTTTGAAATCAATATTGAGTACAACACGAGGGTAGAACAGTATGAGGCATAAAAGGTATTAGTTGCGCCTGAGACCTAGATCCTTCAAAATAAAGATGGTAGGTTTAAGGGAAAGATGACGCTATAAGTGTACTCTGAGTATCGAAGAATGGGATAAGTGACATTACATGGATGGTATGGATAGCTAGATATACTTTTATTTCGAGTATCCCTATGGGACAGAAGTTATTACTTGGAGCAGACGTAGACAATGGCTCATAACTAATGGTTGAGCTAAGCAAAACACATTCTTGTTTGGATTGCGATGTCGGTTGTATTACTTGATTATAAAAACTGCGAGATGAGTATGTTAAGATTTCACACATGAATTACCGCGGCTATAAAGTATGGGAAATGACATGAATATGAGGCGGTATAATAAGGGAATTGAGGAAAAGGATATATGAATTCAAGACTTGAAAGTGAGGAAACAAATTATATAATGGTAGAAGTAAGACCCTTAAAGGGGGGAAGCGAGTGAGGAAAATACCAGTATACAGATTGAAATGATGGATCTTAAGATGTGATAGATATAGACTCTAAAACGAAAAGTTAGAGTTATGTGGAACTGAGTCTAATAGCTAGTGAATAAATGAACAAGAATTGAGCGGGTATCTGAGACTGTACTGTAAATCATTTGTGAAGACCTTGAATAACGTGACATTGAGAGAAAATAACTCAAGCGATATTGTAAAAGATAGCGATGCTATACTAGAATAGAGGCAAAATCACTAACGGTAGAGTCGTTGTTAATGATATTGCTATTTATAAGTGACAATTAAGAAGGGACCTAAAGGGAAGAAAAGAGTATGACGAGATAAGTTACTACAGGTAGGCAAAAGAGTTTTGGTATGTATGACACCGAACCTTGTCATGGCCGGGTATGCGAAACCACCGAACCTTCAAGGTCGGGTATGCTATGGATATGAATATGGACATGGATATGTATACGAATACGGATATGAATATGGATACGGATATGGATATATGTATATGTATAGATATATATGTACGCAAATCACGCAAGAATGATTACGTAACTTGCAAGTATTTATACGTCGCAAATGAAACCAATTGGGTACTTAAAAAGAGGAGTAAGAGGTAGACAAGAATAGTGTGGACATGATACTTCGGGTCAGTTGAAGGAAAATATATGGTGAATTGAGCTGAAATGTTGAGTTGGGATTATCGTTAAGGATAAATAGGACAATTACTCTGAATAGGATATAAAAACATGTTATATGTTTCCTACGGTAGCCCTGAGGTGTGCTAGGTTACTTACGAATTTGATAGGATCATTAAATAAAGGGAGTTTTACCAGAAAAATATTATGCCTTGAAACTTTCATTCTTGCATCATTATGGTTATAGCGAAATTTAAACAGTTACCAGAGGGTTATGAAATGCTCAAAAATTATGAGGCCTTGGATGGGTCGACGACGGACACCTATGAGAGGACACCTCGGACTGAATTTATCTAGACTCTACAGATGTGAATCAATACCATTATTGTGGTTATATTGAAGAAAGAGAGTGGAAAAGATTTGCAAACCATGTGAAACTTAATACCATTATGGACAAGAAAAAGGATTGACGAGTCCGAGTATCAACGGGGATCATATTAGGAAAGTGACTACTCAAAGGGAACGTTATAGATAGTGCGCATCAGAGGATTAACATGATGACTCCCAGAAGAGGTTCAAGAGGAAACGATGTTTCCCCAGGTATGCAATGCAATGCTTTACTTTTAATGCTTTTGGTCGTGTGTGGCCATATTGTGTGTTGTGATATCGTTTATTTTGGACTGTTGTGACAGGATGGTAGTACCATATTATAGGGGAAACTCTGGCGAAATTTTCATAGAATTTCCGAGAACTTAACATTCGAGGATGAATGTTTTTAAAGGGGGGAAAAATGTTACACCTCGAAAAAATTCATGATGTTGCACAGTGAATAGACTAATGAAGGCCCGAAGTATGAGATGATTCTATAAGTAAGAAGTAGCATGAAATGATTCTAATTAAGATTCCAAAGACGTTTGAAGCAAGAGAAGAAAGTTCATGGAGAAAGGCGATGTATGCGATGTGTTTCGGAGAGATTTTCCAAAGTACCGGACTAATGATGTCTTAGAAGAAGAGTTATAACGTCCCTTACATTGCTAATGAAGTGTTAAGAAGGTTCCATAAGGATTGGGGATCAAACGAGTCGACGAGAACGAGTTTCGGAATACTGTGGATTGTACGGTCCACTATACGGACCGTACAAAAGATACGGGCCGTAAGTATGGCCGTATAACCTGTCTAGAGAAGAGTCTCCACTGGAACCATTATACGGTCACACATATGGACCGTATAAATTGTACGGACCGTATGTGTGTCCGTATAAATGTGTCGGGACAACATTTTGAGTTTTAAATAAGGGACCCAAGTTCATTATTTTCATTTCCCATCTTCTCATTTTCCTCTCCGCACCTCAAGAACTCTCTAGAGAACTCTCCACTCTTCCCATACAAGAATCCAATAGAAATCAAGGATCAACTTCATCAAACCAAGGAAATCAAGTGTAAGAAATTCATTAGAGTTCATCCAAGTCAAGAAATTCCAATGGAAGTGTAGGGTTTTGGTGTAAGAGGAGTATTTCCGCTCAAGGCTTATTCCTACACTATCTAAGGTAAGTTTTATGATCACTCTATGTTGTTTAAGGTATTGAGAAGTTGAAACACCTAGATTGTAGAAGGATATAGAAAATGGGTCACAAAGATGAGAATAATGAGATTTTGAGTAGTAGTTTGGAATGAGTCATGGATATTGATATGTTGTTATTGTAAGTATGTTATAAATGACATTTAGGACATGGGACAGGTATTATATGCAAGAAAACGTACTAGTATACTACGACCATGATTATGGATGGATTGAAGTAAAATTGTGGAATGTGGGTAATGTAGATGAATGAAGATTGTTGGTTATAATGTTATGGCTATTGTTATTGACATTTGGGAGTTGATATGTTATATGAGGAAAGTTGTATAAACAAAGGAAATGCTGCCCAATTTTTCTCTAGCTTTAGTAAGCACGTTCATATAATAGGTTAGCTAATGTTAATGCGAATTCTCTTGAAGGTAGAATCGTGAGCATTAAAGGAGAACAATCAAGCGATGGAATTGTTAAAGGAAAGAGGTATGTAAGGCTAGTCCCTTATTTCTAAGGAATGACTCCCATGGCATGAATCTGTCACGACCCAAATGGATGGGCTGCAACAAGTGCCCGACCATTGCTGGTCAAGCACTCCCATGCCTGCATTTACCTCTCACTAACTATCCTGGGCCCATACACAATCTGTAATTGAGTTGGATTGTCTCCCGAACAATCAACATAAGAAACACCTTATCGGGAACTCACGGCCAACGTATACATATAAGTATAAACACTGAGAATAACAGTGTGAGCCGATTTGGCCGCCATACATATATACTGAACAACAAAATACACGCCGACGAGGCTGCATAATATCACAACTACGTATCACTGTCTACAGACCTCTATGGAGTACAAACTGTGGAAGGGACAGGACAAGGCCTTGCCATACCCATATATGTACATAACAAGATGGCATACCAAACGGATTAAAGCTCCGGATCAATGGAGCGTACCGACTGCCGCTGAGGAGAGGTCCTACTGCGATGGATCGTCCGACTGGCTACTTGATCCTGCGGGCATGAACGTAGCGTCCACAAGAAGGGACGTCAGTACGAATAATGTACCGAGTATGTAAGGCATGAATGGTAGTATGATATCAAAGTGAAGAAAACATAAGATAAAGTAAGTAATTATACCTCGTACTCTTCTTAAGATCTCTGTCATGTAAACTACTCGTATACAGGAAAAACATGTCATACACATCCATACACAACATACATACATATGCATTCACACGAACGTACTATACATACATCTATCATATCCATACCCGGCCCTTTCGGGACTCGGTGTGATCCGTACCTGGCCCTTTCGGGACTCGGTGTGATCCGTACACGGCCCTTTCGGGACTCGGTGTGATCCGTACCCGCCCCTTTCGGGACTCGGTGTGATCCGTACCCGCCCCTTTCGGGACTCGGTGTGATCCGTACCCGCCCCTTTCGGGACTCGGTGTGATCCGTACCCGGGCCTTTCGGGACTCGGTGTGATCCGTACCCGCCCCTTTCGGGACTCGGTGTGATAACCAACTGATCAGTGGGATGCAATGCATACATACATACATATACATAAAAATACATAAATGAAATCAACATCATCATTAGCATTAACATTATCACTATATCATTCCTTGAAGGATCAACCATCGTAAGATGAAATCAATAATGTCATGAGAGTATCGAGAACCATGAACTTAGATAGCATTAGAAATAGAATCGTCATCGCTATATCTCACCTCGAAAGAACAAGAATTATGAGGCGAGGTCAATCACAAAGAACAGTCTCAAGATCATGAATAAGCTCAATAATATCGTAAGGATCATGAGATTCATAGACTTCTAGCATTTGTGGAAGCAAAGATATTATGGATATGGCACAAAGGTTTATAACAAAAGAATCACGCCTTTAGAAAGAAAGGGTTTAGCCTTAACATACATACCTTTCGGTCGCCTTAGTCGTTCAATTTTTAACCTTCCAAGCTCGTAAATCTACATATAAACCATTCATACTATTATTAGGCTCAATGTCATACGCTCATCTTAAGCCTTCAATTTAATTCCGTTTATAATCTGTCGAAATTCGGGCAGCACCCCCCTGTTTATATGCCTAGCCCGAAATCACAATCCAACAACCAACAACAACAACAACAACAAAAATACCAACATCAATAACATCATTTCCAACACCAATATGTACCATAAAACAGCCCACACGATGTTTTCCAACTTCCATAACTAACAAACATACTACACGATTGTTTAGCGACTTTATCTCCATAAATAAGCCTTAAATAATACCAAAAGAGAAAGATTCATACCTTTTTTCTTGTTAAGACAGCAATATCCTCAATATCCACGCTAAAATCCACCGCAAAACAATACTAGAATCACAACCATGCGTTACCCGGACCTAAACCACCACTCCGATACTTGAAAATTGCTCACTTTTGTTTTCCTCTCTCTCTTCAATTTTCTGGAAATTTCTGGGCCAAATCTAGTGAAAAAAGGGGGTTCTTACCCTTTTTATTTGGGTCAAATTCACTGTAGCACGCGTTTCTACTCTGCCAGCCGAACTTGTAATGTCCATAATTCTCTACTCTGATGTCATATTGACGAGCAGTTTGTTGCGTTGGAAACTAGACTCGACAAAATTCATTTTAGGCTTTTGTTTCACCTTAAAACACTTCATATGCTAAGAGATATGCATCCCCCAATTTGGACCAAAAGTTTCACACAAAACATTACCCATCCTTCCTCCGAAGTCGTACTACTTCATTTCTTCCACTCATTTCCTTATAAAACCTTCCGGTATATCTTATATACATCCTTCACTTATTAAATATACTTAATAATGATTGCTCCTTATATTCCAAAGTGGTTTTACTTAACCCTAACTCAACGTACTTATGTTTCAAATTTGTAAGTGCTCTTCGAAGATACGGGGTGTAACATCCTCCCCCCCTTAAAAACATTCGTCCTCGAATGTTGCAGTATTGCCAACCCACGACACCATCTTTGATTTGTTAGAACAATTATTTTCCCTTTAGGGTCCGATTACCATTTGCTTAAACTATAACTTGGATCACTCTCTTCCCATTATTTCTTAACTCGTTTATTGTCTTCAGTCATCTTCTTTCACTTCTTTGTCCTCATGTACATGATCGGAAATTAACTAGCATCTCGCTCTTATTCTTTCTCCATTATGGTAGTCTTGAATTGCCGTGCCATAACTATCCATCGTCCTGTAAGTACTCTTTTTTTTTTCGCTCCTTGTTTCCTTGTTAGTGGGCAGCTACTTTTCTCCCTTTACGGCGCCCTCTTTGCGTTTACCCGAGCTTCGATTAATACTCCGTCACTTGAAAATTGTTCACTTTTGTTTCCCTCTGTCTCTCTCTCTCTTCAATTTTCTGGAAATTTCTGGGCCAAATCTGGTGAAAAAAAGGGGTTCTTATCCTTTTTATAAGGGTCAAATTCGGGTCAGGTCACTGTAGCATTTTACTGTAGCAGTACTGTAGTAAGTCGGTACTGTAGCAGTACTGTAGCACGCGTTTCTGCTCTGTCAGCCGAACTTGTAACATCCATAATTCTATACTCCGATGTCCTATCGACGAGTAGTTTGTTGCGTTGGAAACTAGACTCGACGAACTTCATTTTAGGAGTTTCTTTGACCTTAAAAAACGTCATATGCTAAGAGATATGCGTCCCCCAAGTTGGACCAAAATTTTCATACAAAACATTACCTATCCTTTCTCCGAAGTCGTACTACTTCATTTCTTCCACTCATTTCCTTATAAAACCTTCCGGTATATCATATATACATCCTTCACTTATTAAATATACTTAATAATGCTTGCTTCTTATATTCCAAAGTGGTTTTACTTAATCCTAACTCGACGTACTTATGTTTCAAATTTGTAAGTTCTCTTCGAAGATACGGGGTGTAATAGAATCCTCCTATCTTTCCATGATTTTCCTATATATCGGAAATTATGAGTCTACGATTATAAAGAGCTTCATACAAGATAAAGAAAAGAGATACGTTACGAGCATGACAATACTGACGATGAATCTAAGTCTAGAAGTCCTAAAGCTCATGATATGACATTTCTACGAAGCTAATTATCCTTATATGATTCCTATGATATTATTTTCCCTACCTCTCCATGACTGTCTTACATTCCGGTAAATATAAGTCAACGTTGATAAAGAGCTTCTTATGAGATAAATATGAGAAATATGTCATGAATACGATGATAATGGTGACGATGAGTAAGTATAAAGAATCTTAAAGTGAGATACGATGTCCATGAGATTAATGATCATAAGTATGGTTCCGTTGATGCTTTTGCTTGTGTACACTCACCTTAAAATGTTAGTCCCTTCAAGGTGAGATATGACGATTATGATCACTCCATAACGTAGTCGGGGGTTCACGACCTCATGTCACCCCGACATAGCCATGGTTACCTTCAAGTTTTAATGTATGTTTAATGATGAATGTATGATGATGTTAAGTTTACGATAAGGTTATGATATGCCTATGAGATGTATGATAATAATAAGTTTATGTTGACTATATGAAGAGTACATGATGATGATATTACACCGCGCCTATATGGCCGGGCAGACACCGCTAAGGCAGGCAGCGTATACACCATATCTAGGTGGCATGGGCAGACACCACTAGTGGGCGGCATGAGATGGTACCCCGGACGCGGGAGGCCTGTACGCGGGCTAATGATTATTACACCGTACCTAGATGGTCGGGCAGCTTATACATATATGCATACATGATATGATGATGATTATGAAGTAAGCCAACATGCATTATTTCTTTTATAATTGATAATCAGTTACATGTTGCTCCTCATTTGATGCTTCCTTATTTCATTGAGGTATTGTTATTGTTGATGCCTTAGATACTCAGTACAATGTTCATACTGACATCCGTTTTCTTTGGACGTTGTGTTCATGCCCACAGGAAGACAGAGATGTGATCCAGGCTCGTAGGAGCTACTAGCAGACTTTGAGAGCACCCCATTATTCCGGAGGTGCCATTGATTTATCCTTTTGTGTATATATATGTTTTGGGCATGACGGGGTCCTGTCCCGTCCATATGTCTAGTACTCTAGTAGAGGCTCGTAGATACGTATGTGTGGGTAGTATGGTCTCACGATTTCCCACGTGTATATATGTATTATATTGATATCCAAAGGGCTTATGTGTATATAAAGGTAAATATGTTTCAAATGAAAATGATCTTCCTACAATTATGAGCATAAGAAACACGACTGTACGCAGAATGAGTAATAGAATGAGTGGTGCTCGGTGGTTAGCCCCGGGTACCCGTCATGGCCCTAGCCAGGTCGTGACAGGAAATCTAGAAAACTAATTGAAAAGATGTGTCTCAACCTTAACTTTGTTATTTGAATTCTAGACTTAAAATATTAGTTTAATTGGTGAATCTTGTTAACATTAAGATGGTATTTCCTGAATTAATGGGTTATAAGCTTGATGTTCTAACCTAGTTTAAGAGATTGATTATGGTTACTTAGGGTTTAATCCTAATTTGGGGGTTTTGTTTCTAATAATGAAATTGATGGTCTAATGAGTCTAATTACCAATTGGAGGATATCATTGAACGTCTATAATGTCGGGTTACCAATTTCACCTTTGAAATCCCTGTTTTGCCCTTGTAGGTCTTATTTTCCTTCTTTCTACAATGGATTTCGATTCGAAACGAATATATAGCAATATGGGTATCGTTATTCCCTGTTTCTAACTTAGATTTCGATAATGACTAGACTATGAGTATTTGGAGGCTCTTCAGAAGGAAAAAGGCTCACATTTGACAGTTCGTGACACCAGTTCGACATTGAGGTAGTTATGGCTTACCTTTCGGTTAGACTCCAATTAGGGAGGCATATGTAGGAGTTATATATTGATGAGGAAAGCATGCTAGGACTTCGGGTATGGAGTTGGGATGGAGTTGTATGAGGTTGGTTGCTGTTGATTGTGGGTTTGTCGCGTTGTTGTTATGGTTGGGCTTGTTGCCTTGTTGTTGTGATGGGGCTTGTCACCTTATTTAATATGTTGTGACTTGCTTATGTATTCATCTCTCTTTATTATGGATCTTATCGTTGGAAAGAGGAAGAATTATGAGATTAGGCTTGAATTTGATGTGTGCTTATGATAAGACACGAGTGAGATTCTTTTTACCATTTATTGTCGATTATGATATCATGTATGGCATACATACTCATTTTCCCATTATACATTGATGTGAACATTATGACTTGGTATTGATGATAATAAGGGAGAGAATGGAACATTTTGGTGACAAAAGACTTAACTATGAGGTGTACTTGTGATAAGGAACGAATGAGATCTTAGTTATGATTTACTGATGGTAATGATATTATGCAAGATTTGATACAACTTATGGTGCTTGTGATCTTCATAGCATATATTCATTTGCATTGATTGCACTGATTCCTCATTCCTGCATTCATACATTATGGAAATGGTTCGGAATTGATTGATGATAGACTTATGGTAACTATGAAAGAAATGTTTCAAAGCCCGACGGGAAATGGTTCCTCATTCCTTGTTGCACTTTTTTCTGGGTGCAGAGTTTGCTACAGGTTCCCCTTCAGGTCCTCGAGAGTGTTCTCCACAAGGTTGTGCTATCCGAGTTTCTAGGGTGAGCTATGTTTCTGATCTATTATCTGGAAAACTCTTCTCTTTTAGATATCTATCCCTCGTTATCAGACAGTATGGTTCAAATATTGATGTATCTTTATTATTCACACTCATATAATACTTAGTAGCTCCAGTACTGAGACTTGACTAGATTCCTTGGGTAGTTGTTGTACTTCCGCACTTATATACTTTTACATGATGTTGAGACTGCTTGGTATTTCTATTTTCTTCCGCAAGTTCATTCTGAATGTTGTTTAAGGGAAGTGTTCACCCACTAGAAGGGTTAGTGTGGGTGCCCGCTCAACCCACTAGTTGGGTCGTGACAGGTCCATTTATATCAAACATTTCCAAGAGGGCCATTCATACAAACAATTCCAAGAGGGCCATTCATATGAACATTGCCAAGAGGGCCATTTATACAAGCATTTCCAAGAGGGCCATTCGTACAAGCACTGCCAAGTGGGCCATTCATTCAAGCACTACCAAGAGGGCAATTCATTGAAGCACTGCCAAGAGGGCCATTTCATACAAACGGTCCCAAGGGGGTCCCCCGCAACAAATTAAATGTTTCCAAGAGGGTCACCAATATTAAAGAGTCATCCGAGAAAGTTACAATGACAAAAGCCACGCAGGGGTGGTAAAACAATTACGCAAGACCGAGATGGTGACTTCACTCAAGCAGTGTCGAGAAGGTCACCTTGAAAAATTAAACCAAGAAGGATACAATCACAAAGCCACGCAAGGGTGGTGAAAACAAAAAGAAGGACCAAGAGGTTAGCCACGATACTACCTAGCAAATGGAAGCAGGTTCGTAGCCACCAAGGAGAGGAGCAGGCTGATTAAACCATATCCAGATGCATGCGGAGTAAACGTGAAACTTTTTCTTACGCAGCCGGTTGAGATAGGGTGACCATAAGAGTCAAGCTCGCCGGTCAGGAATTGGAAAATCGCTCCACCTCGTGCTCAACCGTACAAATTGATTTTTTGAAATTACTTTATTTGTCTTTCTTTCTAAAAAATCTCGCAACCGGTCGGGCACACACCGGAAAGTGCATAGGCATTCCCACATAAGGGATACCCTTTTCTACCGATTGAGTCGAACTAAAAGCTACTTGATTCTCTAAATCAGGATATCTAGGCAGACTCAATACCAGAGAGTCGGTCACATTCTAACAGATTATTCCGGGCTTCTCCGTTTTGACACTAGAATATTTAGGATTTGTTTTGAAATTTGCATTAGAAGTTTAATGAGTAGAACTACAAGTGACCTGAATTCTCGTAAAAGCCCAGGACATGTAGGAACCCAGAGACTACGGTTCAACCATAAATTTGAAAATTGCATTAAAAAGGTGAGGTATTTGAAATTGATCGGTGAAAAATCGGGTTTGTCAAATTTCGATGATCAGGGATGGGCTTGCCATTCCCCAACAGCGAAGGGGCTATTGTTGACACCTAATTTTTACCCTCCAATAATTGTTTTTCAATTATTCGAAGTTCTTGAGTTACCACCAGAATGAAATATACATTTTCCAAGCCAAAAATGATTTTACAAAATTATTGTGACATTTTACAATTCCATTTGGCAAAATATCATCAAGTATATTATTGTATATTATCTTATGTATTTTTTATATTTTCTATAATTTTGAAAAATATTTATCAAAATTAATTCCGATAACAATTATTTAATTAATTGTTTGAAATATAAATATCAAAATTGATAAAAAAAATTATTCCGTTTAGTCAAGAGTTTTGATTAATTAAAATGGATAATCAATTTCGGCTCAAGCTTATAAGTATTTGGCTATATTTCCAATTATTTCAAAAAATTAATTAAAATTAAATTTCTATTAATTATTGCATGAGTTAATTGTCGCTATAATCAAAACAGCCAATTGTTTTCCCCACATATCAATTACGTCATATATGAAAGGTTAATTAATTTCAACACTTATAATTTGGCTATAATAGAAATGATTAATTTTCTTCCGAATGGCTCCAATTGAAATGTATTTTAAAAAAAATTAATTATAGCCAAAATTGCATAAATTAGCCACCTTTTTAATATGAATCGAATTTGGGCCAGGACCCATTTCTTTTCCTTTTAATTCGGCCGAGTCCAACCCAATCGGACCAAGACCTGACCCAACACCTTATATCTACACTAAACAGACCTCATAAGGTCTCATTTGGTTAAAGAAGGGTTCTTCGATAAACCCTAGCAGCGCCGCTGCTTTTTTCCTTCTCTTTAATCGGTCATCAAGGTAAAAAATGGCAATGTTAAGTACGATTTGCTTTTCTTGGACGTTGCATAGCCATTTGAGGCAAATCTGTTCCACATCGAAATAAGGTATAACACCTTTTTCTCTTTAGCTTTTTCTGAGAAGACGGTCATGCAAGGACATTTTCTTAATGAGGTTTGTTTGTTTATGCTTAATTTCGATTGGATTTCGTAATTTCACATGAATTCAAGAGTATCCCTTCACAAATCTATTTATCCTACATCAAAATTGAACTAAGCTTTAAGGGTTTTGCGGTTCTATATAAAGAACTCCACCCTTCAGAACATACCTAAGTCTCAATTTAGAGCAAAAATACTCGATTTACTTAGCGATTTAGCATTAATTTGCTAAAACCTTTACTTAATCGAGTTGCTTACTCTAAAAATTTCTTTTTCGTGTTTGTGGCTAAGTATCAGGTAAGGAGCATAGGATTACAACTCCAAATCTCAACAAGCGCTGCACATAAGAAAGGTAAATGTTCATCCTTTCTTTATTTTTTAGTTTTAGTATGTTTGTGTTTGTGTTGGTGTGTTGGTTAGCTTGATTATATGTTAATTAGTTGTTATCATATTTATGCTTAGGTATATATAAGTTTATCCATTTTTATGTGCTTAATTTAGCTTAGTTTTATATAGTTTAGTGAGGTTTTCTTTAATTAGTTAAGGTCAAGCAATTAATTGTTTTGATAGTTTAGATTGAGCAGTTATTTGTGTTAATTTGGCTTAGTATCATGCTTATAGATTCTGTTTGGTTAAGGCAATGCCTTATCGTGGCTTAGTATTTGATTTCTGTTAGTTCATTAGCGGGAAAATACATAAAAACTCCCCCAACGTTTACTTAGATTAATTATGACGCACCCAACTTTTGCGGGCGACCTACTACCCCCATGACCTTAATTTTTCTGTATTTTTGTACCATTTTTCGACTGACGTGGCACAATAAAAATTTGATGCCCAGTTGCACAGTAGAGAGTGTTTCACACTCTCCGCCACATTGGCGCCACGTCACTGCCACGTCGTCGTCTTCTTCTTCTTCATTTCAAGAAATCAATCAACCCATTTTACTCCATTAACACACACATATTCAATTTCATCAATCATGAAAAGCTTATTTTCAAAAAATCAACCAACCCATATTCTTCCTCCATTAACACGCATACACATTCAATTTCATCATCAATCATACATATTTGTTCAAGAAATCAACCAACCCATTTTCTTCCACCATTAACACACACACATTCAACCCATTTTCTTCCTCCATTAACACACACATATTGAAGGGCAACCAGTCCATTTGAAGGGCAGTTCGTGCAATTTCTTCATTGTCTATTTTGAAGAAATAAACAATATAAACAATGAAGGGTAGTTCGTGCAATAAATATTTTTGAGCAACCAGTCCATTTGAAGGGCAGTTCGTGCAATTTCTTCATTGTTTATTTTGAAGAAAATGGGTTGAATGTGTGTGTGTTAATAGAGGAAGAAAATGGGTTGAATGTGTGTGTGTGTTAATGGAGGAAGAAAATGGGTTGAATGTGTGTGTGTGTTAATGGAGGAAGGATATGGGTTGGTTAATTTCTTGAAAAGATATTTATGATTGATGAAAGAAATTGAATGTATGTGTGTTAATGGAGGAAGAAAATGAGTTGAATGTGTGTTGTTAATGGAGGAAAAAAATGGGTTGAATATGTGTGTGTGTGTGTGTGTGTGTGTGTGTTAATGGAGGAAGAAAATAGGTTGAATGTGTGTGTGTTAATGGAGGAAGAAAGTGGGTTGATGCATTTCTTGAAATGAAGAAGAAGAAGAAGAAGAAGGGTTTAGTGATGAAGAAGACAAAATTAATGGAGGGTTTAATGGTTAATTAGAGGTTAATTAGTGTAAATATAATTAATAAAAGAAAAATCAAATGAAAAACAGAAAGGAAAATAGGCACTGATGTGGCAGTGATGTGACACTGACGTGGCGCCAATGTGGCGAAGAGTGTGCAACACTCTCCACTGTGCAACCGGGCATCAAATTTTGATTGTGCCACGTCAGCCGAAAAATGGTACAAAAATGCAGAAAAAATAAGGCCAAGAGGGTAATAGGTCGCCCACAAAGGTTGGATGCGTCATAATTAACTAGAGTATACGTTGAAGGGGGGGGGGGGGGGTTATGTATTTTACCTTCATTAGCATATGGCTTGACCACTATTTAATGGCATATTATTTAGGTTAGCCTAATTATTAGTAGGTATTATATTCTTTGAGTGTTTCACTTAGCTTGGTTAGTTAGTAATTATTGGCATGCCTACTTTGTTCAGCTTAGACTAGTATAGATTAAATGTGAATGTGTGCTATGTTAATCCTCAGCATGTTATAGCTAGGCTTAATCCCTGTTGAGTGTGTAGCTAGTCTAATTATTAGTATATTGTGTAGCTTTGGTGTGTGGTCAACACTGTATCTGATTAATATGATCACAAGCATGTTAAATGGAATTTAAATTCTTACTTGATTAGGTGTGTGTTCAAATGAGTTTAGAACATCAGTAAGCTTGCAAGTATTCTGTCATACCTGATTGAGATCAATTATTGTCTGATAAGTTATTTAGCGTGAGTATGTTTGTATAACCTAATCATGCATATAATAAATGAACCTAAAGGGTTCATTAGCTTGGTGAATGCCATATTTGTTTAAATGTGTCTTAGTGTAGTTTAGCCAGTGCATGGTCAGTCTACACAAGACCTTGTTTGGCCCAGCCTCTTGACATGTGAATCTTAAATCTTAGCCTAATGCATGAAATGTTGTCTATAGTCTATGTTAGCCTATGGGTAATTAATCTGAAAGTGTTTGGATGTGATATTTAGATTTGATAACTAGCTCTAATCATGTTGAACACTTACCTGATATGAAGTGGTTAAAGTAAGAGTAGAGAGAGTTTATGCTTCACCTGTCCTAAATTGCACTGTAAGTGATTTATTCCAAACATGTCTTTTGCCATTCAAATGTGTTAAGTTAAGTCCGAAAGGCATAAATCTTGTTTCAAATCACTACCTTTGAAAAAAAAAGATGGAAACATTGTCTGCTTGGATCTTGCTTAGCTGTATGTCATTGATATGCTTAAGAGTTTATTTCATGCTCAAACCATTGTTTACCTTATGTCCGTTGACTCAAATATGGACTTATCTATGTATTTTACTCTAGTGTCACTGTATGATCATTAAAACAACTCAATATGCTAGTTTGCATAGTGATATAATCTTAAGAAAGGTATCTCCTTTGGCTGTGCATATCTTTCACTCACATAAGTGGTTTTGTTTAGTCTTTCAGTGATCCTGAATTGCTTGAAAACATGCATCTTCCTTATTTGAATGCTCCACCTGCAACCTGTGTTTAAAATATGCACCATATGATGATTGAGGTGAATAAAGCAGGAAGTTTTGTGTTACACCTCGGAAAATGTTCCGTTGATGCACAGTGAATAGACTAATGAAGAGCACGAAGTATATGGTATTTCGATAAGTAAGGAATGACATTTCATGACCCTAAGTAAGATTTCAAAGACATTCGAGAAAGGGGGAGAAAGTTGCCAAGAGAAGGCAAGGCATACGATAGGTATCGAAGAGGAATTACGAGTAACAAGTTAACAAGGATTTAATAATTCTATGGAGGAGAGTTATAACGTCCCTTACATACTCAGTACATTCTTCGTACTAACGTCCTTTTGTTTGTGGACGCTGCGTCATGCCCGCAGGTGCCCAGGAGACAGACTTGATTCATAGCTACATTTCTCAGGGACTACATAGCGGAGCTCCATTTCATTCGGAGCAATAGCTTTTGGTACTTATTCTTTTGTGTACATATTTATGGGCATAGCGGGGTCCTGTCCCGCCTATATGATATGACATACTCTCCTTAGAGGCTCGTAGACATGTGTATGTGGTTAGATATGTTTGGCCTTGTTGGCCTATATTTTGGGTTTCATTTTGTTAGCCTCATCGGCATATGTACATTGATATTAGCATAGATGCCAATGATGATATAGAGGTATTGTTGTCCAATGGGACTAGTATGATTGGTGAATGGATATGTACGATTTAGTATGTGGCTCACCTAGATCTAAATGTAAAGGTATGATAAGAGGTGCCCGAGTGGGCTAGCACCGGGTGCCCGACGCGGCCCTCCGGTTAGGTCGTGAAAAAAGTAGTATCAGAGCAGTTCTGTCCTAGGGTGTGTCTATGAGCCGTGTCCAGTAGAGTCTTGGTTATGGGTGTGTTGTGTGCCACACTCATAAACAAGAGGTTGCGGGCATTTTAGGAATGATGGACCTTCTTTCTTCATAACATCGTGCGATAGAGCTATGATATAAGAACTTCCTTCTCCTTAACCGTGTATTGTGTATTGCAAAGAGCACCGCCAGCTGTTGTAGAGGAAAGTGAGTCCCAGAATGCGGCTCAATCTCAGTCCTCCCAGACAGTGCCTATTTCTGAGGAGCGTGAGGGAGCCTCAGCTCCATCCCCAGCACCTCGGGCTCCTCCACCAGATGCTTCGGGCCATTCATTTGCTTACTCAATTGGTTGTTGCTCAGACTCAGGGGCAAAGTACAGAGCAAGGTGATAGGGCTGTTAGCGCAAGTGGCCACGATTTCATTAGCTTAAACCCTCCGGAATTCTTTGGATCAAAGCCAGATGAGGACCTTCAGAATTTTATTGATGGAATGTTGAGGACGCTTCGTTTGATACATGCTTCGGACACCAAATCGGTGGAGTTAGCGTCATCTAGATTGAGAGATGTCTCGATCCATTGGTATACGGTTTGGATGGCTTCACGGGGAGCCAATGCACCTCCCCTGGTATGGCAAGAATTTGTTGATGCTTTCCTCCGACATTATATGCCTCCAGAAGTTCGGCGAGCTAGAGCCGATAAGTTCTTGAATCTGAGGCAAGGTAGCATGAGTTCTTTAGAGTATAGTCTCTGCTTCAATTCGTTGGCTAGGTATGCTTCGGCCCTGGTAGCGGATATGGGTGACCGAGTGCACCGATTTGTGAAGGGCCTAGGGCTACATTTGATGGATAGGTGCTTGACTGCGTTCCTTCAGGACAATATGGATATTGCACGCATTCAGGCTCATGCTCAGAACTTAGAAGAAAGTCTGCAACAGTAAAAAAGTGAACGTGAGCATGATAGGGGACATAGCAAGAGGGCTAGATCTTCGGGTCCGATGAGTGAGTTTAGAGGCGGGCACAGACAACAGTTTTCTAGGCATTCAGGCTATTCTATGACTACTGTGCTTCCACGATTTTCAGGCCAGAGATTTGATAGATCCACTCATTCCGGGCCGAGTCAGAGCTTTTCGGGATCTCAGTTTAGGGGTGATTCAGGTCAGGCGAGGTCACACGTGCAACAATGTTCCCAGTGTAGGAAGTTGCATTGGGGTCCATGCCGATTGGGTTTAGAGGTTTGCTATTCATGCGGTCGACCAGGCCATATTATGCGTGATTTCCCCTCAGTTCATGGTAGAGGTAGGACCCAGCCTTCAAGGTCGATAGCCGGATCTTCAGCATATGTACGCCCTATGGGGCCAGGTTCATATACGCCAGTCGGCCATGGTAGAGGAAGAGGGAGAGTCCCCAGTTCTAGCGGTCCTCAGCACCGTATTTATGCTTTGGCTGGACGCCAAGATCTTGAGCTTTCTCCTGATTTGGTCACAGGTATATTATCGGTATTTTCTCATGATGTATATGCTTTGATTGCTCCGGGCTCCACATTGTCATATGTTACTCCGTATATTGCGGGTCGATTTAGAGTTGAACTGGAGTCGATAAAACCTTTGGAGGTGTCTACACCCGTTGGTGAATCGGTAATAGCTAGCCGAGTATATAGAAACTGTATAATCGTGATTTGTGACCGTCGTACTATGATTGACTTGCATGAGTTAAAAATGGTAGACTTTGATGTTATTATGGGCATGGATTGGTTGGCTTCTTGCTATGCCAATGTTGATTGTAGAATGAAAATGGTTCGTTTCCAATTTCCGGGAGAACCAGTTTTAGAATGGAAAGGGAATACTGCGTCACCAAAAGGTAGGTTTATTTTCTATCTAAAGGCAAGGAAAATGATCACCAAGGGATGTATTTATCATCTAGTTTGGGTTCAAGATGTAGAAGTTGAATCGCCAACTCTTCAGTCAGTTCCCGTGGTGAACGAATTTCCGGATGTGTTCCCGGAAGAGCTTCCAGGCCTCTCTCCTGAGAGGGAGATTAATTTTTCTATTGATGTGTTGCCAGACACTAAGCCTATATCTATTCCTCCTTATAGAATGGCACCCGTAGAATTGAAAGAGTTGAAGGAGAAATTGAAAGACTTGCTTGAGAAAGGCTTTATTAGGCCTAGTTTATCCCCGTTGGGAGCACCCGTGTTGTTTGTCCGAAAGAAAGATGGCTCCTTGAGAATGTGCATTGACTATTGGCAATTGAATAAGGTGACGATTAAGAACAAATATCCTCTTCCAAGGATTGATGACTTATTTGATCAATTGCAAGGTGCCAAATGGTTTTCAAAGATCGATTTGAGGTCCGGGTATTATCAAGTGAGAGTTAGGGAGGAAGAAATCCCTAAGACTGCCTTCAGAACAAGATATGGTCATTTTGAGTTCCGGGTAATGTCATTTTGGCTAACTAATGCACCGACAGTATTTATGGATTTGATGAACAATGTGTTCAGGCCCTTCTTAGATCTATTTGTGATTGTATTCATCGACGATATCTTGGTGTATTCTAGATCCGAGGTAGAACATGCGGTTCATTTGCGTACTGTCCTTAGAGTTCTTCAAGCTCGAGAGTTGTTTGCAAAATTTTCTAAGTGTGAGTTTTGGTTGAACTCATTGACATTTCTGGGGCACATTGTTGCAGCCGATGGTATTCGGGTAGATAGTCAAAAGATTGAGGCCGTGAAGACTTGGCCAAGGCCCACAACTCCTACGGAGGTTCGTAGCTTTTTGGGCTTAGCAGGTTATTACAGGAGATTTGTTGAGACTTTTTCTTCTATTTATGCACCACTCACAAAGTTAACCCAGAAATCAGCAAAGTTTCACTGGACAGATGCTTGTGAACGTAGTTTCCAAGAGTTAAAAGATAGATTAACTTCTGCCCCAGTCCTGACACTTCCAGAGGGATTGGAAGGATATGTTTTTTATTGTGATGCTTTAGGCATTGGGCGAGGCTGTGTGTTGATACAACATGGTAAGGTGATTGCGTATGCTTCAAGGCAATTACAGAAACATGAGAAATATTATCCAACCCATGATCTAGAATTGGCTGCAGTGGTTCATGCATTAAAGATATGGAGACATTATTTATATGGTGTCCATGTGGATATTTATACAGATCATAAGAGCCTTCAGTATATCTTCAAGCAGAAAGAGTTGAATTTGCGGCAACAACGATGGTTGGAATTGCTAAAGGATTATGATGTTGATATCCTATATCACCCCGGAAAGGCAAATATTGTGGCTGATGGTCTTAGCCGTAGATCGATGGGGAGTTTGTGTGATGTATGACCAGAGAAAAGAGAAATGGATCGTGAGCTCCAGCAGTTAGCTAGCCTAGGAGTTCGAGTAGTGGAATCAGGTAGCAGGGGAACTACCATTCAGAATTCATCAGTCTCGTCGCTAGTAGCGGAAGTGAAAGAGCGACAATACGAAGATTCCATGCTAATGCATTACAAATATACACTCCCTCAGAAGGAGGAGTCATCATTTGAGATTTCAGAAGACGGAGTTCTTCGATGCCAAGGCAGATTATGTGTTCCCGATGTGGCAGGTTTACGCCACCAAATATTGAGAGAAGCTCATTGCTCCCGTTATTTTGTTCATCCTGGAGCGACGATAATGTACCATGATCTTAGATCTATATATAGCAGAATTCGTAGCTCAATGTCCCAACTGTCAACAAGTGAAAATCGAGCACCAAAAGTCGGGCGGATTGTTGCAAGCTATAGAAATTCCATCTTGGAAGTGGGAAGTAATTAACATGGACTTCATTACAGGCTTACCCCGTTCTCGACGTAAGTATGATTCTATATGGGTGATTGTGGATAGACTCACGAAGTCAGCTCATTTCTTACCCGTCAGAACGACATATGTGGCGGAAGATTATGCAAAGCTTTATGTTAGAGAGATAGTGCGACCTCATGGTGTCCTAACATCTATTATCTCTGATAGAGGGACTCAGTTTACAGCTAATTTTTGGAAGTCCTTCCAAGAGGGTTTAGGGACCCAAGTGAGCCTTAGCACGGCATTTCATCCGCAGACTGATGGATAAGCTAAACGTACTATTCAGACTCTTGAAGATATGTTACGGGCATGTATGATAGATTTTGGGGATAATTGGGATGATCACTTGCCACCCATTGAATTTTCTTGTAACAATAGTTATTATTCTAGCATCCAAATGGCACCGTATGAGGCTTTATATGGGCGAAAGTGTAGATCCCCAATTGGGTGGTTCGAGGCAGGAGAGACAAAATTGATAGGGCCAGACTTGGTCCAGCAAGCCATAGAGAAAGTCAAGCTCATACAAGATCGGTTATTAGCAGCCCAAAGTCGTCAAAAGTCCTATGCGGATAATCGTCGAAGGGACTTAGAATTCCAAGTGAAAGATTGGTTATTCTTGAAAGTGTCACCAATGAAGGGTGTAATGAGATTTGGCAAAAAAGGGAAGCTTAGTCCCCGATACATTGGGACTTATGAGATTGTGCGCAAAATAGGCAAAGTGGCATATGAGTTAGATCTACCTCCTGATTTGGAGTCAGTTCACCCAGTTTTCCATGTCTCGGTGCTTCGTAAATGTGTTGGAGATCCTACTAGGATCGTGCCAGTAAATGATGTTCAAGTGACGGAAAAGCTGACTTATGAAGAGGTACCCATTGCCATACTAGATAGGCAAGTACGTAGTCTTAGAAACAAAGAGGTGGCCTCAGTTAAGGTTTTATGGAGAAGCAATAAACGAGAAGAAATGACATGGGAAGCGGAAGAAATTATGCGATCCAAGTACCCGCATTTATTTCAGCCCTTAGAAGAAATCCAAGATGAGATATCAAGATCATAAGGTATGTATGTTTTCCTTTTATGCTTTTGGGTCGTGTGTGGCCAAATTCTATTGCTATTATGTTGTGGCCCTGTGAGGCATTGTTATTATGGGATGTTGTGATAGGATGGTAGTGCCATATTATAGGGGAAACTCTGGCAAAATTTTTATAGAATGCCCAACGACTTAACATTTGAG
Organism: Lycium barbarum; assembly: GCF_019175385.1. Lineage (NCBI taxonomy): Eukaryota > Viridiplantae > Streptophyta > Magnoliopsida > Solanales > Solanaceae > Lycium > Lycium barbarum. Next base: position 88,325,129 of record NC_083341.1, read on the forward strand.
GACGACTGCTCTTAAGGGCGGGGGGGGGGGGGGGGATATTACACCTCGGAAAATTTTCCGTTGATGCACAGTGAATAGACTAACGAAGAGCACGAAGTATATGGTATTTTGATAAGTAAGGAATGACATTTGATGACCCTAATTAAGATTTCAAAGACATTCGAGAAAGGGGGAGAAAGTTGCCAAGAGAAGGCAAGGCATACGATAGGTATCAAAGAGTAATTACGAGTAACAAGTTAACGAGGATTTAATAATGCTTTGGAGGAGAGTTATAACGTCCCTTAGATTGTTAATGAGGTGGTAAACAAGTGCTAAGAAGGTTCCATAAGGATTGGGGATCAAACGAGTCGACTGGAACGAACTTCGATCACTGGGGATTATACGGCCAAACATACTGTCTGTATAAAACATACGGACCGTATGTTGGACCGTACAATCAGCCCAGATTGTCACCATTCTCTGGACCAATTCTACGGCCAGACATACGGTCAGTATAATTTATACAGACCGTATGTTGGTCCGTAGAACTGGTCGGGAACAGATTGGTGTATTTATTGAGGGACCAAGTCTTATTTCATTTCATTTCCATATCACACCCCTTCTCTCTAAAACATCTATCTACAATTATTGCATAAGAATTCAAGAGTTATTAGTGATCAACAACATAAACTAAGTGAATCAAGTGTAGGAAACCCATTAAAAGAAAATCCAAGTCAAGAAATCTCATTGGAGATGAACTAGGGTTTTGGCTCAAGTGAAGTATTTCCACCCAAAGCTTGTTCCTACAACATCTAAGGTGAGATTTATGGTATTTCCATGTTGTTTAAGGTATTTAAAAGTTGAAATACTTGGATTGTATAAGGATATAGAAAAATGGGTCATGAATGTGGAATAGTGCCATTTTGAGTAATAGCTTGAATTGAGTCATGATTCTTGATGTGTTGTGATATTGATATGTTATAAATGATGCTAAGAACACGGGATAGGCAATGTATATGAATGAACGTAGTCGTGTGTTATGACCATGGATATGGGTGATTGGAAGTGAATTGAGAAATATAGATTATGTGGATGAATAAAGGCTATTGTTATGATATTGTGAATGTATTATTGACGTTTGGGAGTTGATATACGATATGGAGGAATGTTGTATAAATAAAGGAGATGCTGTCCAATTTTCTCTAGCTTTAGTCGTGTATGCTAGTTATCGATTTCTAATGATAGTATAACTTCAATGAAGGTAGAAACATGAGCGTTGAAGGAGAACGTGCAAGTGGTAGAATAGTTGAACGGAAAGGTATGTAAGGCTAACCCTTCTTTCATAAGGCATGGTTCTTTGGCCAATCTTCTAAATCTTTTATAAGTCTATGATGTCCTCCAAATGACTCTATCTTCAATAGCTATTAAGCTTATGATTCTCGATATGTTACGATTGTACTAAGTTCCTCATATGACGAGTAATCCTATAAGGATAGATGTAATGAACGACGCTGATAGTGATAACGATACGATAACGACGATAATAGCGATGACGATAATGATAGTGATGGTAAAAGTAAAGATGCTTATGCGCTATTATGTATATGTATCTATGTATGACTATTATGGAACCCCGAGCTTATAAGGCCGGGTAGAATATGTATATAATTATGTAACACGCGCACACCTCTGCAGTTGGTATGGATAACCCTGAAGCCTTGGTAGGGCCAGGTATGTGTAACCTTGAGCCTTGGTTGGCCAAGTATGTATGAAAACTGAGCCTAGCCATGGTCGGGTACGTGAAACACCGAACCTTCGTGGTCGGGCATGCTATGTAAATGCTATGTATATGATATGGTTATGTATATGATATAGATATGAGTATGAATACGAATATGATAGGAATATGAATAAGACTATGTATATGAATACGATTATGGACGCAATGTGAATGAGTACGGATGCGGATATGGATGTATGTACACAAATACGTGTTAGAAATGGAAGGTCCCCATGAGAAGCAAGTAAGTGCTTATGACGATGATACGATTATCTCCCATCTTATGCCTTTTCTTATGTTGTGTATTATGCTTCTATGTTGATATTAATCATGCTTTACATACTCAGTACATTCTTCGTACTGACATCCTTTTGTTTGTGGACGCTGCGTCATGCCCACAGGTGCCCAGGGAGACAGACTTGATCCATAGCTACATTTCTGAGAGACTAAATAGTGAAGCTCCATTTCATTCGGAGCTATAGCTTTTGGTACTTATTCTTTTGTGTACATATTTATGGACGTAGCGGGGTCCTGTCCCGCCTATATGATATGACATACTCTCCTTAGAGGCTTGTAGACATGTGTATGTGGTTAGATGTGTTTGGTCTTGTCGGCCTATATTTTGGGTTTCATTTTGTTAGCCTCGTCGGCTTATGTACATTGATATGGGCATAGATGCCAATGATGATATAGAGGTATTGTTGTCTAATGGGACTAGTATGATTGATGAATGGAAATGTACGATTAAGTATGTGGATCACCTAGATGTAAATGTAAAGGTATGATAAGAGGTGCCCGGGTGGGCTAGCACCGGGTGCCCGTCGCGACCCTCCGGTTGGGTCGTGACATTTTGTGCCTTTTCGTTTTCTTCTAAGAATGAATTGAAATCTTGACTAATGTGTGGTCAGCTCCCTATTGTGATAGTCTCATAAAATTGAACATGATTGAGTCTATTAATGAATTTCTCCATATATGTGTAGATACATGTGTGATTAAGGGTGGGGTAAAGAGAATGTTATGTCCTACTTGTTGTCATTGTTTCTCTTCTTCTCTCCCCTTTCTGTTTGATTGTGATTAAGTATATACCAGGTATACACAATTGTCACGACCCATTTCGAGTAAGTCGTGCGGGCACTTACCTTTCCAACCTTGGTAAGCGAACCCTCAACCTAACGATAAGTAAAGACATCAATAAATAAATCAATCAAGCGGAAGAGATTAATTACGTAAGTCTCACAATAACATATTATAGGAACAGTGCGAAAATAAGGAAAATACCCCCAGGGTCTGGTCTAAGTCATACAAGAGCATCTAAATGAAACTATACAAGTCTGGAATATAATAATACATCAATCTGTCTATGTCTCAGGGTAGAAAAGTAAGACATAATCATAAGAGGAGTCCTCAAGGAAGCGAACAACTCGTGCTCACCCTGGAAGCTCGATGCTAAGCTGATGGCGACTATCAGCCACAGGAGACGGAGGAAGACCCAATCTGGTACTCTGCATTCATAAAAGAATGCAGCAAGTGCAGATCAGTACAAAACCACATTACTGGTAGGTATCATAGGCCGACTAAGTATAACTAATATAATTCAGACAATAAAGTAAGATAGACAGATAAATCAACAAGTATAATTCAAACATAATCGGAACCAAGTACACGTCATCACCTAAGTAGAGCATCTAAACCCAAATGTGCCAAGTCTCAACATATCCAAACCACAGCCAACATCACAAGTAAAACACCGAACCGTCTCAATATAAGCCATGATGCAATGCAATGCAATAATGTATGAATGCAAATGCAATGTCATGCAATGTTGTGTATACATGTACTCCGGACGGAATACCTCAGTGTCTTGGTAGCACAACCCAAGGTGACTCGCGAAGTCTAAGTTCCACTCATCCCGGATCTTTACCCAATAGACAGATGAGACCCCGGATCTTTGCCCATGGGAGGTTCTCACCGGCACTACCCTAGGGGACCCGCAGAGTCCATGCACTCACTCAATCCACGATTCCTAGACTAACATCGGATATCGGACTCTCACGTCACTCTCATTTAAAAACCGAGCCCAGCTCATCACAGTGTTTCATCAAGTACCAACAGTGTATCAACAATATATCATAAAGAATGAGAATGAGTGCAATGCATGTGTCAACATCAAGAATCATCTCAATATCACAAGTACCAACAATGGGTACGCCAACAACATATCAATGTCACAAGTACCAACATGGGTACGTCAACAATATATCAGTGTCATAAGTACCAACATAGGTATGCCACAATATCATAGAAGACTACATAGGTCAAACCGAACTCTATGCTCGTATCAACATCAAAAGTAAGGTACTACCATATCACAATCAAGATGTAACAACAATTCCCAATATCTACTAACAACACGTGGCATCAAGCCAACACAATAGAATAATCAAGTCACAACACAACGGGATAACTAGCCCCGATCACACAACAGGGCCCAACCTATGGCATATCTAACCCAACTTCATACCTGAAGGTTCACATGCTTTCTCCGACAATATAATCTAAATATATACTTCGCTATACGAAGGCTCACCAAGGGTAAGCCATAACCTACCTGGATGGCCGAACAGCAAACACCAACAATTACTCCTTCGCCTTCCCCTTCTGCTGAGCCTCAAGAGCAAATAAGTCTAGGCATATTTGAAATCTAGATTAGAAATCATAAAGAACGATACCTATATTGCTATCATTCAATTTAGGTCAAAACTAACCCTGGAATTTGGGAAAACGGGGCCCACAAGGTCAAAACGGGAAATTCGGGAGTAAAATATCAAATTAGGCACTAGATGATCAAAACCCAACAACCAATTGCTAAATTAACTCAAGGATTCAACTAATTTCTAATTTCAAGCAAAACCCCCAATTTTGGGTATAAACCCTAACTCTTTGATTCAAGGATTCAACACTAATATGGAAGATATATGATTAACATCCCTAGATACATCATAATCTAGCATAAACCAAATCAATTTCATCATTTAAAAGCCTAAGTAGAGTATTCATTAAATCCACTTTTATCTTCCATTACTAAGGAATTAATAAGGAAAGAAGAATCTATGATGATTAGGAACAAAGAATTAGTAAAAAGGTTAGCAAGACCTACCACCAAGAGTTTTCTCCAAGATTCTTCTAAAACAGTCCCCAAGAGCTCAATTTTCGGAATGGGAATAAATGATAGACTAAGGGCCTTTTAATACACACTTAATGAAATAACAGGCTCGATACTGCCACGGCGGCATCGGGGCCGCCATGTTGTCACCGCCCAAGCGCCACCCCAGACTGCCCCGACGGTCTGGAAAACTCACTTGGCCACCCCAGCGGCCATCCCACCGCAGGGTGCTGCTGGGACGGCACTGGTGCCGCTCTGGCGGACACCAGGTACCGGAATCCCAAAAGTTTTTCTAAGTCTCAACCGAAATTCCGAACCACTTCCGAAGCCATCTGCTCAAAAACCACATACATAGACCCACATATAAACACGCTTCGAACGTACTTGTGGCCTCGGAATTCCCAACGGAGGTCTCGTTGACCGAGTCAACCCCCAATACCTCATTTCCAACTTCCCAACCCAAGTCCCAAAATGCATTCGAGTGCATTAGGAACTGAACCAGATATACATACAAGTTCTAAATGACCATCTGGACCTCTCAGAATTGACGAATTTTCGAAAAAGGTCTGTTTACCCAAAAGTCAACTTTCCGTCAATTATTTATCGCTTTAAGCCCAAACTTCACGAAAAGTCGCCCGAATCGAATCTAGACAGCTCAGGAAATGTGTCAATGGTCCCCTCAGATCAAAAGTGAGCTAACCAAGCTTGGGAAAGGGCCGAAAACGCAATAACGACCAAACGGGTCGTTACAACAATATATATGCTCTTTATATACATCGATATCTATTGGGATGCATATCATGTATATTTAGGGTATACTATACTATTGATCATAAATTGGAGTGGATGTCAGTTGAATTGGGACTATCCCCTTAAGGCTGTTTTCTCAAATAACTGAATTGGGCTTTTTCCTCGTTATTGTTTAGACATGCTGTTTTCTTCTGTTTTTGTCACGACCCAACCCGCCATGACTGGCACTCAACTAAATCCTAGTGTGTGAACCAACACACAAGATCTCTATTCATTCAAGTCTGATTTTATATTAACCAAGTCAAGCGATTGTACTCATCACACATCAAAATAAACTAACTAAGTCATGCCATAAAATACTGAAATATGTGTGGAAGTTCTAACTACTACGAAATGCCCAAAATCCAAAAGTCATCGCACAAGAACTGCAGTCTAACAAATAAATAACCATATTGTCCAGAGTACGAAAAAGTATCATAGCAAGAAGATCTTCGGGCGGCCTAGCATGGGAATAAGCTCACCCTAAAATCTGTCAGCAACTGTCCTCCACTCTAGATGTGAGGGCGAGTAGCGTTCTCTGTATCTAAATCTGCACACAAAAGAATGCAGCAAGGTAGTATTAGTACAAACACTATGTACCGGTAGATATCATAGGCCGACTAAGATTAGTATCATGCATATTTCATCAAATCAATAGAATAAACAAGCCAGTCAACGGACATGAATATCAATAGATCACAGCAAATCAACCAAGGATAATCATAATCAAGCACCAAGATGTCAAGAATCACAATCATGTAAGCCACAATAGAAATAAGTTTACCATAATGACCCCACTCACTGTACACACATGCTATCTGATGTCATTGCTCAGCAGTCATGACCTGCTGGGGACCCATGGTGTCCATGTACCACTCATTCCGGAATACTCCTTGGACCCGAGCACAAAGACATATCAATGTACCTCTCGTTTTTTGAACTATCCTCGGATCACGCGCCCATAATCTAGGTCACATATGTGTCTTTCCATACCTCTTACAGAACAGTGTTTCTTACCTTTCAGTATCAATACTCAACTCATTATTTCATGTCACAATGCCATCGAGAAGATTATATTAGCTTCTCATCACAATACATCCACTATAGATTCAATCACACAGGAATAATGGCACGAAGCCTACATAAACACTCAATTCTCATTCACATAGGAGTTTAGCCACACAATATCATGCATGGAAACTAGACCACACAATATCATGCATGGAAACTAGACATGCTTTCTCATAAGAAAATCACAAAACATACAATCAACTAACCAAAGTTTAACTCAAGTAGACCATAACCTACCTCGATGTAGAGATGGAACAATGCAAGTAAATCTGCTACGGCCTTTCCTTTCCTTAACGCCTCAGAACGCTCAAAGTCTAGAATTAGAAGGCTCAATGAGTCATAATTACTCAAATCACAAGTACCAATACAAGAATACCCTTCCCCTTACCTCATTCCAAGGGGCGGATGAGTTTCTAGGTGATAAACAACCTATCAAGGGCCTTAGTAATCATTAAACATCGATTTTATAACAATATTCTATCAACATTCCCATTACAAGCAGTTTTTATGGTAACGATACCATTTTTATAGAACCATAGATCTCCAATCACTTAGTTTATGTCTCTAAATGTTCAATTTATGATCAAGAGCAACTAACCAATGCATTTAGATGATAACTAAGCAATAATAACCATAACCTATCAAGTTTAGAAGGTTTATTAACATTCTAGGGTTTCTATTTCAATTTCACCATTAACGACCCATGAAGAAGATTACAATAATGAAGGAGAATGGAATGATAGAATGGAAATCAAAGGAACTTACCTCTCAAAGTATCTTGCCCTAGATTGAAAATTCACCCTAGGTGCTTGTTGGGAAGTGTATTGGTGTCCTGTGAAAAGAGAAAATAAAACTGAGTATACAAAATTTGGGCTACTGTTTTGTGTCGACCGCTACAGCGGTCATCACGCTGCTGCAGCGGTACCGCTATAGCTGTCAAGTGACTACTATAGTGGCCCACCATGAAATCAATGTGACCGCTATGGCTGTCCATCCACCGCTATAGTGGTGCCGCCGTAGCGATGCCCTGCCCGCCACAGCGACCACCAAGGAAAATGAATGACCGTTGGCAGCGGTACCGCCGCAGTGGTACTCCCACCGCCACAATGGTACATTTTGGGCAGTGAGCTTGACTTTTGTCCAGTTTTTCCCCCCTGTCACCCCACATTTTCATCCAAGGCCTCAACAATACAAAACAAATATGCACATATACAAAACGATGCCCTACGAATCCACCCGTGGCCTCGGAATTCCCAACGGAGTTCTAATTTCCCATCGTTACACCAGATATCAATTAAAACACCGTTCATCCCTGAACGGACAAGGGTGAGAAATCTGGGAAGGATCTTTGTTTGTACTAACCTTTGAATAGTGTTGAGTATTTGAAAAATGACTCTTCCTAGAGATATTTTCTCACCATGTTTGATACTATATCTCCTCTTCCATAGCTCTAAGATAATTGTAGCAGGGACTACTTTAAAAACATGCTTGATTCTCCCTGCTACTGATGCTTGCCACCATTTAATTATCACTTGTTGTAATTGTAGTCCCTCAATAGATATCCCTACCATAGAACAAAAGTAAGACCAAGTTCTATTTGTCACATATGAAGTGTTAAACAGATGTTGTGTTGTCTCTTCTTTTGGATTTGAGCAACACCAGCATCTGAATACAATACTAAAATTCATTCTCTTCAACACATCAGCTATTGGCACCTTAAATTTCAGCACCTCCATAAAAAGAAAGAAATTTTGAAAGGAAATCCTTCACCCATATATTCTTATATGCATCTACTTCTTGGCACCTAAGTCTCACAAATTTCCAAGCAGATTTTACTGTGAAATCCCCTTTGTTCTCTAGGAACCACCATGGTTTGTCCATCCCTCTATCCTCCCTAGGAGATGTAATTGTGTTTGTAATATGTTGGACAATATCATCAGGCAACAGTGATGTCAACTTAATGACATCCCATCCATCTCCATTCACTACTTCATTAACATTCTGCACTCTTGTGTCATATACTTCTCCAGGAACAACATAATACAGTGTCCCATTCCTGTCCAATTATCAAACCAAAACTGAGAATTTCCCATTCTGGTTATCTGATGCTTCATTATATCTCTTGCTTGTAAGATCTTCCTCCATGCTTGTGAACCATATTTCCAATGTACCACAACTGAATTTTCTCTCTTGCAATACTTGTTACTGAGAAAAACACTCCACAGTGATGATTTTGTTCTAAAATTCAACCATAAATTATAATATAAATCCATTTAAACATCATGAAGAGATAGTAGACATAAATTTTTCCAAGAAGCCCAATGTCTACTCTTGCCACCAATAGTATTGCTCCAAAAGAATTGAGCAAACATCCTATGCATCTGTTTAATCATACAATCTGGTGGATTAACTACTGATAATAGATGTATAGGCATGCTCTGTAATACATGTTTAATCAAGACAACCCTTCCTCCAAATAAAATCATTTTACCCTTCCATCCTTGTAATCTGTTTAGTATCTTGATTAGAATCCCATTGAAAAAGTCCTTCCTCCTTCTACTATGGAATATTGGACAACCCAAGTATGTAAAAGGAAAATCCTTCCTTTCAATACCAGTAAAAATAGTAATACTTATGTCCCCAGGTACATTTTGGTGCATATATACAACACTCTTTGCTTTGTTAATCTTTTGCCCAGATACGTCCTTATATTTTCTCAAAACCTCCATGATCAACTGTAAGGATAGAACATTAGCAAAGGAAAAAATTATCATAAATCAGCATATGCAAGATGATTGACCTTTGGCCTCCACTTAGGCATACCAAAATCCCTGAACTATGTTATATGATGTAAACCATTCAAATTCCTTGTGAGTACCTTAGAAGTTAGTATAACAAAATTGGAGACAAGGGGTCCCCTTGTTTAACCCCCCCCCCCCCCCCCCCCCCCCCCCCCCGCGCGAAGCTTGAAACAAACTACTCTATTGTCCATTTATCAATACTAAATACCAGTTATTACTGACAATCCTGTACACCATATCTATCAGCCTTTTATGGAAACCCAATTTCCAACCAAGACACTTTATCATAAGCCTTAGCCATATCCAATTTCATCACCACATTGGCATTCTTAGTTCTCAATTTGATACCAGTTACTATTTCTTGTGTGAGCGAAATATTTTCAACAATACTCCTCCACTTCATAAATCCAGCTTGGTTCAGTGACACAATATTTGAAAATCTATCCACCAACCTTTGATGGATCAACCTTGAAAATATTTTATTCAAAAAGTAACTCAAACTAATTTGTCTCATGTCAGAAGGTTGTAATGATATCCCTTTTTGGTAACAAAAAAAAATAGTATGAGTGATGAACTTTGGCAAATCATCCTCACAAAAGAAAGCTACAACCTTCATCTTTAATGATTTCCCAGGAAGTCTGATAAAACAGACCAGTAAAACCATCAGGTCCCCCAGCACTTTCCCCATTAAGACTGAAAACCACTTTTCTGATTTCCTCGTTATTTGGTATGTCTTCCTAATTTATTGTGTCATTAATTAATTGTAGAACATGATCGAGCATTTCAAAATCAGTAGGGTCCTCTTCCTTGGTGAACTGGTCTTTGTAAAATCTAATTGCCTCTCCCACAATATCAACTTTCTCTTCAAGCCAGTTTCCTTCTTGATCTTGTAACCTTTTTAACTGTAATCTCTTTCTTTTTCGCTATACATAATCATGAAAATATTTTGTGTTTCTGTCCCCATCTTGAAACCATTGCATCCCAACTTTTTGCTTCCAAAATTCTTCCTCTAATGTAGGAACCTATTCAAATCTTCCTGAACTCTGTGCAAATTCTCTTTGTTAGTTGGAGTAGGTTGTAATTCAAATTACTCTTCATGCACTTTGATCACATCTTCCAAAGTTTCTATCTCCTTAAAAATATTTTCAAAAGTCTCTTTATTCCATTGTGTCAAACCAACTTTCACTTTCTTTAGTTTATGATGGAAAAGAGTGAAGGGGTTTGCCATGAAATCCACTGTCCACAATTTTTTTACTGTTCCCAAAAAAGTGTCCTGCTTAACTTCGAAATTTAAATGGTTTTTGAATTAGTTCATTATTTCCTGAGTATTTTATCAAAAGGGGAGCATTATCAGAACCTGTTCTGATTAAGTGAGTGATGTCAATCTTAGGAAATTTGTTCTGCAATTCATGATTTCCCAAACACTTGGCTAGTCTCTTAAAGATACAATCTCCTCCACTTTACCCATTCCACCAAGTATATGTGCTTTCCTTGAAAACCAATTCCACTACTCCACAATTCTGAATACAAGCTTTAAAATCTTGGATATTATGAATTGTAACTGGCAGTCCCCCATACTTCTCTGAATCTATCACAATAGTGTTAAAATCCCCTCCTCTATGGATGTTGCATTGTTGTAGCCATATCCTCTAAATATTCCCATAGTTTCGTTCTCTCTCTTTGAGCAAATTTAACATATATTAAAGTGATTACCATCTTCTCCAATAAGTTTCAAGTTTCTCAACTTCCTGAAAGGGTTCCATTAGTCCGACAAAACCAAAATGATATTTGTTCTACATTTTAGTCAACCTAGTAAAGGCTTCCATAGTATTAACAGATCTAATATTCTAGATAAGAGCATTAATTATTGATTATTAGATTTGTTGAGGGTTCTTCTAGTTTGAACACCACTACCAAGGGGTAAGCTTTGATCTCTTACACTTTTCTTCTTGTCTCTTCCCAAGCCTTTCTCTAAAAGCTTGGGTGATATATCTCTTTGTCACGACCCGTCTAGGGGGCCGCGACGAGCGCCCGGTGCTAGCCCACCCGGGCACCCCTTGGCTTACACTTACACTTGCATCTAGGTGAGCCACATAATTAAACGTAAATTTCTATTCATCAGTCATACTAGTCCTATTGGACAACAATGCCTTTATATTATCATTGGCATCTATACCACTTCAATGTACATGAGCCGACAAGGCTAACAAAATGATATACAAAATATAGGCCGACAAGGCCAAACACATCTAACCACGTACACATGTCTACGAGCCTCTAAGAAGAGTATGTCATATCATATAAGCGGGAGAGGACCCCGCTATACCCATAATTATGCACACAAAAGAATAAGTACCCAAAAGCTATAGCTCCGAATGAAATGGAGCTCCGCTATGTAGTCCCTGAGAGTGTAGCTATGGATCAATCATGTCTCCCTGTGCACCTGCGAGCATGATGCAGCGTCCACAAACAAAAGGACGTCAGTACGAAGAATGTACTCAGTATGTAAAGCATGATCAATATCAATGTAGAAGCATAATAAGCAACATGAAAAATAGCACAGGATGGGAGATGGTAATATCATCGTCACAGGCACTTACTTGCCTTTCATAGGAACTTTCCATTTCTAATGCGTATTGTTATATCCCGTATTTTATACATTCGGATATTTTGAGGTAGTCGTGGTAAGTTAAGGAAATGACCATCTTCCAAAATTATTTTAATGTACAAGTGGGTTATGAATATTATTTATAAATTCTATTAGTATGGAAATATGGAGAAAGGCTAAGGGTAAAAAGGGAAATTCGCAAAATGGTTCATGGTAATATTGTGGAAGGCTAGGGGCAAAATGGGAATTTCATAAAAAAAAAGTTCAAGAGAGTTCTTGGAGAACCCCTTGGCCGTGTGGTATATGTATATATATATATATATATATATATATATATATATATATATATATATGGAAGGGTGATGACAAAATAAAATAATTAGTCATCTTTTATTTTAAAGTTTAAGAAACTTCAAGAAAAAGGCCATGTGTTCACATGGTATTGGAAGGGACTATATATATATATATATATATATATGTAGAGAGATGACCAAGCAAGACACATAGTCATCTTTTATAATTCTAGAAATTTGAAGAAAGAAAGAGAAGACAAGGGGAGCTATGTTCGGCCATGCTTGGCCAAGCAAGGACCTAGAGAAATTAATCAAGAAAAATCATTTTCTTCTAGTATTCCACCTAAATTGAAGGCCCTAATTAACGTGGGGTGGTTGTTGAAGCAAGCAAACTATTTATTTGTGCAACTTCCATCCTAGCCGAGAAAGGAGATGAGTTGAAAGAGGTATGTGTCCAATCTTCTTTTATATATGTTATGGATGATTTATGTATGTTGTTGTATGTAGAAATGGATGGAATTCATGAAATATGTATGTGTATGGTTGTGGCCGTGTGAGTGGTGGTGGTGTAGGAGTGATGAATTAATTTTATTTAGTAGTTTGATTGTTGTGTTGTGGATTCCATAATGTAAAATGAAGGTTTGGTGGCTTGAAATGAATTTGAGATCGTTTGTGCATTATTGAAGGAGTTAGTGTGACATTAGTGTGGTTTCTTATATTTGAGGGAATAATATTGCTAATGTGTAGGTTGTAAATATAATTCATGAATTTGGAAGTGAGACATGTGTTTGGAAGATTGTAAATTGGGTTGTTGTGATGAATTTGAAAGAAGGGAATAGGTTGTTATTGTTCTTGTTGAATTTGGAAGGATTCGGGTGAAGTAGTATGTTGAGTGAGTCATTTTGAATGTTATGTGAATTGAATTGAATATAAATGAAATGTCGTTGAATTGTATGACAAAGGTTGTTAATGTTAGAATGCGTCTTGAATTGATTGTTGATGTTGTTGGCACGATTGTTGGTATTGTTGTTGATAGTTTGGCCGAGTTAAATTCTCGGATTGTTGGTTGATGATTTGGGCCGAGTTAGATTCTCGGGGATGGTATATTTACAGGGAGATGCTGCCGAAATTTCGGCAGATCATAAGTGAATTTATTTGAAGGATTAAGATAAATATATGATGATGAGTCTAATGATCGTGTCAATCTTCTTGAATGTAGACTAGCGATAGCGAGCTTGGACAATTAAGCGTAGCTAATAGGACGTGGAGCAGGTATGTTAAGGCTCGTCCCTTTCTTTCAAAGGCATGATTCCGATGTTATGATTTCATAATTGTTTCCATATCTTCCTTGTTTTCAAAAGTTAGATGTTTATGATTCCAAGGCATGATTCTCTGCCCGATAACTCGTAAATGTTTTTCCAAAGTGTCCGTATTCTACCAAAACAGAGGTTTATGATTTTGTAAGCTCTTATGACCATAACGATGGATATGTTTCACAATGACAATGATGATATCAAGGATGAGCATATTTCTATGATGACTATGATAAGACTGATTTTCCAAAAATGGCTTCTGAAACGTTCGTAGAAGATTCTGTACTTCAAACGCTCATAACTTTCTTATACTAAATCGGATTCACCCGAAACTTGTTTCTGAGCCTTCAGGTGTCGATTTATGTACGTACCCATCGAGTCCTAAAAATTTGTTCTATGTGCATATGTATATGAAGCAACGCCTTATGAGATTTATGATCTTACTCCATGTTCTCTTAACGCTGTTATTCGTTGCTAGTCTCATCCTATAATAATTGTTCCTTCAAGGTGAGACAAAGCCATGATGATTATTCCATAATATAATCGGAGGTTACCGACCTTACGTCACTCCGATAGACTTATAGCATTTCTTGGGCTCTCCTGCATGCTGCCTATATGATATATGTATATGGTATATGTATATGTATATGGGGAATATGGGAAAAAGGGCCAGAGCGCTATAGACGCTGATATATGTACATGATACACGTATATGTATATGGGAAAAAGGGCCAGAGCGCTATAGACGCTGATATATGTACATGATACATGCATATGTATATGGGAAAGAGGGCCAGAGCGTTATATACGCGTATCCACCTGATCAGTTGGTATTATATGACATGATATCGTCCCAGACGCGGGATGCCCGGACGCGGGACATATGTGGTTAAATGGATCGGCTGTCGACGCCTCGGCAATATGATATGTTCTATTTTCTATATATATGAAAAAGAAATGTTTTCAAAGAAAGTAAAGTATGATATATATATATGGATTAGGCTGCACGTTCCGCAGCACTAAGCATGCATAGTACCCTCCTAAAAGGCACTCAGATGTACAGGTTACGCTTTTACCCCATGATATGCTCTATATCTCCATTCTGTTATTATTCATAATCACATCTCTTACTATGTTACTATTCATGCCTTATATACTCAGTACATTGCTCGTACTGACCCCCCTTTCTTCGGGGGCTGCGTTTCATGCCGCGCAGGTACACCCAGATGAGTGGAAGCTATTATAGAAGATGTTCCAGCGGAGTTGGCAAGCTCCATTTTCCCTGGAGTGTTGCCGGGTCAGAGTACTATGCTATGATGTCTTGTTCGAAGTTAGAGACTTTGCAGACATAGTCGTGGGTATAGAGTGTCGGTATTGTAAGCGGCTCCACCAGCCGATATGTTACTATGTTTCATGTTACGTGTTTCATGTGATGATAGATCTTATTTGATTTGAGTACGATGAAAGAAAAGTTTCTGAAAGCTTACTATCTATTTCATTCTTAATTGATTAAGAGTCCAAAGATATTATGCATGTAAAATGAGTTAGCGGGTTCGCTCGGCTCCGAATATGGGGTCGGGTGCCCATCACACCCTAGTAAGATCGGGGTGTGACACGTATGGTGTACATAGATCCATATCCGTATCCATAATCATCTCCGTTCCATATTACACTCGTATTCGTATATATACCCTTGTTCACATTCATATCGTATCATACTCGTATTCGTACTCGTATCTATATCATATACACAATCATATCCTATACATAGCATTTACATAGCATACCCGACCATGCAGGATCGGTGTTTCATACATACTTGGCCAGCCAAGGCTCAAGGTTACACATACCTGGCCCTACCAAGGCGTCAGGGTTACATCTACCTTGCCCTACCAAGGCGTCAGGGTTATATCTACCTAGCCCTACCAAGGCGTCAGGGTTATGCGTACCATCTGCAGAGGTGTGTGTGCATTACATAATCATATACATATTTATTTACATATCCTACTCGGCCTCATAAACTCGGGGTTCCATAATAGTCATGCATAGATACATATACATAATAGCTCATAAGCGTCTTTACTGTTATAGTTACTATCATCGTCGTCATCGTTATCGTCATTGCTATTACCACCATAGTCGTCTTCCATATCATTGTCCCTATTATCATCATTCATCACATCTATCTTTATAGGCTTACTCGTCAATCGAGGAACTTAGCACAATCGTAGCGTATCAAGAATCGTGAGCTTACAAGCTCGGAAGGTAAAATCATTTGAAAGATATCATAGTCTTATAGAAGATTTAGACGTTTGGCCAAAGAACCATGCCTTATGAAAGAAGAGTTAGCCTTACATACCTTTTCGTTGAGATATTCTACACTTGCACGTTTTCCTCCGAAGCTCACGTCTCTACCTGTTACACCTCAAAAATTTTCCGTCAGCCTACAATGAATAGACCAATGAAGGGTATGAGTGTGCGATGTTTTACTAAGTAGGGAATGACTAATTATGAATTTTTGGAATTTAGAAAGTTGTAGAATTTCAATTCAGCCAGTGGTCGTAAAGTAGAATACGGCCCGTAAAGTGATTTACGGACCGTATACTGCCATCGTCCTCAAGCCTTTCGAAAATTTCAACTTTCTATCCAATGTTAAAATGGTTAAATACGACTTGGTATACGGCCCGTAAACTGGTTTACGGACCGTAAACCTCGATCGTAAGCTGCCATGATCCTCAGCCAACCTTTCTGTTTTGATATGCTTAAATACGACCACACTATACTGTCCGTAAACTGGTATACGGCCTGTAAAGTGTGGTTTACGACCACTGTTCACCCCGACGACTGTTCATTAAAAATCAGATTTTGAGTTGTTAAAAAGGGACCATAAGCTCATATTATTTCATTTTCTCATCTATACCACTCAAGAAGTCTCTAGAACTCTCCAAACACTTCATCCATAGGAATTCAAGAGAATCAAGGAAATCAATGATCATCAACACCAAATCAAGGAAACAAAGCTTATGAAACTCAAGTAGAAGTTGTCTCCTTCAAGAAATACCAAAGGAGAGGAGATAGGGTTTTGGTGCTAAGGTAGAAACTCAACTCAAGGCTTGTTCCACCATCAGTCAAGGTAAGTTTCATGACCATTCCATGTTGTTTAAAGCATTGGGAAGCTGAGACACTTGAAACATAGAAGAACATAGAAAATGGGTCTTGAATGAGTGAATAGTGTCACAATTGGAAGACGGTTGAATGGGATCATAAAAGTTGATATGTTATGATTATGAACACGTTGTAAATGATGTTTAGGTCATGAAATAAGTATTATATACAAGGAAATGGGATGACGAGCTATAACCATAAATGAGAAGGAAATTGGAGAGAAATTGTGGATTTTGCTTAAGGCATATAAATGACGATTGTTGCTTGTAATATTATGAGTGTTGTTGTAAATGTTGGGAGTTCAAATAAAACAGGGGAAAAGTAGTAGAAACAAAGGAAATGCCGCCTAATTTTCTCTATAGATAACGACGCATTTTTAAAGTTGATTAACTAATGTTAATACGATTCTCTCGTGAAGGTAACGACGTGACCTCGAAGGAAGATGGGTGATCGATAGTGTAGCTAAGCGACAAGGTATGTGAGGCTAGTCCTTTCTTCCTAATGGCATGAATCCTATAGCATGAATTCCTTTCCTCTTCATGAATTCCTATATTCCGAAAAGCTAAAAGCCTATATCCATAAGTGCCCATATAAGATAAAGAGATATGTTATGATGATGCCATGTTGTTAATGATGTTACTTATTGCTCACACTCACCTTATGTATCATTTCCTTCAAGGTGAGGCAGAATGCTTATATATGTTCATAATGGAATCGAGGGTTCACGACCTTACATCACCTCGATAGAATGCAGTCGTGCTAGAGTCTTTATGCATGTATGATGACAAGGATATTTTGATAAGCATATTATTATGAGTATTTTATGATAAGCATGTCATGATTGCATCACACCGGGCCTAGTTGGCCGGGCAGTCACTGCCAAGGCGGGCAGCTATACGGATACACCATGACCTTTTGGCATGGGCAGACACCAATAGTGGGCGGCATGAGATGGTACCCCGGACGCGGGAGGCCTGGACGCGGGCTATGTTATTGATTATCACACCGTTACGATATGGACGGGCAGCTTACATATTATGCATATATGATATGGTGATGAGTATGAGTAAGACAACATGCGTCACTTCTCTTATGATTGTCATTCAGATTCAGATGTTTCGTACTGATATTCTCATTATGTTATTGTTGTCTTTCTTCATTGTGTATGCCTCTCATACTCAGTACAATATTCGTACTGACGTCCGTTTTCTTTGGACGCTGTGTTCATGCCCATAGGTAGACAGGGAGGTGAGCTAGATCCAAATCCATAGTAGTTGTCAGCTGATTGAGAGCACTCCATTGTCTGGAGGTGCTTATGCTCATTCTTTTGGTATATATACATATTTTGGGCACGACGGAGTCTTGTTCCGTCTATGTGTATTCAGTCTGTCAGTAGAGGCTCGTAGATACGCAGTGTGGGTTAGATGGTCTCACAAGATGTTGTTATATGTATATATTATTTTGATGGCCGAGAGGCAAGTGTATAAAAAGCATTTATGTTTTCATATAAAATATAATTTTTCTACAATGTGTGTACAAAGTTAATAAAAAGGCAGTAAATGGGTAAGATGAGTAGTAGACCAAGCGGTGCTCGGTGGCTAGCTCCGGGTACCCATCGCGGCCCCTTGCTGGGTCGTGACAAAAGTGGTATCAGAGCAGTTCGTCCTAGGAAGTGTCTACGAGCCGTGTCTAGTAGAGTCTTGTTTATGGTGTGTTGCGCGCCACGCTAATAAACAAGAGGCTACAGGGCATTTAGGAAAATGACCATCTTTCTTCTTATTAGATCGTGCGATAGAGCCATACATAAGATTTCATTTTTCCTAAAAGTGTGTTGTGCTTTCAGAATGCCGCCAAAGGGAAAAGCTACAGCCGCCCAGAAGGGCAAAGCTATGACAAAAAGGTGGGATAAACGAGAGCTTCCGATGAATGTAGGAGAGGGTGAATCACAAAATGAGGCCCCGCCCAATGTAGAAGAGCAAGGAGGAGCCTCAGCTCCGATCCCTCCACCGGGTGCTTCGGGTCAGCAAGTGACCGAGGCCATACACCTATTGACACAATTGGTTGCCGCCCAGGCACAATGACAGAATGCGGGCCCGAGTGATCGTTCAGCTAGTATGAGAGCCTGTGATTTCATGACCTTAAATCCTCCGGAATTATTTGGGTCAAAGCCGGATGAAGATCCGCAAAACTTTATTGATGAAATGTTGAGGACCTTAAGGATTATTCATGCCTCTGAGACCGAATCCGTGGAGTTGGCTTCTTATAGACTCCGCGATGTGGTGGTGTTATGGTACAACAATTGGATGGCATCAAGAGGAGAGAATGTGCCCCCTCCGGTGTGGCAAGAATTTGTGGATGCCTTTATTCGTCATTATTTTCCACCCGAGGTCCGCCGAGCTAGAGCGGATAGGTTCTTGAATCTAAAGCAAGGAAGCATGAGTGCCCGAGAGTATAGTATGAAGTTCAACTCTTTGGCTAGATATGCTCCAACTATGGTAGCCGATATGGGAGACCGGATCCATAGATTCGTGAGTGGTTTGGGGCCACACTTATTTAGAGATTGCTTGACGGCATCTCTGCAAGACGGGATGGATATTTCCCGAATACAGGCCCATGCTCAGAATCTTGAGGAACGACAACAGCCGCAAAGAAGTGATCGTGATAATGATCGAAGACAAGGTAAGAGGGCTAGATCTATGGGAGCGAGCAGTGAATATAGAGGGGGACCGAGACAGATGCATTCTAGGCACTCAGGTCAGTCAGCGACCAGTGCGCCTCCCAGATTCTTGGACAGGATGTTTGATCGTTCTTTCCAGTCAGGACAGGGCCAAGGTTCGAGGGCCTCGGACTTTCAATCCAGAGGGGATTTTAGTCAGAGGGGACCCCCAGTACCGCGGTACAGCCAGTGCGGTAGACTACATTCCGGCCAGTGCCGTCAGGGTTCGGATGCGTGTTATGCCTGTGGGCAAGTTGGCCATATGATGAAAGATTGTCCTTCAGCGAGAGGTAGAGTTGGGACTCAGCCCACAGGTTCAGCAGCGGGTTCTTCCTCAGTACACCCCACAGCACAGACTTCTCAGACTACAACAGGTAGAGGCAGAGGTAGAGGGGGAGCATCTACTTCAGGTGATGTTCAGCCCCGCGTATATGCTTTAGCTGGGCGACAGGATCTTGAGTCTTCCCCAGATGTGGTTACAGGTACATTGACTATATTCTCCCGTGATGTATATGCTCTGATCGATCCGGGTTCTACTTTCTCATATATTACTCCGTATGTCGCTGATTGTATTGGGGTGAGACCCGAGCCAATTAGACCTTTCGAGGTATTTACTCCGATTGGTGATCCCGTAATAGCAAGACAAGTATATAAGAATTGTGTAGTTATTATATTTGATCGTCAGACAAAAGCTGATTTGATTAAACTAGAAATGATAGATTTTGATGTAATCATGGGGATGGATTGGTTGGCCTCGTGCTATGCCAATGTTGATTGCCGGACGAAGATGGTTCGATTTCAATTTCCGGGAGAGCCCGTGCTTGAATGGAAGGGTAATACGGCGTCACCAAAGGGTAGGTTTTTTTCCTACCTTAAGGCAAGAAAACTGATAGCTAAAGGTTATATTTATCATCTAGTTCGGGTTCATGACACAGAAGCAAGGGTGCCAACTTTCCAGTCTATTCCGGTAGTGAATGAATTCACAGATGTATTTCTAGACGAACTTCCAGGTCTTCCTCCGGAAAGAGAAATTGACTTTGCTATTGATGTGTTACCTGAAACTGAGCCTATTTCTATTCCTCTTTATCGAATGGCTCCGGCATAATTGAAAGAGCTGAAGGCACAGTTGAAGGACTTGCTTGAAAAGGGGTTTATAAGGCCCATTTCATCGCCGTGGGGAGCACCGGTCTTGTTCGTAAGAAAGAAGGACGGATCTCTACGGATGTGCATCGATTACAGACAGCTGAACAAGGTAACAATAAAGAACAAGTATCCCCTCCCCAGAATTGACGATTTGTTTGATCAATTACAGGGCTCTAAGTGGTTCTCCAAGATAGATTTGAGATCTGGTTATCATCAAGTGAGAATTATAGAAGGAGATATTCCCAAGACAGCCTTCAGAACGAGATATGACCACTACGAATTTCGAGTGATGTCGTTTGGGTTGTCTAATGCTCCGGCGGTGTTCATGAATATAATGAATATTGTATTCAGGCCATTTTTGGATCTCTTCGTGATAGTGTTTATTGATGCAATTTTGGTGTATTCTCGCACAGAATCAGAACATGCAGATCATTTAAGAATTGTTCTTGGCGTTCTTCGAGCTCGGGAATTATATGCAAAATTTTCAAAGTGCGAGTTTTGGCTAAATTCTGTGGCATTTCTAGGTCATGTTATTTCAGATGATGGCACCTGAGTCGACACTCAGAAACTAGAAGCTATGAAGACTTGGCCAAGGCCTACAACGCCTACGGAAGTTCGTAGTTTCCTGGGGTTGGCAGGATATTATAGAAGATTTATAGAGGGCTTCTCGTCTATTTCAGCTCCATTAACGAAGCTAACCCAGAAGTCGGCGAAATTTCAGTGGAACGATGCTTGTGAGCGTAGTTTCCAAAAGTTGAAAGACAGATTGACTTTAGCCCCAGTGTTAACACTTCCAGAAGGGTCAGATGGCTATGTGGTATATTATGACGCTTTCGGTGTCGGGTTAGGATGCGTATTGATGCAACATGGGAAAGTTATTGCATATGCTTCGAGACAGTTGCTGAAACATGAACAGAATTATCCAACTCATGATCTCGAATTGGCCGTGGTTATTCATGCGTTGAAGGTATGGAGACATTATTTGTATGGGGTGCACGTTGATATCTATAAGGATCACAAAAGTCTTCAATATATTTTCAAGCAGAAGGAGTTAAACCTGCGGCAAAGGCGGTGGTTAGAATTGTTAAAAGATTATGATGCGAATATTTTATACCACCCCGGAAAGGCAAATGTAGTAGCCGACGCGCTTAGCCGCCGATCAATGGGTATTTTATGTGAAGTCTCCCCGGAAAAGAAAGAGATGGCTCGTGAGCTCCACCGACTAGCTAATCTTGGAGTACGTGTAATGGATTCGGGTGATGCAGGGATTTACATTAATGATCCCACAGTTTCATCTCTGAACGCAGAAGTGAAAGAACGACAATATGAATACCCTCAATTGTGTCATTACAGAGACACGTCTCATGAAAAAGAGAAGTCTTCATTTGAAGTTTCTATGGATGGGGTTCTTAGGTACCGAAGCAGATTATGTGTGCCGGATGTGGCGGAATTGCACCGTCGAATATTAGAGGAAGCCCATTATTCCTGGTATTCTATTCATCCAGGTGCAACCAAGATGTATCATGATCTCAAATTGTTATATTGGTGGGATGGCATGAAGAGAGACATAGCAGAATTTGCAGCACAGTGTCCGAATTGCCAGCAAGTAAAGGCCGAACATCAAAAGCCAGGAGGCTTATTGCAAGCAATGGAAATTCGTACGTGGAAATGGGAAATCATTAATATGGATTTTATTGTGGGATTACCCCGTTCACGAGGAAAGTATGATTCTATATGGGTAATCGTGGACAGATTGACAAAAGCGGCCCATTTTCTCCCAGTTAGGACTACCTACTCAGCCGAAGATTATGCGAGGTTATATCTCAAGGAAATTGTGCGACTTCATGGTATTCCATTATCTATTATTACTGATAGAGGAGCACAATTCACAGCTAAGTTTTGGAAGTCCTTTCAGGAAGGTTTAGGCACTCAAGTGAAACTTAGCACGACATTCCATCCACAAACTGATGGACAAGCCGAGCGCACTATTCAGACCCTGGAAGGTATGCTACGAGCATGTGTGCTGGATTTTGGTGGTAGTTGGGATGAGCATTTGCCCCTTAATGAATTTGCTTACAACAATAGCTACCATTCCGGTATTCAAATGGCTCCATATGAAGCTTTATATGGAAGGAAGTGTAGATCTCCAATTGGATGGATTGAAACAGGAGAAGCACAATTGATAGGCCCCGAATTGATTCAACAAGCAGTGGAAAAAGTTAACGTGATCCGAGATCGATTGCTAACGGCCCAAAGCCGCCAAAAGTCTTATGTAGACAATCGCCGACGAGACTTGGAATTTCAAGTTGGCGATTGGGTGTTTCTGAAGGTATCACCGATGAAAGGAGTGATGAGATTTGGCAAGAAAGGGAAGCTAAGCCCTAGATACATCGGACCCTATGAAATCATTAGTAAGGTGGGTCAGGTAGCTTATGAACTGAATTTGCCTTCGGAGCCTGAATCAGTCCATCTAGTATTCCATGTTTCGATGCTCCGTAAGTGTATCGGAGATCCCATAAAGATTGCCCCGATAGGGGATGTGCAAGTGACAGAGAAGTTTGTTACACCCCGAAAAAAATTTTGCGTTATCAAAACTGTAGACGGCTTAGAATAGGCCAAAGGAAGAGTAAAGTTACGTCAGGATTAAAGAGGTTAAGCTTCCGAGGCCGTAGGATTTGGTCATATTCAAGCATGGAAATCAAGAACTCGGTGTATATGAGGAATGAAGTCCCGAAATGATTTAAGATGGAAAAGTGTGGCGATGATGATTGCAAATAATATTTTATGTGTGGCAAGTGAGGTTATGGACAAATGCTATTCACACAGGTATAATAAATATATGAGCACTATTTAAATGGATTGAGATCAAGAAATTAATTATGTGGGTAAGTAATTAAATGTTGAATTGTAATGGAAAAGAAAAAGGAATTAATTAAAGATTAAGTGGATAAATATTTTTAATTACCATGGACACGTGGGTCCATTTTAAGTAAGCATTAGATGACTAATGCCATGTATAGGATCTGTTGGCATAGCCCCGAAAATTGATGTGGCTTCGAATGTATACAAATGTTTTCCTTATTAGTCCAGGTTTGGGAACCAATTTATATATGGAAATAAATTGTCTAAAGGACTAAACACGTTTTTCCATATAGTCAAATTAGGAGGAAGATTCTTTGTTCTATCTTTGTTTGTCGTGAAATTTATATTTTTAGTCCCTCAAGTTAATCTTAAACCGGACAAGTGTCAATGGCCATGACACATGGATTCATTACAAAGAATGGAACGTGTGACTATTACAATATAGTATCTGTTGGTGGAACATTTTCTTTTTAAACAAGGATGTATTATGTGGGTGGACCCCACGGTTTATATATAAGAATGTGGTTGACATCCCTTTAGTTACGTTTTCACGACTAGAAAAATTAATGAAGAGCAGCAACTTAGCTCCTTCGCAAAATGTAAATGAACGGGTTATAATCAAGAAAATATAGAAAGGTTCCACGCAAAAATATATATATAAGGAACGATATGAAGGTTATGCCCGTGTTGATTTCCTCCAGATGATAGCAAATTGAAGGCTTCTTCGTAGTAAAATAAGGAGGAAGATAAGGAGTTCTTGGCAAATAAGGTAAGAATTATCCTCTACTAGATATATTATAAGTTCGTGCAGTTCATGGCTAAACTATGGAATGAGAATTACGAAAACTATATCGGAAATCGGATAAATTATCGTTGTTATCGTGTGGACTTTTTGGTGGTTCTTTTGAATTATTTAGTGAGCTGGAACATCGTGAAACATGCTGTAGTTATTGTTATACAATGTATATACGAAAATAAAGAAGTGTATACAAGTATAGATATAGGAATTGATGGAATCAGCACGAACTTACAAATAGAATTGTCAATTGATATAGTTGGAGTTGTGGGCTGTTTTATGAGATATTTTGGAGTTGGAAACATTATAATTTATGTTGGTATTGTTGTTGGTTGCTGAATTAAGAATTCGGGTTAGGCATATAAACAGGGGAGGTGCTGCCCGATTTTCGGTAGAATATAAAATAGCTTAAATTGAAACTTGGGATAAATGTGTGGTAAAAGGCTAACATTAGTGTGAATCCTCTCAAATGTAGATTTACGGGCTTGGACGAATAAGCGTAGCCAGTAGGAGATTGAACAGGTATGTAAGGCTTCACTCTTCCTTCTTTGGCATGTCTTAGATATACTAGGTTTTAAATACGAGCCTCGGAGACGATCCTATTCCTAGAAATCCGAGTTTGAAATTAACCTTTTTTCATTCAATATAATTGAATTAAGCTTTCCATATCTTATTGAGACAATTGCATCTAACGTCTATAACTTGTCAAATGAAATCGGATTACACTAAAACCTTCATAGGTGTTGTGACTATCCTAATGAGAATATTTCTATGATGAATATGACAAATATGGTTTCATGGTCAAAGATCACGAGTTATGGACTCAATATGAATATGAGAAAATAGAGTTACTTCCAAATCCTCAATCTTATTTCTTTGAACATGACTCTACTTTCTAAAGACTTCAAGAATACAAGGTGACGCCTTATGAGGTTTGTGATCTTATTATATGTCTTCTTTTAATACTACTCTACGTTTATGGTCTCGCTTTATAGTACTAGTTCCTCCAAGGCGAGACAAAGTGACCATGGTTATTCCATCGGAGGCTACCGACCTTATGTCACTCCGATACGGACACGATTTTCTTTAGGCTCTCATGCATGTTGTTTATATGTTATAAGTATATGTATATGTATATGGGGAAGATTGGAAGAGGGAAGGCGCTATAGACGCACAGCCACCTGATCAGTCGGAGTATGGTACATGATATCGTCCCGGACGCGGGATATATGGTTAAATGGATCGGAGCCGACGCCTCGGTAATATGACATGTTCTATTTTCTATATATATGAAAAGAAATGTCTTCCTAAGAAAGTAAAGTAATATGTATATGGACCGGGCTGCACGTTCCGCAGCAATATGTTACAGTATATGCACATATGGATCGGGCTGCACGTTCCGCAGCAATATGATAGACGTATGGATCGGGCTGCAAGTTCCGCAGCACTAAGCATGCATGGTACCCGCCAAAAGGCATTCATATGTACAGGTTGCTTTCCTACCTCATGATATGCTCTATATTTCCTTTATGTCATTATTCATACTATGTACCCCTCGTATGTTACTATTCATGCCTTACATACTCAGTACATTACTCGTACTGACCCCTCTTTCTTCGGGGGGCTGCGTTTCATGCCGCGCAGGTACACCCAGATGAGTAGAAGCTATTATAGAAGATGTTCCAGCGAAGCTAGCAAGCTCCACTTGCTCTGGAGTGTCGCCGGGTCAGAGTACTATGCTATGATGTCTTGTTCAAAGTTAGAGACTTTGCAGACAGAGTCGTGGGTATAGAGTGTCAGTTTTGTAAGCGGCTTCATCGGCCGATGTGTTATTATGTTTTATATCACGAGTTTTATATGTTGATAAATTTTATATGAATCGGGTACGAAGAAAAGAAATATTTTGAAAGCCTACTATGTATTTCATTATATTCGATTTAAGAGTTCCAAAGAGATTAAGTACGTAATAAAAGTCAGCGGGTTCGCTCGGCTCCGGATATGGGGTCGGGTGCCCATCACACCCTAGTAAGGTCGGGGTGTGACAAAGCTAACATACGAAGAAGTACCTATTGCTATTCTAGATAGGCAGGTGCGAAGACTTCGGAATAAAGAGGTAGCATCAGTCAAAGTTCTATGGCGAAACAACAATGGGGAAGAAATGACTTGGGAAGCGGAGGAGAATATGAAAGCCAAATATCCACATTTATTCCAGCCCCAGAGGAGGTCCAAGCTGAGATGTCAACGATATAAGGTATGTATGCTTTGTTTTACTCTTTTGGTCGTGTGTGGCCACAAGTATATTAATATTGTGATGCAATCCTGTGAAGAGATGATATTATGGGTTGTTGTGGTAGGTTGGTAATGCCAAATTACAGAGGAAACTCTAGCGAAATTTTTGTAGAATCCCGAGTGTTTAACATTCGAGGACGAATGTTCCAAAGGGGGGAAGAATGTAACACCTTGAAAATTTTCCGTGAGCCTACAATGAATAGACCAATGAAGGGTATGAGTGTGCGATGTTTTACTAAGTAGGGAATGACTAATTATGAATTTTTGGAATTTAGAAAGTTGTAGAATTTCAATTCAGCCAGTGGTCATAAAGCAGAATACGGCCCGTAAAGTGATTTACGGACCGTATACTGCCATCGTCCTCCAGCCTTTCGAAAATTTCAACTTTCTGTCCAATGTTAAAATGGTTAAATACGACTTGGTATACGACCCATAAAATGGTTTACGGACCGTAAACCTCGATCGTAAACTGCCATGATCCTCAGCCAACCTTTCTGTTTGGATATGCTTAAATACGACCACACTATACGGTCCGTAAACTGGTATACGGCCCGAAAAGTGTGGTTTACGACCACCGTTCACCCCGACGACTGTTCATTAAAAATCAGATTTTGAGTTGTTAAAAAGGGACCATAAGCTCATATTATTTCATTTTCTCATCTATACCACTCAAGAAGTCTCTAGAACTCTCCAAACACTTCATCCATAGGAATTCGAGAGAATCAAGGAAATCAATGATCATCAACACCAAATCAAGGAAACAAAGCTTATGAAACTCAAGCAGAAGTTATCTCCTTCAAGAAATACCAAAAGAGAGGAGATCGAGTTTTAGTGCTAAGGTAGAAACTCAACTCAAGGCTTGTTCCACCATCAACCAAGGTAAGTTTCATGACCATTCCATGTTGTTTAAAGTATTGGGAAGCTGAGACACTTGAAACATAGAAGAACATAGAAAATGGGTCTTGAATGAGTGAATAGTGTCACAATTGGAATATGGTTGAATGGGATCATGAAAGTTGATATGCTATGATTATGAACACATTGTAAATGATGTTTAGGTCATGAAATAAGTATTATATACAAGGAAATGGGATAACGAGCTATAACCATAAATGAGAAGGAAATTGGAGAGAAATGGTGGATTTTGCTTAAGGCATATAAATGACGATTGTTGCTTGCAATATTATGAGTGCTGTTGTAAATGTTAGAAGTTGAAATAAAACAGGGGAAAAGTAGTAGAAACAAAGGAAATTCCACCTAATTTTCTCTATAGATAACAACGCGTTTTTAAAGTTGATTAACTAATGTTAATACGATTCTCTCGTGAAGGTAACGACGTGACCTCGAAGGAAGACGAGTGATCGATAGTGTAGCTAAGCGACAAGGTATGTGAGGCTAGTCCTTTCTTCCTAATGGCATGAATCCTATAGCATGAATTCCTTTCCTCTTCATGAATTCCTATATTCCGGAAAGCTAAAAGCCTATATCCATAAGTGCCCATATAAGATGAAGAGATATGTTATGATGATGCCATGTTGTTAATGATGTTACTTATTTCTCACACTCACCTTATGTATCATTTCCTTCAAGGTGAGGCAGAATGCTTATATATGTTCATAATGGAATCGAGGGTTCACGACCTTACGTCACCTCGATAGAATGCAGTCGTGCTAGAGTCTTTATGCATGTATGATGACAAGTATATTTTGATAAGCATATTATTATGAGTATTTTATGATAAGCATGTCATGATTGCATCACACCGGGCCTAGTTGGCCGGGCAGTCACCGCCAAGGCGGGCAGCTATACGGATACACCATGACCTTTTGGCATGGGCAGACACCACTAGTGGGCGGCATGAGATGGTACCCCGGACGCGGGAGGCCTGGACGCAGGCTATATTATTGATTATCACACCGTTCCGATATGGACGGGCAGCTTATATATTATGCATATATGATATGGTGATGAGTATAAGTAAGACAACATACATCACTTCTCTTATGATTGTCATTCAAATTCAGATGTTTCGTACTGATATTCTCATTATGTTATTGTTGTCTTTCTTCATTGTGTATGTCTCTCATACTCAGTACAATATTCGTACTGACGTTCGATTTCTTTGGACGCTGTGTTCATGCCTACAGGTAGACAGGGAGGTGAGCTAGATCCAGATCCATAGTAGCTGTCAGCTGATTGAGAGCACTCCATTGTCCGGAGGTGCTTATGCTCATTCTTTTGGTATATATACATATTTTGGGCATGACGGAGTCTTGTTCCGTCTATGTGTATTCAATCTGTCAGTAGAGGCTCGTAGATTTGCAGTGTGGGTTAGATGGTCTCACAAGATGTTGTTATATGTATATATTATTTTGATGGCCAAGAGGCAAGTGTATAAAAAGCATTTATGTTTTCATATAAAATATATTTTTTCTACAATGTGTGTACAAAGTTAATAAAAAGGCAGTAAATGGGTAAGATGAGTAGTAGACCAAGCGGTGCTCGGTGACTAGCTCCGGGTACCCGTCGCGGCCCCTAGCTGGGTTGTGACACTACCTTCATTAAAGTCATACTATCATTAAAATCGATAGCTAGCATACATGACAAAACTAGAGAAAATCGGGCAACGTCTCCTCTATTTATACGTCATTCCTCTATGGCGTATATCAACTCTCAAACGTCAATAATACATTCGTAATACTATAACAGTAGTCATTATTCATCCACATTATCCATATTTCTTAATTTACCTTCAATCACCCATATCTATGGCCATATCACACGACTATGTCCATTCACGTACATTGCTCATCTCATGTTCTCAACATCATTTATAACATATTTACATCACAATACATCAAGAATCATAACTCAATTCAAACTATTTCCCAAAATGACACTATTCCACATTCATGACCCATTTTTCTATACCCTTCTACAATCCAAGTATTTGAACTCTCAAATACCTTAAACAACATAGAAATACCATGAATCTTACCTTAGATGTCGTAGGAACAAGCTTTGGTTGATAATACTCCACTTGAGCAAAAACCCTAGTTCATCTCCAATGAGATTTCTTGACTTGAATGAACTCCAAGGGGTTTTCTTACACTTGATTCACTTGGTTTATGTTGTTGATCACTAATAATCCTTGAATTCTTGTGGAATAAATGTAGAGAGATGTTTTAGAGAGAAGGGGTGAAGTGTGGAAATGAAATAATAAACTTAGTCCCCTTTTGGATAACCCAAAATCTGATCTGGAATGAACAGTCGTCGAAAGTACAACAGTGGTCGTAAACTCAGTTTACGGTCCATATTCCAGTTTACGGGCCGTATTTCGTGGAAGTATTTAATCATAACAGAACCAGAAAGTCAGGCTGAGACATGGTGATTTACGAACACAATTTACGGGCCGTATTTCAGTTTACGGTCCGTATTTCAAGTCGTCTTTAACCATTCAAGCATTTGATAGAAAGTTGAAGTTTTGGAAGTTGAAATAAGACATGGCAGTTTACGGCCCGTAAAATACTTTACGGTCCGTATTTCATTTTACGATCAACTGGCCAAAGTGCAAATCTGCAACTTTCCACATTTTCAGAACCTATAGTTAGTCATTATGGAGCATAACCTATCTCTTATTGCAATTGCCTTTGGAATCTTACTTATGGTCATCAAACGTCGTTCCCTTCTTATTAAAACATCGCACACGCTATGCCCTTTGTTAGCCTATCCACTGTACGTTCGCGGGGAAATTTTCAAGGTGTAACACTCCTGCTCTAGCCACAGCCTTTACATTCTGCTCCAATTATGTACATCTAGATCCTTTGTTCCTGATGTCTTTATGCCTAGTTCCTTAGTACCTATCCTTGTAGGTAATATTTCTCCCTGCTTTAAATTTCACCTGTTGTGATATTCATTTTGATGCTTTCCAACACTTCCATGTTCTGCTCTTTGATCAACTTGCATTTGTTGCTCTTTCTTATGTATCTGCTTTTGATTCCTTGCATCTTGCTCCATTTTTTCCATTTGTGAAATCTTATCTTTGTTCATGTATTCTTCTGTCTCTTCATCTACATCATCCTTATTATTGTGATCATCAGCTTCATTTAATGCATAATTTCAGCACATGCATACTTCTTTTGTTGACTTCTTTCATTGATAGGCTTGTGTGCTTCCTCTCCTTCTTTGGACTGATTTTTACTGTTATGGCTTTGTATGCTGGTTGAAGCCATGTTACTTTTGGATGGACTCAGCTCCTCTTCTTCATTAAACTTGATTAGACTGCTTGTTTTGTTCTTGCTGGATAGTATCTCTTTGTCAGTGCTTTTACTTGCTTCATCCCCCTTTCCTTTGGTATGATTGGATTGCACTTCTAAATTACTCCACCTTTCTTGCTCAGTATTTGATGTAGATGTACTCATCTCCTTATTTTTGTTACTGTCATGCCACGAACCATGGCCTGGGCGTGACATGGCACTCGGTGCCTGACTGTCTATGACTGACCGAACCCATGGCTACTGAGTCTAACTGTTGTATCATGAAAGCATGCAAGATATAAAATTAACCAAGAGAATACTCTAACTCAAATATAATTGAGGATGCAGAAATAAATGTTGTGAGGCAAAACTAACATAACTGAATAAAGACTGTGTCTATGAAACCTCTATGATGAAAATACTATAAGAATAACTAAGTCAGGACAAGACCCTGACATGCCTCAAGTACTAATGAACTAACTAATACTCGAAAGATGGAAATAGACGGGAAGCCCTAAATGAGAGGGGCTCACCAACTAGCTGATGTATTCAAAGTGCTGGAAGCTAAGCGGCTGCTGTATCCTCCTGAAAGTCAGACTCTACACTGTGAAGTGCAGGCCCATGCGTAAGGGCGTTAGTACATTTGAATTGTAGAAGTATGATAAGCAACTGAAGCAATGATAAGGGATATATGAATAATAAAGCATAATGAAACTAAATACTCATATCATAAGCTGATCTGTATAGAAACCACCTGTACAAATATCATGTAACTACGGCCTCAGACCCAATAAATAATGAGATCTCAAAGATATGGTCTTAGGCCGAAAATAATTACATATGCATATGAATCATAACTATGGCCTTGGGCCCAATCAAACATGAAGCAACAGGTGTAAAACTGACTACTGACTCTTTGTCATGACTGATGACTTAGACTGCATTCTGAGACTCGTAGATTGAATTACAAGTCTTTTAGATTAAGCTAGGGTCCATAGCATGCATAAACAAGTATGAACATAATGAGAAAACTGAGCTCTAACCCTAAGTTATGAAAATCATGAACTTGTTGAGAATTATGATTATTGAGGTATGAGGATGATTAAACAACATTCCTCGTGTAGATAGTATGCTTAACATACCTAGAATTGCTCCCAAACTTAAATAATAATTTGGTCTTGGAAAAAGAGTTCCAAGGTTTTGCTCTTTCTGCTATTTAATTGGGTTTTCTTGAAAACCCTATGTTAAGAACATAGTTTCTTGATTAGACTAAGAGCATATATGATAAAATTGATTTGGAAGAGCTTGGAATGACTTATCTTGCTGTTTTGGTTGTTGGAGAAGAACACTTCGTTTCTAGGGCTTGGAATTATGAAAAACGAAATAAAATAACTGAAGGATGGGATTTATAGGTTCTGGTGCGGGTTGGGAAGTACGGACCAAAATACGGTCCGTATACTGATTTACGATCCATAAACCTGGACTGTAATTCAACATATTTTAAACAGAATCACTGCTTTATGTTTCCTTCTTAAATACAATCACAATTTACGGGCCGCATTTCACAATACGGTCCGTCTTTGACAATATAAAATTCCACAAGCCAAATTCCAGAATGCACAGTGATTTTGGGTGTTACTTTACGACTTCAAATATGGGCCGTATACTGAAATACGGTCCGTATTTCGGGGCGTAAATCCCCATTTGACAGCTGAAGAGAAATTTCCAATTCCCACATTCTTTATCTGGTTTTCTAAGTCTGGAATCATGGTCAAAGCTTAAGTTAAAGGTCTGAGGTGTTGCAATATCTCCCCCTTAGGATCATTCGTCCTCGAATGATGGATTTTGGTTAAAAGGGATTGCTGAGACATGTGCACACTAACTAACATGAGCACATGAAAACTGAACTAAAAGGGTCTGGACTGAATTATCTGTTGAACTGAGTAACTATTAAACTGACTGTCTAACAGGTTAAATACTGATAATGTGGAAACTATAGAAGGAAGGATCTGAGAGGGGAAGTACAATACCTTCACCGATTTCTGCTGATTCTTCAAAGAGATAGGGATATCTGGACTTCATGTCTTCTTCGGCTTCCCATGTAGCCTCTTCAACTTTCTGACTTCTCCACAAAACCTTTACTGAGGCTACCTCTTTTGTTCTCAACTTGCGAACCTGAAAATTAAGATTTTCACTGGGACTTCCTCGTAAGTCAAACTATCATTGACTGCTATGTCATCAGTCGGGATAACCAACGAGGGGTCTCCCACACACTTTCTCCACATGGACGCATGAAATACTGGGTGTACAACAATCGAGTCTCGTGGAAATTCAAGCTCATAAGCTACTAGACTAACTTTTCGCAGAATTCTGTATGGTCCAATATAGCGGGGGATAAGTTTCCCCTTCTTACCAAACCTCATGACACCCTTCATAGGTGAGACTTTA
The DNA here is from genome assembly GCF_019175385.1 of Lycium barbarum. Taxonomy (NCBI): domain Eukaryota; kingdom Viridiplantae; phylum Streptophyta; class Magnoliopsida; order Solanales; family Solanaceae; genus Lycium; species Lycium barbarum. The sequence continues at coordinate 88,358,601 of NC_083341.1, forward strand.
AGAAATATCCAATCATTAACTTCAAACTCTAAATATCTCCATCTCACATCTGTGTAAGACTTCTGGCGACTCTGAGCCGTCTTCAAATGCTCTTGAATTAACTTGACCTTTTCCATAACCTGATAGAACAAAACTGGTCCCAACAACTCTGTTTCACCTACTTCGAACTAACCAATTGGTAATCTATACCTCCGCCCATAAAGAGCTTCAAACGGTGCCATCCCAATACTAGCATGGTAACTGTTATTATAAGCAAATTCAATAAGAGGTAGGTGATCATCCCAATTACCTTTGAAATCAAGGACACATGCCCTCAGCATATCCTCAAGAGTCTAAATGGTGCGCTCTGCCAGGCCATCTGTCTGAGGGTGAAAAGCTGTACTGAGGTTAACCTTTGAACCCAATCCTTTCTAAAAGGATTTTCAAAATTTTGCTGTGAACTGATCACCATGATCTGAAATAATGGACACTGGAGTCCCATGAAGTCTGACAATTTCGCGAAGATACAACTTGGCATAGTCCTCTGCTACATCTGTGGTCTTAACTGGTAAGAAGTGCGCTGACTTCGTAAGTCTGTCCACAATCACCCAAATTGAATCATGCCTCCTAGCTGAATGAGGTAAACCTGCTACGAAATCCATATTTATCGTCTCTCACTTCCAAATGGGAATATCAATATTCTGAGCCAAGCCACCAGGCCTCTGGTGTTTGGCTTTCACTTACTGACTATTTAGACACTTAGCCACAAAATCTGCTACATTCTTCTTCATGTCATTCCACCAATAAATCTCCTTAAGATCATGATACATCTTTGTGGAACCTGGGTGAATGGAATACCTAGAGTGGTGAGCTTCAGACATAATTCGCTCTCTGAGCCCATCTACATCTGGAACGCATATTTTGCTTAAATATCTCAAGGTTTCGTCATCTCCCCCTTGTTCGAAAGCTGTCGTTTTATGCTTGTGAATCCCTTCTTTCAGCTGCAACAAGTAGGGATCTTTATACTGCTTCTCTTTAACTTCAATGACTAGGGAGGAAAGGGCTCTATTCTAAACAACCACACTGCCATCCTCGGAGTCCAATAGTCGAACCCCAAGACTGGCCAAACGGTGGACTTCCTTGGTCATAATTTTCTTCTCTGCATCAACATGAGCTAAACTTCCCATGGAACCCCGACTGAGAGCATCGACTACAACATTCGCCTTCCTTGGATGATAAAGAATATCCACGTCATAGTCCTTAAGCAATTCAAGCCATCTTCTCTGCCTAAGATTCAACTCTCTTTGCTTGAAAATATACTGCAGGCTTTTATGATCTGTGAAAATATCAACATGCACTCCACCTTTCTTGCTCAGTATTTGATGTAGATGTACTCATCTCCTTATTTTTGTTACTGTCATGCCACGAACCATGGCCTGGGCGTGACATGGCACTCGGTGCCTGACTGTCTATGACTGACCGAACCCATGGCTACTGAGTCTAACTGTTGTATCATGAAAGCATGCAAGATATAAAATTAACCAAGAGAATACTCTAACTCAAATATAATTGAGGATGCAGAAATAAATGTTGTGAGGCAAAACTAACATAACTGAATAAAGACTGTGTCTATGAAACCTCTATGATGAAAATACTATAAGAATAACTAAGTCAGGACAAGACCCTGACATGCCTCAAGTACTAATGAACTAACTAATACTCGAAAGATGGAAATAGACGGGAAGCCCTAAATGAGAGGGGCTCACCAACTAGCTGATGTATTCAAAGTGCTGGAAGCTAAGCGGCTGCTGTATCCTCCTGAAAGTCAGACTCTACACTGTGAAGTGCAGGCCCATGCGTAAGGGCGTTAGTACATTTGAATTGTAGAAGTATGATAAGCAACTGAAGCAATGATAAGGGATATATGAATAATAAAGCATAATGAAACTAAATACTCATATCATAAGCTGATCTGTATAGAAACCACCTGTACAAATATCATGCAACTACGGCCTCAGACCCAATAAATAATGAGATCTCAAAGATATGGTCTTAGGCCGAAAATAATTACATATGCATATGAATCATAACTATGGCCTTGGGCCCAATCAAACATGAAGCAACAGGTGTAAAACTGACTACTGACTCTTTGTCATGACTGATGACTTAGACTGCATTCTGAGACTCGTAGATTGAATTACAAGTCTTTTAGATTAAGCTAGGGTCCATAGCATGCATAAACAAGTATGAACATAATGAGAAAACTGAGCTCTAACCCTAAGTTATGAAAATCATGAACTTGTTGAGAATTATGATTATTGAGGTATGAGGATGATTAAACAACATTCCTCGTGTAGATAGTATGCTTAACATACCTAGAATTGCTCCCAAACTTAAATAATAATTTGGTCTTGGAAAAAGAGTTCCAAGGTTTTGCTCTTTCTGCTATTTAATTGGGTTTTCTTGAAAACCCTATGTTAAGAACATAGTTTCTTGATTAGACTAAGAGCATATATGATAAAATTGATTTGGAAGAGCTTGGAATGACTTATCTTGCTGTTTTGGTTGTTGGAGAAGAACACTTCGTTTCTAGGGCTTGGAATTATGAAAAACGAAATAAAATAACTGAAGGATGGGATTTATAGGTTCTGGTGCGGGTTGGGAAGTACAGACCAAAATACGGTCCGTATACTGATTTACGATCCATAAACCTGGACTGTAATTCAACATATTTCAAACAGAATCACTGCTTTATGTTTCCTTCTTAAATACAATCACAATTTACGGGCCGCATTTCACAATACGGTCCGTCTTTGACAATATAAAATTCCACAAGCCAAATTCCAGAATGCACAGTGATTTTGGGTGTTACTTTACGACTTCAAATATGGGCCGTATACTGAAATACGGTCCGTATTTTGGGGCGTAAATCCCCATTTGACAGCTGAAGAGAAATTTCCAATTCCCACATTCTTTATCTGGTTTTCTAAGTCTGGAATCATGGTCAAAGCTTAAGTTAAAGGTCTGAGGTGTTGCAATATCTCCCCCTTAGGATCATTCGTCCTCGAATGATGGATTTTGGTTAAAAGGGATTGCTGAGACATGTGCACACTAACTAACATGAGCACATGAAAACTGAACTAAAAGGGTCTGGACTGAATTATCTGTTGAACTGAGTAACTATTAAACTGACTGTCTAACAGGTTAAATACTGATAATGTGGAAACTATAGAAGGAAGGATCTGAGAGGGGAAGTACAATACCTTCACCGATTTCTGCTGATTCTTCAAAGAGATAGGGATATCTGGACTTCATGTCTTCTTCGGCTTCCCATGTAGCCTCTTCAACTTTCTGACTTCTCCACAAAACCTTTACTGAGGCTACCTCTTTTGTTCTCAACTTGCGAACCTGAAAATTAAGATTTTCACTGGGACTTCCTCGTAAGTCAAACTATCATTGACTGCTATGTCATCAGTCGGGATAACCAACGAGGGGTCTCCCACACACTTTCTCCACATGGACGCATGAAATACTGGGTGTACAACAATCGAGTCTCGTGGAAATTCAAGCTCATAAGCTACTAGACTAACTTTTCGCAGAATTCTGTATGGTCCAATATAGCGGGGGATAAGTTTCCCCTTCTTACCAAACCTCATGACACCCTTCATAGGTGAGACTTTAAGAAATATCCAATCATTAACTTCAAACTCTAAATATCTCCATCTCACATCTGTGTAAGACTTCTGGCGACTCTGAGCCGTCTTCAAATGCTCTTGAATTAACTTGACCTTTTCCATAACCTGATAGAACAAAACTGGTCCCAACAACTCTGTTTCACCTACTTCGAACTAACCAATTGGTAATCTATACCTCCGCCCATAAAGAGCTTCAAACGGTGCCATCCCAATACTAGCATGGTAACTGTTATTATAAGCAAATTCAATAAGAGGTAGGTGATCATCCCAATTACCTTTGAAATCAAGGACACATGCCCTCAGCATATCCTCAAGAGTCTAAATGGTGCGCTCTGCCAGGCCATCTGTCTGAGGGTGAAAAGCTGTACTGAGGTTAACCTTTGAACCCAATCCTTTCTAAAAGGATTTTCAAAATTTTGCTGTGAACTGATCACCATGATCTGAAATAATGGACACTGGAGTCCCATGAAGTCTGACAATTTCGCGAAGATACAACTTGGCATAGTCCTCTGCTACATCTGTGGTCTTAACTGGTAAGAAGTGCGCTGACTTCGTAAGTCTGTCCACAATCACCCAAATTGAATCATGCCTCCTAGCTGAATGAGGTAAACCTGCTACGAAATCCATATTTATCGTCTCTCACTTCCAAATGGGAATATCAATATTCTGAGCCAAGCCACCAGGCCTCTGGTGTTTGGCTTTCACTTACTGACTATTTAGACACTTAGCCACAAAATCTGCTACATTCTTCTTCATGTCATTCCACCAATAAATCTCCTTAAGATCATGATACATCTTTGTGGAACCTGGGTGAATGGAATACCTAGAGTGGTGAGCTTCAGACATAATTCGCTCTCTGAGCCCATCTACATCTGGAACGCATATTTTGCTTAAATATCTCAAGGTTTCGTCATCTCCCCCTTGTTCGAAAGCTGTCGTTTTATGCTTGTGAATCCCTTCTTTCAGCTGCAACAAGTAGGGATCTTTATACTGCTTCTCTTTAACTTCAATGACTAGGGAGGAAAGGGCTCTATTCTAAACAACCACACTGCCATCCTCGGAGTCCAATAGTCGAACCCCAAGACTGGCCAAACGGTGGACTTCCTTGGTCATAATTTTCTTCTCTGCATCAACATGAGCTAAACTTCCCATGGAACCCCGACTGAGAGCATCGACTACAACATTCGCCTTCCTTGGATGATAAAGAATATCCACGTCATAGTCCTTAAGCAATTCAAGCCATCTTCTCTGCCTAAGATTCAACTCTCTTTGCTTGAAAATATACTGCAGGCTTTTATGATCTGTGAAAATATCAACATGCACTCCACCTTTCTTGCTCAGTATTTGATGTAGATGTACTCATCTCCTTATTTTTGTTACTGTCATGCCACGAACCATGGCCTGGGCGTGACATGGCACTCGGTGCCTGACTGTCTATGACTGACCGAACCCATGGCTACTGAGTCTAACTGTTGTATCATGAAAGCATGCAAGATATAAAATTAACCAAGAGAATACTCTAACTCAAATATAATTGAGGATGCAGAAATAAATGTTGTGAGGCAAAACTAACATAACTGAATAAAGACTGTGTCTATGAAACCTCTATGATGAAAATACTATAAGAATAACTAAGTCAGGACAAGACCCTGACATGCCTCAAGTACTAATGAACTAACTAATACTCGAAAGATGGAAATAGACGGGAAGCCCTAAATGAGAGGGGCTCACCAACTAGCTGATGTATTCAAAGTGCTGGAAGCTAAGCGGCTGCTGTATCCTCCTGAAAGTCAGACTCTACACTGTGAAGTGCAGGCCCATGCGTAAGGGCGTTAGTACATTTGAATTGTAGAAGTATGATAAGCAACTGAAGCAATGATAAGGGATATATGAATAATAAAGCATAATGAAACTAAATACTCATATCATAAGCTGATCTGTATAGAAACCACCTGTACAAATATCATGCAACTACGGCCTCAGACCCAATAAATAATGAGATCTCAAAGATATGGTCTTAGGCCGAAAATAATTACATATGCATATGAATCATAACTATGGCCTTGGGCCCAATCAAACATGAAGCAACAGGTGTAAAACTGACTACTGACTCTTTGTCATGACTGATGACTTAGACTGCATTCTGAGACTCGTAGATTGAATTACAAGTCTTTTAGATTAAGCTAGGGTCCATAGCATGCATAAACAAGTATGAACATAATGAGAAAACTGAGCTCTAACCCTAAGTTATGAAAATCATGAACTTGTTGAGAATTATGATTATTGAGGTATGAGGATGATTAAACAACATTCCTCGTGTAGATAGTATGCTTAACATACCTAGAATTTCTCCCAAACTTAAATAATAATTTGGTCTTGGAAAAAGAGTTCCAAGGTTTTGCTCTTTCTGCTATTTAATTGGGTTTTCTTGAAAACCCTATGTTAAGAACATAGTTTCTTGATTAGACTAAGAGCATATATGATAAAATTGATTTGGAAGAGCTTGGAATGACTTATCTTGCTGTTTTGGTTGTTGGAGAAGAACACTTCGTTTCTAGGGCTTGGAATTATGAAAAACGAAATAAAATAACTGAAGGATGGGATTTATAGGTTCTGGTGCGGGTTGGGAAGTACAGACCAAAATACGGTCCGTATACTGATTTACGATCCATAAACCTGGACTGTAATTCAACATATTTCAAACAGAATCACTGCTTTATGTTTCCTTCTTAAATACAATCACAATTTACGGGCCCCATTTCACAATACGGCGTCTTTGACAATATAAAATTCCACAAGCCAAATTCCAGAATGCACAGTGATTTTGGGTGTTACTTTACGACTTCAAATATGGGCCGTATACTGAAATACGGTCCGTATTTTGGGGCGTAAATCCCCATTTGACAGCTGAAGAGAAATTTCCAATTCCCACATTCTTTATCTGGTTTTCTAAGTCTGGAATCATGGTCAAAGCTTAAGTTAAAGGTCTGAGGTGTTGCAATATCTCCCCCTTAGGATCATTCGTCCTCGAATGATGGATTTTGGTTAAAAGGGATTGCTGAGACATGTGCACACTAACTAACATGAGCACATGAAAACTGAACTAAAAGGGTCTGGACTGAATTATCTGTTGAACTGAGTAACTATTAAACTGACTGTCTAACAGGTTAAATACTGATAATGTGGAAACTATAGAAGGAAGGATCTGAGAGGGGAAGTACAATACCTTCACCGATTTCTGCTGATTCTTCAAAGAGATAGGGATATCTGGACTTCATGTCTTCTTCGGCTTCCCATGTAGCCTCTTCAACTTTCTGACTTCTCCACAAAACCTTTACTGAGGCTACCTCTTTTGTTCTCAACTTGCGAACCTGAAAATTAAGATTTTCACTGGGACTTCCTCGTAAGTCAAACTATCATTGACTGCTATGTCATCAGTCGGGATAACCAACGAGGGGTCTCCCACACACTTTCTCCACATGGACGCATGAAATACTGGGTGTACAACAATCGAGTCTCGTGGAAATTCAAGCTCATAAGCTACTAGACTAACTTTTCGCAGAATTCTGTATGGTCCAATATAGCGGGGGATAAGTTTCCCCTTCTTACCAAACCTCATGACACCCTTCATAGGTGAGACTTTAAGAAATATCCAATCATTAACTTCAAACTCTAAATATCTCCATCTCACATCTGTGTAAGACTTCTGGCGACTCTGAGCCGTCTTCAAATGCTCTTGAATTAACTTGACCTTTTCCATAACCTGATAGAACAAAACTGGTCCCAACAACTCTGTTTCACCTACTTCGAACTAACCAATTGGTAATCTATACCTCCGCCCATAAAGAGCTTCAAACGGTGCCATCCCAATACTAGCATGGTAACTGTTATTATAAGCAAATTCAATAAGAGGTAGGTGATCATCCCAATTACCTTTGAAATCAAGGACACATGCCCTCAGCATATCCTCAAGAGTCTAAATGGTGCGCTCTGCCAGGCCATCTGTCTGAGGGTGAAAAGCTGTACTGAGGTTAACCTTTGAACCCAATCCTTTCTAAAAGGATTTTCAAAATTTTGCTGTGAACTGATCACCATGATCTGAAATAATGGACACTGGAGTCCCATGAAGTCTGACAATTTCGCGAAGATACAACTTGGCATAGTCCTCTGCTACATCTGTGGTCTTAACTGGTAAGAAGTGCGCTGACTTCGTAAGTCTGTCCACAATCACCCAAATTGAATCATGCCTCCTAGCTGAATGAGGTAAACCTGCTACGAAATCCATATTTATCGTCTCTCACTTCCAAATGGGAATATCAATATTCTGAGCCAAGCCACCAGGCCTCTGGTGTTTGGCTTTCACTTACTGACTATTTAGACACTTAGCCACAAAATCTGCTACATTCTTCTTCATGTCATTCCACCAATAAATCTCCTTAAGATCATGATACATCTTTGTGGAACCTGGGTGAATGGAATACCTAGAGTGGTGAGCTTCAGACATAATTCGCTCTCTGAGCCCATCTACATCTGGAACGCATATTTTGCTTAAATATCTCAAGGTTTCGTCATCTCCCCCTTGTTCGAAAGCTGTCGTTTTATGCTTGTGAATCCCTTCTTTCAGCTGCAACAAGTAGGGATCTTTATACTGCTTCTCTTTAACTTCAATGACTAGGGAGGAAAGGGCTCTATTCTAAACAACCACACTGCCATCCTCGGAGTCCAATAGTCGAACCCCAAGACTGGCCAAACGGTGGACTTCCTTGGTCATAATTTTCTTCTCTGCATCAACATGAGCTAAACTTCCCATGGAACCCCGACTGAGAGCATCGACTACAACATTCGCCTTCCTTGGATGATAAAGAATATCCACGTCATAGTCCTTAAGCAATTCAAGCCATCTTCTCTGCCTAAGATTCAACTCTCTTTGCTTGAAAATATACTGCAGGCTTTTATGATCTGTGAAAATATCAACATGCACTCCATACAAATAATGACGCCATATCTTAAGTGCAAAAACTACAACTGCCAACTCTAGGTCATGAGTCGGATAATTCTTCTCGTGAACCTTGAGCTGACCAGATGCATAAGCTACAACCCTACCATGCTACATTAAGACACATCCGAGACCCACTCCCAAAGCATCACAATAAACTACGAACCCCTTAGTTCCTTCCAGCAAGGTCAAAACCAGAGCTGAAGTCAACTATGTTTTCAACTCCTCGAAACTGCGCTCACAAGAATCTAACCACCAAAACTTAGACTTCTTCTGAGTATCTAGTCAATGGATCTGAGATGGAGGAAAATCCCTCTACAAAACGCCTATAGTAACCATCCAGACCCAAGAAACTACGAATATCTGAATAGAGATAGGTCTGGGCCAACTCTTGACAGCCTCAATCTTAGTGTTATCAACTCAAATACCCTCTCCGGAAATAACATGGCCTAAGAATGCCACGGACTTGAGCCAAAATTCACACTTGGAAAATTTTGTAGCTCACAGTCCTTAAGTGTCTGCAATACTACTCTGAGGTGCTGAGCATGATCTGACTCGCTGCGGGAGTATACTAAAATATCGTCGATGAAGACAATCATGAAGAGATTGAGATACAGCTTAAAAACTCTATTCATAAGATCCATGGAGGCTACTGGCATGGTCGTCAACCCAAAAGACCTGACACAAAACTCATAGTGCCATATCTGGTCTTGAAAGTTGTCTTAGGAATATCTTTTTCCTTGACCTTAAGCTGATGGTAACTAGATCTGAGGTCTATCTTAGAATAAAACTGGGCACCCTGAAGTTTGTCAAATAAGTCATCTATTCTAGGAAGGGCATATCTGTTCTTGATAGTGAATTTACTGAGTTGGCGATAATCTATACACATACGCATGGAACCATCTTTCTTTTACACGAATATAACTGGTGCGCCCCATGGGGAAACACTAGGCGGATGAATTCCTTATCTCGGAGGTTTTTTAACTGAGCCTTAAGTTCTTTGAGTTCTGCTGGAGCCATTATATATGGCGGAATAGAGATAGTCTTAGTGCCAGGGAGTAGATCAATTCCGAACTCTATTTCCCTATTATGAGGGATTCCTGGAAGGTCCTCTGCAAAGACTTCTGAAAACTCACTGACTACTAGAACTGACTGAAGAGTCGGGGTCTGGGTATCTGCATCCCTAACCAGACTAGATGATAGATATAGCCCTTAGAAATCATTTTTTGGGCTTTCAGATAAGAGATAAACTGACCTCTGGGTGCTACTGAATCACCGGACCAAACTAAGGCGCCACTCATTTGGGAATTTAACTTTGACTGTTTTGGTCCAATAACAAACAGGCGCATAACAAGAATATAGCCAATCCATCCCTTTAATCACATCAAAGTCTACCATTTCTAACTCATGAAGGTCTGCTATTGTCAACTTATGGTACACTCTCACTAGACAACCCGTATACACATATCTGGCTAGAATTGCCTTACCAACAAGGTTAGACACTTCAAAAGGTTTGGACAATGGTTCTGGTTTGACTCCAAACCTTTTAGCAATAAAAGGGTTTACATAAGAGAGGGTGGATCCTGGGTCCATAAGTGCAAAAACATCGTAACTGAAAACGGTGATAGTACCTGTGACAACATCGGTACGACCCTCAGCATCCTGTCGAGCACCTAAAGCATACAAGCGGTTTGGACCTTCACTTACATTCCCTGATCTCGCTGGGGCTCTACCTGACTGAGCCTGAGTGTTCGTTTTTGCAACCGAATTGGTGGACTGAGCTATGGGCTTACCTATACCCTGCTTAGCAAATAGACTGTCACACCCCATTTTAACCGGGTTTATTTTAAGGAGTATGACGTATTGGTGATTCCTATTTATTTTTTTATTTTATGGAGTCGCCACCTAATTAAATTAACGGTGAATTAGGACACCTAGATGTTAACTAAGGTAAAGTTAAAACTAAACCTCCGTTAATAGTCTGCTAACCAGTGTGATTCTAGGTAAGGGCTCTATATTATCCTAAAGGGAAGGGGTTAGGCATCCTTTAGAATCCGTTAACTACGGTTATCCGACCAAACTTAAGTTAATTAATTAGAGTTAAATAAGGTGCTTAAATTTTAAGAAAATGTCTTGTAAAGTTACTAAGGCTTTAAAATATAATAACACTGTTTAAAATAAAATTTAGAAATATGATAAGGCTTTAAATAAAATGCTATTTTTAGAACAAGATTCGTAAGATAATTTGCACAAAAAGAGATTTTGAATGTTATTTAAAGTAAACTATAAATATTGCTAAGCTTTAACTAATAATGTTATTTTTTTAAAAATGAGACTTGCAAAATATAATGATTCGCATATAAATAGAAGTTTTTAAGAGAAGACCTAGCCAATTTAAACTTAGAATAAAATTACATTATATGAGTAGTAGTGTAGAAAATCTAAAACTTATTTTATAAATAGAATGCAAAAGAAGATGAATTTTCTTTATCTTTTTATTTAATTATGCTTGGCTAAAAAATATGTATAATTGGATGAATCTTGAAAATAATGTTTATGAAACATACTTGAGTTTATATTTGCGTATTAGTGTCATTTTAAAAGGTATGTGATAGTAAGAATAACACATGATTCCTTTTACTTAAAATATATAGTCATGCCATTTTACAAATAAATTATTCCAAATGAAATAAATGTTAGACCTTATAAATAGTTTTAACATGAAAAGAAGAGGATAAAACTTATGGAATTGATTGTTAGTTTTTCCTAAACTAACTACCCGTTGCTAAAACTAAACCTATTAATTCATTAGGGTTTATCTAAACTGAGAAAACAAAACAATAAAAAAAAAAAGTTAGTTGCGTAATACAAATTAAATGCACAAAATGGATAGAGGAGTAGATAATAATTTAAATGGGCTAAGCCCATTTTTTAAAAGAGCTGCTGCATTCGGGGCTGTGGTTGGGCTTCAGCCCAATAATAATTTATATGCTGCTGCGGACTGTTGCTGCTGTCACGGACCTTGGCCCAGAATTTTTGCACAGCTGATGGGGCTGACTCGGAGAAAGTGTTTCGTTGGGCTTTAGCCCAACATTGAATGCGGAAGGAGACGAGTCCGAGGGACTCGTATGCAATGGTCATGCAAAGAAAAATGAAAGAAAGAGAAGGATTAATATCTATTCAATGAATGAAATTAAACATGTAAAAAAAATAGATTCGAGACAGATCCCAAGATTATGCATGCTGTGTATATTTGAGAGAAAAATGAAATAGAGATGGAAAGAAAAAGGGAAGGCCTTAAACCAATTCAAACACCAAAAATCAGACAGATCATTTAGAACCAACTCAGCCTGACATATTCGATTACATGGAAAGGAGTTTTTAATGATGCTTGTAAAAAAAAACGTAAAGAAGAGGGTCAACCTCTCAACAAAAGATAAAGAAGGGACGAGACCACATGCAGTTTTAGAAATGTGCAAACCAAAAAAACATACCAAAGCATAACACAAACACAGTTTCATGAGTAATCAGTGGGAATACCCAGATATCTTAGCATCTTTCAAACTGGTAGTCAAATGATCATGCATATCCGACATTCCACATTCTAATGTATTAACTAGATGTAGCAACTTCACCATTCATATAGGTTTAGACTTGGCACAACTATTCAAATATCAAATTATCACTTCAGGAACTTCCCTAACCCTCTTTGTCCATTTTATCTCTTATGAAAAAAAGTCAAATCTTAGATGAAGTGTTTAACTTAAACTAACAGTCTAAGATATGTAAATACCAATTAAGCTTTTAATGGTCCTGTCATGACAGCTCCCAGAAAAAAGAGAGAAGGAAAAAAGAAAAAAAAGATATGTTGCCTGAACTGGATCATAATCATACTACCGTGTATGTCTAAGATGGATCATTTCAAAGAAACACTAAGCAAACCAAACAAGCTAAATAACTGAGTACAAATCCTTTACCGATTACAACACTAAGCAACAAACTAATCAGTCAAGGAAGCATCCAAACATATCTCAAACTGAATTAGCATATAATGCAGGCAAACCAGTAACAAGCAACTACATGAGACAGTGAAACTATGTTATATACGCATTTGAACCTACCCTAGCGACATGTTGAGCTAAAACAGCAATTTAAGCATAGAACAGCTTTAAACCAAACAGGTTTGTTGATGATTGGATGAGCTTACTCAACATCTGTTTAACAATTACGAAGAAGGAATGCCAAGTTCACATACAGAGATTCAACTTATTTTACCCTATCTATTGTAGTTCATGTATGCATACTAAATTGTCAAATTAGTACCCTTCATATCCAAACTTCAACAGTTTACCATATTGATACATATCCAAATTCAAACATCCTCATTCTGCATATCCATAATAAATGCTTAAACAAACCATCAGACCCAATCTAGATAATTTGGATCTTGTTTTAAATCGATATTTAAACACACAGGATCATGCTGCAGGTTTAACTTATCGCATGCTATCACTAGTTGACATAATCATCTTCGGATAAACTCTTACGAACACATAAATATAGACATTAACTGGATTGAATCGGCATATAAATAACTAAACTCTATTAACTACTGAGCTGGAAATGAAACTTTGAATAAAACACAAATCTTTAGATATCCTAATTGTTACACAGAGACTAAACTAACGAAGACACCTAAGACCACCCTGCTATTAAATTGAAAAAAAAACAAACCAAACTGCAACAACTAACATATTCAAACGCACCAACATTTGTCCAATATCAGATTGAAAACCAACCAACTAAAAGGGCAATTGTTTACCTTTTCCGGGCGCAGCGAAGTGGGTGTGGGGTTTCGATATCACTCGAACACTACAAACTCCGATCTCGAATTTATTCGGGCTCGAAAACGGTTGCTGGAAATGAAAGAGGACCAGAATAATCCTCTATTTCGAATCCATATCAAAACAAGATTAAAACTTATGAAGACTTAGTAATTTTTAGACGGGAATTTGAAGCGATTAAAAGAAACTCAAAGCTTTAGGGGATTTCTGCCGCTAAACAAAATTGTTCTTGGGGAATTTTATAAATCAAAGATCTCGTTCCTGGGAGGTTCTTCCCGATCCAAAAAAATCCCCCCTCTTTCAGTCAACAGAAATGACCATTTATAGCTGATTTGTTAGGGTTTTCGTTTTTACCTAGAAGAGAGATGAGCGTGGGAGCAGGGCGAAATGGAGTGGCAGAAGCGTGGGGGGACAGGAGAAGGTGGGGTGTCAGAAGCGAGTGGGGATGATGATGGTGGAGACAGGTATGGTGCGGCGTGGGGTGTGTCAGAGGTGTCGGTGATGAAGTGGAGAGTAACGTGGGGAGCAGAGATGTGAGGCGACGATGACGATGAAGGAGCAGAGTGGGGGACAAGGCTGAGTGGTGGAGGAGGTGGAGGCGTGAAGGAGGTGGAGCAGAGGAGGCGGAGATGGAGAGGAGAAGAGAGGAGGAGGGTGGAGAAGGTGACGAGCGGCGGAAATGAGGGGAAACCCTAAAAGGGTTTCCCTTATTTGGTGCGAAACGGGTCAGACCCGGTCCATTTATGGACTGGGTCAATTTTTAGACCGGGTATTAGAAGAATAGGCTAATAAATTAAAACACAGGTTATTCTAAAAATTGAGATAAGAGATATGGACTAGTCCAAAAAAATATTAGGGGTTAATCGGACTTTGATTTGGAGCCCGGTAAGTCAAAACACGGACTGAGTGCAAGAAACAATTTGACTTCTAAATTTGAATAAGAGACCCATTTTAATTAATGAACATACCGAGGGTGACAAAATATTACTTAATACCAAAAAATATGTGATTACTAGACTCGGGTAATAAAATCATATGGTGTTATAATAGCCGTGTAATAATATATGTTACTTTTCTTTGAAAATCCGCACTAAATAAATACTATTATTTATTTATGCAAAGATAAATGCGTAAGCTGGTAAAATGCCGAAATGATAAGAATTGTGAATTATAATAATATTAATAAATAATAATAATAATAATAATAATAATAATTATTATTATTATTATTATAATAGAATAATAAAATGTCGGTATTGATAAGAGGCTAATAATTATAGTAACCAGAATGTATTTTTTTTTATTTTTTTCAAAATATTAGAAGCTTAAAAATAGGTATTTTGGCAGAGAGACGGGACAAAATTGGGTGTCAACAACTTGTCCCTCTTTGCCCGGTAATGATGAAAAGAGTTGTCGGGCAAAGACGTTGACTCAATAGCCTATTTTGTCCCGGCTAAAGGAAACTTGAGAGGATTATGACTGGACTCCGGTCTCTGAGTTGCCTACATATCTCGGGCTATACGAGAATCAGGTCGAGTGTAGTTCTGGGACAATTACGACACTTGAACCCCAATTGGCGCGAAACTTGCAAAATATTGTCTCAGTGCTGAATTATGATAACACTGGGTATTGTGATAGAAACTTGAGAATTCTGAAAATTGAATTGTTGGAACGCAAGAGAATACTTGTAATTAGAGACGAGTGTTCGAGGTAGATCTTTGACCCGTGTCGGGAAGTCTGATTATCCTTCCCGACAACTTGCCCCAGTTCGCTGCAGAAGAAATAGTTCCACGATTTGATGTGTGATGCCAAACTCGATATTTGTTCAAAGCCACCAGCTAAAAACAATTGTTAGCAATAAAGAAATATAGGTGTAAATAAGACAGAGTTGGAGAAGTTACACTTGCAACCCCTGTTTCGAAAGTTGAGTCCACATTCGGAGGTGGGTGCCCGAATTGAAATATAAAATACCCGCATTCGGAGGTGGGTGCCTGAACTTGAATATAAAATACCTGCATTCGGAGGTGGGCGCTTGAACTGAAATATAAAATACCCGCATTCGGAGGTGGGTGCCTGAACTGAAATATAAGATACCCGCATTCGGAGGTGGGTGCCTGAACTTGAAATATAAGATACCCGCATTCGGAGGTGGGCGCCTGAACTTGAAATATAAGATACCCGCATTCGGAGGTGGGCGCCTGAACTTGAAATATAAGATACCCGCATTCGGAGGTGGGCGCCTGAACTGAAATATAAGATACCCGCATTCGGAGGTGGGTGCCTGAACTGAAATATAAGATACCCGCATTCGGAGGTGGGTGCCTGAACTGAACATTGAAATACCCGCATTCTAAGGTGGGCGCCAAAATTGAAAATTGACATACCCGCATTCTAAGGTGGGTGCCTAATTTGAACATCGAAATACCCGCATTCTAAGGTGGGTGCCTGAATTGAACATTGGAATACCCGCATTCTAAGGTGGGTGCCTGAATTGAACATTGAAATACCCGCATTCTAAGGTGGGTGCCTGGATTGAAATTGACATACCCGCATTCTAAGGTGGGTGCCTTGATTGAAATTGACATACCCGTATTCTAAGGTGGGCGCCTAGATTGAAATTGACATACCCGCATTCTAAGGTGGGCGCCTAGATTGAAATTGACATACCCGCATTCTAAGGTGGGCGCCTAATTTGAACATTGAAATACCCGCATTCTAAGGTGGGTGCCTGAATTGAAATTGACATACCCGCATTCTAAGGTGGGTGCCTTGATTGAAATTGACATACCCGTATTCTAAGGTGGGCGCCTAGATTGAAATTGACATACCCGCATTCTAAGGTGGGCGCCTAGATTGAAATTGACATACCCGCATTCTAAGGTGGGCGCCTAATTTGAACATTGAAATACCCGCATTCTAAGGTGGGTGCCTGTATCATGTCCACTTCCCATGGTGCAAAAAATGTAAATCCACATCCACTTTCAGGGTGCAGAAAAATAAATCCAAGTCCACTTTCACAGTTCAAAATATAAATCTATGTCCGCATTTCACGGTACAAAATATAAATCCACGTCGACTTTGACGTCCGTATTATACGGTACAACAGTAAATTTACATCTACTTTCACGTCTGCATTATACGGCGCAAAAATAAATTCACTTTTACTTTCGAAACATAAATTTGTATCCACTTTCTACAATTGTAGGTATATTTTCCGTAATATAATTCTATTTTCACTTCCATGCTCGCATCCACAATGTAAATCCACGTCCACTTTAGAAATAGTATTGTAAAAAGATATCCACATCTTAATCCCTGTCCCGTTGTGACGGAAATTAAATCTATAATTAACCCCACAATTTGATATACGATGCAATATTTAGATCTTGCTATCTTATTAAAATACCTCATTTTAAAAGAATTTGATAATGATTTGAATATGTATGAAATGATGTCGAAATTGAGGAATTGTAACCGATAACAGGTGATCAAGGTCAGTGTCCATGATTATATGTATTCGATCCATCGATGAATGTCACGAGCTAAAACAACTGTTAGTGATAAGAATCAATAGCTGGGTCTAAAAGAATTATACTTACAGCCCTTGGTTGAGAAGATGAACTTGTGTCCACTGTTGCAATTGAAATTTCGTGATGAGTGGAACGACGCCCACCGTTCGGCATAAGCTACCTTTGCATCCACGCTGAAGAGTATTTGCATTTTGAAGAAAGTTAACCTTTTGATCACGCCCATAATTTAATACATGCACCGTGTTCATGTTAATTGGACCTGTCTCAACAAAGAAAAATTGTGAGTTTAAAAGAAAATTGGTTGACTTGTGCATGTCGGGGAACTTGGCCCTTGAATTGACTTTTGTCTCGGTCGCGTCCGCGTTCTTCGATGTCTCACCACATATCTTGCTTTGCCGGGGAGTTTCAGTTATAAAAAAAAAATGTATTTTGAAAATAAAAGTAATGAGATTTAGATGACTTTGAAAGGAAATACTTAGTGGCTCTAATATGTAACATGATTAAGAAGACTCGATTTTTGAATTTACTCACATTTTAGAAATATAGATGGACTTTTGTTTAAGACCACTTTTATGCTACTTCTAAAAATTTGTCCCAGTTTCAGTCTTAGAGATGCTTGATTCTGGACAATTGAAAAATAAGAACTTATAATGAAAGTTTTCGAAAGTGATTTGACCGACTTCGAAATTTGTCCCAGTTTCAAGTCCTGGAAACGCTTGGTTCTAAACGATCGAAAAGTGAGAAAGTTGTAATGAAAAAATTTTGAAAGTGATTTGACCGATTCCAAAAATTTGTCCCAGTTTCAAGATACTAAAACACATGAATTTAAACTGTGGGAAGACCAAAATCTTGTTAAAAATCCTTATGTATTTTATACGAACCAAAAATGTTTGGCCAAACCGAAGATAAAAATTTCAAAATAGAAGGGCCGAACCCGCCTCGGGTTGCCTACGTATCCCAAAGGAATCAGGCCAGACGTAGTTCGTGGTAAAAATAAAGACTTTTGAATTTTTTGTTTTTCTTTTTTTTAATAAAGGGGGGCCGAACCCGATATGGGTTGCCTACGTATCCAAAAGGAAATCAGGCCACACGTAGTTCCACCCATACAACAAAACACTGAAATATTTTGAAAAAGTGGCCGAACCCGATGTGGGCTGCCTACGTATCCAACAGGAAGTCAGGCCAAACGTAGTTCCAACCACAAACAAAGATACTGGAATGATTTGAAAAGACGGCCGAACCCGATATGGGCTGCCTACGTATCCAACAGGAAGTCAGGCCAAACGTAGTTCGTTACATACAACAAAACACTGAAATCTTAATTTAAAAAGGCCGTAACAAAACATAGAGGCAACATGACAAAAGGAACTAAATGTTCTAGTTGATGCCTCCGGCCTACTACAAAAGGAAATTTAAACTTAAAATACTGAAACTCCCGGCGAACCGGGGCTAAGATAGAAGTTCAATTTTGCAACTCAGGTCCTGGCTCAGCAGCCTATAAAGTCAATATTTCAGCAAAGTCTTTGATTATCATAGCGTGATCATCTTCATCTTCCACGAACAGGTTCTTGACTCCCTCCACGATATCATCATAGGCAACTTCAACAATCAGATCTGAAGGTTTTGAGAAAGTTTGATCAATGGTAGGAATAGGTTTTGGCAATGCAATCTCCTTCCTTTTATTCTTTCCTGCTTTCTTCGCTTCTTCCTCAGTTGGCTCATATCCCAAACCGAATGTAAATTGTTGCGTAGGGAGAACGACTGGCTCAACCCGCCCATTTAGTGTCTTCCCTAGCCCAAATCCAGGTTGGTACCCATTTCTCACCATTTCTTTTGCAACCATAATTGCGGCACATGATCTTTTGAACTCTTGAGTTTGACATACTTCACTCTCCTTAGTGACATTCACAACCTCCCAAGCGTGGTAAGCTGCTCTGTCGAACCCTCCTTCTGCCTCGACGAATGGGGTGGATTGCTCTATATAGAAAGACGTGTCTCCTTCTCCATGTATACATATTTGTTGTTGATCCCACTCGAATTTGACAGTTTGGTGCAAAGTAGATGGTACAGCCCCAGCCAGATGAATCCACGGCCTACCTAACAGCATATTGTATGACGTGGAAATATCAAGTACTTGAAAGTCCATAATGAATTCAACAGGGCCAATCAACACTTTCAACTCTATTTCCCCAATAGGACGCCTTGGAGCCCCATCAAATGCTCGAATATTCATATCACTGGTCTTGAGCTCGCTAACATTATATCCGATCTTCTTCAGACTTGTTAATGGACAGATGTTGAGTCCAGAACCCCCATCAACTAATACCTTAGCCACAAACATGTTACGACACTTGACAGTTATATGGAGTGCTTTGTTATGCATGCATCCTTCCGGCGGCAATTCTTCATTATCGAAGCTGATTCGATGACTGTCAAGCACGCGCTCAATCATCCCAGCTAACGCCTCACTAGTTGTTTCGCTTGGAACATATGCTTCATTCAAAATCTTCAACAATGCATTCCTGTGCATATCTGAACTCAAAAGCAAAGAGAGAATAGGAATTTGAGCATTGGTCTTTTTCAACTGATCCACAACTGAGTACTCACTAGCCTTGATCTTCCTCAAAAATTCTTCTGCTTCGGTTTCAGTCACGACCCTTTTGGGAGGTACATTGGCTTCCTTAACTTGCCCCAATCTAACTAGCTCTTCTGGAGAATAGCATCTTCCAGACCTTGTCATTCCTGATGTCTTAACCTTGTCAGTGATCGTGTCCTTTCCTCGACATTCCATCACAGTTTGTTGATAATTCCATGGTACGGCTTTTGTATCGAGCACTGGTAACTGATTTGGTGCTTGAACTACTTCCACAGGCGTTGATGAAGCTCCTAATATCTCGACAGGCACACGACCCCTTATCACTACAGCCGGGGAAGCAACGGCTACAAAATCATGATCCTCCACACGATCCACAGGCACTATAAATTCGGCTGGGTCGTCAACATTTTCATCTATTCCAATCATATTTATCGTGGCCCCATCATGGGTCGGGAGTGGATTGTTAACCACATTTGGTGTTGGTGGTTTGACCGTGATCTGTTTTGCTTCAATAAGATCCTCAACTTTATGCTTCAATGCGTAACAACGATTAGTGGAATGGCCTTTTACCCCCGAATGATATGCACATGTTTTAGTGGGATCAAAGCTTCTGGGTAATGGATCTGGAATTCTACCTTCCACAGGATATACTAAGCCTGAAGCTTGCAGTCTTTCGAAAACAACGCTCAGTGGTTCTCCCAATGGTGTGAAATTGCGGAACGGTTTATTTGGGCGAGGTGCGGATGCATTGTTTGGATGATGAGTTTGTGATGGTGGAGCTGGATATGTTGGTGGTCGTGGAGCTCGATATGCTGGTTGTGTGTTGTAAACAGGGTAGGATATTTGTGGTGATTGAGGTTGGTAAGATGACAAAGCTTGGTCGTAGGGATGTGGAGAATATTGGAAATATTGTGAGTGGTGAGCGTTAGGCTGGTATCGCGGTGGTCGTTGATGGCGGTATGATGTGTTTCCCAAGGCCATCACCGATGCTGCTTCTTTCTCTTTTTTCTTTCCATTTCCGAGAGTACCAGTTTGTATAGCCCTACTGGTAGACTGCAAAGCTGCTAGACTTGTTATTCTCCCTGTCTTAATGCCATCTTCGATCATGTCCCCAGCTTTGATCACTTCTGCAAAAGTTTTTCCACTCATTGTCACCAAACGTTCATAGTATTCCGGTTCTAGTGCTTGAATGAAGAAAGTAACCATTTCTGTCTCCTCCATGGGTGGGTGTACCCTAGATGCTTCTTCCCTCCACCGTATAGCATATTCTCGAAATGATTCGGTGAACTTCTTCTTCAACTTTGTAATTGAGATTCTGGCAGGAGCGATCTCAACATGAAACTTGTAGTGATCCACAAAAGCATTTGCCAAATCATCCCAAGTACGCCATTTGGTTGTATCTTGCTTAGAATACCACTCCAAGGCTTTTCCACTCAAACTCTGATTGAATAGTTTGACTCTTATCCCTTCATTCTTCCCCACACCAATTAACTTTTCACAATAGACCTTCAAATGGAAGAAAGGGTTCCCCGACCCATCAAACTTCTCAAATTTTGGAATCTTGTAACCTGGTGGCAATTCTACCTCAGGAAATGCACATAATTCTTCATATCTCACGCTTTGGTTACTACCAAGTCCACGCAAACTTCTCATGGCATCTTCCAAACTTTTGAGCTTTCTATTTATCATTTCATCATTAACTGACCGTGCCTCATTTTCAACTTCGACATAATGATCAACATCTGTGCGACATTGTCCTTGAATCTGTGTCATGGGTGGAGCTGTGGTATAAGTATATACCGGCGGAACTTGATGTGTGTCATGTGCTGGCGGTATGAATTGAGCTTTTGAAGAGGTGGTTGTAAATAAAAAGGGAGCATTTTGAGTGAGGTGTTCGGAACGAACTGGCTGAGAAGTGGTGAAATAATTTGCTTGGTTAAATTCGTCCAAATTTGGGAATGGATGTGGCACAGGCAAAGTTTGACGAACTCCCTGGGACGGAGTCATATGTGGCGGTGTTTGAGAAAATGACCGGTTATGCAGTACCATATGACTTAGTTCAGCAACTCGTCGCTCCAAACGAGCAATGATCTCCAAATGTGTTTCTGGTTGATTAGAAGATGTGGGATCACTCGTGATCGGCAAACTAAGAGATGGCTCAGATGAAGTGGTTGCATTGATCAAACTTTGCTCCATTTTAGAACGAGTCCTTTTAGTTAACCAGGTGATTAGTGATGAGTCAGAATCTGATTTTTTGGCTTTAGACCGTGTGAAATATGGATGCTCCGCCAGTTCCCTTTTAGCACAAGTCAACCTTCTTCTTTTGAAAATAAGTTTAAAAAGAAAAAAGATAAAAACAAGAAAAAGAAAAGGAAAATGAGTCAGTATACGGTAAGGATAATATTATTGCATATAGACACATTATTGCACATAATACATCGCGTTTTATAATGCAAGGGACCTCTTTATGCCAGAGGTAGGCCTAACGAACATTGAAGGACAAACATGTCTCTTATGTATCATTCCATAACTCTTCTTACAACTAATTTACAAGAAAATAAAATTTATTACATGCCAGTTTAATAATACAATTTAAAGGATATCTAACGCTTTATCTCCACTAATTTCTTTTAATTGTCTTCAACCTCCGACATTAATTTTAGATGCTCCACGTCAACCTGCAACAAAAGGTCAGTTTTTCTTGAAATACTTATCTATAGAGTACTAGGTCTACATATTCCACATATTTATCCTTCAAATAATGCACATAGATAGTGAGTAGTGTCACTCAGAGTCATGGACTCTTTTGGACATTTGGTAAGGTTGACTAATGAACTTAATACACCAAGGGTATTAAGCCTCCTAGGTTTAAAATGATGCATGTTCTTACAAGGTTTTGGCTTCGCTCTACCCTAAGTAGACTAAGAATGGGTTTGCTAGACACAAGGTTCCCGAGCGGACTGCTCGAGTGAGAAGGCTACGCGGTCCCCGTTATTCGGGCACCCCCGCGCATGCGCCAACTCCCTTAAAATTTGGATTCTATGAAGAAATTTGCGGGTGCGCTAAGCACACCTCGCGTGTACGTGTGATAGTGTGAATTTTCCAAAAGTGGAGGAAATATGAACGGAATGCCAGTTTAAGGAAAGCAGTAATAACATATTACACAGAAAATACATATAAGGAATAAAAATACTTAAAAGCATATGAAGCAACAATATAGACAAAATAAAGCAAAATAAACAAAGCATCCAACAAATGATTTATTAACCTAAGTTGTTATGGTTAAGAGCCTAAAATCCCCAGTGGAATCGCCAAGCTGTCACACCCCATTTTAACCGGGTTTATTTTAAGGAGTATGACGTATTGGTGATTCCTATTTATTTTTTTATTTTATGGAGTCGCCACCTAATTAAATTAACGGTGAATTAGGACACCTAGATATTAACTAAGGTAAAGTTAAAACTAAACCTCCGTTAATAGTCTGCTAACCAGTGTGATTCTAGGTAAGGGCTCTATATTATCCTAAAGGGAAGGGGTTAGGCATCCTTTAGAATCCGTTAACTACGGTTATCCGACCAAACTTAAGTTAATTAATTAGAGTTAAATAAGGTGCTTAAATTTTAAGAAAATGTCTTGTAAAGTTACTAAGGCTTTAAAATATAATAACACTGTTTAAAATAAAATTTAGAAATATGATAAGGCTTTAAATAAAATGCTATTTTTAGAACAAGATTCGTAAGATAATTTGCACAAAAAGAGATTTTGAATGTTATTTAAAGTAAACTATAAATATTGCTAAGCTTTAACTAATAATGTTATTTTTTTAAAAATGAGACTTGCAAAATATAATGATTCGCATATAAATAGAAGTTTTTAAGAGAAGACCTAGCCAATTTAAACTTAGAATAAAATTACATTATATGAGTAGTAGTGTAGAAAATCTAAAACTTATTTTATAAATAGAATGCAAAAGAAGATGAATTTTCTTTATCTTTTTATTTAATTATGCTTGGCTAAAAAATATGTATAATTGGATGAATCTTGAAAATAATGTTTATGAAACATACTTGAGTTTATATTTGCGTATTAGTGTCATTTTAAAAGGTATGTGATAGTAAGAATAACACATGATTCCTTTTACTTAAAATATATAGTCATGCCATTTTACAAATAAATTATTCCAAATGAAATAAATGTTAGACCTTATAAATAGTTTTAACATGAAAAGAAGAGGATAAAACTTATGGAATTGATTGTTAGTTTTTCCTAAACTAACTACCCGTTGCTAAAACAAAACCTATTAATTCATTAGGGTTTATCTAAACTGAGAAAACAAAACAATAAAAAAAAAAAAGTTAGTTGCGTAATACAAATTAAATGCACAAAATGGATAGAGGAGTAGATAATAATTTAAATGGGCTAAGCCCATTTTTTAAAAGAGCTGCTGCATTCGGGGCTGTGGTTGGGCTTCAGCCCAATAATAATTTATATGCTGCTGCGGACTGTTGCTGCTGTCACGGACCTTGGCCCAGAATTTTTGCACAGCTGATGGGGCTGACTCGGAGAAAGTGTTTCGTTGGGCTTTAGCCCAACATTGAATGCGGAAGGAGACGAGTCCGAGGGACTCGTATGCAATGGTCATGCAAAGAAAAATGAAAGAAAGAGAAGGATTAATATCTATTCAATGAATGAAATTAAACATGTAAAAAAAATAGATTCGAGACAGATCCCAAGATTATGCATGCTGTGTATATTTGAGAGAAAAATGAAATAGAGATGGAAAGAAAAAGGGAAGGCCTTAAACCAATTCAAACACCAAAAATCAGACAGATCATTTAGAACCAACTCAGCCTGACATATTCGATTACATGGAAAGGAGTTTTTAATGATGCTTGTAAAAAAAAAACGTAAAGAAGAGGGTCAACCTCTCAACAAAAGATAAAGAAGGGACGAGACCACATGCAGTTTTAGAAATGTGCAAACCAAAAAAACATACCAAAGCATAACACAAACACAGTTTCATGAGTAATCAGTGGGAATACCCAGATATCTTAGCATCTTTCAAACTGGTAGTCAAATGATCATGCATATCCGACATTCCACATTCTAATGTATTAACTAGATGTAGCAACTTCACCATTCATATAGGTTTAGACTTGGCACAACTATTCAAATATCAAATTATCACTTCAGGAACTTCCCTAACCCTCTTTGTCCATTTTATCTCTTATGAAAAAAAGTCAAATCTTAGATGAAGTGTTTAACTTAAACTAACAGTCTAAGATATGTAAATACCAATTAAGCTTTTAATGGTCCTGTCATGACAGCTCCCAGAAAAAAGAGAGAAGGAAAAAAGAAAAAAAAGATATGTTGCCTGAACTGGATCATAATCATACTACCGTGTATGTCTAAGATGGATCATTTCAAAGAAACACTAAGCAAACCAAACAAGCTAAATAACTGAGTACAAATCCTTTACCGATTACAACACTAAGCAACAAACTAATCAGTCAAGGAAGCATCCAAACATATCTCAAACTGAATTAGCATATAATGCAGGCAAACCAGTAACAAGCAACTACATGAGACAGTGAAACTATGTTATATACGCATTTGAACCTACCCTAGCGACATGTTGAGCTAAAACAGCAATTTAAGCATAGAACAGCTTTAAACCAAACAGGTTTGTTGATGATTGGATGAGCTTACTCAACATCTGTTTAACAATTACGAAGAAGGAATGCCAAGTTCACATACAGAGATTCAACTTATTTTACCCTATCTATTGTAGTTCATGTATGCATACTAAATTGTCAAATTAGTACCCTTCATATCCAAACTTCAACAGTTTACCATATTGATACATATCCAAATTCAAACATCCTCATTCTGCATATCCATAATAAATGCTTAAACAAACCATCAGACCCAATCTAGATAATTTGGATCTTGTTTTAAATCGATATTTAAACACACAGGATCATGCTGCAGGTTTAACTTATCGCATGCTATCACTAGTTGACATAATCATCTTCGGATAAACTCTTACGAACACATAAATATAGACATTAACTGGATTGAATCGGCATATAAATAACTAAACTCTATTAACTACTGAGCTGGAAATGAAACTTTGAATAAAACACAAATCTTTAGATATCCTAATTGTTACACAGAGACTAAACTAACGAAGACACCTAAGACCACCCTGCTATTAAATTGAAAAAAAAACAAACCAAACTGCAACAACTAACATATTCAAACGCACCAACATTTGTCCAATATCAGATTGAAAACCAACCAACTAAAAGGGCAATTGTTTACCTTTTCCGGGCGCAGCGAAGTGGGTGTGGGGTTTCGATATCACTCGAACACTACAAACTCCGATCTCGAATTTATTCGGGCTCGAAAACGGTTGCTGGAAATGAAAGAGGACCAGAATAATCCTCTATTTCGAATCCATATCAAAACAAGATTAAAACTTATGAAGACTTAGTAATTTTTAGACGGGAATTTGAAGCGATTAAAAGAAACTCAAAGCTTTAGGGGATTTCTGCCGCTAAACAAAATTGTTCTTGGGGAATTTTATAAATCAAAGATCTCGTTCCTGGGAGGTTCTTCCCGATCCAAAAAAATCCCCCCTCTTTCAGTCAACAGAAATGACCATTTATAGCTGATTTGTTAGGGTTTTCGTTTTTACCTAGAAGAGAGATGAGCGTGGGAGCAGGGCGAAATGGAGTGGCAGAAGCGTGGGGGGACAGGAGAAGGTGGGGTGTCAGAAGCGAGTGGGGATGATGATGGTGGAGACAGGTATGGTGCGGCGTGGGGTGTGTCAGAGGTGTCGGTGATGAAGTGGAGAGTAACGTGGGGAGCAGAGATGTGAGGCGACGATGACGATGAAGGAGCAGAGTGGGGGACAAGGCTGAGTGGTGGAGGAGGTGGAGGCGTGAAGGAGGTGGAGCAGAGGAGGCGGAGATGGAGAGGAGAAGAGAGGAGGAGGGTGGAGAAGGTGACGAGCGGCGGAAATGAGGGGAAACCCTAAAAGGGTTTCCCTTATTTGGTGCGAAACGGGTCAGACCCGGTCCATTTATGGACTGGGTCAATTTTTAGACCGGGTATTAGAAGAATAGGCTAATAAATTAAAACACAGGTTATTCTAAAAATTGAGATAAGAGATATGGACTAGTCCAAAAAAATATTAGGGGTTAATCGGACTTTGATTTGGAGCCCGGTAAGTCAAAACACGGACTGAGTGCAAGAAACAATTTGACTTCTAAATTTGAATAAGAGACCCATTTTAATTAATGAACATACCGAGGGTGACAAAATATTACTTAATACCAAAAAATATGTGATTACTAGACTCGGGTAATAAAATCATATGGTGTTATAATAGCCGTGTAATAATATATGTTACTTTTCTTTGAAAATCCGCACTAAATAAATACTATTATTTATTTATGCAAAGATAAATGCGTAAGCTGGTAAAATGCCGAAATGATAAGAATTGTGAATTATAATAATATTAATAAATAATAATAATAATAATAATAATAATAATGATAATAATAATAATAATAATTATTATTATTATAATAGAATAATAAAATGTCGGTATTGATAAGAGGCTAATAATTATAGTAACCAGAATGTATTTTTTTTTATTTTTTTCAAAATATTAGAAGCTTAAAAATAGGTATTTTGGCAGAGAGACGGGACAAAATTGGGTGTCAACATAGACAATCTCTCAAAAAGTGACCTGACTGGCCACATCCAAAGCAACCATCCATACCCGAACGGCATGTCTTTGATCTCTTCTCACAAGTATTAAAAACTGGGTGGGAGCCATGACAGCTCGAATTCCCTTTACATTGTGAGCCTAACGCACGAAAGCTTCCTCTCTGAACTTAGGAGCTTGAGCACTGGCTGATGAAGGAACGGGTCCAGATGACCTGTTGTTGAAGAATTTTCTGTTCTTTCCACTATTCCCGCTAAACTGCCTGGTTGACTTAACCCTCTTGTTAAACTCTTTGTCTTTCTCTTTCTGCACAACTTCCTCCTCCTTGAGCCTTGTTTCATTTCCTTGCACAAAAGCTAATATCTTGGCGATAGTCATACCTCCATTCTGGGCTGCAATATTCGCCCCATCATATAAGTGAGAACCAAGACCAGTGACAAACCTCTTTACTCTGGCCCTCATATTAGGAACAAGTTCAGTAGCATATTTTGCCAAACTCATAAACTCCCAAGTAGTAATCCTGAACAGTCCTCCTATTCTGTTTGAGCTTCAAGAACTGCTCAGCTCTGGCTTTTCGGACCTCAATACGCATAAAATGGTCCAGAAAGGCCTCTACAAACTTATCCCATGTGGAATTAGAAGCATCCTTACCTCGGGATAATTCCCAAGTCTCGTACCAGGCATTTGCTATTCCTTGGAGCTGGTTAGCTCCAAACGTAGCTGCTTCTGTCTCTGTCACAGTCATCATTCTATAAATCTTCTGAAGACCAACAATGAAATCTTGAGGTCCTCTTCCTTCTTTGTCCCCGAGAAGACTGTGCGCTTCATTCTCAAGAACTCTTTAGCCCTGGAGGATTCTCCATGATTTCCAGAGTTAGACCCCGTTTCCTGATGCTGAGCTTGAGCAGCTACTAACTGTGTGACCATTGTAATAGCACTCCTAACATCCACATTAGTTGTTCCATTTTGAGAAGCCGGAATCTCTGTCGAAGCTGGAGCAGTAGGAGTAGTCTTTAGCTTAGGCGTCTGATCAGAATTGGCTCGGATAGCCTCATGACGAGCAACATTGGAAGCTGCCCTTAAACTGTTGGTAATGATTCTCTTTGGAGCCATAATCGTTTGAAATTACGTAAACGCAAGAATTAGGAAGACATCCTGAAGTTATAGCTCTAGTTGCACGATCTAGAATACAAAGAAGTGAGACTTCTTTAATATGTCCTGGTGGTCAGCTATTTATATGCATGCGGCCGTCATACATATAAAGGAGACCCCGCTGGACACGGTTTCATAGACTCCCTACGACTCTGAACCAACATGGCTGCTCTGATACCAAGCTTTGTCACGCCCCGAACAATGGTCTAGGCGTGACACGACACCCGGTGCCTGACTGTCTATGACCGAGGGAACCCATGGCTGCTGAGTCTAACAGTTGTATCATGAAAGCATGCAAGATATAAAATGAACCAAGAGAATACTCTAACTCAAATATAATAGAGGATGCGGAAATAAATATTGTGAGGCAAAACCAACATAACTGAATAAAGACTGTGTCTATGAAACCTCTATGATCAAAATACTGTAAGAATAACTAAGTCAGGACAAGTCTCTGACATGCCTCAAGTACTAATGAACTAACTAATACTCGAAAGCTGGAAATAGATGGGAAGCCCTGAATGAGAGGGGTTCGCCAACTAGCTAATGTATTCAAAGTACTAGAAGCTAAGCGGCTGCTGTATCCTCCTGAAAGTCAGACTCTGCACCGTGAAGTACAGGCCCATGCATAAGGACGTTAGTACATTTGAATTGTACAAGTATGATAAGCAACTGAAGCAATGATAAGGGATATATGAAAATAAAGCATAATGAAACTGAATACTCATATCATGAGCTGATATGTATAGAAACCACCTGTGCAAATATCATATAACTATGGCCTCAGGCCCAATAAATAATGAGATCTCAAAGCTATGGCCTCAGGCCTAAAATAATTACACATGCATATGAATCATAACTATGGCCTTGGGCCCAATCAAACATGAAGCAACAGGTGTAAAACTGACTACTGACTCTTTATCATGATTGTCTGATATGATCCAATGATAGCACAAAGATGCATTCGTGTAGAGTCTCGCTTATGAGTGTGTTGTGCACCATATTTATAATCGGGAGGCTGCGAAAGTACTTCCCGTCTTAAGAAAGATCTTTGTCAACCGAAATCTTCCCCCAAAACTTGTTTACATCTTCCTAACAACACCTTATGTGACCATAATTCAACACTGGGGAATTTTTTTTAAGGATCTCTCAAAATTTTCTATCTTGTCATCTTCTTTAAACCACAACCAACTCAATTCCCATCCTCTTCTATACGTAGGGACCTCAGAATCAAGCGTATGCGTATTCAATTCTAGCCACTTTCGGTCATGGTGAAACCGTTACCCTTTCTATCTCTGAAACCTCGTGTTACCATAACTACAACACTGGGACAAATTTTTTGAGGATCACTCAAAAAATTTCAACAACGCAACCCTCTAAATCTCCACCAAAACCATCTTTCGCCTTTCCATAACAGCGGGACAAAATTTTGAGGACCTCTCAAAATTTTACAATCTCCTCATTCGAACTACATCGACCTGATTCTCTTATAACCCGAGATATGTAGTCTACTAAATGACCAGGGTTCAGTCGAATTCATAATCAACCTCTCCAGCCCCAAAAGAATTACCTTGTTTCAGTTGTACTCTTTCCAAACCCAGTCTGATTTACTCATCGGGACAAAATTAGGTTTACGTCAACGTCTTCGCCCAAAGACTCTTTCATCATTCCTGGTCGAAGAGGGACAAGCTGTTGACACCCAATTTTTGCCCTCCTTTTTCATTTAATTAATTTCACTATGGTTCTTAGTCCTGAAAATTCCCCAAAATAAGTTTTGAATATTTTCGCTAATTACCAGACTAATTTTTGAGATATTAATAAGATTATTTTTATCATTCCTTAAAAAATTACTAAACGTGATATTTTATAATTAAAATCACTCGAGAATAGTATTGATATTCCGATATCAATATCGGCGTTGGTATTTTTCCTTTGATCCTACTTATTTTTGTATCAATAATCTCTTACTCTATTTTAAAACTAAATACATATATCAAATTACTTGTATTGTAATTTTTATAGGTATACATTTTCTTGGAATTAATTAGGATACAAAAGCATATTTTAATTAATCGATTGAAGTAAAAAGGGATAGAAAATTAAATCATATGCCAACAATTTAGGCCAGTTCTTACCAAAGTCATCAGCCCAAATAAATTAGCTCCCTCAAATAAAACCAGCCCAACTCCATCTTTGACCTAACCCAACACCAACAAACTAAAGATCCCAATAGCTTGTTCCTCTATCTCATTTTCAATAACAAACTAAACCTAACCAGCAGCTCTAGTGAACCAGAACCAAGTGACCCACTTATCTCTTCAACGTAAACATTGCAATATCCCACCAAATTTGCCTGCTGCTCACCTCTCACATCCGGTCACAAACTCTTCTCCTTTCTCACACTCCATCTCTGAAGCAGCAGGCTCCATGTGCGATTTCAGTAGATTTCATGGTAAGTCCCATCCCCATTTTCATCATCTTATCTGTTGAAAACATCTCCTAGAGATTTCCCCCCTTTTATTTTTCACAAGCTTTCCCCTCTCATAAAATTTCTATTGCTTTAAAACTTGGGGTTCTCAGAAAATTCCTTTTTTTTTTAAACTCGTTAAGTCTTTTGGTTATCAAAATCTTCTTTCAAGTTCTCGGCTAAGCAAAAACTACTTCAAGCGGATTCAAAGACTCGACGACGACAATAGCCTCAGTTCGCTATCCCCAAGAAGGTAATCACACTCGTCTTCTCTTCGTCTTTAATTTCTTAGAAGTAAAATGTAGTCGTTGAGTTGTTTTTTCGTTTGTATCATCTCGACCTATTTAAATCTGTTTGTTGCTCCGTGTGCTCTGAATATGTGACGAAATGGTTAATACAAGCTATTACACTTAAAAAGAATGACAATTTAGCTTGAAGAACATGTGAACAGTGATGTTGTCTTGCTCTAAATTAGTTTTTCTTTAATCTTGAGGGGCTGCTTCATCCTCTTTCTTGTTGAAATTAGTATATAAAGATCGCTACGCAAGTTGCAACTTATAAAAGATCAATTCACCATTCCTTTAGAAGGAAACTAGTATTTGAATCATTATTTTGCGCGAATTTTGAAGTTTTATAACAACGGATAGTAAAAGGAGTTAGGAAGTAATGGGCTACTAAGATCGTGTCAAATCCTCTTCATGTTAAGCATGTAATATTTAAGTTCATCCTAAGTTTTAAGTAAGTTTATTTAATCTGGAAGTTTTGTTCTCATTGTTTAAGAATTAAGGCTACAGGATTTGGAAAGGTTTGAGTGAACTTAGCCATCTCCATAGATACATAATCAGTTTGTTTTGGTTTTTGTGCATCTTGTATCTTGGCATACTGTTTGCAAACTTAAGCTTTAAGACTTAACATGAAGTCTAAACTGACTCTTCTTGTATTCACATTTGCTTTCCTCTCTGCTGGGAGAATGTTGTAGTATTTGTTCGATGGTAATCTGTTAAAAAGGAAAGGAGACGTGATTCAGTTCAAAATTTTGTGCGTATATGTCATCTCTTTCTTTTACCATGTCCTTGAGACCTTCCTAACTTAAGATGACTCTTGTTTGTCGATTTTTTGAAGTTTTCCATAGTTAATTAAATACGCTTTATACGTTAGAAAGCTACATTTGTTCCGGAAAAGAAAGTTACTGTTTTTTTATATAAAAAAAGCTACTGTTTTTAACTAAAAAGCTACTGTTTTCTGGTTAAAAAGTTACTATTTTGGTTGGAGAAAAAAGAGTTACTGTTTTGATTAGGGAAAAGTTACTTGTCTTGATTAAAGGAAAATTTACCGATTCGTGAAAATTAAATTCATCAAATATGTGTTTAACTTAGTCGCTTAGCTAATTTTCTGTTTTAGTTATTTGTTAAAATCTGGGATGTTCCTACATTTAGCGTAAATCACTATGACTGATAGAAGCTATGAATTTAAGAAAAAGAGGAAATCCACCGACTTGTGAGAATATGATATGAGCTTATATGTACATTTAGTATTTGTTTGTTTTCTCGTATGTGTGAATAAATGTCTAACGAGTTCTGCTTCATTTCTCCAAGTATTTTTTATGTATCATGTTAAAATGACGAGGGAAGAAGTGTTGTATATTCCTATCTTTTCTATTTTTAGTTGAGATCCTTGAATTAGTTTAGTAATGTATTTGCAGAATCTAAAAACCTGTTTTTTAGTTTAAATATGCATGTGAACCTTTCCTTTTGGGTTATCAAATTGATTAAAACTGAGTATAGCTAATAAAGGTCCAGTTTGTTTGGTAAAAGGGGATAAAAAGAATAATAAAGAAGCTGTGGTTTATTCTTTTGGTGTGAAAATATACCAATAAGGTTCTCTGCCCAACTTGTTTTTGTTTTGGCAAATACGTACTTATAATTTTTGGGTTTTAGAACTTGGAGCCACAAATGCTTTAAGAACTTGAAAGGATCTCTTTTCCTTCTCTGACGGTGTTGTTTCTTTTTGTACTGGTTTGCTAATGGGATGATAAGTGTGTTGGCTTTTCTGATCACTCATATAGCATCATGGAAGTATTAGAGATTTGGGAAGCCGAACATAATTTATTTTGAACCTATTTTGAAGTGCCATAGCCTAGCATAACAATTAACTCTCATTTATTCACTGAAGTGTTTGGTTTGGTAAGAATTGTTTGAACTCATTTGGTTGCCTATAATGGTTCTGTAAGTAAGAGACGTACTACACATAAAGGTGTGAAAATTGTTGAGCTTTTAAATACTGTAGAGCTTAGGTTCGTCGCGTAATGCGCATAAGTTAGATCATGGCGTGTTTGCTTTATTTTGAGACATTTACTTAAGTCGGGTTGATCTCTTTCCAAAGTTGGCTGAATATTTGGTGCTAAATCTAGTAAAATATTTGTTCTTGATGGCATGTTTTACTCATTAGATTTCGGCGTTATTAAGATCAATTAAGGGCATCACTAATCCTTATCTTTATCCTTTTTTCTATGAGGAACCTTGGGAGCATTAGGAGTTATGGCAATTCCGGATTCTACCCATATCAGAGAGCAGCCAGCAGCAGATTTATTTGCTCGTGTCTAGCCGTCCCCTACTTTCGCGTCTCAAGTCTCCGTTCTTCCTTTATTCAAAATTTTAAGCCTTCATATTGGTTCATATATACTGTTTATAATATTTGACTAACATTCTTGTGAATTTGTATTTTTGTAGTTTTGTTGTGAACTCGTAACTTGACTTAAGTATGTTAGATGCAAGAAAATCGGGATTTAAAAAAAAAAACGAAACCGGAGATTTCTTTTCAAATAAAGGGTATTGCTAACAAATGTTTTTTTTCAAGTCTTTCAAACAAAAGTTTGGTGTAGCATATGCAACAGCTCACATGTGGATTTTCTGAATTAAGAAAACGACCAGTTTTGAAGGATGAAAATGAGAATATAAGTGCGTATAAATCTGAGTAAAACAGAGGCTAAAAACAAGTTTTTTTGGAACTTTAACATATCTGGCCCAAGTCATGTTTTCGGATTCTTTTCGAAATTCTTTGGATAAGCTAATATGAGCAGGCCCAAATTCTGCAAGTTTAATACCAGGAAATCATATTAGGACCCAAGTATAGTGGTCCAAGTATTTTTCGAGAACTATAAGGTATATACTCAACTTTATATACAAAGATATTATTTTACGTGTATTCCTTTAATCATTTTTCTCGTCACATGCACATACATCTCGTATTAGTTATTTTCCTTTACCATGAGTATACCTATATACTATTTTCATAAACACGTATCATAAATATACTATCTTATTCTTATCAATTCCCTTAGTCATCTTTTCATCGTATGCATACATATAAGTATTATCATGTCATCAATAACTATTTTCAAGTAATCACCTAGGATATACATGTCACATGCATATTATTTTCTTATAAAAAATATACATCTCCTTATTTCATATTTACATATACTTTTCTTATATGAAATAAATATCATATATATTTTCCTCTACATGCAGTATCATTAACTACTTTTTACAAATATGCATTTACTTACATAGTTATAATTGCTTTAAGACACCCCCCCCCCCCCCCCTCACGTTTTATACAAATAGTTTTTTAAGTGAGTAGTTTCTTTTCCGCACTACTTTAAAAATATGTAATAATAAAATAAGAAATAGATTAAATAATCCCCCTCTAGTGTTAATTAAACTAAGTTTAAAAACTGTCTTCGGATAGGCTTTGGGGGATGCTTAACACCTTCCCCTCGGGGTAAATAAAACCCTTACCTAGAATCTCGCAGGTTTCAAAGACTAAAAAATGGAGTTTACATTTTTACAAATGGTTTCCTAATATTTCCTAAAATTAGGTGGCGACTTTGAAAATTTGCAAAACTAGAGGAAACATAGTCATAAGTTATGAACTAGTTTTAATCCGTTAAAAATAGGGCATAACCCCATCTACTACTTGAGCAAATAGTTCACTGCCTGCGAGACAAGATATACGCTAGTGGAGAAAACCTGCTGTGCTTTAACTTGGGTTGCCCAGAAATTGATACGTTATTTGTCTTCCTGTACCACTTACCTCATATCCAAGATGGATCCATTAAGATATATCTTCCGTCAGCCCATGCCCGTAGGGAAGTTGGCCAAATGGCAAATGCTATTGAGCAAATTCGACATTGTATACTGTTACACCTCGGAAATTTTTCCGTACTTGTGTGATGAGTAGAACAATGAAGGACTTGAGTATATGGTGTTTTACTAAGTCGAGAATGGATAATTTTGCATTTTTGGAAATAATAAAGTTGCAGAATTTTTTTTCACCCAGTGGTCGTATATGGCACTATACGGCCCGTAAAGTGATTTACGGACCGTATACTGCAATCGTCTTTCATTACGTCAAAAATCTCAAGATTCTGTTAAGTGTTGAAATGGTTAAAGACGACCCAGTTTACAGCCCGTAAACTGGTTTACGGACCGTAAACCAGGTCGTAAACTGCCATGTCCCTCAGCCAAGACTTCCTGTAAATGGTGAAAATGATTAAAAACGACTTGGAGGACGGCCCGTAAACTGGTTTACGGACCGTAAACCTCAGTCGTAAAGTGCCATGACACTCAGCCAAACCTTCTGTTCTTGAATTGCTTAAACACGATCATGGAAGACGGACCGTAAACCACAATACAGTCCGTAAACTGCAATTTACGACCACTATTCACCCGACGAGAAATCATTAAACATCAGCTTTTGAGCTATTAAAAGGAACTTAGGCCTCATTTTATTTCATTCTTCATTCATACAACTCAAGAACACTCTAGAACTCTCCAAATACTTCCTCCATAAGAATCCAAGAGAATCAAGGAAAAAGCTAAAGATCAACAACACAAAACCTATGAAATCAAGTGCAAGAACACATCAAGGGATCATCTAAGTCAAGTAATTCCCAAGAAGGTGAAACTAGGGTTTTGTTTAAGTGAAGAATTTCAACTCAAGGGTTGTTCAACCGCTATCCAAGGTAAGTTTCATGATCATTCTATGTTGTTTGAAGTATTGAAAAGCTTAGACACTTGAAATGTAGAAGAACATAGAAATGGACCATTATTGAGTGAATAGTGCCATAAATGAATGATAGTGGGATTGAATTATGAATGTTGAAGTGTTGTGAATACAAATACGTTATAAATGATGTTTATATCATGAAACAAGCGTTAAACGCATGAAAATGCAAGGACGAGTCATAAGGCTCTAATTATGAGGGAAATTGGAGGAAAATGGTGGATTTTGCTAAATGTACGTAAACGACGATTGTTGATTTCGATATTATGAGTAATGCTATGAATGTTGGGAGTTAATATAAAACATGGGAAAAATAGTATAAACAAGAGAAGCGCTGTCCGACTTCTCTTAGAATTAGCGACGCGTTCTTGTAGTTAGTATGCTAATGTTGATATGAATTCTTTATGAAGGTAACGACGCGATATTGAAGGAGAACGAGTGAGCGATATCTTAGCTAAACGACCAAGGTATGTGAGGCTAGTCCCTTCTTCCTGATGGCATGAATCTTGTAGCACGAAATTCCTATTCTCTTCATGAGTTCTTATAGTCCGAAAGGCTAAGAGTCTAACTCTTTAATGTCTATATAAGATGAGGAATACGATATGATGATGCTAGTATAATGACGATGTTAATTATCGCTTACACTCACCTTATGTACTAGTTCCTTCAAGGTGAGGCAGAGTATCAATAGTTGTTCCATAATGGAATCGGGGGATCACGACCTTACGTCACCCCGATAGAATAAAGTTGATCTTGAGCCTTATGCATGTATTACAATGAGATAAGTATTTTATGATGAGTATATTATTATTATGAGCATTTTATGATAAGCATGACATGAGCATTTCACACCGTGCCTAGTTGGCCGGGCAGTCACCGCCAAGGCGGGCAGCTATACGGATACACCATGACCTTCGGGCATGGGCAGACACCACTAGTGGGCGGCATGAGATGGTACCCCGGACGCGGGAGGCCTGGACGCGGGCTAATATTATTGATTATCACACCGTTCCGACATGGACGGGCAGCTTGCATATGATGCATATATGTTATGAGGATGAGTATGAGTAAGATGGCACGCATGATTTCCTTTATGATTATCAGACAGATCCAGATATTTCATGTTGATGTGATCACTATATTGTTGATGTTTTCTTTCATTGTTTATGCTTCTCATACTCAGTACAACATTCGTACTGACGTCCTTTCTTCGGACGCTGTGTTCATGCCCACAGGTAGACAGAGAGGAGAGCTTGGCCCAGATCCTCAGTAGCAGTCAGCTGGTTGAAAGCACTCCATTGTCCGGAGGTGCTTAGGATTATCCTTTTGGTATATATATAT
Source organism: Lycium barbarum (assembly GCF_019175385.1). Classification (NCBI taxonomy): domain Eukaryota; kingdom Viridiplantae; phylum Streptophyta; class Magnoliopsida; order Solanales; family Solanaceae; genus Lycium; species Lycium barbarum. Next base: position 88,396,006 of record NC_083341.1, read on the forward strand.
ATGTATATTTTGGGCACGACGGAGTCTTGTTCCGTCCATGTATATACAGTATGTTAGTAGAGGCTCGTAGATACGCAGTGTGGGTTAGATGGTCTCACAAGACGTTTTCATATGCATGTATATTATTTTGATGGCCGAAAGGCAATTGTATATAAAGTATTTATGTTTGCTTAATTATGATTTTCCTACAACTGGTATGTAAATTGATAAAAGAGTATTAAATGAGCAAGATAAGTAGTAGAGTGAGCGGTGCTCGGTAACTAGCTCCGGGTACCCGTCGTGGCCCCTACCTGGGTCGTGACATATACATAGCACAAAAGGCCATTAAAGGACAAGCCTTAGCCGACCTGCTAGCTAAAAGTCCTGTGGATGAAGAGCTCGAACCCCTCAACACTCATTTCCCAGATGAAAGGTTATTGGCCATAGAAGAGGAAGCAATGGAACTATATATAGGATGGAAGTTATTTTTTGATGGAGCAGTCAACTACAAAGGTTCTGGAATAGGAGCAGTTCGAATATTAGAAAATGGACAACATTACCCAATGGCCACGAAGCCCAAGTTCCATTGTATCAATAACATGGTTGAATATGAGGCCTGCATTCTAGGCCTCAGAATGGCACTGGATATGGACATCAATGAATTGCTGGTCATTAGAGATTCCGACCTACTAATTCATCAAGTACAAGGCGAATGGGCCACCAAAAACGAAAAGATCTTGCCGTACGTAAACTTGGCACAAAGACTATGCAAGAAATTCAGAAAGATTGAGTTCCAACACACTCCAAGAGCTCAAAATGAGTTTGTTAACGCCTTGGCCATAATAGCATCAATGATCCAACATCCTTAAAGCAGTCACATCGACCCACTAAGGATAAGCTTGAAAGAAGAGCATGCCTATGGTTGCCACGCAGAAGCAGAGCCAGATGGCAAGCCATGGTACAGTGACATCAAAATATACTTGGAGAAACGGGAATACCCCGAAGGAGTTACAAGTGGACAAAAGAAGATCGTCAAAAGAATGGCAAATGGTTTCTTCCTGAACAAACAAGTGTTGTACAAACGAATGCTGGATTTGGGTCTGCTTCGATTTGTAGATGCCTGTGAAGACACAAAACTTCTAGAGGAAGTACATGATGGTACATGTGGACCCCATATGAACGGATTTGTACTAGCAAAGAAGATTCTACGAGCTGGATATTATTGGATGACCATGGAAAGTGATTGCTGCAAATATGTGCAATGGTGCCATCAATGCCAAATCCACGGTGATCTAATCAAGGTTCCTCCGAGTGAGCTTAATACTATAAGCTCACCATGGCCTTTCGTTTCCTGGGGAATGGACGTCGTTGGGCCCAATGAACCCTCTGCCGCAAACGGGCATATATTCATTTTAGTCGCCATTAACTACTTCACCAAATGTGTGGAAGCAACATCACACAAGTCAGTAACAAAGAAAGTGGTAGCCAATTTCATGAGAAACACTATCATATGCCGATTTGGCATACTCGAGTCCATCATAACTGAAAATGAGACCAATCTGAATAGCCATCTGCTGAAGGATATCTGTGAGCAATTCAAGGTCACTCACCGAAACTCGACAGCCTACCGGCCACAAATGAACGGAGCTGTAGAAGTAGCAAATAAGAATATCAAGAGGATATTGAGGAAAATGACAGACAATTACAACGGTGGGTCAAACAGTTTCCCTATGCTTTACTGGGATACCATACCACGGCCAGAAATTCAACAGGAGCAACTCCATACCTACTGGTCTATGGTACTGAAGCAATTATACCTGCTGAGGTCGAGATACCTTCCTTAAGGATCAACAAGAAGCAGAATTAGACAACACTAAGTGGGTCCGAGCTCGATATGAGAAACTGGCTTTAATTGATGAGAAAAGGATGGTTGCCGTGTGCCACGGTGAACTATACTGACGAAGGATAGCAAAATCCTTCAACAAACGAGCCAGGACTCGACTTTCCCAAATTGGGAAGTTGGTGCTCAAAAGGATTTTCCCGCACCAAGATTAATACAAAGGGAAATTTTCTCCCAACTGGCAAGGCCCTTATGTGGTCCACAAAGCACTCTCCAGAGAAGCGTAGTATTGGCCGAAATGGACGGATAAGAGTGACCAAAGCCAATCAATTCAAATGCAATCAAGCGCTACTATGCATGAAGAGAAGTTGTTCAGTCTGTAATAATACTTTTGCTTGTAATTGTTATGTTGTTTGCTTGTATTAGCTATTCCTTTTTGCTTGTAATCATTTTGCAATAGATAGGAAAACAAAACAAATTTGTAATATGAACTACGCAATGACCTGACTTCCCCATAGTGGGATACGTAGGCAGTCCATTTGGGACCCAGTCGCAATATTAGTAAAATCCAAAAACTCATTTACTTTTAGTTCGAACTAAGTTCGACCTGATTCCTACTGCGACAAGATATGTAGGCGCTCTTTGAGCTAGATCGCACCAAAAGAAAAACCCAAGAAATCCCTAAAAAGCCTCAGAGATAGGACTTCACGAAGGATGCAAGTATTGCCTCATGCCCAACTAGAGTAGAATTTTTTAGAAGATCTCAAAAATTTGCGCCATCAATCCATTACAAAGAGTCAGCCAACCCAGAATTTTAAACTAGGGCAGAAATTTTGAGAAGATCTCAAAATTTCTCATTTATTCAATACTGTAAACTGGGGTAGAAATTTTAAGGTCCCCTCAAACCGCAACTCGGAAGATTTGACACGAGAGTTCGTCCATCAAGATTTAAATTGGGGCAGAATTTTTGAGAAAAGGTCTCAAAAATTCCGCACGAAGAAGCAAAGAACCCCAGTCACAGAAGAAGGGATATCCCTCATTCAAAGCACATGTCATGACAATTAACCTTACAACTTTCAAAACAACGCATTTATTTCCCTACAAATCAGATATCTTTATGGTAATTTACAAAAATGATTTTCTACATAATGAAATAAATTCACCTTTCAAATATCGGAGCCGAAGGGGTTTCGAGTCCAGAAAGCCGAAGATGCGATAGCTCCGGCAACACAAATCAACTTTAAATAGGAAAAAACTAACTCATTTCTGATGCGGGTCCGCAGGACGTCGAAAGACGATCCTTTTTCTAACTTTTCTTCATGTGCAGGAAATGGTTCGCCAAAGAAGGTCAAGACTGTTGCTGAGATCAGATTTTCAGAAAAAAATCCAGTCACAAGGGTTATGAAGAGTTTAAATGCCACAAGGGAAAAATATCTAGCCACGAGGGCTGCAAAGGGATTGGTATGCCACAAAGGCAAATACCCAGCCACGAGGGCTATAAAAAGATTTGAATGCCACAAAGGGCAAACACCTGGCCATAAAGGCTCACAAAGGACGAAAGGCTGTAAACAGAAAAATCTAAGACCAATGGGGTCGTAGTAAAACAACACGGCATACCTAACCAAGAGGTTCACTGCCGGCATAAAAGACGAAAGAAAGATGATTTAGCCGAAGGGGCTATATCAGTCATTCCCATCACTTCTTCTTATTTCCCATGAGGGCCATTGCATATCAATTTTTCCATTGCCAAGAGGGCCATCACTTCTTCTTATTTGCCATGAGGACCATTGCATATCTATTTTTCTGTTGCCGAGAGAGCCATCATTTCTTCTTATTTGCCATGAGGGCCATTGCATATCTATTTTCCTATTGCTAGAGGGCCATCACTTCTTCTTATTTTTCATAAGGGCCTTTGCATATCTATTTTTCTGTTGCCAAGAAGGCCATTACTTCTTCTTATTTGCCATGAGGGCCATTGCATATCTACTTTTCTGTTGTCGAGAGGGCCATCACTTATTTTTATTTGCTATGAGGGCCATTGCATATCTATTTTCTGTTGCCGAGAGGGCCAGTCATATAAACATGCCAAGAGAGCCATTCATGCAAACATGCCAAGAGGACCATTCATGCAAACACTCTATGAGAGCCATTCATACAAACACGCCAAGAGGGTCATTCATGCAAACATGCCAAGAGGGTCATTCATACAAACATGCCGAGAGAGCCATATGTGTACAAAATGCTGAGAGGGCCATTCATACAATCCACAAGGCATAATTAAGAGGGCAAAGCGATGTAAATCCGATCGGACGACCGCAGTATTCACTCCAAAGATTAAGGCGATGTAAATCCGGTCAGATGACCATAGTATTTGCTCCAAAAAATCAAGACGATGTAAATTTGATCGAATGACCGTGGTATTCGTCATCAAAACCAACTAACGTGACTCAGCAGGTGGGAACGAATTTACAGCCCCCAGACGGAGCTGACTGATCAAATCAAATCCAGATGTATACGGAGCAAGCAAGGAACTTTTTCTTATGCATCCGGTCAAGATAGGGTGCCTAAGAGAGTCAAGCTCTCCGGGCAGGACTTGGAAGATCACTCTCCACCATGCTCAGCCACACAAGAATATTTATTCGGGCAGGACTTGGAAGATCACTCTCCACCATGCTCAGCCACACAAGAATATTTATTCGCTTATCTGCTTTGCTTTTTATTATTCCGCAACCGGTCGAAGGCACACCGTCACACACATAAAGGCGTTCCCGTATAAGGGATATCCTTTTCCTCCGATCGAGTCGAACTATAAGTAACTTGATTCCCAAGAACAGGGATATATAGGAGGACTCAATACAGAGAGTCAGTCACACTCTGAGCAATCACCCTAGACCTCCCAGTTTTATAACCGAGAAATCCGAGATTTGCTTAAATTTGCATTTAGAAGTCATAATTGAGTCAAACTACAAATGGCCTGAATTCTCATGAAATCTGAGATACGTAGGAAACCCAGAAGCCAAGGTCCGGCCACATATTTGAAATTGCATAAAAATGAGAGGTGATATGAAAATAGGTCAGCCAAAAATTAGGGTTAGTCAAATTTTGTTGCTTAGGGATAACCTTGCCTTCCCCGAACACCGAAGGGGCAGTTGTTGACACCTAAATTTTGACCTCCCGTAATTTATTTTAATTACCCAGAGTCCTTGAATATTAAAAGGACTGAAATATGTATTTTAGAAGTCAAAATGATTTTATAACAATTATTCAGATAATATTTTACCATTCTCATTTGGTAAAATAATTTTTATAATGTTATAAATCATTTGAAAATTAATATTCAACAATTATGATATATTTGATAAATTTAATCAAGGAAATATTTTAAAACAATTGTTTATTTTATTGTTAAAATTATCAGAAATCAATTGGCAAGCATTTTACTCTGTTTAATTCAAGAAATATTATTAATTGAATGAATTAATCATTTACACTCAACTCTTAAAATTTTGCATATGCATTTGGACAATTTATTATAATTAATTGGTTAATTTTGGTCAAATTCAAATCGTTTGCTGCGTGGCTAATAATGGCTATGATTGAAATAATCAATTCATAGTCTGGCCTTAATTGAAGTAGCCAAATTCATTTGTTTAAATCAAATTGGGGTCATTATTGCAAAATTGGTTTTAGTTGGTCAATTGGGCCAGGTATGGCCCTAATTGAGATGACTTATCCCATGGATTAAGGTCCATTAAGCCTATGTTTGCATTTTGAGTCTATTTGCATAATTAACTGTACTTATTAGTTGTCACGACCCAACCGGAGGGCCGCGACGGGCACCCAGTGCAAACCCACCCGGGCACCTCTTATCATACTTTCACATTTACATCTAGGTGAGTCACATAGCTAAATCATACTTTCTATCCATTATTCATACTAATTTCATTGGGCAATAATACATATATATCATCATCAATAACAATGCCCATATAGATGTACATAAGTCGACGAGGCTAACAAAATGATATCCAAAATATAGGCCAACAAGGCCAAACACATCTAACCATATACACATGTCTACGAGCCTCTAAGGAGAGTATGTCATATCATATAGGCGGGATAGGACCCTGCTATTCCCATAAATATGTACACAAAAGAATAAGTACCAAAAGCTGTAACTCCGAATGAAATGGAACTCCGCTATGTAGTCCCTGAGTAATAAAGCTATGAATCAAGTCTGTCTCCCTGGCCACTTGCGGGCATGACGCAGCGTCCACAAACAAAAGGAAGTCAGTACGAAGAATGTACTGAGTATGTAAATCATGATCAACATCATTATGAAAGCATAATAGACAACATAAGAAATAACATAGGATGGGAAATAATAGTAACATCTTTACAAACACTTACTTGCTATTTATAGGGACTTTCCATTTCTAATGCGTGATTGTGTACATACATCCATATCCATATCCGTATTCATATCCGTACTCATTTACATTTCGTATCCAATTTCGTATTCATATACATATCATTTACCTAGCATACCCGTCCATGAAGGTTTGGTGGTTTCACATACCCGGCCATGACAAGGCTCGGTGTCATACATACTTGGCCCTACCAAGGCTCAGTGTTATACATACCTGGCTCTACCAAGGCCCAGTGTAATCCGTACCCAACTGCAGTGGTGCGCGCGCAATATATATATATATATATATATATATATATATATATATATATATATTCTACCCGGCCATATAAGCTCGGGGTTTCACAATAGCCATACATAGGCACATACACATAAAAGCTCATAAGCATCTTTAGCATCATTACTATCGTCATTCATTACATCTATCCTTAGAGGATTGATCGTCATATGAGGAATTTAGTACAATCGTAACATATCGAGAATCATGAGCTCAGCAGCTCTTGAAGATAGCATCATTTGGAGGACATCATAGGCTTATAGAAGATTAGATATTTGGCCCAAGAACCATGCCTTATGAAAGAAGGGTTAGCCTTACATACCTTTCCGTTCAACTATTCTATCACTTGCATGTTCTCCTTCAATGCTCACGTTTCTACCTTCATTAGAGTTATACTATCATTAGAAAATCGATAGCTTAGCATACATGACTAAAGCTAGAAAAAAGTGGACAACATTTTCTTTATTTATACGACTTCCTCCATATCATATATCAACTCACAAACATCTATAATAACATTCACAACATCATAACAATGGTCTTTATTCACCTACATTATCCATATTCCTCAATTCACTTCGAGTCATCCATATCCATGGTCATAGCACACTATTACATTCACTCATATAAAATGTTTATCCCACGTTCTCAATATCATTTATAACATGATTATATTCATAACATATCAAGAATCATTACTCAACCCAAGCTATTACTCAAAAATGACACTATTCCCACATGCATGACCCATTTTCTATCTCCTTCTACAATCCAAGTATTTCAACTTCTCAATACCTTAAACAACATGGAAATACCATAAAAATTACCTTAGATGTTGTAGGAATAAGCTTTGGGTGGAAATACTTCACTTGAGTCAAAACCCTAGTTCACCTCCAATGAAATTTTTTGACTTGAATGATCTCTAGTGAGTTTCTTACACTTGGTTTTCTTAGTTTGATGAAATTGATCATAAATTTCTCCTGAGTTCTTATGGATGATGAGTGGAGAGGGTTCTAGAGAGTTCTTGGAGTGTTGGGTGAAAAATGAAATGAAATAATGAACTTGGTCCCTTTTTAATAACTTCAAAAAAACTGACCCGTCGGGAAAATATACGGACACTTATACGGTCCGTATAAGTGACCATGAAATTTCCCCTTCAACATCTCTCTTCTGTGACCATTTTACAGCACATTATACGGTCCGTATAATTTTATACCTGTCTGTATAAGTGACCGTATAATCCCATCATTGAGGGACCTTCACTGTGACGATTCTGCGGACCATTATACGGACCGTATAAGATTATATGGGCCGTATAATCCACCGTGTAACCCATCTTTTCGCTGGTCTTGTTCTCGTCACTTCGTTTGATCTCCAATCCTTACGGAACCATCTTAATACTTGTTTAACACCTCATTAACGATCTAAGGGATTTTATAATTCTTCTCTAAGACACTATTAAATCATCATTAACTTGTTACTCGTAAATCCTTTCCGATACCTATCGTATGTCTTGCCTTCTCTTGGCAAACTTTCTCCTCTTACCTCGAATGTCTTTGAAATCTTAATTAGGGTCATCAAATGTCATTTCTCACTTATTGCAATACCGTATACTTCGTGCCCTTATTTAGTCTATTCACTGTGCATCAACGAGAAATTTTCCGAGGTGTAACATTAGTTGTTTATTTGGTTAATTAATCCTAAGTTGACCATGATTAAGGGGTTAAATTGATTGATCTTTTCTTAATTATAGTCAGTTATTAAAATAAGTGTCAGGTTCTCGTGCATATGCACATATATACACGGATATACATGAGTATATATGTATATCATGCGCATATACATATATATGAAGGGCCTATTTTTCCCATCTCTTTAAAACTTGCCAGGCTTGGTCCTATACGGACTACGACCCGACCCAAACCAAGTCTTAAAGGGGTAATACCCCCTTTTATTCCTTCTGCAAACCAAATGACCCTTTACGCATAAAAGAAGGGTTTCCTCTAAGGATAGAGGAAACCCTAGCCACCCTTGCTCTCTTCCTCTCTCATACGTCATTTGTTGCTAAATATGGCATCGGAACAAAGTACCATAACGTTTTTCAGAGGTTGCTCGTCTGCTTTGGGTAGAACAATTAATGTTCTACCTTCTCTCTTACCAAACGCAATCATTAAATCACAAAGAGATGAGGTTTCCCCTCTTTTATGGTTTTGCTGCATTTTTTAACGGCCATAGACTGCTTTCTCTTAATTGTTTTTGTTGAATCCGTGATTCCTATTGGTTCATGAAGAACCTCAAAGATTGACTTAGCTTAGGCCAAAATCTGGCCATTAATTTGTTTATATGTCTGATTATGGCCGTTGGCTGTGGTTTAGAGAGAAGCAATTTAAAATGCTATACTCCCACATCGGTAACAAATTTGGGTTTTGAGAATTAGGGGTTCTATATAAAGTACCCCATTTCTACTAGTTGATAGAGAGCAATCGAAAAATATCACTTGCATATTAAAAAATCGAAATACCTAGGGTTTTGACAATTTTCCTTAGTAACCTTTAATTTTTCGATTTAGTCTAAGTTTTTTTTAAAAAGTTTGTTGTTCTTTTTGTGTGTGGCTGAGGTGATTTGGGAACAAGGAGAATCTCCAAGTCCAACCTCGACTTGGCTGCACAGCAAAAGGTAATTTTTATCCTTTCTATTTAATATAGTTCCTTTATATGATTTCTCTTAAGTGATTATGTGGTAGTTTAGCTTAGTTTAAAGTAGTCTTACTTAATTTATACTACTTCTACTATGCATTTGTTGGAGTAGTTTAGTATTGATCTCTGCTCACTTGACAGTATCTTAGCTAATTTGAAATTGCTTAGCATTACTGTTTGGCTTATGATCATTTTGAATCAGTGTAGTTCTTGTCCTTGGCTTAGAATGATTGTGTGATTTATTCTTATGGTATAGTTTAGTTGGTTCTTGGCCAGTTTAGGGTTCACTTATTCAGGAATCAGCATGTGGTGGTTTGTGTAATTTTGATACCATGCCTGTTTGGTTTCTACTTAGGTGTAGTCCTTCCCTATCTGTCTTTTATCACTATGTGCTTAATGATTCAATCACTATTGTATTTGGAAAATATGCTAGTGATATAGTTAATGTATTATTCATTACCTTGATTTAGTTAAAAGTGGCCTTTCTTTGTTAAGCTAAATGGCTAGTTGCTAATCTTGCTTAGTTGCTCATAATATTAGCACATAATGGTTACTTTTGCTTCAGTAAACCCTATGATTAGTCTAGAATTCAGGGGCAGCCCACCATGTTTGGATAAAAGCTGTGAATGATTTGTGTCAATCATGTCTAGGCTCATTTAACCATGTTTGTTTTAGCATTGAATTTGTAGTTTACTGGATAAGCTCAGCTAGTTGTTGGTTGCTTAATTGTGTACATGCCTAATCTTAGTCACACCTAATGTAAATTGTGCATGTTCATCCTAAGTTGCCTACTGTTCACTTTATCTATGTTTAGTCTTATATTATTTGGTAAACTTTCTTACAGATTTAGTTTCCCTGTGGTTAGTTGAACCTAGATTAACCCCTGAAGATGATGTGCTATCTTCCTATGTCAGCTTCAAAGATCATATTTTCATGCTTGAAATGGCTTAATCTTGCACGTCTAAGGCTTACAATTTGCTTAATTATGTCCATATCATTAGCTGTGTATGAGTCATTAAATTATGCAACTTATGAACTAATTAATATCACTAGCAAGAGTTTATATGCCTTTTCCCACTATCATAAAAGGATGTCAGATGTTTAGCAAGAAACTGTAAGTTAGTATATGTTTAAGCATAAGGTTCAATTGGTTTAAGGATTTGTTGTTTCTTCTTCTTTCTTGACAAATGTGCTATTGTACTTGCTTAAGATGAGTTTTGAAACTAAGAGACTTGCTAAACTGGTAATAATATGCTCAAGTACACTTGAAAGATTTGCTTAAAATAAGGATTGGCTTACAGAGACCAAGATTGATATTTTATTAAGCACCCCTTGTTGAATGTTCAAGTTGAAGCCTAGATTTAGAATCAAAAGCCTGTTTTAAGTTCAATATGGAAACTGTTAACTTAAAAACATGGTGTATATATGTGAACTGTGTCAAATAAAGTGTGATAAATCAGTCCCCTATGGTTGAAACAAATGTCATTTTTGCTTTTGTGTTGTATGCAAGTCCTTTGATAATGTGAAAATCTTTCATTTGGCATTACTTTATATGAAATCTGTTGAGTTCAAAAGGGATAAGCTTTTGACTTAGTAAACCTAGTTATCTGCTCCTTATTTGTGTTGCACAAGAGTTGTTATTTGCCTACATTGGTTTGTCTGAACATAGAATAGTCTGAACTAAGACTGTCAGTGGCTAAATATCCTATTCCGATTTTCAAAGTTAGACTACTATGAATCTCTACATGCCCCCATTCACCGTCCTAACTAGCTTACTTGTTTAACCATATGGAATGCCATTTGCATAAAAGCCTTAAGACTTGATGGTTTGGTTGGTTAATATGAATGGTCAGTTGTGTGCTTACATACCATCTTCTATGAAAACCTTAATACACTCACTACTTGTTGCATATAGTCTTACCTCTTAACTCTATCTGAATATGACCAAAGTCATATTCTTTCTTATTTAAGCCTATACCTTATACTTGTTAAACTGAAAGGATTTAAGTGCTTCATGTGAACTATTTTAATAAGCTAGTATCTACATATCCTCATGACTGGGAAATGTTTTAATCCTGAACATAGTACAGATAACTTGCATCTCTATGTTATCTTCTTTTAGACCACCTTTGTGTCTTTAAAGGTATCATAGCATGTAGACTGAGTCTTTTTATGTGAAGTCCTGATGGTTATCCGCTGAATATAAGTTGTATATGTACGATATACCAAGTATATACAAGATCTGTATACTTAGGGTATATATGAACTTGTATATCTGGTATGGTATACTGCTTAGAGAAAAATAAATCGAAAAATTTATATTCTGCGTGAAGAGGTGTTTTGGGCCTGGTCTTGTATGGATATCCATGCTGGGCTTGTTTGTGTTTTCATCATATGACTTATTTTATTTGGGCCACCCTTTATATGTTAAGTTGTGGGTTTATATTTGGACCAGTCTAAGGATGATTTTGAGTAAACTGTTTTGCCTTGGGCTTATTTTATTGTCTGATCTGGTTTAATGCCTGCCCCCGTTTCTTGTTGTTGTTGTTTTACTTGTCTTTTTGCATTTGCCTGTTTGAACATATAAATTAGGTGTGTTTGAATTATTTAAGCCTAGCTTAGTTGCAAATCTTAAGCACTTTCTAATTTTTATCTTCTTCATGTTCCATATGATTGAACGATGGGCCATTTGGGCCACATTCTACGTATTCGAAACCTGTTGGGCCTAAGTCCCAACTTACCTTCGTCAATCGAGTCCGAACATGGAAAATAAGGGAAACTAACATATTGAAGCTCCAACCATGGGTGAAAATGGTTGAAGGCTCAGCTATGGGTGAAAATAGCTAACTAGTGGGCTTAGGTAGGCCCACCAGCCTAACCCTTCTCCATTTCTATTTCATTTATATGAGATGTATTTGTAAAAATGCTTGAGTGATATTGGAACCCCTATGAATGTTAGAACTTAGAAAAAATGCTTAGTATTATTAGGAAGTCACCTAAACATTTTCAAACTTGGCTAAATCTGAAATTCACATGAAACTTGGTACTTAATTCGATTCGCTGAAGCTTTAAAACTGGTTCAACATTTTAAATGAAGGCTAAGTAAATTTGCGAAAATAACTAAGTAATAAAACAGTTTAGCCGTTCTGCCTTTTTGTAGAATCAGGTGGTAACAATGGCAAATGACAAAATGGATTTGGGCCCTAAGCCCGTTATTAAAAACTTCAACTGTTTTTTTGGACTAGATTGATCTAGGCTGAAAACATAAAGTTGAGGACCCTTCTCGCAATTGTAAGTAATTTGGGGGCACTTTTTGGACTTGGGATAATATTTTATCCAAAACCAAGAAAATTTTCAGAAAACAAAAGGATTTCACGGCTTGGACTTGGACTCATTTTCAGCCGACAGCCCAAAACTTTGAGGACAAAAATCAAAGGGAATTCTATTTGGGCCGAATCTAAGGATAAGATGGCTTTGGTGGGAATTTTGTTGATCTATATGAGCTTCTAATGGATTAAATTTGACTTAAATAAAACTTTCATTTATATATATATATATACACTAAAACCTATTAATACGAAACTCATTTTATTAGGACTAAAGTACTAGTGACTCTATTGGGGAGAAATCCCGAGTGTGTCGTAGTTCGGTAATAAAGTGAGTTGAACACTTATACGGATTTTTTGAAACCAAAACCCCTTTTTGCCATTTTTTTTCTTGAGTTTATAATACAAATGAATGACATTTTTGCGAAAAACTAAACACTTTTAAGCAAATAAATACATTAATCACATATTGAAGCTCGTAGGTCAACCGTATTCTATTTATTTTTAATACTAGGGTGCGTAAAACTTTCCCTAGGGGATCACCAGAACCCTTACCTCGAACTTTGGTACCGAAAAGATTTCTCTCTTGCTTGAAAAATCTTTTACTCGGTTTTCCTAGTTTTCCTTTAATAAATTAGGTGGTTGCCCTAAAATAATAAAATCCAATTATAGCACCAACAACCTCGTGGTAGCTTTTATGTCTTAACTCGCGTAAAAGTGAACCATAATAGATAGCTTGACACAAGAGTTGGATTTCACACATGACTGCCTATTGGAGCTTGATGATCGGATGAAGAAAACAATGGACGACACTGCATTGATGACTTTCCCCGACAAGGGGTTTTTGATTGATGCCGTGTTAACACCGACTCATCTCCACATTCAGACAGGGCCAAGAGGGAAAGAATCGAGAGAGCTTTGTCATCATTCACTGGAGGACTCTTATGCTGATTTTATTATGTTTTATGATCTTTTTGTAATACCTTAGGGGAGAATATTATTAATGAAATTATGATTTATGGGGCAATGGTTTAATGCAAATGGCACATTTATGTGTCAAAACGACTAGATTGACTACATTAGAAATACGACTAACATGATTTATTGCATGATTATATGATTAAATGTTTATATGTTCATGCATCTCGTTTGAATGATTGGTTGATCCCATGTTCCGATTACTATCCCAAAGAAAAGCACAAGGAAATACCAATTAGCCAAAAAAACCACGAACATAGAAAACTAACCCTTTGCACCTCCTAAAAAGGTTGATTTGCTACCAATGGGCGGGCAAAGAAGTCGAAGCAACACCGCTAGTGAGAATGAAGGGTCATTTAGTAGGAAGATTCGCAAGTTAGAGGAAAAGATCAAATTGGTCCGAGCCAATATCAAAGAGGCTGACAAATTTTTTTAACTTAGTAGAGAACCCACCAAAAGAGACTGCCGAATACCAAGAAAGCTCGTCAGACAAGGCCAAGGGAAAGACACCAAGTTACGTGCGTTTGACGGTCAAAACCGAGACTCTCGAGGAAGAAGATGAGGATCCCAAGAGGAGGAGTCTGACAAACAAGAGCAGCCATGGCCATCCAAACAGGACCACTGCTACCTCTACGGCTCAAGAGGAGGACAATGACTTCACCCAAGAACTCATTCATCCACCATCACCAACTTGGTGGGTCATTGCTCTTAAGGCCATTGCTTGTCCTTACCGTGTCACGCCAAAGCATATACGAGGCGAAGAGATCTTTGAGAAGATGAAGAGTGCGGGTGATACATGTGTTAGCTATGAGAATCTGCCTCCTTGCGCTCTAATCTATGCATACAAGAGGTGTTTTTATAAGAAGAATCAACCCGGCCACACTACGGACTAGTGTTTGGCTCTAAGAAGAAGGATTGCGAGAATGATCGATGACACAACTGTCACGCCCCATATCAAGAGAGGCGTGGCTGGCACTTGGTACCACACTCAGCCCGAGCGAACCACTCTGCATTTGTAACTCTAAAGGGGTAACCTTAACTTAGGCCGACAAGCCTACCTGTACTTAGACAATACCAACAAGCCGACAAGGCCACATTCTGAATATATACAAAAGACGGGTTATCTCATCTGAATGGGTAAAACGCACCTAAGACATATATATACAACTGAGCAAGCCAACGAGGCTACTATTACCATACAAAACCAACAGTTCCTAAAATAGAGATATACAAGGCCGACAAGGCTGTCACACTGACACACTATAGACAGGACTCGTCCACAAGCCTTTAGAGAAAGCATAACTGTATCATGGTCGGATAGGGCCCCGACCTGCCTATCCAATCTGTAATCGCAAAAGAAAGACTCCAAAAGACCCAGCAACTCCGAACAAAGGGAGCTCACCAACCAGCTGATATTAGGTCCCGCCTACTGGGGAGGTCGGTCAGCCTATCAATCCGTACCTACAGGCATGAATGCAGCACCTCCGGCAAAAGGGTTGTCAGTACAAAATAATGTACCGAGTATGTAAGACAACAGATAACTAAACTGAAAACAATATAAGCTGGAGGCCGAAGAATGCCTGAATATCTCACCTGATCTGTCTCATGTGAAACGTAAAGCAATAATATAATATATCTCACTGTCCAAGTGGCCAGGCTTGAAAAAAATATATATGTACATATCACGTGTAAACTAAAATATATGGAGATGTCAAACATGTCTCTTTCTAACTCTTCTATTAACAATAAACTAAGGAGCGGATAGAAATCCCTCGGAAAATACAATATCACATCTAGAACTGTTACACCTCTATGATAGCTCTAAACAATAATTCTCTTTCTTTACATGATTCGATAAATGCTTATTACCTACGGATCATTCCAAGAAAAGAAATGATAGCCATTACATACCTCGAGTCTCTAATACGATCCAATAACAAACTCGTCGTAACTAGTACGCCAATCCTATAATAAAGGAATACATATATGAACGTAGACGACACTAGTATATCGCGTACATCAAACGATAAATCAATCTAAAATGAAACGGACAACATTTCCCAAATTCTTTAATCACTACAACTTAACAAGTAGCTCACAACAACAACAACAACCTCTTTTAAGTCCCTTTGAACTCAAATCATCAACATTCAACAATATACATCAAAACAACCCAATATATGCTTCGTATACGCTACTTTATACACTTCCTTCTTCCAACTTCAAGAGGCATATCAATAACAACACAGCAACAACATAATCTACTATCCATATTTAAGAAAATTACTTTCATATCACAATAATAAAAAGTTCTAAGATAGCCCATAAGATCAAGACAAGTTTTAACACAACTTGAGTTCTTCTTCCACAAATTCAAGATCCGACAAGTTGTATAAAGACTAAACAACCTCAAGAACATGTATGAGGGATGAAATTTTACCTTAGCAACTAGAACCTACTAGTTATGCTCCAAACATTCAAGCCACAAGCAACTATGACGACCACGAGAGGTAGAATGATTAGAACTCGAGGTTTTCAGAGGAGAATGACTTTATTTAGGCTTACCTTATGTTGCTGGTCACGTTTTCCTCTTCAGAACAACATTTCCCCAAGGTTGAAGTTGCTGGAAATGTTGGTGTCTAAAGAAGTACTCAAAGTTGAAGTACATTTTCCCAAAGTGGAAGAAAGAACCATCTAAAATGCAAAAGGTCACCACAAAAAAAATTGGTAAGTTGCGGAGGTTGAAAGTTGCAATGCGTTGAGGTTTTAGCCTCCGCTAGTTGCTACAAGAGGTCAAAACCTCCGCGAATTGCAACTTTCAACCTCCATAAATTACCTATTTTTTTGTAGTGGGTGTTGTATATGTATCTTACTAGGTTGTACCTATTAATTTCATACAACATCAATGTGACCACTCTTAAATCAAAGTGGGGCTAATGGTGCAATTTAATTCTAAAGGAAACAAGCATTTTTATCCGTATGTATAGCCATATATATTAGTCATCTCCCTTACTTCATGAAATGAGCCCACATGGAAAGGGATTCTTTAATACTTATCCAATTTAATGTTTACTTAATTCCCTAATTGCATGCTTGTCCCCACTTAATCAATAATTAATTCTTGATCTCAATTTACTTAAATATTAATCCTTTTAGCCCAATTCGTATACTCATTATCATGATCAAGTGATACAGCACTAGTCCATAGCCTTGTTTGCCACACATAAAATATTATTCGCAATCATCGTCGTCATACTTTTCCGTATTAAATCATTTAGGACTTCACCCTTTTATACACCGGACTCTTAATTTTTATGCTTGAATATGACCAAATCCCCCGGGCTCGGGTATTGTTCATGTTAGACGTTCAATTTCCTAGTGCGCAAATAGAGGGGTATCATAGGCTATACTGTATTTCATTAAAAATAAATGTCGAACCTCGACGAAACTTATTTTCTTCGATTCGTTTAACTTCAAATCCTTTCAACACATACTAAACATGAACTTAAGCCGTTATATGCGTAAGTTGAACATGTCTAATCCCATAAAACCTCAAGGATAATCCCACTCTCCAAATCTATAACGACTAACTCACGATGAAACTCAACGTACGAAAGTACGAGGCATAACATCCTTCCCCCGTTAAAAACATTCGTTCTCGAATGTTAAACTCTTAGAAGTCTATAGGAATTTCGGCAGAGTCTCCTCTGTAATCGTACTACTACCAACCTACCACACACCCCAACAACACAATATAATGCCATACTGGGCTACAATACTTAATAATAACAATGGCTTTACATGACCAACAATAGTAACTGGTAACATACTACGCACCTGAGGGTGGGGATGTCTCGGTCTGAATCTCCCCAGACATCGAAAACAAGTGGGGATATCTAGATTTCATGTCTTCCTCTGCTTCCCAGGTCATCTCCTCAACGTTCTGGTTTTTCCAAAATACTTTTACTGAAGCTACATCTTTAGTTTGCAATCTCCGAACCTGGCGGTCTAGAATAGCAATAGGAACTTCCTCATATGATAACTACTCTGTAACTTGAACATCGTCTACTGGTACGACTTTGGAAGGATCTCCAATAAACTTACGGAGCATTGATACATGGAAGACCGGATGTATAGACTCCAAATCTGAAAGTAAGTCTAACTCATAGGCTACTTGGCCTATTCTACGCATAATCCGGTAAGGTCCGATGTATCTAGGGCTAAGTTTACCCTTCTTGCCGAACCTCATGACGCCTTTCGTTGGTGACGCCTTCAAGAATACCCATCATCTACTTGAAACTCTCAATATCATCATCAATTATCGGCATACGACTTCTGATGACTTTGAGCCACTAATAATCTCTTTTGAAGAAGCTTAACTCTCTCAACTGCCTAGTGGACCAAGTCAGGCCCCATTCTCCAAATTTCAAACCATCTGATAGGAGATCTACACTTTCGCCCGTAAAGCGCCTCATATGGGGCCATCTGAATGCTAGAATGGTAGCTGTTATTATATGCGAACTCAAGAAGTGGCAAATGATCATCCCAGCTACCTCTGAAGTCCAATACACATGCCAGTAGCATATCCTCGAGCGTCTGAATAGTGCACTCAGCCTGTCTATCAGTCTGGGGATGGAAACCTATACTAAGGTTCACCTGCATCCCTAATTCCTTCTGGAAAGACTTCCAGAAGTTAGCTGTAAATTACGCGTCTCTATCCAAAATAATAGATATTGGAACACCGTGGCGGTATACTATCTCTAGAATGTATAACCTCGCATAGTCCTCAGCGGTATAAGCAGTCCTGATTGGCAGGAAATGCACTGATTTTGTCAGCCTGTCAACAATCTCATATATCGAGTCAAACTTAAGCTAAGATTGAGGTAAACCTATAATGAAATCCATATTGACCGCCTCCAATTTTCAAGTCGGAATGTCTATATCCTGGAACAACCCACTAGGCTTCTAGTGCTCAACTTTCACTTACTGACAGTTAGGATACTAAGCTATGAATTCGGCTATCTCCTTCTTCATACCATTCCACCAGTAGACCTCTCTGATGTCATGGTACATCTTCATCGACCCTGGATGGATAGAATAGTAGGAATAATGAGCTTCTTCCATACTCTACCGACGTAACCCTACAACATCATCAACACAAAACCTGCCTCGATACTTGAGGACTCCATCTCCAGTAATCTCAAATGGTGATTTCCTCTTTCGTGGAGTAGTATCTCTATAATGAATCAATAAAGGGTCCTCGTATTAACGCTTCATTACCTCAACTACCAAGGATGATGTCACTGTATCCTTGAGAGTAACTTCTGTATCCTCTGAGTCTATCAGTCTAACCCCTAAATTTGCTAAATTATGAATCTCATTAGCCAACTCTCTCTTTTTGTCCTGCAAGTATGCCAAACTGCCCATAGATCTACGACTGAGAGCATATACTACTATATTGGCCTTCCTTGGATGGTATAGAATATCAACATCATAGTCCTTTAGTATCTCTAACCATCGTCTCTGCCGCAAGTTCAACTCCTTCTGCTTGAATATGTACTGAAGGCTCTTATGGTCTGTATAGATATCAACATGAACACCATATAGGTAATGTCTCCAGATCTTAAGTGTATGAATCACAACTGCTAACTCCAGGTCGTGGGTCGGATAGTTCTTTTTGTGCTTCCTGAGCCGTCTAAAAGAATAAGCAATCACCTTACCATGTTGCATCAATCGCAACCCAATTCGACACCTGAAGCGTCACAGTAGAAAACATAACCTTAGACCCCTCGGGAAGTGTCAGGATTGGTGCTGAAGTCAATCTTTCCTTTAACTCTTGAAATCTTCTCTCGCAAGCATCTGTCCACCGGAACTTAGCTGCCTTCTGAGTCAGCTTCGTCAATGAGGCTGAAAGAGAAGAGAAGCCTACTACAAATCTCCTGTAATACGCTGCTAAACCTAAAAACCTACGAACCTCTATTGGTGTCGTCGGTCTAGACCAAGTCTTCACGGCCTCAATCTTCTGAGTATCGACTCTGATGCCCTCATCTAATACGATATGCCCTGAAGAACCCTAAGTACAGAGCGTAAACGATCTGCATGCTCAGCTTATGATCAAGAATAGACCAGAATGTAATCTATAAATACAATAATGAACAAGTCTAAGAAAGGTCTGAATACGCTGTTCATGAAGTCCAGGAACATTGTTGGTGCATGTTTCAACCAGAAAGACATAATAAGAAACTCAAAATGACCATATCTGGTCCGGAATGCCGTCTTCGGAATACCGTTCTCTCTGACCCTGACCTGATGATAATCTGATCTCAAGTCTATCTTCGAGAAGCTTCTGGCACCATGCAACTGATCAAATAAATCATCTATCCTTGGAAGTGGATACTTGTTCTTAATCGTCACCTTATTTTAACTGCCTATAGTTGATGCACATCCGCAGCGAACCATCTTTCTTTCTCACGAACAATACTGTGGCTCCCCACAGTGATGTACTAGGTCTAATAAAGCCCTTCTTGAGCAAATCCTTCAGCTGCTCCTTCAATTCCTTCAACTCAGCAGGGGCCATCCTATAAGGAGGGATGGATATCGGCTGAATATCTGGTAACACGTCTATAACAAAATTCATCTCCTGCTCTGGTGGAATACCTCAAAGATCATCTAGGAACACATCTAGGAATTCATTAACCACTGAAACAGACTGAAGAGTTGACGATTTGACTTCTGCATTCTGAACTCGAACTATATGATAGATACAACCCTTCGAATCATCTTCTTTGCCTTGAGATAGGAAATAAACCTACCTCTCTGTGAAGCTATATTTCCCTTCCATTCCAAAACTGGTTCACCAGGGAAGTGTAAAAAATCTTTGTCCAGCACCCCATATTAGCATAGATAGAATCTATCCAATCCATACCTATAATAACATCGAAATCGACCATCTGTACCTCTATAAGATCTGCTAGGGTCTGACGGCCACAAACAACTACTGAACAACCCCGACAATACTTTTCTGGCTCGTTAGTGAAAACATCTAACTGTTACATCCTGACGGTCTCGTCAATCCGTGGATATTCCGAAACACCCTCGAAGATCAACCGCCGCTCCTCAAATATGTTTCTCTGCGGCTTGCCCCCATTTTTTGTCTCGGCCATCCATTGGTCATATAACTCTTTTGAACCTTTGACCGAGATCCTAAGTTTTTCTTTCTCTAAAAGTTTGGTCCAGATGGATAATTTCCCACCCTCTGGTGGTGAATCATCATCCTGAGCTTGGCTAGAACTTGGATCCTTTGAGTCGCTCTCTTGCTCAGTTTGTTGGGTCGCCCCCTTGCTTGCTGCTTCCACGTCAAAATCTCCCTCTTCGAACTGGAAGGCTTCAGACTCAGACCTGGATGGTGTCATGGTTGGGGGGGGGGGCATAGATGTGCCTTTTGCTGGGGCTCCTCTGACCTTCGGTGGATGTATAACCTCTCTGGACTCGGACTATGAATTTTCTCCTTCAGAATTGGAGGTTTCATCCATCAATTTAAAGTTCGAGCCCACTTTCTTTCCTTTGCCCAGCTTTCCTTGTAGCATTTCTTTTCTGACCCATTCCTGCAAAAGACACATCCTATTAGTTACTATGAAACAACTAAACAAAAGCGAAAACAAAAGAGCTGTACATAAAAAAAAAAAAAAAAAACTATGTTCGGTCTGTGACCGTAAAGTTAAAATACAGACCGTAAAGTGAAATACGGTCTGTAACTCAGGTCGCATTGTGCCATCTTTCATTTTTGGACTTCACTGTTTTTTTACTTTTCAATATAACTACTAAATACGACCATAGAGTGAAATACAGTTCGTAACTCAGGTTGTAATGTGCCATCTTTTATTTTGGACTTCACTGGTCTTTGGCTTTTCAATAACGATTAAATACGGACCATAAAGTGAAATACGGTTAATATACTGAGTTTGTGTTATGCTTCAGACAGTCACAGAACCACTTTGTTTTGGGTGTTCAAGGAAACAACAATTACATCAATTATTCATGGTTTCACATTGTTTACGGGGTTGGGTTACTCAGAATTCACCCAATTTCTTTTCAAGTACTCATGGTTCATCCTTTTGGTGGGCATAACAAAACTTGAAGTTTGAAATTCAAGTTTTGGAATGCCCTCCAACCTATTTGGGTCTTTGTAACCAACTTCCCATGAGAATTACAATCTTAGAACAACATTACCCCAATACAAGATCATTAACCAAGAACAAATTTCACAAAATCCTAGTTTAATCAACACCCAAAAGCTATTTCATACCCCAAATTAAGTAAATTAAGAGTGGAGAATGTCAATCATACCAGTAATGATGAACAAGAGATGACAACCTTGAATAAATTGAGAGAAAAATCAACAATGAGAAATTAAACCTAGGGCAGAGAGATTAGGGTTTAGAATTTGCGAAGATAGATGAATTTGAGAGTGTGCAATGATGTATTTATGGAGATGGGGGGTGGAAGATCATGGGTTTGTGAGTGGAAGGTCGCGGGTTTGGTTATTAAAGAGTGGGAGTTGTGTTTGAAGTGTTGGGAATATGAAAAGAGGCGGTACCTATGACTTCTCTCCTTCTCTGCCCGTTTATTTAAGTGACTGCCCGTTATTTTTTTTTCAATCACTAAATACTATCCGTAAAGTGACATACAACCCATATTTAATGATGTTTGTTGAGACAGTGCACTGTGTTGTGTCATGAAGGATTACGACCAGGTTTACTGGCCATATTTCAAAATACAATCCGTATTCCATGGTTGTAATTTTTCATGTTACAATACAATGCTACTATTTTGTGACATTGTTAAATACGCGTTGTTTTATGTCCTGTATTGTGAAATACAGTCCGTAAATCCAAGGTGTATTTTGCAATGTTGCAAAACAGTCTATCTGATGCTTAACTTACATGTTATTCATCAAAGTTTTCTGCAATATTGTTACACCTCAGAAATTTCCAATCTCGTACAGTGAATAGACTAACGAAGAATACGAGTATACGATGTTTTAATCAGAAGGGAATGACGTTTGACGACCCTAAGTAAGATTTCAAAGGCAATGGAAATAAGAGGTAGGTTATGAGCCCAACGACTATTTATAGGTTCTGAAAATGTGAAAACTTGCAGATTTGCACTTTGGTCTCGTCGATGAAATACAAACCGTAAAGTGGTATACGGCTCGTAAACTGCCTTGTCGTCTTTCAACATTCCAAAACTTCAACTTTCTCCCAAAGACTTGAATGGTTAAATGTCACGACCCAACCCCGTGGGCCATGACCAGTGCCCAAGAGTGACACTCGTATACCTACGTGT
Organism: Lycium barbarum; assembly: GCF_019175385.1. Classification (NCBI taxonomy): domain Eukaryota; kingdom Viridiplantae; phylum Streptophyta; class Magnoliopsida; order Solanales; family Solanaceae; genus Lycium; species Lycium barbarum. The sequence continues at coordinate 88,418,876 of NC_083341.1, forward strand.
TAAACATAGTCAGGATGAAACTATAGACAATATAGGAATTGACAAAGATCCAAACGTTCACAATGTCACATATCATGATAATTTGTCTCCTGAGGAGTCACAACCAATCACATCGTAATAAAATACGCAAGCCGACAAGGCTGCCACTATATATCTTTATAAACCACAAGCCGACAAGGCTGCCACAACATGTCAATACTATACATAAGCCGACAAGGCTATCAAAACATGTGAATACTATACATAAGCCGGCAAGGCTATCACCACATGTCAATACCATACGTAAGCTGACAAGGCTATCACAACATGTCAATACCATACGTAAGCCATATAGACATGACTGAACAAAACTTATACATAACCCACACATATGTCTACAGACCTCTAAGAGTATCGATAGCGAAATATGACGGGACAGGGCCCCATCGTACCCCTGGATAAACACGTATATATACAACAAAAGATCTGTATCAAAAGTCCAAGCTCCGGAACAATGGAGCTCTCCAAGACAGCTGAGTGGAAATCCTAAGCTGGAGGATCGCCAAATTGAGTATCTGTACCTGCGGGCATGAAACGCAGCCCCCCTCGCCCCAGAAGAAAGGGGGTCAGTACGAGCTATGCACTGAGTATATAAAGCATGAAATACAGTAAAGAGGATCTTGACTGAAATAGAGATCACAGGAGACAAGTATGACATTCAGAATACCAATATACTTGCCTTATGAAATGTAAATCGTGCATATTAATATCATATATCATACCCGGCCCATTATGGGACTCGGTGACATAATCATATCCTCATCATATATATATATACCGTACCCGGCCCTCTAGTGAGGGACTAGATGACATAATCATATCATCATCATATATATATACCGTACCCGGCCCTCTAGTGAGGGACTCGGTGAATAAAGTCATCACATGCCATCCTTGGCGCCATAATCACATCATCATATCGTCATATCATCATATCATCACATCATCATATCATTATATATATACATATACCGTACCCAGCCCTCTAGTGAGGGACTCGATGAACAATACAGTGAACTGTGCACGAGAACATACTCGGCCCGGGACTCGGTGAAAGATATATTGAGGCATGCACGAGCAGAGTAGTGAGCAACCATACGCAAACTAAATTATATTTGAGACTCAATAGAATATTCAAACGAACTATCATTTGGAAATCAAGACAATAATCACATCAAGTACCCTTCGAATGTCACTATGGAATATATCAAATAGAACTTCAGAAATCATAGATACGTGTCAAGACACAATGAATTAGCTTCTGAAAATCAAGAACATTAGCCATCCTTGTGGCTCTAAGAATAGGAGCTTCTTTGGAGTCATATATATACGTCGTCTGTTTGTTTCATAAAGATCATGCCAAGAAGAAAAAAGGGTTAGTTTTACATACCTGTTTAAGGTTAATCGTAATCTCGTTCGCTTCGTCGCCCCTTTAGCCTATTTAATATAAAAGTAACGCTATCGTTAGTAAACTATACTTCCTAGCTCATAAATCTGTAACCAATCGCCTATAGGACTCATTCTTTAACTTATACTTTCTCGATTAGGGTTTTCATTAGTTAAGGACTTAACGGATATCGGGCAGCATTTCCCCTATATATTCGCCTAACCCGAATTTCCAATTATCCTCCTGTTATCACAGAAATACCAACAATAACAGCAATAGAGATATGCATACAAAATTCTTACAATTCAGCCCATAAACAATTCTAACAATCCAACAACCCTTCTTAATCCTTCTCGACCCACAATTTCATATAACAACGATCTCATGCATTTTCTTACTTCCAATTTCAATCAAACAAATTTTAATAATTCCATCACAATACTATTAATACAATTACACCACAAAATAAGAAAATCTTACCTAAATTTTCTCGAAGGAATTTCTACACTTAATTGCTCCAATTTCACATTTTCTTCTTCCCCAATTCAATATCCAATGTTGCTGTCACCTCCTTGAACTTGTAATTCACTTGAACTTGATCAAAATATTCAACAAAACAAATTTTTCTCCATCACCATGGCTGGCCGAGAGCAGCCATGGAAGTTTTTTTTTTTTCCTAACTTGATTTTTGGTAAAATGAATTCAAGTGTTGATTCCTTCATTTGCCAATTGTTTATATATGGCTCCCCATGTATTGCCACGTCCACCCCCTCTAATGACTCACCAAAATATTTTGTTGAATTGTTATTATTATTTTTTTTAAAAAACTAAAACAGGTGGGGCCCACATATAGTAATTAAGTTAATTAATTTTAATTAATCACTAATTTTTGCTTAATAATTTAATCACAATTAATTAGTACCTAATCCCTTATAATATTTCTACACTAAATAAAATTTATAAACAATTTGTGTTCTAATTAAAATTGAAAATTAAAAGTTCCTATTTCGTATCCGAAAATGATCCCGTCTTTAACTTAATTCGGTTAGCTTGCGAATAATCTCGACGTATAAGAATACGGGATATAACATCCTTCTCCCCTTTAGAACATTCGTCCGCGAATGTTGAATTGGTCCTGTAAGTCTTTTAAGAATTTCGGGGAAGTCTTCCTTATCACTAATACATATAGTTTCATCGATTAATCAATATAATCAAGTGAGGAGTTTAAGTTACATGTAGGCATAGGGAACAAGTAAGGGTACTTATTCTTCATCTCCTCCTCGGCTTCCCAGGTCATCTCTTCTCTATTGTTGTTTCGCCATAACACTTTGACGGAAGCCACGTCCTTGGTTCATAATCTCCTAACCTGCCGATCAAGTATGGCTATAGGCTGCTCCTCGTAGGTTAACTCCTCCGTCACCTGGACATCATCCACGGGAAATACTCTGGAAGGATCGTCTATACATTTGCGAAGCATTGACACGTGAAAGACTGGATGTACTGCTTCCAAATCAGACGGTAGGTCCAACTCGTAGGCAACCCGGCCTATCTTACGGATAATCTGATAAGGCCCGATGTACCTCGGGCTTAGCTTCCCTTTCTTGCCGAATCTCATGACACCCTTCATGGGTGACACCTTTAAGAACACCTAATCACCAACCTAAAATTCTAAGTGTCGACGTCGATTATTTGCATATGATTTTTGTCGACTCTGGGCTGCCAGTAACCTCTCCTGAATAAACTTCACTTTATCAACAGCTTGCTAAACCATGTCTGGGCCTATTTATTTAGTCTCACCAACATCAAACCAGCCAATAGGTGACATGTACTTCCTCCCATACAAGGCCTCATACGGTGCCATCTGAATACTCGAATGGTAGCTATTATCATAGGCAAACTCGATAAGTGTCAAATGATTATCCCAGCTACCTCTGAAATCAATAATACGGGCCCGTAACATATCTTGTAGTGTTTGAATAGTACGCTCGGCCTGTCCGTCAGTCTGAGGGTGGAATGCTGTGTTAAGACTCACTTGTGTCTCCAATCCTTCCTGGAATGATCTCCAGAAGTTATCCATAAATGAGCTCCTCTTTCGGAGATAATAGCTGTGGGGACCCCGTGAAGTCTCACTATCCCCTTGAGGTATAACCCAGCATAGTCCTCAGTACTAATTTTGTCCCGGTAATTTGGTTCAAACCATGTTTCACCTTTCCTTGTCACACCCACATTGTTGTTACTGAATTCTTACTTGTCTTATCAAGTACACGCTTGGTCTCATTCTTAATATACAAATATTCGTAGATTGCATAACTATTGTTGTACAACTTGTATAAAGTATATCCAATCTTAGTCATAGTCCCTTTCTCCTCCTAGTTCATCCTGTTTTGCATATCTTATTTGTACTAAACCTGAGTTGCGGTCTATCTTATCATACTCCCTTCCCTTCCTTCATTATCCATTTGATTTTCTCACATCCTACTATAGGAGATTTCCTATCCTTCCTCCTTTGCTACTTATAAGTTACAGTATTATTAGCAAGTAACCCCATTGACAACGTCTTAACCTCTAATCTAGTATTGCATTGCTATCCCTTGTAATATGTCTTAAGTTATTCGTTACCATTCTCTTGTCGTATTCTGCCTTTTTATAAGCACCCCCTTTGTAATGCCATATTATTCGAGATCTTTACAGATGCCTTTCTGCACCATCTCAAATACCATCTTGACTTCCATCCATTCATTGCTAGCTTTCAGGTCTTATTGACTTGTCCAAGCGAGGGATCTCGTTTAAGGTTTAAGCATTCACATTAAATGTGTTGTAGTGTCAATTGTTTCCATTTATACTTACTTTACTTTCACTCGCTTCCCCCTTTTGGGGTTGTACTTATACCATATCCATGTCTTTTCATTATAATCTATAACTTGATTATCCTCGTACGAGACCTTAACAAAATCACGAAGTGACAAGAACCTTTCTATATATAGTGTAAAATCTCATCTGATGATCTGTACTTGAGTAATGTAACCCATGTAGCAAATTATCCACGGTCACTTTCCACTTACCCCGATCGGTAATTAGTTAGTACTTGTAGTCGTTCAAAATTCTTAACTGGGTAGCACTTATATTCCGATGATAAGTGTTCCAAGATCTGCTGTATCATTATCTTTATCCCAACCTGTATCATATGTTTCCTTTAATAGATTTACAATACATTATTTGTCCTTCAGGCCTACAGTCCTTGTCCGTTAAGGATTCCACTATTCCCGAGGTGAAGTCATGTACACGCAGTACTCCTTTATGCCTTATGCTCTTTTAACCTTGTTGTGTACCCAACACTGACTTCTGACTTACCCAGAATCACATCAAGTTCACCTTAGTAATGGTTTATCTTATCACCTTGTCGTCGTACTACACCTTTAAGTTCGTAGCTATATATTTCCCTTTTATTTTATACTCGTACTCAATTAACTACGTCTATCTTGGGTGCTTCCTTTAGTATTCCCTTACCATTTCTCCAGTCTATGTCCATCTTTTATTCTGTGCACGAGGAATCTCATGCTACCTCTGTATCCTTCGGAAAACACTACTTCTACATAACCCCTTTTCTCATTCAAAACGTATTCTGTTCATCCCTCTTTGTTCTTATCATACCAGTCACTTTCTGGCACTCAATCTGCTTCGTTTCTCATCTTTCTATAGTTTGGTCTCTTCACAACTCCGTCACTTATATTACTCGTATTCTCGGCTGCGCTGTTATCTTGCTCGCTTCCTTCTTATTTCCTTCTTTCGATTAACTCCCCCTTTTCTTGTGCTCTCTTTTGTTTTCGTTATCACATAATCTCCATTCTGAACCTTCCCTATAGGACTTTATAAATCTTTCTTATTCGTTCTATAGCTCACCTTTATACTTTAGTCACATAGATCATGTCATCTCTTTTAGTCACTTCCTCACCAGACTTTACTCATTTTCATAACAATCCTTATTGTATTCACATTATATTCTGGTCGTAATCAATCCTATAGTGTAACACTTCTTAACCTTTTATCCTTTCTGGTTAAGCTTATCCTTAATACCTCACAAGCTGTCTTATCAATACATTCATATTCGTGACAATTCTTCTTTCTTTGTACTCTTGTCTCAATCATATTATTACTTCTTCTAACTATAAACTCGTCGTAATTTACCCTTGCTTGTCAATTCCGTTGATACCATAATATAACACCCTATCAAGATTTGCCAGCCTTTTCTAGACCATCTTTTAGCATCTCAAGCCCTTCCAAATTACCCTAGCACTTCATCAACAACACATGGAACACATGATCTAAGACAACCCACAAGTTTGAGTTTTCCTTCTACAAATTCCATCTCCTATTAGTTGATTAAGAACTAATAAACTCAAGGACATAAAGATATGGTAAAATGTTACCTCAAGAACACAAGAGCTCTCCAACTCCAAGATTACATCACTATGAAGCATCCTCCAAAACCACCACAAGAAGAAGGACTAGAATCCGACAAGCACCACGGGACTTCTAATGCTTGATTCACATAGTTTACCTTCAGATTTATTCTTGGGTCATGAACGAACTATTTAGTTCATAAACTACTTGATGTATGCTTTGTACTCTTCAAATAAAAGTGAAACTTAATTGCTGGACGTTTTTGCTCTTCAACATGAACTTTTTCTAAGGTAAAATGTGGCCGGAAAGTATTCAGGTCCGTTCAAATGAATTCCAAACTTTGCTGCTCATATTTGCTTCTTCAAAATAACATTTCCCAAATAAGAATGATGCCTCTTACGAATGACATGGAGGGTATCTCTTAAAGCTTTAATCCAACATGATAAATTTACCATACCGATGTCGACCTCATAATTACTATTATTATCAATTCAACCGTTACCTTTATTTCTCGAAGTCAAACGTACTTGCAACTTAGTCAAATCTTACCATTACTGTTGACATGACCTTTCAAGACTTTTTACGAACTTATATCTCATTCTCTTTTTATTTCTTGAAAATTTTTGACAGAGTTTCCTCTGTATTTCTTACTATCCCAAAACCTGTACGCAGGAAATACCAACAATGCCTCACAGGGCCAACATATACATATATATTATATCATATCATAGCCGCACAGGGCTCCCCATATCAATAACAGTATGAAAATGACGAACTTACCTCGTATGTCCAACTCAAACTGTATCTGTTACACTTTCTTGTTAATTTTCCCTTTCAATCTTTAACTGCAGGTTTCAATCATACCTGCAACATTCACACTATATCTGACATATATTCTGCTTACCGTTACTGATTCTTTCAGCTTCTTCTGTGCATACCTTATAACTGAACTTATCAACAACATATATACATTCAATCCATTTTCTTACTATACTTACAATAACTTACCTTGATGATGGCCAGTTTGCCATTCTATATATACAAATTTTGATAACGTAACCTCGAGGAAATGTCTTGCCTCTGTAACTCCCAGTAGCATCATTTACCTTCTCTTGTCGACACCACTCTCCTGCTAAAATCAAAGGTCAGTATATAAGGGATATCATTTCCTATCTCTTGGCTCTATCGCACGATCTAGAGTAAGAAGGAAAGATAATATCCTAAATGTCCTGTAGCTTCCTATTTATAGATGTGGTGCACAACACACCGATAAACAAGACTCTACTAGACACGGTCTGTAGACACTCCGAGAATGAACTGCTCTGATACCACTTTTGTCATGACCCAACCCCGTGGGCCATGACCAGTGCCCGAGATGGACACTTGTATACGTACCTGTTAAACATAGTCAGGTTGACACTATAGACAATATAGGAATTGACAAAGATCCAAACGTTCACAATGTCACATATCATGATAATCTGTCTCGTGAGGAGTCACAACCAATCACATCGTAATAAAATACGCAAGCCGACAAGGCTGCCACTATATATCGTTATAAAACGCAAGCCGACAAGGCTGCCACAACATGTCAATACTATACATAAGCCGACAAGGCTATCACAACATGTGAATACTATACATAAGCCGGCAAGGCTATCACCACATGTCAATACCATACGTAAGCCGACAAGGCTATCACAATATGTCAATACCATACGTAAGCCATATAGACACGGCTGAACAAAACTTATACATAACCCACACATATGTCTACAGACCTCTACGAGTATCGATAGCGAATATGACGGGACAGGGCCCCGTCGTACCCCTGGATAAACACGTATATATACAGCAAAAGATCTGTATCAAAAGTCCAAGCTCCGGAACAATGGAGCTCTCCAAGACAGCTGAGTGGAAATCCTAAGCTGGAGGATCGCCAAATCGAGTATCTGTACCTGCGGGCATGAAACGCAGCCCCGCTGAAAAAAGGGGGTCAGTACGAGATATGTACTGAGTATATAAATCATGAAATACAGTAAAGAGGATCTTGACTGAAATAGAGATCACAGAAGATAAGTATGACATTCAGAATACCAATATACTTGCCTTATGAAATGTAAATCGTGCATATTAATATCATATATCATACCCGGCCCATTATGGGACTCGATGACATAATCATATCCTCATCATATATATATATATATATACCGTACCCGGCCCTCTAGTGAGGGACTCGGTGAATAAAGTCATCACATGCCATCCTTGGCGCCATAATCACATCATCATATCGTCATATCATCACATCATCATATCATTATATATATACATATACCGTACCCGGCCCTCTAGTGAGGGACTCGGTGAACAATACAGTGAACTGTGCACGAGAACATACTCGGCCCGGGACTCGGTGAAAGATATATTGAGGCATGCACGAGCAGAGTAGTGAGCAACCATACGCAAACTAAATTATATTTGAGACTCAATAGAGTATTCAAACGAACTATCATTTGGAAATCAAGACAATAATCACATCAAGTACCCTTCGAATGTCACTATGGAATATATCAAATAGAACTTCAGAAATCATAGATACGTGTCAAGACACAATGAATTAGCTTCTGGAAATCAAGAACATTAGCCATCCTAGTGGCTCTAAGAATAGGAGCTTCTTTGGAGTCATATATATACGTCGTCTGTTTGTTTCATAAAGATCATGCCAAGAAGAAAAAAGGGTTAGTTTTACATACCTGTTTAAGGTTAATCGTAATCTCGTTCGCTTCGTCGCCCCTTTAGCCTATTTAATTTAAAAGTAACGCTATCGTTAGTAAACTATACTTCCTAGCTCATAAATCTGTAACCAATCGCCTATAGGACTCATTCTTTAACTTATACTTTCTTGATTCGGGTTTTCATTAGTTAAGGACTTAACGGAAATCGGGCAGCATTTCCCCTATATATTCGTCTAACCCAAATTTTCAATTATCCTCCTGTTATCACAGAAATACCAACAATAACAGCAATAGAGATATGCATACAAAATTCTTACAATTCAGCCCATAAACAATTCTAACAATCCAACAACCCTTCTTAATCCTTCTCGACCCACAATTTCATGTAACAACGATCTCATGCATTTTCTTACTTCCAATTTCATTCAAACCAATTTTAATAATTCCATCACAACACTATTAATACAATTACACCACAAAATAAGAAAGTCTTACCTAAATTTTCTCGAAGGAATTTCTACACTTAATTGCTCCAATTTCACAATTTCTTCTTCCCCAATTCAATATCCAATGTTGCTATCACCTCCTTGAACTTGTAATTCACTTGAAACTTGATCAAAATATTCAACAAAACAAAATTTTCTCCATCACCATGGCTGGCCGAGAGCAGCCATGGAAGTTTTAATTTTTTTTTTCCTAACTTGATTTTTGGTAAAATGAATTCAAGTGTTGATTCCTTCATTTGCCAATTTTTTATATATGGCTCCCCATGTATTGCCACGTCCACCCCCTCTAATGACTCACCAAAATATTTTATTGAATTGTTATTATTTTGTTTTATAAAACTAAAACGGGTGGGGCCCACACATAGTAATTAAGTTAATTAATTTTAACTAATCACTAATTTTTGCTTAATAATTTAATCACAATTAATTAGTCCCTAATCCCTAATAATATTTCTACACTAAATAAAATTTATAAACAATTTGTGTTCTAATTAAAATTGAAAATTAAAAGTTCCTATTTCGTATCCGAAAATGATCCCGTCTTTAACTTAAGTCGGTTAGCTTGCGAATAATCTCGACGTATAAGAATACGGGATATAACATTAAATACGACTTGAAATACGGACCGTAAACTGAAATAGGCCCGTAAACTGAGTTCGTAAATCACCATGTCCTCGGCCTACCTTTCTGGTTCTGTTATGCTTAAATACGCCCATGAAATACGGCCCGTATTCTAGAATACGGACCGTAAACCGAGTTTACGACCACTGTGCACTTTCAACTACTGTTCATTTCGAATCAGATTTCATGTTTTAAATAAGAGACCCAAGTTCATTTATTTCATTTTCATTTTTCATTCTCCAACTCAAGACTTCTCTAGAAACTTCCACACATTTCATATACAAGAACTCATGAGAAATTGATGATCAACTTCATCAAATCAACAAAACCAAGTGTGGGAAACTCATCAAAGTTCGTCCAAGCTAAGAAATTTCAAGAGAAGTAAACTAGGGTTTTGGTGCAAGAAGAGTAATACCACTCAAGGCTTGTTCCTACAACATCTAAGGTAAGTTTAATGGCATTTACATGTTATTTAGGGTATGGAAGAGTTGAAACACTTGGATTATAGAAGGATGTAAGAAATGGGTCATGAAAGTGTGAAATGATGGAAAGTCATGGTATGTCTACAAGATGATCAATAATGCTAGCTTATAATATGCCTATGTTATGTATGAAAATGTCAAGCTATGATAAGATTATAATATGTTCATGAGATTTGTAATAATGATAGGTTATGATTGACTATATGACGATGTGATTCCACCGTGCCAATATGGCCGGGCATGTCACCACTAAGGCGGGCTGCATATGATTCCACCGTGCCTAGATGGCCGGGCATGTCATCACTAAGGCGGGCTGCTATGTTTACACCAAGCCTAGAGGGCCGGGCATGATCACCACTAGTGGCGGCATATGATGGTTAACCGGACGCGGGTTAACGATGCGGATTACGATGTGATGATATATGTGATGACATGTGTGATGTGATGACATATGTATCATGAATATGTAAAATATGATATATGTAAGGAATGTATTTGCCTATGACACTCATGTAGGTCATGTCCTTCTCTTATGGCTCATGATCCTTCTATTATTTTTATTTCTTTCCTGTCTTACATACTCAGTACAATGTTCGTACTGACGTCCGTTTTATTTGGACGCTGTGTTCATGCCCACAGGTAGACAGGGAGGCGAGCTTGAGCCAGACTTGTAGGAGTTGTTAGCTGATTGAGAGCACTCCTTTGTTCCGGAGGTTCTTATGATGATTCTTTTGTGTACATTTGTATATGTTGGGCCCAACGGGGTCCTGTCCCGTCTATGTGTCTTCTGCTCCAGTAGAGGCTCGTAGATACACGGTGTGGGTTATATGGTCTCACGAGGTTGCCATTATGTATATGTATATATATATATATGTATATATATATATATATATTATTTTGATGGCCGAGAGGCATATGTATATAAAAGTATTTATGCTTCCATATGAAATATGATTTTCCTACGATTTGAGCATAAATGTGATAAAAGAGCACTAAATGGGCATGACGAGAAATAGAACGAGGGGTGCTCGGTGGTTAGCCCCGGGTACCCGTAGCGGCCCCTAGCTGGGCCGTGACAAATATAGTCCTGCACCAAAACAAACATTATCCTATATGTTTTTTTTTTAATTTTTTTTTGTAAGAACAAAATAAACATTACACTTGGGTTGCCTCCTATGAAGTGCTTGATTTAACGTCACGACATGACGATGGTACCAATTTACTCTTGGTCGGATTGCACCAGGTCAGCATTCGTTCCAAGGTGCTACAACCGGTATCGGTCAACAATTCTCTCCCTATCAACCATTCCATGATAGTGCTTCACCCTCTGCCCGTTCACCTTAAATGTCCGAGTTCCATCACTGGACTTCAGTTCAATCTCCCTATAGGGTGAAACACCTACCACCTCAAACGGACCAGACCACCTTGATTTTAGCTTGCCCGATAGCAACTTCAACCAAGAGTTAAACAGCAAGACAGGATCATCTTGTAGAATTCTCTCTTCAGGATTTTCTTATCATGATACTGCTTCATCCTCTCTTTATAAAGTGCTGCACTTTCATACGCCTGGTACCAGAATTCATCCATCTCATTGAGTTGAAACAACCTGAGTTTGGTCGCCTCTTCCCAATCCATATTAAATTTCTTCAAGGCCCACATAGCCTTATGTCAAGTTCAACCGGCAGGTGACAAACTTTATCGAAAACGAGCTTGAAGGGTGAAGTCCCAATCGGAGTCTTAACAGCAATCCGATAAGCCTATAGAGCATCATCAAGCTTGCGGGCCCAATCAGTTCTGTTTGCATTCGCCGTTTTAGCTAGAATACTGTTGATCTCTCGATTATAGACTTCAACTTTCCCACTTGTCTAAGGATGGTAGGGTGTTTCCACCCTATGCTTCACGCCATACTTCTCCATCAATCCCGCGAAGGCTCTATTGCAGAAGTGGGAACCACCATCACTGTATAGCCCTCGGAGTACCAGATCGAGTAAATATGTTTTTCTTTAGGAACCCCATGACACTGTTGGCCTCATTGTTAGGTAAAGCCATCACTTCTACCCATTTCGACACATAGTACACAGCAACCAAGATATACTTCATGCGACCAGAGCTCACAAAGGGTCCCATAAACTCAATCCCCCAGACATCGAACACCTCCACTTCTATCACAAAGTTCATAGGCATCTCTTGCCTTCTGCCTATACTCCTTTGCCTCTAACACTGATCATAAGACTGCACTAATAGATTTTCATCATGATAGATAGTTGGCCAGTAGTAACCGCATTAGGGAGCTTTAGCAGCAGTCTGGTTACCACTATGATAACCCCCAACTGGAGAGTCATGACATGACTTTAGAATCACCATCCTTCACTTTCGGGAACACAACGCCGAAGGATGTTATCAGTGTATGTTCTGAACAAGTATGGCTCATCCCAATAGTATTGATGAGAATCCTGGAAGAACTTCTTCTTTTGGTATGCCTTGCTCTCCTCTGGAATTATTTCTGTCACCAAATAGTTGGCAATGTCTGCATACTATGGTGCCACCTCTATTGACATAGCCAACACCCTCTCATATGGAAATGCATCATCGATATCTAGCTCATCCGAAGGTCTCCCAGCTTCTTCTAGCCAAGCAAGATGGTCAGCAACCTGATTCTCAGTTCCCTTGCGGTTTTTCACCTTGAAGTCAAACTCTTGCAACAACAACACTTATCGGATCAATGGAGGCTTAGCTTCCTTCTTTTCCATCAGGTATCTCAATGCGGCATGATTAGTGTATACTACGATTTTGGACCCCAACAGATAGGCTCGAAACTTCTCAAAAGCAAAAACTATAGCAAGTAGTTCTTGCTCCATCACTGTGTAATTCATCTAAGCAACATTCAATGTTCTGCTTACATAATAGATTAGATGCATGATTTTATTATGTCTCTGGCCAAGGACAGGACCGATAGCAAAGCCACTTGCATCTCACGTCAATTTTAACGGTAGAGACTGGTCGGGGGAAACAATAATAGGAGTTGTGGTCAACCGCTCCTTCAATTCATCGAATGCTTTTCGGCACTTCTCGTCAAATTCAAACTTAGCCTCTTTTTCAAGAAGCTTACACATCGGGTTAGCGATTTTTTAGAAATCCTTGATGAAACGCCTATAGAAACCGACGTGTCCCAAAATGCTACGGACACCCTTAACTGAGATTGGCGGAGGAAGCTTAGAAATCACATCAATCTTTTCTTGATTGACCTCAATCCCTTTTTCAGATATTTTATGCCCTAGGATGATCCCTTCCTTCACCATTAAGTGACCCTTCTCCCAATATAGCACCAGATTAGTCTCATTGCAGTGTTTAACCCAAATGGCCAAAACAGTCATCAAAAGAATCACTAAAAACCGAGAAGTCATCCATAAAGACCTCGAGAAAGTCTTCCACCATATCAGAGAATATCGACATCATACACCGCTAAAAGGTAGCCAGTACATTGCAAAGACCAAAGGGCATTCTGCTGAAAGCAAATGTCCCATACGAACAAGTAAAAGTCATCTTCTCTTGATATTCCTAGGCGATGTTGATCTGATTGTAGCCCGAATACTTGTCAAGGAAGCAATAATAAGATCGCCCCGCTAGCCGATAAAGCATTTAATCAATAAAAGGCATAGGGAAGGGATCCTTGCAAGTGGTAGTGTTAAGCTTGCGATAGTCCATACAAACTCTCCATCCAGTTACAGTCCTCATCGGAATCAGCTCATTCTTTGCGTTGGGCACCACTGTGATGCCGCCTTTTTTCGGAACATATTGGACTGGGCTTACCCGTTTACTGTCAACAATCGGGTAAACCACTACAGGATCTAACCATTTGATGATTTCTTTCTTGATGACTTCCTGCATGTTCTCATTCAGCCTTTGATGCTCCACACGCGGCTTGCTATCCTCCTCTAGCTGGATTTTATGTTCACAGATCCTAGAAGGAATTCCCCGAATGTTTGCTATGGTCCAACCAATAGCATGCCTATATTCACGCAATACATCCAAAAGTCTCTCAATCTGCTTCTCATTCAGTAATGGTGAAACAATCACTGGCAATGTATTAGTCGGACCAAAGAACTCGTACTTCAAATGTGATGGGAGCTTCTTAAGCTCCAGCTTCGGTGGTTCAATGATCGAAGGATTTCCTGGAGGAATTGTTCTGTTTACTAGATCAAGATTCAACTTCTTTGGGTGGTAAGAATATGAACCCAACCAAAGAAGCGAATTTATCGTCTCCACATGACCCTCCATGTCCTCAGCATCAAAGTTTACATAAATGCCAGCTAGAGCTTCACCCAAACATTCTTCTTCCATCTTGAACTCCACAGCTTCATCAACAAAATCAAAAGAATCAATCACTGAAATGCTCTCATAAGCACTTGGTAACTTCATCCCCTAACTTGCCTGAAAAATAACTTCCTTATCGTTGACTCGGAATTTGATTTCATTTTTCTCCGAATCCATCAGAGCTCTTCCCGTAGCAAGGAAAGGTCTCCCTAGAATAATGGGAATTTCTCGATCAATAGCACAGTAAAGAATCACAAAATCAGCGGGTAACATAAATTTACCAACCCGTACAAAGACATAATCAACAACGCCAATAGGTGTCTTAATAGATCTATCAGCCATCTGTAACCTCCTAGTCATCGGGCTTGCCAATGCCAAACCTGATTGCTTGTTGATAGCAAGTGGAATCAAGTTTATACTTGCCCCATTATCACATAGAGCACGAGCAAAGTCATGGTGCCCCATAGAACAAGGAATGGTAATCGCCCTAGGATCTCCCTTTTTCTGGACAGTAGTTATTGAAATGATGGAACTCACAGTATAAGTCAAACTCACGATTTCATGTTCTACCGTCTTCTTCTTGGTCAACAGGTCCTTTAAGTATTTAGCAAAACTGAGCCTCTCTTTGAAAGCTTCCAAGAAAGGGCAATTCAGAGATAATTGCTTCAGCTGATCATAAATTTTTTCGAACTTAGCATCTTCCTTCTTCTTTACCAACCTCTGAGGAAAGGGAGGTTTAGATTTAAAAAGCTGAGTCAAAGGGCGGAGTGCCCCTTTCACAGTTTTCTTGCTCTTGCCATCAGCCTCTTTCGAAATTTCTAGAGTATCAGCAACTTTCTCGTCATTAGGATTCTCATCAACAATAATTGATGCTTCCGACTGCACCTCTTCATCTTTATCAATCTGCTCGAGCTCAACAACCTTCTTTTTAGCACCTTGGAGTATTTTACCACTCCGAGTACTAATGGCAAACACACGGTCTACACCGCTTCCCCCATTCTTCGAATTTGAAATAGTGTCACTAGGAAGTCCTCCTTTTTTAGAAGGGTGCTGCTCTCTAGAAATATCCTGCATCTGTGACTCGAGCTTCTGAATAGCTGCTATATGGGATCCCACTGTCTTTGTTAGCCTAGATAGCGTCCTCTCGGACTTGGTTTGATTTGCCAAAACCTTCTCAAGTATGGCTTCAACCCTCGAACTACCTTGCTCTGTTGATTGCCTTTTCAGTGGAATATAAGGATTGGAACTCTTGTTCCCAAAATTGTTGTTGTTATTGTAGCTCCCTTGGTTTTCATCACCATAATTATTATTGTAGTTCCCTGGGTTGTTGTTGTTATTGTAGGTACCTTGCCCTGCTGAGGTCTCCATTGATTCTGATTCTAGTAACCACCTTGGTAGTTCTGCCTTTGATAACCCCCTTGAGAATTGTTCACATAATTTGCATCTTTAACCTATATAGGAGGTCCCTTGTGAAATGGACCCTCTTGGACCTGGTACATCCCCTTCAGCATACCTGACTCATCTTCGCAAATATTTACTTTCTTAATCTGGGTATCATCAAACTTCTTGGTTAGCAAAGAAATATTCGTTGCAAGCTGAGCCAATGTTTGCTGGGTATCTTGATTCTCATTTACCATATTCTGGATCATGACACTACCATGGGCACAATATCAGCATTGTTTGAGTGCCAAGCCAGATTGTGCGTAGTCAGCCTGTTAAGTATGTTGGTCACTTGTTGGTAAGATTTATCCATAAAACAACCATCAGCTGCGTTGTTTGCAATTGATTGCGTCACGGGATCCAACCCTCGGTAGAACTTCTCCATGAATATGTGCTCCGAAAAACCATGACTTGGAAATTTCTCCAAATACTCATTAAATCTCTCCCAAGCTTCATACAATTGTTCCCCTGGTCGCAGCTTGAATTCATAGATCTTGTCATAAATCTCAGCATTCTTGCTAGGAGGATACCAATTCTTGAGAAAGACTGCTACCATCTCTACCCATGTAGTAATAGAATTCCTAAGCAGCTTCTCGAGCATAAGCATCTCTAGCTAAGGAATATTTGAAAAGCCTCAGCCGAATAGCATCCTATGAAGCGTTGTTCTGGATCTGAAGAGCACATATATCCACAAAGTTCTGCAAATGATGTTGAGGGTCATTCTCGGTAGAGTTCCGAAAGTTGCCCTCAAGCTTCAATAACTGGTAGAGAGAGGAGTCAATTTTGACACTAATAGCTCCAACCCGAGGATGAACAATAGCAGATGCATAGTCCTCCTTTGCAACAAGATCAGAGAAAACGTTCTTTTGATCTGATTCATTCGTGTGATCATTCAATCAACCACCCTGGTTACCAACAAGTTGGTTTTGCTGA
The DNA here is from genome assembly GCF_019175385.1 of Lycium barbarum. NCBI lineage: Eukaryota > Viridiplantae > Streptophyta > Magnoliopsida > Solanales > Solanaceae > Lycium > Lycium barbarum. The sequence continues at coordinate 88,435,737 of NC_083341.1, forward strand.
TTCGGATTCATGTTCACCTAGTTTACAAGGAATAGCAAACAAGGTGTCACGACCCAACCCCGTGGCCATGACTAGTGCCCGAGCTGGACACTCGTATACGTACTTGTTAGATATAGTCAGACTGAAACTAAGGACAATATGGAAATTCGCAAAAACAACTAAAGGTTCATAACGTCTTATATATCAAGATAACCTATCTCCTGAGGAGTCAGAACTACTCAAAAAATAATACGATACGCAAGCCGACAAGGCTACCACTACTGACGGGAATATCCATAACAAATCATGTAGACACAGCTAAACAAAATTTATACACAACCCACACATATGTCTACAGACCTCTAAGAGTATAATAGTGAAATATGACGGGACAAGGCCCCGCCGTACCCCTGGATATATATAAGTCTATATCAAGAGATCTATACCAAAATAATCTAGGCTCCGGAACAATGGAGCTCTCCAAACAGCTGAGCAGAAGTCCTAAGCTGGAAGATCACCAAATCGACTGTCTGTACCTGCGGGCATGAAACGCAGCCCCCCGAAGAAAGGGGGTCAGTACGAGATATGTACTGAGTATATAAAACATGAAATACAATAAAGAGGATCATGACTGAAATAGAGATTATAGGACACAAGTATGACAATCAAAGATACCAATACACTTGCCTTATGAAATGTAAATCATGCATATCAATATCATATATCATACCCGACCCATTATGGGACTCGGTGAATAAGGTCATCATATACCATCCTTGGCGCCATAATCACATCATCATATCATCATATCGTCATATATATATATATATATATATATATATATACCGTATCCCAGCCGTCTTGTGAGGGACTCGGTGAACAATGCAGTGAAACTGTGCACGAGAACGTACCCCGGCCCGGGACTCGGTGAAAGATACATTGAGGCATGCACGAGCAGAGTAATGAGCAACCATATGCAAACTAAGTCATATCTGAGACTCAATAGAATAATCAAAATGAACTATCATTTGAACATCAAGACAATAGCCTTATCAAGTACCCTTCGAATGTCACTATGGATTATATCAAAATAGGACGGCTGGAATCATAGACACGTATCAAGACACAATAAAATAAGTTTTGGGAATCAAGGACATTAGCCATCCTAGTGTCTCTAAGAATAGGAGCTTCTTTGGAGTTATATGCTCGCCGTCTGTTTGTTTCATAAAGATCATGCCAAAAAAAGAAAGAAAGGATAGCTTTACATACCTTACCCGCTCCCAGCCAACCACGAGTCAGATCTTGGGCTCCCCAATCTACAACAATAATATTGATATCAAGTATTAACTATAGTACACCTATAATCCAAGGTCTAAGCTAGCACGTTACTTAACAAAAATCGGGCAGCACCTCCCCTATGTTACCCACTCCAATCCAACTTTAAACAACTTCCAATCAATGGTAACAACATTAGCAAAAATCGTACATACAAGTTGCCATATCAAATTATGTAAGAATTACGCCATAATCCCTTTTCAACTAATTCAAGACCAAAAAATATCTTTCCTCGAGTTTTAGTCCAAATCTATATAGACAAATCTTCCATCAGTTCTTTTCATACACACATGTACGTATATAACAACCTCAAGAACATCTTATTCATTTTATATACCATAATTCCCACCCATACCAACGTCCATATAACTCACAAAATAGTCTAACATACAGCCCATAAGCCAACAATAACATCAAATACAATTTACGGTATAATTTTCGTATTTCTCATCCCACAATATAACTATGACCTGGATGAATTTAAATATGCCTAGGAGAGGAGAATTATTACCTTATATGCCAAGAACTAATCTTCTTCCACCTTACTTAACTTCGAAGAAAGCCCAGAATCATCAACACGACAGAATGGAACAACGAGATCGAAGCGGTGAACGAAACCCGTAACAAAATTTAATAATGTTGCTTTCTTAATTAGCAAGGAACGTTGCATCAAGTTGCTACCACAGTTCACATCATTAATACTAAGAATTAGATGCTGCCTATGCTAATAACGTTCAGCAAAATGATTTAGAGAATTTGCTATTCTCTTCAAAGTGCCCTTTAACTATATATAAAATCCAATCTTTGACATGTTTTGCTCTTCCACTGTCCACGTGCCATTCTTGTATTCCAAGGGATATGACTCATCCATTATCTTGGATAAAATAATGCCATGTGGCAGAATTTAATGCCATTGTTGGCTTATATAATGCCATGTGGCAGCCCACCATGGACATTTATCCATGCAATCCTATTTAATACCATAATTAATTTCTTGATCTCAATTCATTTTAATACCAATTATTTTGAATACACTTCATCTACCCATTTCCATGATTATGTGCCGTAGCACTAGTCCATAGTCCCTTTTGGTACACACAAAATATTATTCTCAATCACCGTGGTCACACGTGTTAAGTCCTAAATTATTTTGGGACTTCATTCCTTGTATACACCGAGCTTTTGATTTTTATCCTTGGGTATGATCGAATTCTCCGGGCTCGGGTAAATTTGCTCATGTTGGATGATTAAATTTTCTAGTACAAAAATACGGGATGTAATAGCTTGGACCGTATTCCATTCAAATAAATTTTTAACCTCGACGAAACTTATTTTCTTCGATTGGTCTAACTTCAAATCCTTACGATACATGCGTACCATCACTTTAACCACCTATAGGCTTGGGGGGGGGATAACCTCATGTCCGTTACTAATATCATTTAACTCGCACACTTTCCAACGCATGAGAGCACGGGATGTATAATCCCAAATCTTCACTAATGTTTCTACACTAATTGTAATTAATGTGCAAACCGTGCACTATTAAAATCGGGATTAAAAAGTCCTTGAGCTTAAGTCGATCAGCTTACGAATAATCCAACGTACCAAAAATACGGGATATAACATCCCTCCCCCCTTTGGAACATTCGTCCCCGAATGTTAAACTAATCCTGCACTCCCAATACTTCCTTGAATATGCCCTTCACATGCCTCTTTTGTTGGTCGATTCTCTTCAATTTATTATAACGCATTCCAGATCTCTAAGTAACCATTCCCGTAATATTTCCTCTTTCTGTTGTTTCTTGAGGTATCAATTCCATGTCGTTGTGTTTACTCTCCTCCTTATTTCGCAGTTGGTTGACAGTTGTATTGCGAACCCTTCTGCTAAAATCTTACTCTCTCCCTGGTGCACTTAGTCAAAACTCGACTCTTTATCCTTATAGTTACTCCCTTAAGATGTATCGTTCACTTAACTTTACCTTTTAATCTTTAAATAAGATCTTATAACGCGCAGACATCCCTCGTCGATTTATTAGACTTTACAATCCTTGGAGTATTTCACGCTTCTGGTAACCTGTGGACCCTTCGCAGACTCTATTAATAAAACGAAATTTCCCTCGGTGTAACATTATTTTACTTCAATAATACATTGCTCCGCTATTACAGTCCATCTCGATCTTTAGAGTTGACTATCAAGTAGCGCTAGAGCTTCCTCATATTATAAATTTACATAGCTGCTCTGTGGTCTGTCTATTATTAACTGGTATAATTCTGAAAGAATTTTTGATTTGACCTATAAATTCACTGTCATCCAGTAACCAGCTTGTTCTGATCGTCTTGCTTAAACTATTTTGCAATTTCCCTTAATCCAACTTGTAACACTTTGGCATATTATCTCGTGTCGTTTCTTTATTTTTAATTCAAACCCTTCTATAGCCTCTTTACTCAGATTTTGCTCTTAGTTTTTCTATCACACACTATGTTGCAATCTTTACAAGAATATGCGAAGGTGCTTAAATTAGCCTAAGAAATACCTTGTGCCGTTTCACTGGTCTTCATGCTTTACCTTGCATTCTCCTCTCGTATCTTACAATCGGTATCGAGATAAATCTTCAGCTAAACTATGGCCATGTCCTATTTGCCCTCAGTACTAATTCTACCTCGATAATTTGGCTCAAACCATCTTACACCTTTCCTTGATGGATCCAAAATATCATAACCGCATTGTTATTACTGAATCCTTACTCTTCTTATCAAGTACTTACTTGGTCTCACTCTTAGCATACAAATATTTGTAGGTTGCATAACTATTCTTGTACATCTTGTATAAAATATATCCAATCTTAGTCATAGTCTTTCCTTCTCCTGGTTCATTATGCTTTACATAACGCATCCGTACTAAAACTCGCTCGTACCCTATCTCGTCATACTCCTTTCCCTTCCTTTATTCTCCCCTTTGATTTTCTCATATCCTACTGTAGGAGATTTTCTATCCCTTCCCCTTGCTACTTATAAGTCGCAATATCATTAGCGCACAACTCTATTGCCAAATCTTAGCCTCTAATCTAGTATAGCATTGCTATCCTTTAAAATATCTCTTCAGTTATTCATTACCATTCTCTTATCCTACTTCTTTTTATAAGCACCCACTTTTTAATGTCATGTCATTCAAGATATTTACAAATAATTCTCAGCACTGTCTCAAATTCCATCCTGACTTCTATCCGTTTATTGCTGGCTTTCAGATCTTACTAACTTGTTTCAGTAAGGGATATCACTTGAAGTTTAAGTATCCATATCAAATATATTGCAATGTATCCATTTTACACTTGCTTTTCTCACACCCGCTCCCCCCCCCCCCCTTTAGGGTGTACTTATACCATTATCTGTTTATATTCTGCTCTATGTCCCTATTTCTAATCTCAAATTCATCTGATCCCCTTTTTTTCCAACTCACTTGGTATACTGTACCATATCCATATCTTTTCTTTATAATCTATAATTTTGATTATCCACGTACGAAACCTTAACAAAATCATGAAGCGATATGATCCTTTCTATATATAGTACAAAATCTCATCTGACCATCTATAATCGAGTAATGAAACCCTTGTAGCAACTCATCCAAGGCCACATTCCACTTACTCCAATCAGTAGTTAATTAGTACTTATAGTCGTTCCAAATTCTCAATTAGGTAACACTTATATTCTGATGATAAGTGTCCAAAATTCTTTTATAATATTATCTTTACCCCAACCTATACATAATCAGAAAGCACACTATACAGGTAGCTTTTCCAGGTCCCTCGATACATGTCCTTCCACTCCATACTGCCCCATGATTTTATGCTACTCCTGAATAGTTAGTGTACCCCAAGTCGTTAAATGGTAGTGGACTCTTTCCTCTCCTCGTAAAGCTTAGAACCCTTTACTAGCAATAGCCACCTTCTTTAATTGCTTAATTCGTATACCCTTCTGAACCATCCAGTCGTGAAGCTAGTCATGAAGATGTACAGGGTACATGAACTCCTGGACACCGCTCTTGGACTTCAATATTTGTGTTACAACGCCCGTCTATCATAGTCCATCGCAGATTGCACCAGGGTATAGAAGTACTGTGGTCATATGAGCTTACCTTAGACCAAGTGTTTCTACTCTCATCCTTTTCTTATAGTCAATTTCAAGCCTTATCATTGGTGTCGACTTTATTGTTTCCGACTTGATAATTCCTTTATCTTAGAATTTTCTTGCACTATTGTTATAAATCCTTTGTCACGATCGTCACCTTGATTAACTCCTGCGGTAATAATTTCATAGCAATATAAATAATTCAACATGAATACATCATAGTCCCTTAACTACAACAATACAATTACTTAGTTATAACTACACCTTTAAGCTTGTAGCTATATATTTCCCTTTTATTTTACATTGGTACTCAATTAATTACGTCTATCTTGGGTGCTTCCTGTTACACCCCGTAAGAGTCCGTGCTATTTTAATTAAGACAAGAAAGAATGAGTTAAGAAAGTTCAAGGAAAGTTAATCGAGTTAGTAAGAATATCGTTATATATATATGGTTGCCTTAAGTATCCCGAGGTGACATCGTAACCTAAAGGATTTGAAATAGCGTTATGAGCGTATATGAGGTAATGTGAGTGCCCTTTTAAAGTATTTGAGATTATTAGTAATGATATAGAAGATGGATAAAAGATATGAATATATTTTTGCAATTGGAGTTTCGTCGAAGCTTCGTAAGTTCTCTAGTTACGTTTAAGGTTATTGTGATTCTCAGAACCCTTCGAGATGTGTATGGATTGTTATGTATGTATATGAGTATGTATATGTATGTATAAAAAGTTACATGAGGGTCGGAAGAGGATTTGAAGTTAAACGAATCTGAACGAAATGAATCCGAACAACTTCAGAAACATCTCGGACCAGATTTTTAGCCCATATTGTTGGAGGAATATCTCCTAGTATATGAGGAGTTTTAAGGTGTTTCAAAAGCCTAATATTAAGTTCATCGAGTCTAGTTTCTAACGAAACAAACCGCTCGTCAAAATGATATTTGGATAAGGACATATGGACGATGCAATTTGGGCTGGCAGGGCAGCAAGTTTGGACCCGACCCAAACACTAATGTTTCGGCCCATGAGGCCCATTAACGTTTAAAAATATATATAGCAAATTCATTTGAGGGCTGATAATTTTCAGCTAAGATCCTCCAAAAACATTAGAGAGAGAGAGATAGAGAGATCCTAGGCTAAGGAAGCCATTTTGATCAAAATCCGAGCCCCGAATCCCGAAGCTCATGAAGAGAAAAGCGTTGTACGTTGCGTTGCCTTCAATTTGAGCTAAATATTGGTCTTGGGGAATGAAATTTTCGTGGTTGAGCTGCTGCTAAGGTATTTATAAGATTCCTTTTATGTTATTAAAGTGTTTATTTAGAGTTTTAACGAATTAGAACGGAGAAAACAACATTATAAACTCGTTTGTTGTTTTGTTGAGATTTATGGATTAGGGGCTGTTTTAATTGAAATTGATGGAATGATTTGAATTAATATTTTGGTTGTTGTAATCATATATTATGTGATGAGAATGAAGGAATTTAAAGGTTAGAGTTGGAGTTAAAATTGTTGTGGGTTGTTGTAAGGATTATAGAGATAATAATGTGGTTTAGTTGCATATGAATAGATGATGTGGTGTCGTGTGGCTGCTGTTGTATTTTCCTGAAATTTGCTGAAAAGATTGCATGAAATAAGGTATAAGAAGTGCATATGGGCTGCTTGGTGTATTGTAAGTGTTCGTTAGAATTTCGGGCATCGTTATGTTATAGTTGGGGGCTGTTTTGATATGTTGTTGTTCTTGTTGAAATAAAAGAATTGAAGATATGGTTGTGTCCATATGTTATTGTTGGTATTTCTGTGTCAACAGGAGAGCAATTGAAATTCGGATAGGCGAATATATAGGGAAAATGCTGCCGAAATTTCTGTAGACAAGTACCAGTTAGAATTGGATTTCTAAGTACTTGTAGCTAATATTTGGTAATTGATAATATTATTGTAGATATTGGAGAGCCCGAGACTTGAGTCGGGATTTGGTTAGCGAGCGATTGAGGTATGTAACGCCTACCTTTCTTTCTTTTGGCATGCCCTTTTTGGAATGAACAAATAACGTATAAGTATGCTCCTAAAGAAAATCCTATTCTTAGAGCCACTAGGATGACTAACATCTTTGACTTCCATAAGATATTCCATATGGCTAGATACATATTTTATGATGTTCAAAGATCCTATTTGTTATGTTCCGAATGTTGTTCGAAAGAAAGAAAAACGAGAAGACTAAGGCCTTTGATGAATATTTCGACATGAAAATATGGTCTTAAAGTCCCCATTTGATTTGATCCATAATGTTATCCGCAAGTTTCCTAGTATGATTATGTGATCCGTAATGATGTCCGAAAAACATTTGATATGGCTAAAGTTTTGGATACATATATTTTGATACATACATATGATCTTAAAGGCTCCATTTGATTTGCTCCATAGTAATGGTTGAAAGTTCCCCTAATATGAATGTCACTTGAAATTCGGAAAAGAGTTTCTGAAATGCTTTTAGAAAGTTCTGTACTTCAAAAGTTTGTAACTTTCGTATACTAACTCCGATTGACCCGAAACTGATTTCTGAGCCGTCGGATGCAGTAAATATATTTGTTCATCGAGTTTTGAATTTTTTTTTTATTTTTTTTATTATGCATATGGTTTCCGCACTACTCTCCTCGTGCCTACTACTATGATATCGTTCGCCGGATCCCGGGCCGGTTTTGTGATAGTGCGCACCATGTATATTCGGCAGTATGATGTGTTACGGTTCCCGAGTTCCTCGTCATAGGGCCGGGTACCGCTTATATACGGCGTTATGATGTGATATGGCATATGATATGTTTTGATGTTGTGATATGATATGATGATATGATATGTTCGGGGATTGTACGGAGATTTGAAACCTTCTGGAGTATGATGTGTTGTGGCGCCAGCGTCGGAGTGGCGAACACGTTCCTGAGCCTTATGCATGATTTTTATTTGCATTACTTATGTTTTTAAAACAGGTTTGATATACTGGTTCTGTAACCGCTTTCCATACTCTTTATTTCAGTTCTGATTTGGATTACTGTACCTCATGCTTTACATACTCAGTACATATTTCGTACTGACCCCCTTTCTTCGGGGGTTGCGTTTCATGCCCGCAGGTACAGACATTCGTTTTGGTGATCCTCCAGTATAGGATACATATTCTGCCACTTGGAGTACTCCTTTTGATCCGGAGCTCATATTTTGGTACATATCTTCTGTTATACACGTTCTGTATATGTATGGCTGTTTGGGTACGGCGGGGCCCTGTCCCGTCATATGTTTCTATTATGTTTTGTAGAGGCCTGTAGTCCTATGTGTGGGTCATGGGTCATGTTTGTTCGTTTCTGTTTATGATCTGTGCCTTAAGCGGTCCCGGTTGCTGTTATGGCCAAAACGGCCCATATGTTTGTATATGTTTGTAAATCTGGGCGATGTGTATTCCGCCAGCCTACCAGATTTGATATGATATTTCTGTACGGGAAACCGCTTAAGATGACATTTTTTCTTAGTATCTGTTTGAAATAAATTATATTAAGTCTGAATAAATCTTTGATATGTCGATTTGGTACGTAAGTCAGTTTGGGTGTCCAAATAGGACACTAGTCACGGCCCACGGGGCTGGGTCGTGACACTTCCTTTAATATTCCCTTACCATTTCCTCAGTCTATGTCTATCTTTTATTCTGTACACGAGGAATCTCATGCTACCTCTATACCTTCAGAAAACACTACTTCTGCATAATCCCTTTCTCATTTTCAAAACGTATTCTGTTCATCCCTATTTGTTCTTATCATCCTAATCCTTTTTCTGGCACTCATTCTACCTCGTTGCTCATCTTTATATAGTTTGGTCTTTCACAATTCCATCACTTATATTACTCGTGTTCTCTGCTATATATGTCGTAACCTATTACTGCACTGTTATCTTGCTCGCTTCCTTCTTATTTCCTTCTTTCAATTAACTCCTTGTTTTCTCGTGCTCACTATCATTTCCGTTATCACATAATCTGTATTCTGAACTTTCCCTATAAAAGAACTTTATAAGTCTTTCTTATTCGTTCTATACTTTATAAGTCTTTCTTATAAGTTGATACCTTGCATACCATATCTAACATATACCCTGCTTACCGTTACTTATCTTTTTACTGATTTCTTTAGCTCCTCCTGTTCACACTTTATGATTGAACTTATCATCAATATATACATCCAATCCACTTTCTTACTATACTCACAATAACTTACCTTGATGATGGCCAGTTTGCCATTCTGTATATACAAATTTTGATAACGTAACCTCGATGAAATGTCTTGCCTCTGTAACTCCCAGTAGCATCATTTACCTACTCTTGTCGACACCACTCTCTTGCTGAAATCAAAGGTCAGTATATAAGGGATATCATTTCCTATATCTTGGCTCTATCGCACGATCTAGAGTAAGAAGGAAAAGTAACATCTTAAATGTCCTGTAGCTTCCTGTTTATAGATGTGGTGCACAACACATCGATAAACAAGACTCTACTAGACACGGTCTGTAGACACTCCGAGGATGAACTGCTCTGATACCACTTTTGTCACGACCCAACCCCGTGGCCATGACTAGTGCCCGAGCTGGACACTCGTATACGTACTTGTTAGATATATTCAGACTGAAACTAAGGACAATATAGAAATTCGCAAAAATAACTAAAGGTTCATAACGTCTTATATATCAAGATAACCTGTCTCCTGAGGAGTCACAACTACTCAAAACGTAATACGATACGCGAGCCGACAAGGCTGCCACTAATGACGGGAATATCCATAAAAATCATATAGACACAGCTGAACAAAACTTATATACAACCCACACATATGTCTACAGACCTCTAAGAGTATAATAGTGAAATATGACGGGACAAGGCCCCGCCGTACCCCTGGATATATATAAGTCTATATCAAGAGACCTATACCAAAATAATCTAGGCTCCGGAATAATGGAGCTCTCCTAATAGCTGAGCAGAAGTCCTAAGCTGGAGGATCACCAAACCGACTGTCTGTACCTGCGGGCATGAAACGCAGCCCCCCGAAGAAAGAGGGTCAGTACAATCAGCTTACGAATAATCCAACGTACCAAAAATACGGGATATAACACAAGGTGTGATGGAATAAGAAAAAGACTTCAATACAAGCAGACACTATTTAATAATTTCAAAACCGTATTCTCCAGCAACGGCGCCAAAATTTGATATGCTCAAATTACACCTTTTATTAGCGTAAAGTGGACGATGTCAAATATAGTAACCCAACAAGGTTGGGATCGAATCCCACAGGGAATATGGTGTGAAAATGTTACTAAACTCATAGAATGCTTAATTTAGGTCTAATGTCTTAGTCCGATGATTTTGGTAAAAGTTAGTTATTTGTGACTAATGGCTAACTAGTTGCTTTGGATTGTAATTTATGGTAAAAGAAACCAAGGTTATGTTCCCTTTAGATAAAGTGTATGATCATGGGTAATGATCTTGATATACTTCTAATGGATCGTTATATGAATGCACTTAAACTCTATATGAATCTCTACTATTTCCCAATAAATAAAAATTATCCCTTTCTATGATTTTTCCTAATATAAGAAAGTGAATATTGAAGAATGGTTAATTATGCCAAGTAAATTCTTTTTAAACAAACCCTAACTATTTTCCCAAACAAATCCAGGTTTATGGCTTTAATCAATGTTTGCAACCATTAATTATGAATGAAGAATGAGAATAAATAAACCCTAACAATCCATTATATGTATATCAATCACAAAACACTCATCATTGGGTCCACAACCCTAGTAAGGGAATTTAGCTACTCATGACAAAGAACAAGAAACAAGAAATTGAAGAATTCATAATTGCTTACTTTTGATGAAAAGAGGAATTGATAATACTTGAATTGATGTTTTGAATCTCCAAAGTTAAGAGAGTATTTAATGTTCTAAGCCAAAAGTCAAGAAAATAATAACTGATCTGAAATAAAACCCTACATTGGGCTATTTATAGGTTTTGAAACATAAAAGTTACCGAATTTCACTTTGGTCCCCGATGACATAAAATACGGTCTGTAGTTCACATTACGGACCGTAAACTAGTTTACGCATTGGTCTTCCTTCAAAATCTGGGCAACTGCAACATCATAGATTGCAGACCGTATTTTGATTTACGGTCCGCATTCTGCTTGGTCGTATTTCAACTTGTAAGATCTCAACTTTCTACCAACTGTCTTAATGTTGAATACGCTCTGAAATACAGACCGTAAAGTGGAATACGGTCCGTGAAAGTTGTTCGTATTTTAACATCTTCTCAGCATGCCTTTCTGTTTCAGCTCATCTCTAATTATACCCAAGGAATACGGCCCGTATTTTAGAATACGGCCAATATTTTGTCATCAAGGCCAAATTCTGCACTTCAATAGTTTTCATCTCAAAATTGCTCCATTACCTGAAAACACTAAAAACACATTAAATTGCCACTAACTTTCTTAAAACAAGTAAAACTTCTCGTAAAAAGTCTTTACATGCGCCATAATTTCTCGGCACATCACTATATCACGTAGCCTGAAGGCCGTTGACTCTTCCACCTTAGTCTCAGTAACATGCATGAACCTGAAAATACGGTGAAGCTTATCGAAGAAGTTCTGCGGATCCTTATCCCGCCTAACCCCTGAGTGCTTTGCGGGATCAAGTTCTAGGAACTCATGAACTCTCGAACTGCTGGATCCATCAGTGGTAACTATACCAACAGGTTCTCTCGGCTGCCTCTGTGTCGCTACAAGCTAAGTCAATAAGTGCACTACACTCCTAAGATCTAGGCCTGTCGGTGTGTGAGGGGGTACTGGAGTTGCTGCCTCCCTTGGAAGCTCCTCAGGTGGTGGAGTCGTCGATGATGGTTGGGATAGGGTCTCACCCTGGCCCTCAGTCTGGGCCCCAGCTGCTGGGTGTGCCCTACTATTTCCCTCACCAGCTGCTGGGTGTGCCCTACTATTTCCCTCACCAGCTGATGTATCAACTCTCCGGCTAGCTGCACTCTTCTTAGTCACCGGCATATCTTTATACAAACATTAAAGGGTAAGTTTAACTAAAACCTCCTATGACTTGGATCTACAACACGATTTAGATCTGAAAGAAGGGTAACCAACTCCTAAATGCCTTTTAGCCTCTTGTTTATATGATGTGGTGAACAACACAGCTATAAACAAGACTCTACTAGACACGACTTGTAGACTTCCCCGGAAAGACTTGCTCTGATACCATGTTTGCCATGCCCCATATCAAGAGAGGCATGGCCGGCACCCGGTGCCACACTCGGCCAAGCGAACCACTCTGAATCTGTAACTCTGAAGGGGTAACCTTAAATTAGGCTGATAAGCCTACGTACACACAGACAATACCAATAAGCCAACAAGGCCACATTCTGAATATATATTATAAAGATAAGTTATCTCATCTGAACGGGGCATACGCACCCAAGACATATATATATACAACTGAGCAAGACAACGAGGCTGCTATGACCATACAAAACCAATGGTGGCCAAAAAAGAGATATACAAGGCCGACAAGGCTATCACACTGACACACTATATACAAGATTCGTCCACAAGCCTCTAGAGAAAGCATAACTGTATCATGGTCAGACACGGCCCCGACCTACCCATCGAATCTGTAATCGCAAAATAAAGACTCCAAAAGACCTGGCAACTCCGAGCAAAGGGAGCTCAACAACTAGCTAATATCAGGTCCTGCCTACTGGGAGGTTGGTCAGCCAGTCTATCTGTACCTGCAGGCACAAATGCAGCACCTCCGGTAAAAGGGACGTCAATACGAAATGATGTACCGAGTATGTAAGACAATAGATAACTGAAACTTAAATTAAACTGAAAACAATAGAATCTGGAGGCCAAAGAATGCCTGAATATCTCAGCTTATCTGTCTCATATGAAATGCAAAGAAATAATAGAATATATCTCACTGACTAAGTGATTTGGCAACTGTAAAAAAAAATATATATATCTCACCGACTATAAGGCCATCCAATCTGTCTCACTGACCCGTCGTCCAGCCAATCTGTCTCACTGACCCGTCGGCTAGGCAATCTATCACTCTGACCAAGTGGCCAGGCTAAAGAAAATATCACACTGACCAAGTGGCCAGGCTTGAAAACAATATATATGTATATATCACGTGTAAACTAAAATATATGGAGATGTCAAACAGGTATCTTTCTGACTCTTCTATTAACAATGAACTAAGGAGCGGATAAAAATCCCTCAGAAAATACAATATCACATCTAGAACTGTTACACCTCTATGACAGCTCTAAATAATAATTCTCTTTCTTTATGATTTGATAAATGCTTATTACCTACGGATCATTCCAAGAAAAGAAATGATAGCCATTACATACCTCGAGTCTCTAATACGATCCAATAACAAACTCGTCATAATTAGTACGCCGATCCTATAACAAAGGAATACATATATGAACTTAGACGCCTCTAGTATATCCCGTATATCAAACGATAAATCGATCTAAAATGAAACAGAAAACATTTCCCCTATTATTTAATCACTACAACTTAACCAGCAACCCACAACAACAACAAGAACCTCATTTAAGTCCCCTTGAACTCAAATCATCAACATTCAAGAATATACATCAAAACAACCCAATATACGCTTCGCATACGCTACTTTATACACTTCCTTCTTCCAACTTCAAGAGGCATATCAATAACAACACAAGAACAACATCATCTACTATCCATATTTAAGAAAATTACTTTCATAGCAAAGTAATAAAAAGTTCTAAGACAGCCCATAAGATCAACACAAGTTTTAACACAACTTGAGTTCTTCTTCCACAAATTCAAGATCCAACAAATTATATAAAGACTAAACAACCCCAAGAACATGTAGGAGGGATGAAATTTTACCTTAAGCGACTAGAACCTTCCAGTTATGCTCCAAACATTCACGCAACAAGCAACTATGACGGCTACGAGAGGTAGAATGATTAGAACTCGAGAGTTTCGTAGGAGAATAAAAGAAGGAACTTAATTTAGGCTTACCTTATGTTGCTAGTCACGTTTTCCTCTTCAAAACAACATTTCCCCAAGGTTAAAGCTGCTGGAAACGTTGGTGTCCAAAGAAGTACTCAAAGTTGAAGTAAAATTTCCCAGAGTGGAAGAAAGAACCATCTAAAATGCAAAAGGTGTTGTATACGTATCTTGCTAGGTTGTATCTATTAATTTGAATACAATATCAATGTGACCACTCTTAAATAAAAGTAGGGCCCACCTAAATTATTACACTCAATGGTGCAATTTAATTCTAAAGGAAACAAAGCATTTTCATCCGTGTGTATAGCCATATATATTAGTCACCTCCCTTACTTCATGAAATGAGCCCATGTGGAAAGGGATTCTTTAATACTTATCCAATTTAATGTTTACTTAATTCCCTAATTGCATGCTTGTTCCTCACTTAATCAATAATTAATTCTTGATCTCAATTTACTTAAATATCAATACCTTTTAACACACGTCATATACTCATTATCATGATCATGTAATATAGCACTAGTCCATAGCCTCGTTTGCCACACATAAAACATTATTCCCAATCACCGTCGTCATACTTTTCTGTCTTAAATCTGTCACGACCCAACTAGAGGGCCATGACGGGTACCCGGAGCTAACCCCCCGAGCACCTGTGAACATACATCTCATAATCATTTCTAGGTGGACCACAAAGATATCTCATAGGCGTCATACTCAGTAAGGGCACATATTACAAGATAGTGACACATCTCTATATAATCATCAACAGCTATGCCCATAAACACAAGCCAACAAGGCTGCCATAATATAATACAACAATATGAACTAATATCTATATGGGACTTCTAGCTACACACATCTGTCTACGAGCCTCTATATAGAATACATGAATCTGTGAAGACGGGGCAGGACTTCGCCATGACTAAGTATATATATACACAAGGGTAGTGCCAATAAACTACAGCTCCGAAACAAATGAAGCGCTGCTGAGACTCCGCAGATGAAGCTCCTAAGGGCCTGGTCCGTCTACCTGTCTACCTGCGGGCATAAACGCAGCGTCCAAAACAAAAGACGTCACAACGATAATGTACTGAGTATGTAAGGCATGAATAACCACATAATGAAAGTATGAAGATACCATAATACAAAAGAGATCAACCTGTGCCTCTGAATGACTTTTTAAGGTGGATGTCTTGCGTGCTTAGCTTTTTTAGAAGAAAATTTTCCATATAAATACATATATAGTATTTTGTCCAGCCAATGAGGCTCGGTGTTGTATATATATATATAGTATCGTGCCCGGCCGTTAAGACGCGGTAATATATATATATATATATATATATATATATATATATATATATATATATATATATATAGTGTCTTGCTCGGCTGTTAAGGCGCGGTGATATATGTATAGTATCTTGCCTGGCCGTTAAGGCGCGGTAATATATGTATAGTATCTTGTCCGGCCGTTAAGGCGCGGTGATATATGTATAGTATTTTGTCCGGTCGTTAAGCCTCGGTAAGTATCTAAATTACACATATATAAATACATATAAAATGCACGAGAGCCCAATTAAATGTTACTACTGTCATGACCCGACTAGGGGCCGTGACGGGTACCCGGGGCTAACCACCGAGCACCACTCATTCTACTACTCATCTGCTCTCATTCATGCATCTTATGCTCATAACCATGGTAATTATTATCATTTGAAACATATTTACTTTATATACATGAGCCTTTCGGCTATCAAAATAACATACATACATATATATACAATGAGGAACTTGTGAGACCATACTACCCACACTGTGCATCTACGAGCCTCTACTAGAGTACTAGACATACGGACGGGACAGGACCCCATCGTGCCCATAACATACATATACATATATACCAAAAGAATAATCAATGGCACCATCGGAAAATGGAGTGCTCTTCAAATCAGCTAATAGCTCCTACGAATCTGGATCAAAATCACTTCCTTGTCTACCTGTGGGCATGAACACAACGTCCAGAGAAAACGGACGTCAGTACGAACATTGTACTGAGTATGTAAGGCATAAACAATAATAAAGCACCAATGAAATGAGGAGGCATCAAATGAGGAGAAACCTGTATCTGACTGTGAATCATGAAAGAAATAATGCATGCTTGCTTACTTTCATAATCATCATCATATCATATATGCATAAATGTATAAGCTGCCCGTCCATATCGGATCGGAGTGATAATCATTAGCCTGCGTCCAGGCCTCCCGCGTCCGGGGTACCATCTATGCCGCCCACTAGTGGTGCTGCCCGTGCCATATAGACACGGTGTAATCATCTATAAGCCGCCCGCCTTAGCGGTGCTGCCCGGCCATATAGGCGCGGTGTAATATCATCAATCATGTAATCATCATAATGCATGCATAGTAACTCAAAGATAGCTATACTTTATCGAGGTGACATAAGGTCGTGAACCCCCGATTCCATTATGGAACATTTATAAGTATTCTGCCTCACCTTGAAGGAAATAGTATATAAGGTGAGTGTATACAATAAACAACATCATTAACTTATAGGATCATCATATCATGAACTCTAGAATCTTTAGACTCAAGCTCATCATCAACATTATTGGGCTCGTAACATATCTCTTATCTCATATAGTTATTTCATGAACATAGACTCTTAGTTGTTCGGGATGTAGGAGATTCATGGAGAAGAAGGAAAAATCACGTCATAGGATTCATGCCATAGAAAGAAAGGACTAGCCTCACATACCTTTTACGTTTAACTAATCTATCGCTTGCTTGTTCTCCTTCGATGCCCACGTTTCTACCTTCAAGAGAATTCGCATCAACATTAGTTAATCGACTATAAGAACGTGTTACTATTTCTAGGAAAAATTGGGCAGCATTTCCTTTGTTTCTACTACTTTCTCCATATCATATTTCAGCTCCCAAACAACCATAACAACATTTACCATATCATAGGCAATAATCATCATTCATCTACATTATCCGCATTTCGCCATTCCACTCCACTTTCTCCATAACCATGGTCATAATTCATTATTGCATTTTCTCACATATAATACTTATTCCATGTTCTAAATGTCGTTCACAACATACCAATATTCATAATTCATCCCAAGCTACTACTCAACAATGACACTATTCACTCATTTATGGCCCATTTCCTATATCTTTCTATAATCCAAGTGCTTTTAACTTTCAACACCTTAAACAACCAAGAATGATCATAAAACTCACCTTAGATGATGGATGAACAACCATTGAGTGGAACTTCTCTTCTTGCACCAAAACCCTAATTCACTTCCCTTGAGTTTTCTTGGTGTAGATGAACTTTTGTTAGGTTTCATACACTTGATTTCATGGTTTTGATGTAGTTGATCATGGATTTCCCTTGGTTTCTTGTGGATGAATAATGGAGAAAGTTCTAGAGGCTTCTTCGTGTGTGGAGAAGTGGAAATGAAATGAATTAAAATGAGAGAAGGGTCGTTATATAAAATCTTGAAATCAGTCCCGACCGAGATATACGGTACGATCGACGAAGCATCGATCGAATCGACGGAGCGTCGATCTGATCGTCGAAGTCGTTAAATTTCCAGTGAGCAACCTTTCGTTTTCTTTCATTCTACGGTGAGAAGGACGGTCCGTCGAACTGATCGATGGAGCATCGATCTGCTCTGTCGAATGGTCTTTGTGCTAAATGAATTCTACGGCACAATCGACGAATCGTCGACCCGTCCAACAGTACAAAGAACAACCGTTGAACCGTCCTTTCGCAGAACTGCAGTGGAGTTTCATTTGACAAACCTTTCTCCCTTGCCTCTAACTTCTTTGGAATCTTAATTAGAATCATTAAGTATCCTTTCTTACTTGCAGGGACATCGTATACACCTTAACTTACGTTAGTCCATTCACTGCTCAGCAACCCAAAATTTTGAGGTGTAACATTCTTCCCCCTTTTGGAATATTCGTCCTCGAATGTTAAACACTCGGGAATTCTATGAAAATTTCGCCAGAGTTTCTCCTGTAATATGGCACTACCATCCTGTCACAACAGCCTATAATAACATTGCCTCACAGGGCCACAATAAAACATCAATATATTTATGGCCACACACGAACAAAAGCATGAAAAGAGAGCATACATACCTCATAATATTAATGTTTGGTCTCGAATGTCTTCCGGGGCTGAAACAAATGCGGACGCTTGGATTTTATATTTTCTTCCACTTCCCGAGTCATTCTTCTCGGTTGTTATTCTACCATAAGGCCTTAACTGAGGCCACTTCTTTATTTGTAAGTCTCCGTACTTGCCTATCTAATGTGGCAATGGGTACTCTTTCATAGATCAACTTTTCTGTCACTTGAACATCATTTACTGGCATGATCCTAGTAGGATTTCCAATGTATCAACGAAGCATCGAGACATGTAAAACTGGGTGAATTGACTCCAAATCAGGAGGTAGATCTAATTCATAAGCCACCTTGCCTATTGGCGCACCACCTCATAAGACCTAATGTATCGGGGACTAAGCTTCCCCTTCATTCAGTGATCTTATTGCATTCGTAAGTTGTCACACCCCAGGGCTACTGTAGCAAGCGTATAGCATGTACTTATGTCATATTACAAGTAATTGTCCTATACCCTAACGATAATCCCAACTCAACATTTCAACTCAATTTACCATATGTTTTCCTTCAACTGACCCGGAGCATCATGACTACATTATCCTTGTTTTTCCTCTTACTCCTTTTTTTCAGTATCCACTTGGTTTCCTTGGCGACGTATAATTACTTGCGAGTTACATAATCGTTCTTGCGTGATTCATGTACATACACATCTATACACATACAGGTATACATATCTGCATCCGTATTCATAATCGTACTCATTTATATATCGTATCCATGGTTATATTCATATACATATCATTTACATAGCATGCCCGACCATGAAGGTTCGGTGTCATTCATACCGAAAGTCTTTTGTCTATCTGTAGTAACTTATCTCGTCGTGCTCTCTTCCTTCATTTATTCTAATATAACACCGCCATCCTTTACAATGCCTCTTGAGTTATTTGCTCCCAATGTCACGTGGTTCAAGGCCTTCGCGAATGGTTTCCCGTACAGTCTCAGATGCCTACTCAATTTATGTCCGTTTATTTACTAGTCATTAGATTCATCTTGGCATAACTCTCACTCTTTGTTTTAGAGTCTATATCTGTCATATCTTAGGGTCCATCATTTCAATCTTCATACTTGTATCCTCTTTATTCGCTTCCCCCCTTTTAGGGTTTTTACTTGTATCATTCTCAAATCCGTTGCCTCGCCTTCAAATCTTGAATTCATATTCCCCTCACTATACTACATCTTATTCGTACCGTTTCCCATAATCTATAGCTACAATAATTCATGTGTGAAGTCTTAACATACTCACCTTGCAGTCTTGTAACCAAATAATACAACCGATATAGCAATCTGAACAAGGATATATTTTTCTTAGCTCATCTGGTAGTTATGAGTCAATATCTAAATCTGCTCCAATTAAAAACTTTTACCCCATAGGGATGCTGATCATAGTAGTATACCTAGTTACCCATACCATCCATGTGATGTTACTTGCCCTCTTCTTCGGTGCTCAAAGTTCACTTGTAACGTCATCTTTGTCTTCCAAGGCCTAAGCCTGATGCTTTTTTACTCTTGTCTTGCATTCAACATTGATTTCAAAACCAATCATAATCGTATTGTATTTGTCGTTGATGATAGCTTTACTCTACCGCTTTATCGTCGTACGGTAAACTTATAACTCATGATCATCTCTTTCTTTTCAATTTATTACTTCATATACTTTACTCGTTCTAACTTGGTATAAGATATTCGTAGGAGATGAATCTTCCTTTAATCATAACACGACTACTTCGTAAGTGCGCGTACTTTGCGGCGCATTTCCTTCTCTTCCTATTCCCATTCTTATTCCTTTACATTTCTTCCTTCTCAATTTATCTTATTTTCTCCCGTTTTATAATCAACCCTTTATCCTTCGCACGAGGAACCCTATTCTTAACTGAGTACCGCTTTGTCCTTTAGAATATACTACCTTCGTACAATCCATTCTTTGGTTCCAAAACTTATTCCGTTCATTCTGATCATCCCCTCTCATCCTTATTGTGTTGATCCTTTCGTTATTCACCTTTCTGTAGTCTTTACCTTTTACATCCAGCTAAAAATACCACCCACACTTTCGATTATACAAACACGAACTACTACTTTGCCATATCGCTTTTCTCTGATTTCTTTTTCAAGTTTACTTCCCCCTTTTTGCTTGCTATCATTTCTGTCATTGAGGAACCTCTATGCTGGACTCTCCCTTAACAAAGTCTTATAAGCTTTCTCATCTGCAGCCCCATGCCTCGCTTGTTGGTTTCACACTTGAGTCCACTCTTTATTCATATAGAACATGTCACATCTTTAGTCGTTTCCTCGCTATACTTTGTATTATAGTTCTTGCCACGCTCTCATTATATCTTGATCATAATCAACGCTATAAAGTACCACGTCTTTACCTCGTTCGCAGGCCTGCTCGTAAGGTAGAATAAACCTTGCGAAGTAAGCATACTCAACCTGTTACTCTTTCCAGTCAGCCCTATTACATTTACCACATAAGTTATTTTACCAATGTATTCATATTCGTTATAGCCCTTCGTATTCGTACCCCTGTCTCCGTGATGCTGTTACTTTATTTTGCTAATAGACCTGTCGTATTTTACTTGTACTTATCCACCCAATTCATACTTCAGTGTCACACTCTATTGGAGTTACCCTTTTCTCTTATATGTCATGCTTTAGTACTACTAGTCTCCTAAATTTACTCCAGCATTTCTCTTTACCATGGTTCGTCAGTAGAGATGTTCCCACAGGTGCCCTTTTTTCCAATGGTACTATAATTCCTATTCCTATCCCTTCATTCCCTCTTTTGGTCTATCTACATTCCAGGAAATTCATAAATCATGCCTTGTCTATTCCTCCAAATACCATTTGCCTTTTCCTCAGCCGACCAGCAAAACAACGAATTCAACCGCAGAAAAAAGAAGGTTGGCTTTTCGCTGTGCTCCTTTTTTCAGTTATAGGGCGGAGAGAGGGAGGCAACTGAAACTTTTAGAGTCGAGTTTACGCTCTTTCCTCCTCTTTCGAGAAGTGTGAAAAAACAGGATGTATTTCGACGAAATGCTCTGGATTCTAGGAGGACTATAATGAGGAGGACGACAGACCTGCTCGTGAAATAGCTCCTAAAAAGAATTTCTCTCAGGTTCGCTCATCCATTACGCCCGTCCAGACGCGGCGCCTTTTCTCATTATCATCTACCGCCCTTTCTTTCCTCCCGGCTATTCACGCAGGAGGACAATCCGTGGCTTAGACGGGAGATCACGTTTGAAGAAGTTTTGAAGAATGAGAATCTGAATAAAGCCCCAGGTCCCGACGACTTCCCGGCTGCCAACATTCCAAACTTGTCTCGATACTGACAGTTCAGTGGATGGGATAGCAGAGAGAGAAAGGAAAAGAAGTAGTTCCGAAAGGAGACTCCACCCAGCTAGCGCGCTTCTGTCTTTGAAGAAAGAGAGGAGGGGGACTAGTTTAGGAGTCACATTTTTTTGATTCATTCATTCATAAGGGTGTATGATCGGTCGCTGAATCCGTAGTTTTTGTATCGCTTTATAAAGTCCCCCCTCAGACCCCCTCCCCTCCCGCGAATCGCTTTGCTTCTTCAATGAATGCCTCTGTCTGATGGTG